>NC_133503.1:155745000-156370000 GCF_049354715.1 Callithrix jacchus
TGGTATTTCCACTAATTCTCTTTTTATAGTCATGGATCTAGTCTGATATGTAATATCGAATGACCACAACTTCTTGGTATAGTATTGTTTCCTTATCAAGGAAAAGAACCAGGCCTTTTTGGATTGGGAACAGCCAGTTAACTCCTGGCTCCCTGAGCTGTGTACTTTCTCACTTAGGCTTAGGCTCTACTAGGGGAAATGATATTGGTATAAAGCCAAGTCACTTGGATGTGAGTTAAAAGGCTACAGCTATCTGAATTGGTTGAATAGGATCCCAGGGTGGTGGTGTTTAAGCGTTTTTTACACTTGCTAAGGGAAAACTGAGCCAAACAGTCAGCAGAGCCAAGTAAATGATTCTAGGGGCCCAGAAGTCTGTTACTAGCTGAGTAGACCTGACCTTAATTTTTGTTTTCTCCTGGAGAAGTGCCCTAGGAAAATTTTTAAAATTTGTCTTCCCAGTCATAGTCTAGTATAGCACTTAAGTGTTCACTTTTTCTAAGATTCCGTATACATGTAGAACGCTCTAGAAATGAGTTTTCTGGCCTTTTGACCCCCCCCACCCCCCAGCTATGGGGATCTCATGTACCTCTGAAGGTTGCTGCTGCACCACTGTTTCCTCTTCAGGGCAATCAGATCATTTCATATCTTCCAAGTCTACTAAACTGCCTAACAGAACATTTGTGTTGGGTTCTTAGTTTAATTTCCTATTCCTCACAAGGGAGTAAGTATTCCTGTTTCTCTCGGGGATTGCCATAATAGCAACTAATTTTCAATGTGTATTTAGTTTCAGTGTAGTATTGCAGCAACAGCACTGGAAGTCAAGAGACCAGTATTTTCCTCTAGCAAAACAAGCCATGGAACATTGGGCAAGGCACACTTAACTTTTCCAAGGCTACTTATTTTTTTTTTTCCAGCAGCCGAAGATTCTGATAACAATGATTTTGCTTAAGTATAACATAACTAGTTTATTTTTATCTTGAAAGTCATAGTATCTATCTTGCTTTGGCGCCCCTACAATTGTACATCCTGCCTCTAACCTCTGTACAAGATTATGTAGCATTGTTCACTGTATTTTTCTTTAATCCTGACTTCTTCAATTATTTATTTTTTGTACAGTAAACATTTGGATACACCTCAGAGCTTTTCTGAGTGTATGTTGTGTGGCAGGGTATATACATAAAATAAAAAAAATACTTGACAAAGTTTCTATCACTCTGATCGCTCTGATGTTTTCTTTGAGAAGCATTATAGTCTGGTGTGGTAAGTCCTATAACAAGATTGAGTATAAGATGTAGTTAAGATTACGTAGGAAGGAAAAAGGAGACTTCACAGAGGAAAAGAGTCTAGGAAAAGGGACAGATGAGACAAAAGTCACAGAGATACAGTAAGTTTAGTTGACAGATGAAACAAGATTGGAGAGTTATGAATCATTGAAAAACCATAATCTTAAGGATTCACTGTACTGTAGTATAAAATATCAGCAGTTTCAAGCTGGAGGGAAATTTGCCAAATTATGACCCAAGATGCTAGAGTAATGCTAGATTTTTCACAAGAAACAGGTTGTTTTGTTACTGTTATTAAATTCATTTCAGCGAGTATTTAATGAATACCAACTCCATCTCCATGCCAGACCCTGAGGATGCTATCCCTGCCATGCCCAGATGTGGGTGAACACACACACACACACACACACACACACCCATCCTCTGAGCCTGTTTCTTTGTATACTTTGGTGGGAGGGTAATGTTGGCCATAATGATTATGGAAGTTCTCAGAAAAAAATAAACTTTGCTAGACTCCTATAATTGGAATGGCAACTAGACAACTGTTGAAGAGGTAACATGCTTACAGCTATTTATCACTTAACAGACTATATTGATTCTCGGACACATTCAAAGCTGATTAAAATAGATGTGAGTAGAATTCTTTTGAGGAATCTAAATTTGTTGTTTTTAATTTCTTGCAGTCCAAAGTATTGTTGAAATATTCTACTGAAGATGCTGGATTATTTTAATCTTGAAATTCCCTAGTATTTAAGGTATCATTGTGAGCAGCAATAATGCGAATAATTTATGTAAAGTTAATTATCAGTGTCATTACAAGTATGTGAAACGTTAAATTTAAGCAACGTACGATTGAAAATTAGAAGTTGGTTTTTCAAATGTCTTTTTTAATATATGTCTTTATTTTTCCTCCATAGCCCAAATTCTATTTCATGACAAAAATGCTAAGAAAACAAACAATAAATTAAATCTATAACAAAGATAGATTTAAATCCTTAACAAAGAAAGAGCAAGACAAAGCTTGAGGTACAGACAATGGAAACATGAAATAGAAGAGGAATTCATCAGGATTATTAATCAAAGGGCTCATCAGAGTTATTAATTGGAGCTCCACATTTGGAGCTGTGCCTTTATTTTTCTTTTCTCCTTGTGTTAAGTAGTGGATAGCAGCTGTGTTTACCCACAAACTAAATCCTTGAGTGTGGGTGCTAGCCCCAGAGAGGTAGGGCAGTGCCTCAGTAATGTGCTGACTGCCAGGTGGGTTAGAAAGCCCACCCACACAGGAGACAAGCCACTTGTCTGTCCCTATTAATCACTGCAAACAGACAATGGTAAACAAAAGAGCTGGCACACAGAGAGTCTCAAACAAAAGATGAGTGTATCACTATGACACACCGCAATAAAAAGAAAATCAATACCATGAAAGAAAGATACCAAATAAAAAATGAGAAGAAAATATATTCAAGGACCTAGAGGTAATAGAGTGATCAGAAGAAGACATTCAGAGAGATTTTTCATGAAAAATAATCAAGCACAGAAAGCAAGAATTAAAAGCTTGACTTTAAATTTTAAAATGAAAATGTTTATTAATACATCTCATATAAATTAGGGAAATAAAAGATTGAACTAAGGAATTTTTTTTAGAATGACATACAAAATGAATACTTCAGAAATGTGGGAAAAAAATTAAGAGACATAGAGAACAGTTACAGAAGTTCTAGCATCCCTGTAATTCTCTGAGAGAAAAGAGAAACTGGAAAGGACACACACAAAAAATAATTGAAGAAATAGTAGGGGGAAAGCATCAAATATGAAAAAACAATATTCAGATGGAATGAGCCCTCTCAATTCCAAATATAATTAATAAGAAAAGAACCATACTTATAGAAATATTATAAACACAAAGAAACCTTTAATTACACACACACACACACACACACACACATGCAAGCATGCACACACAAAATAGCATTATTTCTGATTTTAACGTGGAAGATGGCAGGGTCAGATAAAAAGAAAGCATAGAAGTATGTTCTTTTCTTATTTAGGGTATAGTTTAGAATTTTAAAAAGAAAAATTTGGGGTTGGCCATGGTGGCTCACACCTGTAATCCCAGCGCTTTGGGAGGCCAAGATGGGAGGATCATGAGGTCAAGAGATGGAGACCATCCTGGCCAACATGGTGAAACCCTACTAAAAATTCAAAAATTAGCTGGGCGTGGTGGCACTTACATGTTTTCCTGGCTACTTGGGAGGCTGAGGCAGGAGAATCACTTGAACCCCAGAGGCGGAGGTTGCAGTGAGCCGAGATCACATCACTACACTCCAGCCTGGTGACAGAGTGAGACTCTGTCTCAAAAAAGAAAAATTGAAGTTTATGTGTCTTAAAGGCAATTAAGAATAAACATGACACTAAAAGTAGGATGATATATTCATAAAGGAATTTTTAAGAAAATTTTGTAAGTTTACATAGTCAGCTCATATAATAAATTATCTTAGGGAATGGAATAAGAGTTCACTGAGATAAAATACAAATAATTTTGCTTTATCTGTATTACATGAATTTTTTTCCATGATAACTTTTTTTAAAAGCATAGAGTTTTTTTTAAAAGAATGGAAATATAAGGAGAAAAAGCAAAGAATATTTGATACATTTAGCAAAGTTCAAGAAAGAAAACAGTCAAAAAAGTTGTGATAAATAGAACTGTATCAATAATCACAATAAATGTAAGTAGATTCAATTCCCCTTTTCTAATATGGATAGCATAAAACTAATATATATGCAGCTGCATATGGTGACAAAAAGACACTTCTACAAAGAAAAGATACATTAACGTAAAAATACATTAAAGAAAGATACATTAAGGTAAAAATAAGGGGATAGAAATGATACCTTTAAAAATTCCATAAAAAAGAAAGTACTTAAAGTAGTGTGGGATGAAATAGGAATCAAAGCAAAGATCATTACGTAAACTAAAGAAAAAGATTTCATGTTAATATACTAAGATAACTAAGTAATTAGGAAGCTTTAAATATTTAACTACATAATTCTGAACTATATAAAGCTGAAACTAAGAGAAATATATAAAAAGTCAACAAATCCATAATTAGTAGGGAAATTTAGCCCTCCTTATTTGAGTAGACAACAGATCAAATAAATAAAAACATATAAAGGATTTAAATAGTCAAATAACAGACTTATCTAATTGATAATTGTATATTTTTAAACTTAAATAGAAAATATGTTATTTTGAATTATCCATAAAATTTTTACACGTGACTTTATGTGTTTTCTGGTAAATATCCAGCAAAATTTGAAATTAATAGCAAATAGACAAAAATAATGGCACAGCCAACAAAATTTAAAAGTACTCTAATCTTGTGTTATGAATCAAAATGGATCCAAGGTCTGAATTTAAAACCTAAAACGATAAAACTTCTAGTAGAAAACATGTAAGAAAATCTTTGTGCCTTTGAGTTAGGCAAAGATTTCTTAGACACCAAAGCATGATCCATAAAAGGAAAATTGGTAAATTGGATTTTTTTTTTTCATTTCCAATAGGCTCATTTATTGTCAGATGCTTGCTTCCTTTGTTTAGTTTTAATCCCCACACCATTAACATTGGAGCATGGAACACGTTGGCCTCCTAACAGTTCCCGGAACCACAGTCATTTAGGATGGAAAGTAAACAGCATCTTGCCTTTTTGAGGGGAGATGGGAGGTCAGTGGAAAGGGAGGCCACAGGCATGAATGGGCCAGCAAGGTGAGTCCAGGAGAGCCTGGGCTGTCACTGATCAGCCCTCGTGGCTCAGTTTGGTCCTCTGTTCTGAGTTGTTCTTTCTGACTAATCTTAACTTGTGTTCATCGTCTAGGTGAGCTCCTGGTACTAACTAATGGGGTAGGAATTACTCAGATCCCCAGGCTGTGAGCATCGCTCATTTTTGCCATTAGACAAACTTCCCCATGTTGCTCCCTAAATTTCTCTTGCCTATAATCCAAATTCCCCCATGCCGTTCCTTAAATTTCTATCTCCTGTAATCTAAATTCTGGCCAAAGCTAATGTCTAATTTAGAAAACAAATGCAGCCAACAGAAGATAGGATCTGGGGTCAGGCCAACTTGTCTTCAAACCCCAACTCCTCCATTTATTGTAGCTATATAGCTGATGAAAGTGTAAAGTGGCACAACTGCTTTTGAAAACAGATTAATGGTCTCTGAAAACGGTGAATGTACACCAATCTGATAAGCCATTCTACTCTTAGAAGAAGTGAAAACTTACATTGACACAAAATCTTGCACACAGATGTTCATAGCAACTTTATTTGTAATAACACAGTACTGGAAACAACCCAAATGTCATCAATTGGTGAATGGATAAACAAATTGTAGTATATCTATAAAATAGAATACTATTCAGTAATCAAAGTGAATGAACTATTGATACATGCAACAACATGGTTGAACCTCAACATAATTATGCCAAGTGAAAGAAGCCAGACAAAATAAAATACTGTTCTCCTACTGGGATACATTTGTATTCTATTTATATAAAGTTTTAGAAAATGCACACTTGTATTTAGTGACAGAAAGATCAGTGATTGCCTGGGCGTGGGAGAAGGAAGATAGGGTAATAGGTGAAAGAGAGAGATTTAAAGGGTCATGAGAAAACTTTTGAGGTGCTGGATATACTTACTATCTTGATTGTGGTGATGGTTTCACCATCCATACATATGTCAAAACCTGTCCAATTGTACATGTTAAATATGTGCAGTTTAGCATATGTCAGTTATACCACACAAACTATTAAAAATATTTTTGTAACTTGCAAAACTAAAAAATATTCTTAATAATCTCTGGTTAAAAATCATTGAAATTATGTTTTGTAGGAGACTTTGGCCCTTTTCTTGGATCGCTTTCCAATGAAAATTTATTTTAGACACGCTAAGGTAAAAAAAAAAAAAAAGCTTAAAAAAGATGAAAGTGACTGGGAAAGGACTCGGAAAGAAAAGCATCAGTTTCTAGATAATCATATGTAGCTAAATTGCTAAGATTAAATATGTAAGCACTTCAAACTCTAAGATAAATTATCAAATCAATCAACTTAATGTGTAGACTTTTAAAATCTCAGTGCTAATAAGAGAAGACAGATTGATCTGTCTGTGTATAGCAGCACTCAGTTAATAAAAAAATACATATGACAGATTCATTATACAAAGAGTGAGAGATTTCTCAGTATAACCTAGTTGTGGTTCATTCTATAGTGATACTCAAAACCATAGTGATACAAGGTTTTCTTCCCAACCATTGTGGCTATATTTATAGTAATTATTCACATTGGTGATTCTGCATTTGGCAAAATGCAGATCTTATAGAATATAGCAGGTTGGGAAAAAAAACAGTAATGACATTAAGGTGAAAAAATATATTAGCATCTGCTTCCAAAATACATTAGCATAATTCCTATCTAGATGGTTTGTTTTTTGTGTATGTGTAATGAAATACCATTTTCTGTTGTTCAAGAATCTTTATAGCTTCAAATCATTTTCTTCGGCTGATCTTCTACAAGTCTTATCCTATCCAGAGCATACCTTTGGTTAAAGTTTTCCAGCCAGACCTTATTTTGGCATAAAAAAGTAACATTTTTCATTTGCATTTGCATTTTGCCTCATTTCATTTTTCTAAGTCTTGGCAAAATGCCTGGTTGAGATTGTTCTATTTATAATATGCCATGAGGGTAAAAACATAAATATGTTTTCCCACTCTGTACTTTGCCATCAGTGATCTCCATGGAGTGGGAGCCACCACTACCATGTTCTTTTTCTTTAAGATGATGGTAGATTTTAAATCTGGGGTGTGTAAATATGTATGTATTCTTTATTTCAAAATTATAGTTGGCAGTACAACTAGAGCTGGTGGTAGGTTTATTATATTATTATAAACAATTCATATTTTAGGAATTAGGGGAGCACTAGTTGCCTTGTTTCAGTTTTCTATTTTTTTTTTTCTTTCAAAGTCTTCTAAATTGATTTCTATATGAATTAATCTCCCTTTTACTAACTAGACTGACTCCCAGTAAATTAAGAGAGACCTCCCATAATCCAGGAAGTTAAAAATGCAGAGGCAAACTTCTTGGACACTTACTTGTCATACTACTGTGGACTTTAAGATAGATAGTAGTTGGACAGATACATTGACAGCTTTTAAATGTGGGTTTTCTTTGCTGTTACTGTATATATAGTTGTCTATTTTGTAAACATTTATCAAATTGTAGGGCTGGAGCAGATGAAAATTTGTTTAAATGGTGATTGGTTAAGATTCAAAATTATTATGCTTTCAATTTAGAAATGTAGAAAAGATGCTTAGTCTTTAGGTATATCTCTGAATATACTAAAAATACTTTTAAAAAGTCATTTTTTGTTTTATTTATTTTGAGACAGGGTCTCACACCATTGCCCAGGCTGGAGTGCAGTGGCACAATCTCAGCTCACTGCAACCTCCACCTCCTAGTCTCAAGTGATCCTCCCACCTCAGCCTTCCAAGTAGCTGAGACTACAAGTGCATGTCACCATGCCCAGCTAATTTTTAATTGTTACTATTTCAGTAGCTTTTGAGGTACATGTGGTTTTTGGTTACATGGATGAATCCTATTCTGGTAAAGTCTGACATTTTAGTGCACCCATTGTCTGAATAGTGTACATTGTAACCAATACGTAGTTTTCTATCCCTCACCCACCTCCCAGGCTCCCACTTCTCAGTGTCTGGAGTTTACTGTACCACTCTGTATACCTTTGCAAACCCATAGTTTAGTTCCCACTTATAACTGAGAACATATGGTATTTGATTTTTAATTCCTGAGTTACTTCACTTAGAATAATGACCTCCAACTTCATCCAGATTGCTGCAAATGTCAATATTCTATTCTTTGTTAATGGCTGAGTAGTATTCCATGTGTATATGTACCACATTTTCTTTATCTACTCATTGATTGATGGGCACTTAGATTGGTTCCATATCTTTGCAGTTGTGAATTGTGCTGTGATAAACATGTGTACAGGCATCTTCTTGATATGACTTTTCTTCTGCGTAGATACTGGTAGGACTGCTAGATTGAATGGTAGATATACCTTAGTTATTTGAACAATCTCCATACTGTTTTCCATAGAGGTTGTACTAATTTACATTCCCACCAGCAGTGTATAAGCATTCTTTTTCACCACATCTACACCAACATCTATTCTTCTTGACTTTTTAATAATGGCCATTCTTGCTGGGGTAGGGTGGTATCTTATGAGTTTAATTTGCATTTCCCTGATGGTTAGTGATATTGGGCATTTTTTCACGTTTGTCGACCATTTGTATATCTTCTTTTGAGAAATGTCTATTCATGTCATTTGCCCATTTTTTGATGGGATTATTTGTTTTCTTCTTGCTGATTTGTTTGAGTTCCTTATAGATTCTGGATATTAGTCCTTTGTTGGATGCATGGTTTGCATATATATTCTCCCATTCTGCGGGCTGTTTACTCTGATGATTATTTCATTGGCTGTACAGAAGCTTTTTAGTTTAGGTCCTATTTATTTATTTTTGTTTTTGTTACATTTGCTTTGGGGGTCTTAGTCATAAATTCTTTGCCCAAACAAATGTCCAGAAGTGTTTTTCCTAGGTTTTCTTCTAGAATTCTTACAGATTATGGTGTTAGATTTAAGTCTGGGTCCATCTTGGGTTGATTTTTATATAGATGAAGAGACACAGATCCAGTTTTATTCTTCTACATGTGGCTATTTTGTTTTTCCAGCACCATTTATTGAATAAGAAGTCCTTCTATCAATTGATATTTTTGTACGCTCTCTCAAAGATAAGTTGATTATGAGTATTTAGCTTTATTTCTGGGTTCTCTATCCTGTTACATTGGTAATTTTTATTTTTATTTTTTTAGAGATGGGTTCTCAATATGTTGCCCAGGCTGGCCTCAAACTCATGGCCTCAAGTGATTCTCCTGCCTTGGCCTCCAAAAATGTTGGGATTACAGGTGCAAGCCACTGTACCTGGATTGAGATCCTCCTACTTTAAGATATGTGGTGGTACTCTTCTGAAAGAAAATCCTTAATATAATAATAGAGATTTATATATTAGTAGGTCTTATTAAGCAATTTGTAGCATTATAAAATAGTTACTGATTTTGTAAAAAGTTTCACTTCAAATTTTTTGTAAACATTGAAGTCCCAATACATTTTAAGTTATTTGATTTAGCTACATATTTTCCATATCATTTTTAAGGCATACATTGATTCTAAGATTCTCTTTTGTAAGTGATTAGTCACTGCCATGTTCTGCTCATATTAATTTCCTCAACCCACTTTCCTTTTGAAAGAAAAGCTTTCTCTCTTAAAATCCTTGTTACTGGGATTCAAAGCTTCTAAAACCCACCATGCGCAACTATCATATGCAACTTAAAGTTCACTTTAAATTTCATTGGGAATATTCTTTATAGGCTGTCACGAAATTAAAATCTTACATACTTCTCCATTTATCATCTGGAACAATATCTCTGTGAGCAAGGAAAAAAGAGCAAAGAAATGATGGGTACAAGATAATGAAATCTGGTAGGTAAGAGCCTGTACAATTTTGAGATGAAGCTCTTATTCTTTACTTTTCTTTTGTTTTTATATATTGTATCATGGTGATACAATATATCACCCCAGTCGTATCTTGGTTTATAAGAGAAGCTGAAATATTAACCTTGATTGGCAGAGTGGCCGTTATCATTTTTATGTGTACTAGGCTAGGGCTGGGCTACCAGTTTAAAGACGTATCAACTGAGAAGTGGAGGAAAATGTTGTGGGATGTCTGGTTATACCCTAAAAGTGTAAAGTCCCGTGGCAATACAATGTGAGCCCTAATGCAGAAAATACTCCCAGCGGAACATGTCCTCTTTCATAGCATCACTGGGAATCTTGTCCAGGGAGTTCAATGGGGCAGGTCACCAGAGGAGGACACAAGGGGCAAGTGCAGGACAGCCATGTGCATCATTTGGCCCATGTGCTGACCATATGAAACTTGCTTTGGGACTGGAAAATGCCTGACATGGCTAACCTAGAATATATCACTTCGCTGGCTCCTGGCACCATCCTTGTTTTTCATGTGCAGTGGCTGCTGTTTCACTGTTTAAACATTGTTATGGCTTGCTGACCTGGGGGAACCTGAAGCAAAAAATAAAAAATTTTTTAAAGTTATCTACTGCAGTTCAAAATCAAATTTTAAAACAACAAACTATTTTAATATCTGTAGCTGGAAGGAAAATGTTTGGAGCTGTGCAACTGGCAGGCAAGAGTGTAGTGACTGAAGAAGAGATGATTCTTGGGCCAGTTTTGGACACAAATTGAACTAAACTAAAAGAAACCCAGGCAGACTGTCCTGTCTAGCTTCCCAGTAAAGTCAGAGGGGACCGTCCTGGCAGTACTATGGATTTGTATGCTGGGATAGATACAAACAGCAAACTCTCAGCCCTGTGACTATAAAAAGAATTATTTTTTATGATGTGTTCGTTGTTTAAAAGCAGGCTGTGAGTTTTGTTTAACATTTAATTCCTATCCAGTTCAAAAACCAGAATTCTATCTTTTGTGCTTAAGCTCTTTCAGATGTTTTTATTGTGTAACATTTTCTCCAGATTCTTCTTTTAATGTATGTTTTTTTTTTTCTCACAATCTGTTAAAAGATCAGTTTGTGTGAATCTTGACACTGTGATGCTATTTCATGGTTTTAATTTGAATGTGAGCTGTTGCAGCTGGAAGCATATGATTAATGGTACAGACTTGTTTGTCACAAAAACAGATGATATTTTACATTTAGTCAAGATGCGTTGAAAAATTGATTTGCTTATATTTTACTGGATGTAAGTCACATTTTAATTCACTGTTGAATTCTGCTTATAATTTGAATTAATCTTAAACATGCAGATATATCTCTCATGATACAGCTGGCTATTGAAGGTATTTGAAGGATGATTAGAAAAATTGCATATTAAATATACATTATCCATTAGTTAGGTAGCTAATTCTGGTTTTCGAACTGGATTTTTAATTTAATTTTTTTTATAAAATTGTGCTAAATGAGTCATCGAATCTGGGAGTCAGTGTACAAAGAGTGGGAATAAAGTTTAGAAATGCATTCTTTTTGATGGCTTATATATTTTTATGTACTTTTACAGTTTACCTGCATCACAGGGTGATATTTCTGATCTTCCTTGCCTCCTGCTGTCTTGAAACTCTTCCCCACACAAGACACAGCAGTGTCTTCCAGATCTCTACCATCATTCTGGAATCTAGGGTGGGGGCATTTGCTGCAGTGGCTAGTGTTCTAACCTGTACTTCTCAGAAGCAATATCGGGAGAGTTGTGTATGCAGTCTCCTTCAGAAATGAGTCTTACAAGTTGTTTGAGGCCTGTATGGCATTCTACCTTCCAGCAGTTTTATCTCATAAAAGAATATGAAACCATATTTGTTAAATCAGATGTTTCTTATGCAAATTCGTTACACCAAATAGGAATTTGCTGTTTTCAAATCTCTGGCATGTGACTGGACTGAGCAGTCCCAAACTGAGTATTTCCATGGTAAGGAAGTCAGTCTCAGAAAGCATGTATATATGCCATGTTTGAAGAATTTTCATTATTATCATTCATTATAATTTACTAAAATACAACTTTCTGCTTCTTTGTTAAAATAATCTTAGCTCTGCCTTGTGGAGCCACACTAACAAATAGTATGTCTTCCCTAGATCGTAATTTGGAAACATGAATTTAGGTGTCATATATCCTGAAGGATTATTTTTCAATCTAATTCTCTTCCATTTCTTCAACTATTTTTCCTGTGATGTAGTCACCAGGTCTATCACTATCCTCCTTGTCTCCTAGACGAGTGTTAAATTGTGGTGGTCCCTTGTAAAATATGTGCCTAGAAGCATGATGCTGTAGATGTGGTCTGACCAGTGACACTCATCTCTCTGCTTTTAGGTTATCTTTTTCTTTTAATGCCAACGACACAAGCCATAGTACCCTACTGGCCCATGTTGGATAAGTTGTCAAAACATCCAGCTGTTTTTAGTCATGTCTTTCCCATTCTGTTGTTCAGTTGATTTTTTTTTGTTCAAAGTACCAGACATTACTTATATCTCTATTAAATTTCATTGTGTAAGCACTGGCTCATTGTTCCAGCTTGTCAAGAACTTTTTGACTCTTTTATCATCCAACAAATTAGCTATTCCTTTCAGCTTTGAGCCATCTATAAATGTTAAAATAATATCTTCAACTTTTTTATTCAATTAAAATGTATAAACATGTATCAGACTGTTTACTCTGTGCTAGTCTGATGTTCCCTCCTAGATATAACAAGATGAATAAAATGTAATTATTCTGGCTGGGCGCAGTGGCTCAAACCTGTAATCCCAGCACTTTGGGAGGCTGAGATGGGGGGATCATGAGGTCAATAGATCAAGACCATCCTGGCCAACATAGAGTGAAACCCCATCTCTACTAAAAATACAAAGATTAGCTGGTTGTGCGGCGTGCACCTGAGGTCCCAGCTACTCAGGAGGCTGAGGTGGGAGAATTGCTTGAACCCGGGAGGCAGAGGTTGCAGTGAGCCAAGTTGCGCCACTGCATTCCAGCCTAGTGACAGAGTGAGACTCCATTTCCAAAAAAGAAAAAAAAAATGTAACCATTCCTTCAGGAAGCTCACAGCTATAGGGAATAATAGACATGTAATTATAAAATTGTAATGCAGTGTGATAATTGCTATAATAGAATTACGTGTGAAGTACTTTGAAAACCAAGGTTGGTTGCAAATCTTAGAAGATCTAGCTCCTTTCATATAGGCATGAATTTGGGGATATGTCAGTTAACCTAACTACTACCATTTGATTTCTTTCTTTCTTTCTTGTCCAAGGATACTGTAAGAGACTTGTCAAATATTCTCCTGGAATGATCCTGTACTATGGTATTCCTGAAATGTACCAACCTGGCAGATCAGTCCAAAAGGAACTGAGAATTATTTAGAAACACTTATTCTTCATTAACTCATGGTGGTTCATGATGATCTGAGTTTTAAAATCTGGGGCAATATTTGCCTATCGCCAATCTTCTGGTAACTTTCCCATTCTCCAGGGTTACATAACATTGCTCAGAGCAGTTTTGCAGTTACATCTGAGTTCTTCTGCTATCTTGTGTGTAATCTGTCTGGATCTGGCGACTTGAGTTAACTTAAAGAAGCTTGATATACTCTCTCCTGTGTGCAAATTTACTTTCCTCTTAACTCTTTCCAAAGTTATTCTTTTTATGCCTTCTCTAGTTTATTTTATGCATATACATACATACCTGTATTTTGCTTATATGTTCTTAACATTTTTGCAAGTATAAATTCATTTGAGCCTTTAGTCTTTCCCTTTTTGGTAGCTTCATCCTCCTTTAACTGTCTTCCTCTTATTATATTGAAATCCTTTCTGCAGTCTAGGGTAAATGATCATTTATGGTATTATAGTCTCTGGAATAACACAGCAACCGTTTTTTCTTTGATAGTCACAGTTAATTTTGGAGACTTAGGTTTGCCATTGTTTTCTTACCCTTCTTTACTATGAAATTGTCAGCTGAATAAGGTATACATTTATCAGAACTGAGGACCTTACAGCATCCACATGTCTAATGGCATCTGGCTTTGATATTGTGTCTGTTAATGGCAATATGCCTGCCACCAAGACTGGACAAGTCATGTATTTGGCCATGAACAGTATTTGTGTGGGGGTACTGCCAGCACTTGCCACTTTGTCTCTCCGCAGGGTTTGATTTTTGACCTACCCTCCTCCTTATCGACACATTTTTATCAGTATATCTGTTAGTACTCCTAACTGATTCTGACTTGTGGGGAACTTTGCCTCTTTAATATGGTTTGACATTTTCTAATGATTAATGGTAAAATAATGTAACCTTCACTATCTATGTCCTTGGTAGGCACTTCCTATATTTTCTATATGCCTGTGTTGTCCTGTGTAATTTGGTATCTATCTATCTGATTTTCTTCATTTCCTTAGATTAGATATTTAAAAACAGAAAATTCAGGATTAAAACATTTTAAGGCTTTTGATACATAATGCAAAACTGCTTATTAGAAAATGTACATAGATTCATATTTCTATTAGAAATACATTCTATTATCTTTGTTATTGCATCTTTCTTATTGTTGCAGATCATCGTTTAGATTTTTTTAGGCAGTTGGATAAGTGAAAAATGGTACCATACCACAAGATTCAGCTCATAAAGACCTTGGTGATAAAATGGGTTGCAGTAAAGAAGCTGGCTAAAACCCACCAAAACCAAGATGGCCACAAGAGTGATCTCTGGTCGTCCTCACTGCTACACTCCCACCAGCACCATGACAGTTTACAAATGCAATGGCAACATCAGGAAGTTACCCTGTATGGTCTAAAAAGGGGAGATGTGAATAATCTACCCCTTGGTTAGCATATAATCAAGAAATAACCATAAAAATGGGCAACCAGCTGCCCTCAAAGCTGCTATGTCTATGGAGTAGCCATTCTTTTATTCTTCTCTTTCTTAACAAACTTGCTTTCACTTTAAAAGAAAAGATACCATATAATTATAGTTTATATCTCTTAAATAACAAATTAAAATTCTGTGTGTTCATATCTCCTTTGTAATTTGTATCTGTTGATTATTTTGCTCTTAAAAAATATTACTGTTTTTCTATACTGGTTATTCCAGGTGAAATTTTGGGTTAAAGATTTCCTTGAGATTTTGATTGATAATGTCTTCACCTTACTAGTAAATTTGGAAAGAATTAAAATGTTTATTATATTAAATGCATAAATATATTTAGTAAACATAGCCATTAAATTTGGAAAAAATTAAGTATTTTTTATACTATATGGTAGTATAAGAAATATACTACCATATAGTATAATGTGCTTCATTTTTACAAATATTTTATATGTGTGCCTGCATGTGCATGGGTTTCTGTGTTCATCCATATATATATTGGTATATTTTTCCATATTAGCATATTTTATTAAAATATTTGTTAAAATCACTAGATTTTTCAGTGTTTTTCAATGTATTATAAAAAATTTGAAAATATTTAAATTTTGGTTCTTACCACCTTATGGAACCATATTATTATTAGTTCTTAGTTTTCTAGTTAATTATTAAGGGTTTGTATCTGTAAATAACCATACTTTTTTCCCTTGCCAGTGGCAGTACCTCTTACGTTAGTTTTCTGCCTTGCTATATTGGCTAGAATTTTAAGAACAACACTCAGTAATTCTGGTGATAGTGCAGCCATACTAATTTTTATACCCTTTGCAGCTAGTATATAGTATTTGGCACATATAAGGCTCTCAGAAAATGCTTTAGTAAATTTACTTGAATTAAGCAATGAAAGAGCTTACCAACTCTAGTTGGTAAACTAAAAACATTTTGCATAAGTAAAATAGTACAAAATAGGAAGTTATGCATGACATTAAAAACTATATTAGAGGAGGAAAAAATTATTATATATAAATATAGTAAAAGAAAGGGTGTTGTGGTACAGGTGGCATTTAATGCAGGCTTAGGAATCAATTATACTTGAAAATATAAAGAAAGGGAAAAAGTAGATTCCCAGGAGAAGGAAAAATTCAAACCAGAGGCAGCAGCAGTTGGGAAGCATGAAGGGTGTAAGGGGAAAATAGGAGCAGTTCATTTTGGCTGGGGTAAAGGTTTCATAAATGGTGTGGAAAGATTCAAGGTTAGCAAGGTCATTTGGGTCAAATCAAGAGCCTTGAATGTCAGACTAATGTCAGTTCTTTGGACTAATGCTTTGCAAGATTTTTCACATTATCAGACATTGAAAATGCTAATATTTTAATGGTATATTAGGACAAATAGAAACTGCTTACTGCTAGAAGGGATGACAAGAGATAGGGAGAGCATACCCCAGGTCCCACTGGATGCCCCAAGGGCTGCAGGGATCTCAGCACTTCTGTAATCCTCCCAAGGCACATCTAAGTTAGGAAGAAGACAAGATTTGTAGTTTCAGATTTTACCTAGACATTTCTCTCTCAAATTCACTTTAAAGCTGTTTTGCTTTTTCTGCCAAGGAAATAATCTTCTCCCCTCACACATACATACGTATCTTTCCTTAGATGTGCCAAATAGGTTTTTAGTTTCCAGTTCAACTACCTAGAGTCCCATTCATTTAAGTTTCCTTCAAACCATGGCTTTTAATTGAAAGAAGAGATGACTGTGTACCTGTGTCCCAAGTTCTTTTAATTCCCTACTACTTAGGTTTTAGCCACCAAAGACCAATTCTGTATTTCCCAGGTACGTATCATTGTATTTGTTTTGCCCTACTTGTTTTTCATTTTATGATCCTTTTGAAGAATAATTACATCTCAGGACTAATAAAACTGAATTTTAACATGAACTTCTCTCAAGAGAGGCTGTGATCTACTAATAAGTTAATAATATATCATTTCTGATAATACTTTCAGGGAATTAGTTTATGGCCCTCAAATAGTAATAAATCACATTGTTAACTTTTAAATCTGAAACAGCTATTGAAGACTAAGCAAAATTACTTTAATGATTTTCTATAAAAGGATTTTCTTTGATTAAAGAATTAAGTTTCAACACCAAAATATCGTAATTTAATGATTCCACATCTTCACTAGGTGTTGCATTAGCAAAGAGAGTGCTTTCCAGAACACTTTTTTCCTCTCTCTTGGCATTTTACCAATTAAATTGAGAACATAAAAATATTTTAAATTTAATTTCTTAAAACATGGATGTTTTGTTTTGTTTTGTTTTTTGAGACAGGCTAGAGTACAGTGATACAATCACGGCTTGCTGTATCCTCTGTCTCCCAGGCTCAAGCAATACTTTTGCTTCAGCCTCCCTATTATCTGGGACTATGGGCATGTGCCACCGTGCCCAGCTGTTATTTTAATTTTTGTAGAGATGAGGTCTCCCTATGTGGCCCAGGCTGGTCTTGAACTTCTGGGCTCAAGCAATCTTCCCACCTTGGCCTCCCCAAATTCTGGGCTTACAGGCATGAGCCACTTTGTCTAGCCAATATTTTAAGATATTTTAATGCTGACAATGGGTTACAAACCTTACAGTTGATTTTAATTTTCTTTACATGTATTGATGGTACTTTGGTTATGTTTTAAAAAATAATTCTTATCTTTTAGATATGTACTAAAATATTTACAGATGAATGTATGTGATATTAATGGTTTGCTTTAAAATAATGTAAAGGAGAAAGTGAGAGGAGGCTGGATTAGACAGGATTGTTGGTAATGGCATTCATCAGACTTTCCTGGTTATATTTATATGTTCAAATAATAATAAATGAAAATGCCAGGAATATAATTCTTCATTTATTTGATGACCATCAGAAACTATACGATACTATTGGGAAAGTAGGTGACTATTGCACGCTACATGAAATCTGAACTGCTGTGCTTTTAATTTCTCTTCTTTGCCTTATTTTCTTTCACAGTTATTATCTTTTTAAATTTGTTTATTTCATCTTTTGTAGCTATCTCTTCTTGCTGTTGTCTGTGTGCCTGTTTCCGGTAGATTCTCTCCTCTGTCACCCACATAATGATATACTACTTCTAATGTGCTCTGAATAGGGAGCCACAAAACTAGGTGTGATCGCTTTTTTTTTCTAGGCCAGAATTTTGTGCAGGCCTGAGGGACTTGTTAGAATGCTAAGCATGTGAGAGTTAGGGTATTAATTTGGGGACATTTCTGTTGGCTGCCCCATGGTTCCTAATTTTTGGCTGTGTTCTGGATAGTTGAGGCATTCTATCAATGTTTAGATTTAGATATTAGAGGTTTAAATTTAGATTTTAAATATACAAACAGTCATACTTATTAAAATGTATCAGAAGGGGATTTTTTTTAATGCAGTGCTAATGATGGTAATAAAACATTTATAACTCATTGAAAAGAAATTTAATTTTTCAGTGTTTTAAGAATCAAAATAGTAAACATGGGAAATGCTTGTGTTGCTCAAAGATAGGTTGAAGCCTAAATGACATAGTGTCATAAATGTATTATCAACTCAGCGACCTGTGAGACTTTGAGCTCATGAGTCAGGCAGGGGTCATGTCTATTTGGTTTGCCACCATATTCCTTATGCCTAGTGTTACATCTGATACAAAGAAGCTACTCAATCCATACTTGTTAGTTGATTAAGTGAATCATAATATAAATCAGATGATTATTTTAAATTCAGCACACAAATTCCTATATTAACTACCTAAAATGTCCGGAAAAATTGGTCTCAAAATATAACTGCAAAAATCTGTCAGCCCAGAGCAGTCATAAAGAACTAGACACGTAAAAACTGATGCATTGTTATATGTCTAGCTTCTGAATTTGCTTTGGGTCACAGTGGATAGAGAAAATAGTCTCATAAAAAATAAAATTAAGGAATGCTTCACAGGGAGATAATGTTTGGATTCAGGCTTGAAATATGCATAAGAATTTTCTAGGTAAGCTATAAGTATAACAGGAAAAACAGCTAGAAAAATATCTACAGTGGACATCTGAGTCCATTTGTGCTACTCTAACAAAATACTTGAGACTGAATAATTTATAACAAACAAATTTATTAGCTCAAGGTTCTGGAGACTGGGAAGTTCAAAGGCATGGCATTGGCATATGGTAAGGGCCTTCTTACTGTGTTACCCCGTGGCAGAAGGCAGAAGAGTGATAGATTGAATGAATAGCCTGAAGCCTTTTAATAATCAGCATTAATCCATTTGTGCTGGTGGATCCCTCATGACCTAAACAACTTCTATTAGGTGCTACCTCCCAACACTGTTGGATTAGGGACCAAGTTCCAAATATATGCTTTTTGGGGGACACATTCAAATCATAGCAGTGAAGTTTTATAGTGTCGAAGAGCTTGGCAGTTACACTGGTTTATAGAGGAGAGGTCAGTTGGGCAGTAGATGATTGACAATTAGGAATAAAGGATAAGGGGTTCAGAATAACTTAAGGTTCATAGTTTCAGTCGCAGTGGCTCACGCCTGTAATCCTGACACTTTGGCAGATCATGAGGTCAGGACCAGCCTTGTGAAATCCCGTCTCTACTAAAAATACAAAAATTAGCTGGGGGTGGTAGTGCACACCTGTAATCCCAACTATACCGGAGGCCGAGGTGGGAGAATCACTTGAACCCGGGAGGTGGAGGTTGCAGTGAGCCAAGATCCTCCAGCCTTGGCGACAGTGAGACTCTGTCTCAAAAAAAAAAGAAAAGATTCATAGTTTCAATTTTTGCTGCTAGGTCTGACAGGGAGTTGAGGAGGCTGGGCTGGAAAAGAGTGCATAGGAAGAATGACTTTATTTGGGGACAAGTTGAGTTTAAAATACCTGGGAAACATTTAGAAGGGAATATATGATAGAAGAACTAAGAGTGTTGGTACTCAGGAGAAAATTAGATCAGAGCATTTGAACTGTTTTCATGATATTAGGTAAATGAAATAATGTGAGTAAAGACTTTCCCAAAGAGGATGTACAAGAGAAGAAATAAGCTGATAAACAGAATTCTGGAGAATATCAGCAGAGGTAATTCTTAATCGGAGAGCTGTGTACTCTGAGAGTGGAGACTGTGCCCTTTTCTTTAAAAAAAAAAAAAAAAAAAAAAAAAATCTATGCAGTACAGCACAGTGCAACACACGGCACCCGGCAAACCCTCAAAGCAATTTTTTTAAATGTTGCTTTTAAAGAAGTATTTTGAGAATGCAGTAAATACTACTGACTGGGGCAATCATGGGTTGGCCATCAGACCAATGGTAAATTATTAGGTTTTTTTCTTCTTGTAGTTCATTAATCTACATTTGGGAATTTCTACCTAGCAGCATATTCATTGTAAACTTTGCATTATCTATTGCTGTGTAACAATTCACTACAAATTTAGGGACTTAACGCATGTTTTATCAATAAGTTAAACATAGAATTACCATTTTACCCAGCAATTCCACTTATAGATAATATATACAAAAGAATTGAAAGCAGATGTTCAAACAAAAACTTGTGTCCCAATATTCATGGCCACTCTATTTGCAATAACCAAAAGATGGAAGCAGTACACATGCTCATTAGCAGATGAACAGATAAACAGTGTGGTATATCCATGCAATGGAATATTAGTCATCCGTAAAAGGATCTTTCTATTTTTTGTTTTTGTTGGCAGATTTCAGTTACTTGTGGGGGCAGTGTTAGACTGAGGGTCTCCGTTCCTAGCGGTTGGTGGTCAGAGAATGCACTCAGTTCCTTGCCCTGTATGCCTCTCCAGTGTGGCAGTTTGCTTCATAAAAGCTTATGTACTGAGGCTGGGCACGGTGGCTCACTCCTGTAATCCCAGCACTTTGGGAGGCCAAGGCAGACCAATCACCTGAGGTCAGAAGTTCGAGACCAGGCTGGCCAACGTGGTGAAACCCCATCTGCTAAAAATACAAAAATTAGCTGGGTGTGGTGGTGCGCGCCTGTAATCCCAGCTACTCGGGAGGCTGAGCCAGGCGAATTGCATTCCAGCCTTGGTGACAGAGTAAGACTCTGTCTCAAAACAAGCAAACAAAAAGAAGCTTGCTTACTTGGAAGGAATAGAGAGAATCTGATAGGAAGACTGAAGATACCTATTCAAGGAAGTGACATCCCATCGCCTTGCCGCTATCTGTTGGTTAGAAGCAAGGCACTAGACGCACTCATATTCAAGGGGAGATTACCCAAGGTGTCAGTATCAAGAGGTGTGGATCATTACAGATCATCTTAGGGTCTACCTGCCACAAACCTTAAGTGGTAGCCTTCAGCATGTAACATTTCTGTGGGATTTGTAATTACCTTGGGATGACTTTATGCTATTCTTCACAGAATCTTCCTTATTTAAATCCAAAATCATTGAGTACCCATGACTCCATTATGGCAAGTATAAAGAAAATATGTGGTTTCCGGCTTTATGAAAATACAAAATATGGGTCATTCTCTGGATGCTGCCCACTTTTGTTGTAGAAAGTTTTCTTATATGTTGACTATTAACAAGGATTCATGATTTTAGATTGATTTTTGCTAAGACTGTATTTGTGTATAGGTTGAATAGAATGATGTGGTTTTTGAGGTTTATAGCAAAATCCTCATTTTTCTAGTTAAGGAAGAGACAAAGTCTTGAGGGATACAAACCAAAGGATGGAGGTGTGGTGGAGAACGCGTTTTTTTCTCTGCTATGTTTTTCTGTGGTCAGACATTTGTATATAAGAAAAAACATTCAGAACAGCAGCGAGCCTATGAGAAATATGTTTAAAACAAATTTTGAAAAAATGGACATTGATCTTATGTCAGAATTAAAAGCTTAAGCAGATTAACTTACTTTTATACATGCTGCCCTATAACTGTTTCCACCTATCTAGAATAAGAAAAGCATGAAAGGAGTGATACCTTCTTATTAGTCAATATTGAAACAAGTCCTAACCTAATATCAGAGTTGTAAGAAAATTCAGCATTGTGGAACCTTCCTGGATACCCAATAAATGTCTTTTCTCGTGTAGTCTGTTCTCTGTCCTCAGGCAAATAGAGTCTTTAACTCTCCTAATCTAAATAAAATTTAGACAGTAGGTGTAACATCATTCAAATTACACTGTCTCTCTCTCTTCTCTTCTGAGTTTGTTCTTCATGAGAAACTGTATTTGGAAATGAAGTGCTTAACCTCAGGCAATGTTTCAAACTCATTTGTCTTCTTTTTAGCTAGTGCATTGATACCTACTCCTTTAATGCTGTGACACTCTCTTTTGTATTCCGAGTGCTGTATGATACGTCCACACTTACATTTTAAAGTTAATTAAAATTAATTTCATTTTGAGAGTTCCACTTGCTTCTTGAGGCAGTAAGATGCATTCCAGAGCGTAAGATAGAAGGTTGGCAATTACTGATTTAGTGATTCAGTGATATGATTGAGTGTGAAGAAACCTGCTTGATGGTATATGTGATATATGGGCTAGTCTTATTTTAATACATAGTGATTGTGTAAAGAAGGAAGTCGGATCACCTTAAGATATGATTTTAATGGTTCATTCATCCAGCTTTATTTATAGAAACAATTCATTTAGAATTATCTGAAATAGCATCCTCTTTATAATGGCAATTTCAAAGCACAAAGGGGAAGCTTGCTTCTGAGAATTAAAAAAAGGGACTGTCCTACTTTAGAAAGAACCTCAGAGAAGAAACAGTATTTCAGATAAGAAATATAAAAAGAAGAAGGCCGGGCGCGGTGGCTCAAGCCTGTAATCCCAGCACTTTGGAAGGAAGAGTTATTTTAGACTATATAAATATTAGACTGCTTGTACTCAAATCAATGGTTAGATAATCCACATAATCACTTCCCATTCATTCATTCATTAACAAATATCGATGGCCTACTCTGTGACAGATTCTGTATAGATATTGGAGGCACAGTGATGAACAGACAAATGAGAATCTTGGGGTGTTTTTACAAAAGTTGATTAGTAGAGCTTTGGAGCTATGGAGACAGGTGAAATTGGAATGCTTAAGCAAAAAGCTGTGAAAAGGCAGAAAAGGTAGGTCATAAACAGTTACAAGAATTCTTAAGAAAAAGCCCATGTTGTGCTGAGATTTGTGTTTGCTTTTCTCATATTCACAATCCAATTATATTTTATTTAAAAGCCTACTTGACAAAAAAAAAGAGGAGAACTTGCCTGCAAATGGCACCCCCTGCCTTAACTCATGCTGCCTGAGCTCTTGTTGGTGCAATTGTGTAAGCCGCTGAAAAACATGCTACCAATTTTTGGTTATCTGTGCTTTCTAACAAAAGAAAGAGAAACATCATAAAGTGTGATAATAGCTTTATGTATGTATACTGTATGTCAGCCTTGTGGGTAATATCAACTCTCAAAGGTACACACACATGCACACAGACGTGCTCACTGGACAAAACCAGTGTTATTGATCTGTTTTGATTTTCATAAGAGTGTCACCTGAATGTTAACATGACTAATCATGCTGTTTGTGTTCAAGTCCAGTTGAAGACACCTGTACTAAAGGAACATGTGTTTTCATCTGAAGGGGAGAAACTTTTTATTTGGTGTTAGTCAAGGGAAGAAATCTAGATAACAGTGAGGGAGGAAGACATTGGAGAATATAAAATATTGAGGCTGAGGGTGATATAGGACATAGAAAAAAGTTACTTGAAAATTAAAAAAAAGAGGCTGTCCCAAATAAAAGCTTTGGTTTATTTTTTATAACATTGGTTATCACAGGAATTGCAGAAAACCTATTCTTTGCCCCTTTTGTTCAGCATCTGGTAGACTTTTACTTCCCAGTATTGAACGAACTTGAATTAGTTAGTTTTCATCTGAAGGGGTGCTGAACTAACTTGAATTAGTTAGTTAGTTGAACAGCTCAACTAACTAACTCAAGTTAATTCAGTAGTTCTGTAAGTTATAGGCTTAAATGGTGGCCAAATAATAATAGTAACATCCATAACAAAATGACAGGTAACACTTATGAACAGTTAGCATATTCTAAGTGCTGTGTGAAAAAAGTTATTCAGTTCTCACAGTCCTATGAGGTAACTAAATATTATTATTTTCCTCTCTTTTGTTGAGAGGGAAACTGAGGCTTGGAACAATCAAGCTAATTTTTCAGGTTATTTAGATGATATGTGGCAGACCCAGGCTTTGAACTCAGCCTGACATCAGAGTCCATGCTGTTAATCACTCTACCATTATTCTGTCCATCAGCACTGAATCTCACTCCTCAGATTCACTGCTTTGTTTTCAAGGAAAATCATGTACTAAATTCTGAAAAAAGTTAGAAGCTTGGGAGAGTTCTGGAACATACCTGATCCCTAAACTTAGAGCTGTCCAAATTTATTTATGATTTGTAAAGTGCATTGACTTATCTAATTACATAATTCAAATTATGATGTATATTAGTTTATGCACATTGTGATATTAAACATTGATGCTACCTCTCTGAAATCTAGACTGTTCCTTTGCCATTCATTATTTTACACTTGAGCCTGAACATGATGCTGAATGGCCTTCTGTAATCAAGAGGGTGACAACATCTAGAACAAAGGGAGTGGGCCAGGTGGAGAAATGGAACTCCCACTTTAGGAGCTCTGATAAGCATTTCCAACTAGAATGTCATAGAGACAGTTAAAAGATGAAAGAGTAAATGTGAGTGGAATCATATGTTGTAAAGCAAGCATAATTCTCTTAAGTTTTTGTTATGTGAGTAAATACGGTAATAACTTGTTTTGAGGTCTGATTAGTCACAGAAGAAAAATCACTCAAAGTGAGGGACAAATTTAATATTCTACTTTTGCATCAAGTATTATAGTATGTGACTCTAATTATACTTTATGCTATATAGGGTGAGACATTAGATGGGTTTTAACTCTTTTCATGTACTGTGAGTTTGTCTTAATCTAGAACCTCATGCATCTTTATCAGTCTTGTCACAAGATTGGTAAGTTAAAGTTTCTGATAAAAAAGAAAAAATACTGGTTTGGGAAATTGGCAAGATGTGCTAGAATGCAGTTGCATTTCTGCAGTATTAAAAGATCTTACGGGCTGGGCGCGGTGGCTCAAGCCTGTAATCCAAGCACGTTGGGACGCCGAGGCGGGTGGATCACGAGGTCAAGATATCGAGACCATCCTGGTCAACATGGTGAAACCACGTCTCTACTAAAAATACAAAAAAAATTAGCTGGGCATGGTGGCGTGTGCCTGTAATCCCAGCTACTCAGGAAGCTGAGGCAGGAGAATTGCCTGAACCCAGGAGGCGGAGGTTGCGGTGAGCCAAGATCGCGCCGTTGCACTCCAGCCTGGGTAACAAGAGCGAAACTCCGTCTCAAAAAAAATAAAAATAAAAAAATAAAAGATCTTACTTCACCCTGTGTATGCAACAAATATCTTTCTATCAGCCAGAAAGTCTCCATTTTGGCTCTTCACGATTTATTGCTTTGGTCAATGTCAGTTGCAGCAAAATTGTTCCCAGTAGCTTTTCTTGTCTGACCACCAGATTTTATAGAATACTGCAAAAGTGTTTTGCTTTTTATGACATGCCAATAGCTCAGAAATGAGCTGTTCCGTAAACATTTGGAACTGTGCAAGTTGTGATCACCTTGGGGTTTGTGGTTCTTCTAAGGAGTCAGCTGTTGGCTTTTGCAGGCATATGGACAGGAACATTTCCCCAGAACTGTTCCCACAGCTTTTTCTTTCTGTGCTTTCAGTTTCTCTTGGCTACTGATTCTGTTGGGCATCAGAACAGTATAAAGGGTTCACAAATAGGATAGAATCAAAAAGTATCTTAAAGAACAGAAGTAATGTACTCTGTGTTTTTAGTACATTGCTTAGCACGTGCTGTATTATGGCTGCATGTTTTCAAATACTAAGACAGGACTCTGAGAAAGGCCTAACTATGAGTCGAGTGAAGTTTCATTGTAAATATGTTTAATGAATTCTTAATATCAGATGTTGAGTGAGAGATTCCTTGCAGAACTGGCTATGTACCAGAAACACACAAATTACTCGTTAAAAACTCAAACAAGTCACCACCATCAACCAAAAAGATTATTTGTATAGCAGAGAATGATTTGCTTGGTAAATTCTACATTCTACATTTGAGAAATCAGAATAAATATTCTATAAAAAAGATCAATTCATTAAGAACTATTGAGTTTCCATTATGGGTAAAACTGTTAGCTGTGGTCAGACTTAGAGTATGGTGGTGAATCAGACATGTAAATGTACAAAACTCCTGTATGGCTCTTCCAGTGTATTCAGGAAGATGAAATATGGATTTAGAATACCATTCTACAGGGTGGAAAGTGTTACAAGGAAAACCAAGAGAAATAGACCAAAAATTTTTGAGAAATGATTTCCAGCTGCAAGATCAAGTAAAGCTTGGTGGAGTAGGTGACATTTGATCTGGCCCTTGAAGCACATGTTGTGTTCGAATGTACAAGAACTAAGGGAACAACTCATGTGGTAGGTACTCCAGGCAAAGGAGATAACAGAACCAAATGCATAAGGGTGGAAACCTTGAGTCTGGTCCAGGAGAGCAAAACGTTTTCTTCATTTGTGGAGTATCCAAGGAAATCAACAGAGGAAGGTGGTAGGAATAGCAAAGTGGAGCCAGATTATGGAGAACTATAAATGCTAAATCAAGTCATTTGAGAACTTCAAGTTATAGGCACTTCATATTTTCGAGCAGAGTAGTGATATAATTTGAGCTAGTTTTCTGGACAAGCATTAGTACATTAGTAATAGTTTGTGCTAGTTTTCTAGATAAGTATCTTAGTTCATTTTCTGCTTCTATAACAGTACCACAGAGTGGGTAATTTATAAACAATACAAGTTTATTTGGCTCACTATCCTGGGGGCTGGGAAGTCCAAGTTCAAGGGATCTTATCTGGTGAGAGTCTTCTTGCTGCATCATAACATGCAGAAGGCATCACAAGGTGAGAAAGCATGCGAGAGAGAGAGGAGAAAAGGGAGCAAACTCCTGAAATAACCCATTTCCAAAAGAACAGCCTTAATTCTGTTCTTGCTGTGAAGGTGAAGCTCTCATGACTTAATCATCTCTTTTTTTTTTTTCCTTTGAGACAGAGTCTCTCTCTGTCGCCAGGTTGGAGTACAGTGGTGCTATCTTGGCTCACTGAAACCTTCGCCTCCTGGGTTCAAGCGATTCTGTTGTTTTCAGCCTCCCAAGTAGCTGGTACTACAGGCGTGTGCCAACCTGCCCAGCTAATTTTCGTATTTTTAGTAGAGACGAGGTTTTACCACGTTGGCCAGAATGGTCTTGATCTCTTGACCTTGTGATCCACCCACCTCGGCCTCCCAAAGTGCTGGAATTACAGGTGTGAGCCACTGCACCCGGCCAACTTAATCACCTCTTCAAGATTCCATGTCTTAATTTTGGAAGGGGCATTCAAGCCATAGCAAC
This sequence comes from Callithrix jacchus, assembly GCF_049354715.1. NCBI lineage: Eukaryota > Metazoa > Chordata > Mammalia > Primates > Cebidae > Callithrix > Callithrix jacchus. The sequence goes on from NC_133503.1 coordinate 155,772,306, forward strand.
AAGTATGAGTAATTTAACTGGAGCTGTGCAAAGACCAGTTGGAAGGCCATCCTACTGATCCAGCTGGAAGGTGTTGAGCATATGAACCAGAGTGAGAACATAAAGGAGGGGCCGATGTCAGAATGCAGGCCTGGTCCTCAATAGGAATTGACATGTAAGATAATGATGTAAATTTTTATTTTGAGTCACAAAGCCATCCAGAATTCAGTCATCTTTCTAGGCCTTAAAGTGTGCGGTCACTGGATTAGAATTCTGATATAATGGTACCAAAGAGATTAGGATGCTTCCTGGGTAGACTCTTAGTTTGAGATTGTCCTCGAAACTCCAGCTCTTCTATCTTGGACCTGAGTCAGCCAAGGTTAGAATAAAGAGGGTTTAAAGTAAGACTTTTATTCCTGCTAGAAAATAATTCTAAATTTATGCCTAAATTTTGTAGATCTTAAATGTCTCTTTCTCATATTAAAGACAATGAGTATCTATAGCTCTGAAACCTCTCTGGGATCTGAGGCCCCTTCACTTTTATAAAAATTAGGCCCCCAAAGGGATTTGTTTATGTGGCTTACATGTATCAGTATGTGCCATGTCAGAAATAAAAGCCATGTTAGAAATTTTTATAAAAGAATAATAAACTCGTAACATATTAATATAAAAAACATTTTATAAAAATCAACAATTTTAAAAACAAAAAATAGTGAGAAGATTGGATAATCTTTTCAATCTAGTTTAATAGAAGAGGGCTGGATTCTCACATCTGCTTCTACTTTTAATCTGCTGTTGTATGTGTTTGGGTTGAAGTACATGAAGAATGTCTAGTCTCACATAGATAATTCAAAAAGGGAGGCATGTTTTAATAATCTTTTTAGGTAACTGTTGACTGTCTTCTTTGATGCTACACTGAAATTCTTCAACACGTGGTTTCTTAAACATCAGTTGTAATGCAGAATCTGAAAACCTTATCAGGGAACTTTTCATACTTAATTAACTTGCATTGATCTCTCTCGTATTTGAATGTTATTTTTTATCTATGCATGGTTTTGTAACATCATGCCATTGGTCATTTGGAAAATATTGGTTCACTAAGTAGTGTAAAGCTTCTAAATGTTTACAGATTACTTTATGAATATCTGTCTGTTGATATCAGCACCAGTCTCATCATTAAAAAGCTGTCAAGCTCACTCAAAACTTAGCTGAAACAAGTTTTCTAAGATTCTAGCTTTTGCTTGGAAACAAATTGTATCACTGACAACAAATACTATCATTTGTTTTCCTTGAAATGACAGGCTTACACATCTAGTTTTGGGAAAATGTCTATCAAATACTCAAATCTGAATAATCATAACTTGTCAGTTGAAATTTCAAGTAAAAATGGAGTTGTGTGTAAAAAAAAAAAAGTGGCTTACAATTCAAACAGTTGTATAGGTGCTTCTTGTCCAATCAGCTGTCTACTTTGGTATGTAGCAACACTGTATTTTGCTCACTTCCCATTTAGTCACATAGAATATTTTAAAAGGTGTGTTTAAGAGCAAATTTAATAAAACTAATAACCTTTATGCTGCATTAAGGGAATTCTCAGGTGAAACTGGCTTTTTCTCTCCCTGCAAATATGTGGTAATCAAGAATACGGTGACTACTTGTTACTAGTACCTCTGTGAGTGCTGAGTCACCTTTACTCACCATTGCTTTTATATCGTAAGTGAAAACAGCAAATAATGTCTTAGTGTAATTATGAACATAGTTTTGTTCTCCTATGCCTTCCAAAAGGGTCTTGAAGACTTACCTTTTGAGAACCGCTGCTTAATGTTGGCAGACTTACTGGCCGTCTTCTGCTAAGTATATGGTTGTTACATAAACCAAGTCTTAGTTTTTACTTCCATTAATAAGGATTGTATTTTTTGTGCTCTCTGCTTTAGAGCCACCAGCTAGTCAAATGGCTTAAAGTGACACTTAAATGCTCTTCTTTAAGGGTAGCTGAGGGAGGCCCTATTGGTGTCCCAGCCATAACGCCATTTCTGGGGGTATAGCCTGTGCCTTGGGGATGAGAGTTGGGGTCTCTGACTACTTCAGTTTGCTTTGCCTGGGTGCTTTGGGCAAACCAGAAGTGCTGGGAAATTAAAGCCTGCCTTCCTCAACAGCCCCCAAGCCACCACTGATAGGCAATGGGGCAGAGTCAGGAGAGGTGGCTAAGACCCAACCCCTTCCCCCTTAGCATCTGTTCTGTGCTATAGCTCCCAGCGTTCCAGCAGGATTAAACTCACGGTCTCTGACTTGATAAACCCTTCTTTTGTGCATTATTATCTCTTTCACTGTTTTACGTCCAACTCTGCCCCTGGTGTTTCTTGTAGTCACCTCTCAAACTGTTTATACTGGGGGAATTAAAAATAAAATGAAATAAGATTTCTTTGCTGACTATCTTCTAGCCATTGGGGGAAGGAAGAACCTTTTTTTCTTCTTTTCTCACAACATTTTCTTATGGGAGTTGTCTGATAAATATGGAAATACCTTACTAAATGAATCTTTTAGGCTATACAGTTAGCCATACATACAGAAGTGTGTGGAGTATTTGTGCTTGGCAGTTTGGACCTGGAGGAAGTGCAGGGTGGTTGGCATTGTTCACCATAGTATTAACAGGCAGTGAGTGGGAGACGGGATCCTTAAGCAGCAGAAGACCACCCTAGGTATTTTCCTCAGGGCTCTATAATAATTATTAATTGCTGAATCCAGTCTAGACACTCTGCCTGACTTACAAAGCCATCCATATTCTGTTTTCACACTAGCCATTTACTTGTCACTAACTCAGATTTTCTGTTTCACACTCATTCTCTTCACTGTGCCCCACCCATAAGCCACCTGTTCCTAATTTCCTCCAAGCTTATGCTTTGCTGCCCCCCAACCCATTGGATGCCTTGTTTTACCCTTCTCTACATACAATAGCCGTCTTAACCATTCTCTGCAGCCTGTGGCTCTTAAACATGCATGCTCATTTGAATAGAACATTCTGTCTATTCCTGTTTCGCTGGAGCCTTTCACATTCTCCGGGAAGCAGCACCATGTAGTGTAAAAGAACACGTGGTCTTTGGAGTCAGATAGTCCAGAGTTTGAATCCTTAATCTACCACTTATTTGCTGGACTTCAAGCAAAATGCTTGTCCTCTCTCTCTCTCAATTTCTTCTTCCATTAAATGAGGATAATAAAGCCTAAAGGGTGAAATGAGATGATGAATATAAACACCTAACAAGGTTAGATGCAATGTGGTATGTAGGTGTGGTGGGGTGGGTGATGATATGTGTTGATCATCTTTTATTTCCAATGTAGATATTCACAGTAGATCTCACTGCAGTCTGGGGACTTTGGTTTTCTGCAGCTCAACAGTAACCACTGTCTTTTTGACTCTTTGTTTTTTGACTGTTTGAAAAGTGAAACAGGAAATAACATCTCCCTTTAGAGAACCTGACTTTAAATCTTTATATTTTTATACTTTGTATTGACTATTTAGTGGAGGAGCTTAACTTACTTTCCTATATTTTGGCTTGTTTTGTTGTATGGGTGCAGAAGTCCATGATAAAAGTGTGAGTTTAGATATGTATGTCTTAGTCCTGCCTGAATTCTTAGTTGTTTGTTTAAAAAAAAAAAAAAAAAAAAAAACAGATTGAGTCTGTTTAAAAGATGAAAAAAAAGTCCAAAGAATCACCAACCTAAAAGACTGAGGTTTTGTAGATGGGAGGAGTTTAAAAAGAATTTAAAATTATTGCTTTTCTCTTCCTTCCCCTTTCCATCTCCCATGCTGGAAAGCCTTCCTCTTAAAGTATTAATGATACTGCTGAGATGACCTGTGTTCTAAGCCTACAGTGTTCACTAAGATTTGAATACCTGTTTACAATTTGAATTATCTAAAATTGGCTTGTTTATGGGTCTCTGGTCCCATTGAGTTTTCCAGAAGGAATTTATTCTTACTTCCTTTTAATTTTTTAAGACTGTAGTAAGAGGATGGAAAGAGGATATCAGCTGAGTGTCTCATCCTGACTCTTCTGCCACCACAGCGTGGCCAGCAGCAGTCTTGGTTGGCCTGTTGCAGAGTCCTTCAGCAGCTGCCCTCTGGGAAATCACCATTGGATGGGGGCGACAGCAGCCCCTCCTATACCAGCAAGGCTCTGTGCTCTGCCTTTCAGAGACAGGATGAGATCTCTGTAACTGCTCCTGTCTTAATGGTTTCTAGCGATCTCATGTCAGAGGTCACTTATGAAAATATCTAGAGCAGCACTGTCCAATGTGGTGTTTTAACTTCAAATAGATGAATCAAACAATTCAGTTTATTCACAATGACACTAGCCACATTTCAAGTGCTCAGTGACCACCATATTGGAAAGCACAGATGTAGAATATTTTCATGATTGCAAAAATTTCAACTGGACAGCAGTGGTCTAGGGATCAGATGTTCCATAGAGACAACTTTGAGTACCTGTTTTTATTATTGATTCCTGAATATCCCTATTTTTAAACTCATTGGTTATGTCTTTCAAAGAACTACTCTTTTAAGGAACTTCTTCAAAGCCTTTTAATTTAACACGAGGAAACTTGATATTTTTTGGTTGCAAATTCTCCTAAAATTGGCTTAAGTAATAGGTATTTATGGTGCTCACATAGTAAGGTCTCCTCACAATGTGGGTGGTTGGTTCTGTTGCTCAGGGATGTGCTGCAGGCCCCAGGCTTTTTCTGTCTTCCTATCTCACATCCTCAGTGTGTAGATATGTCTCCTTCAAGGTTGCTAGAAGGCTGATGCTGTTCAGAGATTAAGCTTATCACTCAATGAAATCTAAAACTGTAAGAGAGGTGGTTCTCTTTGGGCATCTCTTTTTATTAAGGACCTAAGTCTTTTTCAGAGGTTCTCTGCAACCCTTTGTTAGGACTTTGCCACAGGCCAACCAAGACTGCTGCTGGCCACGCTGTGGTGGCAGAAGAGTCAGGACGAGACACTCAGCTGGTCTACTCTTTCCATCCTCTTACCACAGTCTTAAAAAATTAAAAGGAAGTTGGCCAGATGAGTACCTGCCCTTCTTTTGTTTTTGACACAGAATCTCACCCTGATGCCCAGGCTGGGGTGCAGTGGCACGATCTTGGCTCACTGAAACCTCTGCCTCCCAGGTTCAAGCGATTCTCCTGCCTCAGCCTCCCAAGTAGCTGGGATTACAGGCGTGCGCCACCACGCCTGGCTAATTTTTGTATTTTTAGTAGATACAAGGTTTCACCATGTTTGCCAGGATGGTCTTGACCTCATGATCCACCTGCCTTGGCCTCTTGAAGTGCTGGGATTACAGGCGTGAGCCACCGTGCCTGGCATTTTTAACCTCTATAATGATAGGCTGGCTTTACTCTGAGCAGTATAAAGACTGAAAGTTTTGTTTTGTTTCCAACTCTTTGTTTTGTTTCCTGCTGTTTTCTCAGCACCTAGGATGGTGCCAGGTGCTCAGTAAATATCAGTTGGATGGATGTATTAATGAATCATGAGAGGATGTTGTTAACATCTGTAGCATGTCACAGAAATGAATTTACACAATGAAGACTTGTTATGCTCCTGTCTTCTCCCTCTGCTCTTATACCTTGAGCCAGACTCTCCTGGTTGGCCCTCCTGATTAGCTCTTAGATTCCCCAGTGTTTATTACAACTTGTAGTGAGGGAACAGTGGACTAGAACATTTGGCGACACCTTTCACCCAGTCCCTCTACTGTTAGGACTACCCATTTGCTTTTTAATCTAAATATACAAACCATAGACCAGGTTTGAGTTTGATATTTAACCATATTAAGTTGCGATTGTAATTTAAGTGTCACAAGCATGACACTTTCAGATACTAGACTAAGAGTGGCCTTAGCCTGCTATAAGGTGTCACTTCCTGTGTCAGTTACTTCTTTTGTATTTGGTTTGGGGTTTGAGAATGTGGGCATCAGACAGTTGTTCCTAACCTTCCCAGTTAGGCTCACTCCTCAAAGCATCTAGCAGCTGGGTTGATGGCACAGCCATTTCTTATTTTAATCTGGTGACTAAACCATGGCCACTAAACTGGACTGAGCAACCATATTCCACTCTTCACCCTGTTGCTGGTGAAGTGCCCTGGCCCCAGTATGGGTTAGGTTGCTGCTGACTAAAGCCATGTGCAGAAGACAACATGGGAATTTAGAATTCCAAGCTCAGTGTTGATGATGAAAGTTAGGAATCCTAAGATTGGGCACATGACTGTAGCAAGAGATTAAAGAAAGAGTCTTTTCACTATTAATATGTTATTCATACATTATGTCATATAAGGGACATTTTTTAAAGTTATGGTTTTTCTTTTTGGGTTTTTTTGGTCTACCAAGATTGTCATTGAACTTATTGTCATTTTGTCTCACTATTTTCAGGCAACATATGTACTCCCAAATGTGGCATATGAAAATATAGTTTCTCTTTGAAAGAGTTGACTGCAGGAGTTGAATTTCCAGGTGTCCTGTGTGTTTCCAAGGGACAAGCTCTATTAAAACATGCAACCAAATTATTCTCTTTATACTTGACTCCCTGGACACCATCTGATGTGTGGACATATTTGCTCTGCCTGCTATGTTTGCAGGCCTTACTGTAATTAGTATTACTTTATAGGATTTGATGGTTTCAGCTAAGAGGAATAATGGCTTTCTAAATATCTCTTTAGGTCCTAGTTCAGAGACTTGTATGGATGAAATGGGTACTTAATAACTATCCATTGAATTAACTGGTTGGGAAATGTTTTTGGACATGCCTCCATTAATGTATGTAGGCATTTACTTACCTTTTGTTCCAGTAGGGTTCCATTTCTTTTCTCCTAGCTTATGTGGTAATATAGTTCTTTATTTAGCCTCATTGCCTTTTTAGTCCATGATCTCTATTTCAATCACATTAGACCTAAATGTATTTATTAAGTGTGTAACCTTGGACAAGTTACATAATCTTTTTGTGTTTTGGTTTCCCTATTGATAAAATGGGAGTGTTAACGGTATTTACCTCATTCGACTGTCATGGGTAAATGATTTAATATATGTAAAACACTTAGAGCAGCCACCTTTCCTGTCAGAACTACACTAGTTGGTCAGTTGCAGCCATTAGTTGGCTATGGATACAAACTCAACAAAGCATTCTGTGAGCGTTAGTTCACTAGGTGGAATTTACAGAACAGCATACTGCATTTAGTTTATTATGAAAACTGTGTGCTGCACATCCTTTATGTCAGTGAAATTTATAATAAGCTTGTGTACAGATACACATGCACACTATTTGTGTCATTTTAAACACTTACCACCGGGTATCGCTGCCTCCTCTTTTGTCCCTCCAGCTTATGGATGGTTCTCGAGCATATGGATAGTGTCTGGATGTAGCTTTTAGCAGATGCTGTTGGTATCCTACCCAGATCTCCTTTGCTGGGTCAGTGCATCCATCTCCCAGCTGCTGTGGGTATTGGCTGCTAATGACCCACACCTGTACCCTTCTCCAGAGGCCTGCCCTTGGCTGACAGTAATTGCCCCAACCAAATATGTTTGGGAGATAAGAGATCAGGCCCCAACCCCCTCCTGTTCCCCAGGGGTGGCTCATAGCCAATGACTATACAAGGGTGTTATAGCCCAGCCCCCTTGCCTTTGGACTAGACAACTTCTGTGGTTCAATCCATGCTCTAGAGTTCCTCATGGCGTCAAGCTGAAGCTAGATTTCTGAAACAATATCTTTGCCTAGTTTCCTTCCATTCTAGCTTACTTCTTTCACTTCTAGTTTCTCCTGACAGCACTTCCTCTAAATCAGGTATACTAGAAATGCCACCTCAAGCTCTGTGTCTAGGGAATCTGACCTGAGATTTTGCTTATCTCAGTACCCCTGCTGTTTTCTTAGTTCCACCATCACTTAAGCAACTAACTCTCTGTGTTAAATAATCTCTGGCTTAAATTTCTTTATTTTTGTTTTGATTTCTTGGTTGGACCCTGCATGATAAACATCAACTCTGTTCCTATCACATGTCTTCACATATTTAACATCAAATGTCCTTGATCCTCTTATTAAATATATACCTAGTTATTTTCATATAGTATAGTAGTGAAATCATAGATTTTAAGAACTGAAAATTAGTTTCAAAGCCTTAGTCAATTATACTTCTCTCCTTAGATTATTGTAAAAATTATATGAGCTTTTCTTCTTAAAACAGTACCTAGAAGATAGGAAGTGCTTAATAAATGGGAGCTGTTTGGCTACTGATGTTATTCTTTCAAGAGATTTGCCTCCTGGGCACAGTGGCATGTACCTTTAGTCCCAGCTACTCAAGAGGTGAAGCAGAAGAATCACTTGAGTCTTGAATCTAGCCTGGAGCAACATAGTGAGAACCCATCTCAAATTTTAAAAATGAAATTAAAAAAGAATTGCCACACTTTGGGTAAAATGCGTATCTATGTCTTGCTCCCAGAGGACTAATTAATACCTCTATGACAGTACTTTATCATACTCTATTATAATCTTAGAGTTTTCTATTTCTCCCAGAAAATATGAGCTATTCAGTGTGATCAGTGGTGTGTTGGCTCTCTGGGTATGGAAAAGACTCGAGATGTAGGATTTGCTGATTTCCATAGTGACATTACTCTCAACCTGGTTGATTTGAAGCTACCAACAAGATGTCACTGAACACAAAGCAAACAGGTGTCCTTTGCCAGCTCTGGCACACCAACTCCAGTCGCTGCTGTTTCCCTACACTTAACACAATATGTCAAACATAAGAACTGGATGTTCAGTGAATGACTAACATACAGTTATTAACTGGTTAGAACTTGATCATATGCAATCAATTGGTGAAATTCCTTGAAATCTAATTGTTGTTATGTAACCAGTAGCACCTCTTTCCTCCCCACGCATACATATTGCTCATCCTGTTCTTGAATGAAAGTGATGAAAGCATTCACCATGATGTAAAGGGAAGTGCCTGCACCTTCCCTGGGCAGGTTGTCTACTGACTCATGCAAATCCCAGTTTTTTATTTACTAGACACATGACACTTACCTCTCTCTGCTTCCGTTTCCTCAGAGAGTTGGACTAAAGAATCTCTAGAGTTTGTTCTAGTCTCAAATCTGTAAAGCTTAATTAGTATGTAATTTTATTCCCTCATGTATTCAATTTTTCTCATTCCTGTATTGAACTTTGAGTTAGATGTTGTGCTGTATGATGGTAATACAGAAAGAAATGAGACAGGACATCATGGCATACCTTGGCTGATGAGAGTCTCCATGTGTTTTGTTTGTTTCTTTGTTTTTTTGTTTTTTGAGATGGAGCCTTATTCTGTCACCCAGGCTGCAGTGCAGTGGCATGATCTTGCCTCACTGCATCCTTCGCCTCTTGGGTTCAAGCAATTCTTCTGCCTCAGCCTTAGCCTCTCAAGTAGCTGGGATTACAGGCACCCGCCACCAATCCCAGCTGATTTTTGTATTTTTAGTAGAGATGAGGTTTTACCATGTTGGCCAGCCAGTCTTGAACTCCTGAACTCAGGTGATCCACCTGCCTTGGCCTCCCAAAGTGCTGAGATTACAGGTATGAGCCACCATGCCCGGCCTCTCCGTGTGTGTTTTTTTTTAATAAACATCTTATCTCATGGAGACCATGAGCGCACACTCCTCTGTTATTTTTCCTCATGAGTTATAAAGCCAAACAGATTCATACAAATGTATCAAAGGCCATGATTTTAGTGTTTCACAAACTTTAGCACTTTGACACATAGGGCTATTGTGCTAATAACTCTCTAGGTGAAATTAAACAAGACTGTCCTGAATAGCAAGCAGTTCTGTTAAAAAGAAAGTATCATGAAGTTCATGTTAATAGTTTGGGAAGAATCCTTGGTGGACGTCTAGGTCATGCAGCTCTCTGAGCCACGTTTAGACTCAGTTTGTAGAGAGTGTAGTTCATTTGAGACTATTAATGTCTGAAAATATTCTTTTGAGTTTAAGTCTAGGAAGTATTTATTCTGCTTCTCTCACATACATTTTTATATAAAAGTCATTAAGAATGACTTAGATTTTGTAACTTCCTTCAAGGCCAAATCCACCTATTGGCTCTACTGCCTTCTTTGTTCCCATCCACTGTTATCTCTGCCTTCCTAAATTCCTTTTCTACTCCATACCACAGAGTTTAGCACTTAATTTTTAAAAGATACATTGGTTTCCAGTAGGGGTTACTGTTGGGAACATTTTTCAGTTGCTGAAAGCTCTTTTTAAAACGAGAATTTGTTTTGTTTTTGACAGGGGCTGATAATATCCGGAAATACTGGAGCCGCTACTACCAAGGATCTCAAGGGGTAATATTTGTATTAGACAGTGCCTCTTCAGAGGATGATTTAGAAGCTGCTAGAAATGAGCTGCACTCAGCTCTTCAGCATCCACAGTTATGCACTTTACCCTTTTTAATATTGGCCAATCATCAAGACAAGCCAGCAGCTCGCTCAGTACAAGAGGTATGTCTCATTAACATGACAACTCTTTGTCTCCCTTGCTTGTTGTACTTTTGCTGCCACATTGGAACCTGGAAAAATGCATGTAATTGGAAATATGCTGGTTATGCTATTTTCAACATGAAACCTTAGTTTTCGTAGGAAGCAGAAACCTGTATCAATCTTTTAGTGCTTGTTTATATATCTTACCCTATTTGGAGAGCACAGATATCTTTCTAGCTATTTAGCAAAGGTTAGAAGATATTTCTGGTTATATTTTTCAACTATTTTGTGGGGCTAAAGGCCTGGTTGTTTAATATCGTTTTAACCTGTGGACTTAGTTTATTCTCTTCTTCAGCTTTACTAGGAACACATTGTGGGTATTTCCATGCATTACTCGCCATCAAAAAAGCATGTTCTTGTACCTCTGAAGTGTTCAGTGTTGACTAGGAGTAATGGATCCTATTCTGTAATCTGCTAGGCTGAAAACTGATGTCTTGTCTTGCAAATTCCATGCCACCAAATACATTTTAACATGGAACCAGTGTTTATCTTCCTCAATTAATTTTATTTCTTAGCTTATATCTCTCCTATAGAAGCATGAGACTAATTTTCGGCAAATAATTAGTGTCTCAGCCTACAGAGCTTCTGATTCATGGTACTAAAGTAATGAGATATGTGAATAGTTTTTAAAACTTAGATTATAGTGAATCATAACCTATGTACCGTGATATCAGAACTCTTGATATATTCCTTTATACTTGTAACTTTCAGGATGTGTTTTCTCCTCTCCAAAAAATTGTGTGCTTCCTCAAGTGATTTTGGAATAAGATGATTAATATGAACAACAATCTTGCCCTTCAGTCTGAAAACTAAATGTGGAGCCAAGAACATAACATGTTCTAACTCCAGACCTCCCTCACACTTAGTGTGTGACCCATGGCAGGAAGCCTTATTCCTGTGCCTGGCTTCTCACCTATAAAATGAGAATAGTGCAATTTATTATGATAAGTTATTAGGATTAATTTGGATAATTTACTTTGAAGTTTCAACACCTAAGTAGAACTGTATAGAGTTTTTATTTAAATTTTAGAAATGTGGTTAAAAAAAGGCAAGGACCTATTATTCAACAGACAGAGCTCATGTCTCTTGTTAGTTGCTTCATTCAGCCCTAACTATGTAGCACCTTTTTAAGAATAGTTTGAAAAATACTTTATCTATGATATGAAGTAATTAAGTAAAAAAATAGCAATAAAAATCTATTCAGAAAGTCATTAATGTGAAGATCTTCAGCATTATAATGGTGGTATCTCCTGATGTGCTTTCAAGACCTTAGGTAAATCTTTTAACTTCTCAGCATTGGTTTTTCTGCCTGTAGAGTAGATATAATAGTATGTCATAATGGGGAGTTTATAAGGTCCTTTGCTGAGAATGCATTGTTATTCAGCTATTCATTATGAAAAATCTGTTAATATGTATGTGTGCATTACTACATGTAGACAGTATCATGTGTATATGTAACATATACATAATACATATACCTATTGATACAACATATAGATATAAGTGCCATTATAATTTCAGATCACTTTATTCAAGTTATTTGCAATATCTGAAAAACGATTTTCTTTTCTTTTTACTTTTAAAGTTTGATGAACCTGTTTATATGTTTTCCTTAGACATCATATAATTGAAACTAATGTATCTTTAAACCTAACATATGACTTACGGTTACCTTCCATAGGAATGAAAGGTGGTCACATTGAATAAAGGAAGCTTTTAGCAATTAATTGCTTCTGAGTATTCCTTGTGTGTGTTGACTGGCTTTCTTTCCTAGGTAAAGAGCAAATATCTTTTTTCCCCTTTTCATGATTCATCTTTCAGTAAGACTGATGGCTATAAATATAGGGTTGTCAGAGATACGATCTGAAAATGATTCTAAACGTGTGTAGTGGAGCATATGTGACTTTGAGTTTGTTTTTTTTTAAATTTATATCCATTTGTACTTTTTTCAGAAATTTTGCTTGTAATGGAATTTGCATAATACCAATATGAGGACTGCTTTAAGTAAAGCATTTTCCCCCATGATTAAATAAACATATACCATACAGGTACAGGTCTACACGTTAGACTGCTTTAACGGGATACATGGGTAAATTCCAACATAGGTCTTAAAGTTTATGGAAGCACAGTGACATGCTCATACTTACTTGGGTTTGGCCTAAAAAGAAAGAGATAGATCCTAGATTTTTTTCATTTCTTGATGACAAAGAACTTTGTCTGTGTAGTATATTAAAATGCCTTATTGAAATACTCTCAGGAATGTCTTAAGAATTAAATCAATACCTTGCTGTTAGCATAAAAATGGAGTTGTGAAACTGAATCTTAAACATTTTGTAAACAATAACCTCAAAATGGTTGGGAGCAGGCATTGGTATTATGGAAGAGGCAGTAGAAGATTGAAAAGTGAGCAAAGTCACACGTTACTAGAAATATATTTAGATAATGGTCGTCTTTTTATTCTCTCTTTCATAAAGGTATTGCACATCCTGTGCCCTATTACTGATAAGCATTTTTATTCCTTTTCACCTGCTAATTTGTGTATGTTTTGTGGAATTTCTCAATGCTAAAAAGATGTTGTTTTACTCTGCAAAATACTTGTGAATTTTAGGCAAAATTCTGACCTGTCACAATCAAGGAAGATGCATTCAACTTACCAAAAAGCACTGAACTTTGATGTAGTTAGAAAATATAATCAGTCATAAAGGGTATTGATTCTTCTTCTCCCTCCATTGAAATTATTACATTCTATGTTTGGTTTTTTTTTTTTTTTTTTTTTTGAGACGGCGTTTCACTCTTGTTACCCAGGCTGGAGTGCAATGGCGCAATCTCGGCTCACTGCAACCTCCGCCTCCTGGGTTCAGGCGATTCTCCTGCCTCAGCCTCCTGAGTAGCTGGGATTACAGGCACGCGCCACCATGCCCAGCTAATTTTTTGTATTTTTGGTAGAGATGGGGTTTCACCATGTTGACCAGGATGGTCTCGATCTCTTGACTTCGTGATCCACCTGCCTCGGCCTCCCAAAGTGCTGGGATTACAGGCGTGAGCCACTGCGCCCGGCTACATTCTATGTTTAATGCACACAGTGTACAATAATTTATCCTGTCACTGGAGTAAAATTTTACAGACACACGTATTGCTTGATGAAGATATCAGGATACTGTTGACTTTAGAAGTGGTTAAAAGCCAGTGAAGTTCAAAAGAGAAAGTTGAATTATCAGTGGGACTCCAAAGAATAAAAATCATAAGGAAGTTATATATGTAGTCCCCTCCCTTACTGTGAGTGTTGCTATGTTTGTGGAGCATAGAGTTAAGAAATGATGACAGTGGTTAAGATTACTATGTAACCCACAGAGGGCAACATGCCCAATTATTTTCTTGCCCTTTCAGAAGCAAGTGGAGTCTTGTATGTTACTTACTTTTTCTTTCTGTAATATACCTGGTAACGACCTGTGTTTAACTTATCAGAATTTTAAGATTTTATGTCTTGAGAACTGATAGTGAAAACATGTATTTTTAAATGAGCTTAAAAAAAAAGCACCGCGAAACACTAGGAAAAAGAACACCCTTTACATACTGTCTGAAAGCCAAGCAATTCTTGGAACAGATGTTTGTTGTATTCACTTTGGGAGGTGTAGTTACCACAGTTTTCCAGAATTTACTCATATCAACTATTTTTCTCTATAGAAAGCATTCAAGAAAAATTTATAATTATGTCAAGTGGCCCACTTGGTACATAGGGAAAATTCTGATCTAATTTAAATGATAAAGCTATAAAATGAGAGAAATCTTAAGGGTAAATAGGTTGGTTTCTCATTTGTATTGAATTGTAATTGTATCTAATTTGTTTTACAACTCCCATAGGAGAGCATACTTCAGTTCTGAAGTTATTTAATAGATCAGGAGGATTTTATGAGATGTTAAGTTGATATAGTAGCCAATAAATGTAATCCTATTTTCCTTCTACACAGTTGCTGATTGTGATTCTTTTACCTCCTGGTTTTTAAAATCTTATTTATTGGACATTATTGTGTCTTATGAAATGACACATTTTGTTAACATGAAACCGTCTATATTTTCAGCAACCTCATCTGGTTTGATGTTTTTCCATATCCTTAATCCAAAAGTATTTAACTTTTTCAGAAATAGCAAAAGTGCAGTGATAACTATTTGTTGACTATTTTCTATTAAAGCAAATACTAATTGAGAAATCTGAAGACTGTGAAACAGAGTTTTGAAGCTGAATTATAAGGTCGAATGACTGTTGGTTCCATGGTTCATTAACACTGGAAATTACAGCTTCTAAATTAGGGTGTCAGTATTAAAGTTAAAATTTGTGATCAGGCCATCTCTCAATTTTTATGCAATCTTAATTCAGTTTGATAATGTGATGTGCATAGAACTTGCTGTTATATTTGAAAAACATAAAATATAAATGCAAGAAAATTATTTGCAAATATTTTTATAATATAAACATTATTTTGGTTATAAATATTCAGATTTTTTTTTAACAATGCATTCTTTACTCTGTGTCATGAATAGTTTATTTAATTGTCACTTTTTTAGTATATAGACATCTTCAGGAAGAGGGTGCTTGTATGTTTCTATGGTATTTAACTATCACATTTAATTATAACTACTTATTTATAGATGATTAGTTCCACATTGTGTACTGTTTTTTTCCTTTCTATGAAGGATCAGACAGAGTTTTGAAAGACTGAAATTCTTGGGTAGTCTGTGTTCCTAGATAATAAACTATTATTTAAATTATTTTACATTTATATTGCTTGATAGTAGATCATTTCTTTTTTGGTAACTATGAAGTAGTATCTTCTCTGACTTCACATGGCAAATCTTTTATTAAAAAATGTAAAGCAGTGTTTCAATCGTGTAAAATACTTAGCTTAATTTAATATTTCTTTCTGTATAGGTAGAGAAATGTGTTTGTAAGACAATCATTGGAAAATGTCATATACTTTAAATCTTAAGAGTTTTCCAAGTATCTTGACCTGCCTCTTGGCAGCATTTTATGATACTGATTTGCTTTCACATGGAGCAGTGTACATGCCTATGGTGTGAGCAGTTTGAAAACTCCCCTGTGGGACATATACTTATTCTAAAATGATATGAGAGATACAAACTGTTTTTTCTTCATTCCTTACAGATGTACTACACACTGTTACAATTAAATCTTGAGGAAACAGTGAGAGGGTTTGGAAGTCAATTTTCCACTGAATGACTCAGCTATCTCTTGAAAATACTTATTAACCTGTAAGAAAACCTGAATTAGCAATCATTTCATTATGTACAAAAATGTCATTATTTTAAGTGTATTTCAAAGAGCAACTTTTAAGCTGAAAGTACTAAAACAGCCAGAACATTTTATTTATTATACATTCGTTCATTTTTTTCTATATACATTCTTTGAGAAAATTCATTTTGTATACCTGATTTTCTTGATTCTGTATCTAGCCACCTTGATCTCACTATTTTTTTCTCTGTATACCTGTGTTTCTTGCATCCACCAGGCAATATGATTAAAATGTGCCTTGTCCACCAAAAGCAAAATTTCCATGAACAAATACGTTATGTAAGAAAGGTCCATTTTATCAAGCAAATTGTTGAGGTGGGGTAACAAAGTAATACATTTCAAAATATGACTGCATATAAAAAATGAATTTATTATGTTCTCTTCTAAAACTCCCTTTCCACTATCTTTCTTTCTTCAGTCATATACATATCTTCATTTTCTATAAAGTGGGAACATTTTGAAACCTCTTTGAATTTTTACTCTTATTTATTCTCTACATCCAGACTTTTCACTGTCTTATTCTCCCCCTTCTGCCTTTGTAGTGCTTCTCAGAGTTTCCTAATAGTTTATACCCCCAGATCTCTTTTCTCACTATTTTTCAACACAGAGTAGAACAAGAAAACTTCCTGTCAATTTTTCATGATACCCATATTTTAAAACCTTCTAATATTAAAAATATTTTAATTCCTCTGGAATCGAATGAAACTCCATGGATCTTATATGTTAATGTGCATTGGATTCCTTTTTCTTCACTCACTCATGCTTATCTACCATTCACTATTCCTGTTTCACTAGAAAAATCCCTGATATGGTTTGGCTGTGTCCCACCTAAATCTCAACTTGAATCGTACCTCCCTGAATTCTCACGTGTTGTGGGAGGGACCCAGGGAGAGGTAATTGAGTCATGGGGGCCGGTCTTTCCCGTGCTGTTTTCATGATAGTGAATAAGTCTCACGAGATCTGATGGATTTATCAGGGGTTTCTGCTTTTGCTGCTGCTTCATTTTTCTCTAGCCACCGGTATGTAAGAAGTGCCTTTTACCTCCCGCCATGATTTTGAGGCCTCCCCAGCCATGTGGAACTGTAAGTCCAATTACACCTCTCTTTCTTCCCAGTCTTGGGTATGTCTTTATCAGCAGCATGAAAATGGACTAATGTATCCCTCAAGATGATGTATCACATCAGAAAGGCTTCTTGAATGCCCATGCCTGAGTTGGGCACCCTCATCTGATTTCCTTTGGCAACCTGGGCTTATCGAAATCATAATATTAGAATTTTGCCTATAACTTTTCTGTCTACTCCTTAAGGTTGTAAGTTCACAGAAGCACAGGAATAACGGCTTGTTTATGTCTGTGCTCAATAAACAGCCCTCCACATCCGTGGGTTCTGCATTCATGGATTCAACCAATCACCGGTTGAAAATATTCAGAGAAAAAAAATTCTCTGAATTTAACACATACAGTCTTTTTGTCAATATTCCCTAAATAATACAGCATAACAACTATATATATAGCATTTACATTATTATGTATTATATTATAAGTAATCTAGAGATGATTTAAAGTGTATGGAGGATGCGCATAGGTTATATGCAAATACTGCTCCATTTGTTATCAGGGATTCATGCATCTCAGATCTCATGGGAGGTTCTGGAACCCATCCTTGAAAGATACCAAGGGACAAGCGTATTTTGTTTGAAAGAGTGACTACCTCTGTGTCTTACCACACATCCTTTCTTTCTTTCTTTTTTTTTTTTTTTGAGACAGAGTCTCACTCTGTCACCGGGTGCCAGGCTGGAGTGCAGTGGCATGGTGCAACCTCACTGCAACTCATCGGCTCACTGCAACCTCTGCCTCCCAGGTTCGAGCAATTCTCCTGCCTCAGGCTCCTGAGTAGCTGGAACTACAGGTGCATGCCACCATGCCCAGCTAATTTTTGTATTTTTAGTAGAGACGGGGTTTCACCATTTTGGCCAAGATGGTCTTGATCTTTTGACCTCGTGATCCACCCGCCTCGGCCTCCCAAAGTGCTGGGATTACAGATGTGAGCCACCACGCCTGGCCCACACATCCTTTCTTACCAGCTGCATGCCATCAACTTCATCCAGATTTCCTTACTCTCTCTTTACTCAGTCTAATGCATCTATTTTTATCTTTGAACATAACAATTTTTCTTTTCCTCTACACCAAACCTAACCTTTGAATATTGCTCACAAACGACATCTTCCTCGAATCCTCACCACCCTAAACCATGTTGATACATAATTTTAAAAAGCTTCAACTTGTTAATTATCATATTTACAAATGTTTGATTTTATGTTCCTACATTTGTATTTGTCTATTTGTGGACTTTGTTTAACAGCATATCAGGGTACTCTTCTCTTCCCCAAATTCCTCATAGAAAGTGGCAGGACATCTTGACTGAATAATATTCTTTTAATACATTATTAAATAATTGCCTGTATTTTATTTTATGAGCTTACTTTGCTTGCTAGCATCAAAATCTATCTTTTTCTGTTTAGATTTATCAGATAGAGACTGGTAAATAAAGAAGCTCTAAGGGAACATAATGACATGGTTTTAAAGTGATGAATTCAATTTAATAAAAACAAATGAGGCCTTGGTGGGCAAATCACTTGAGGTCAGGAGTTCAAGACCAGCCTGGCCAATATAGTGAAACTCCGTCTCTACTAAAAATAGAAAAATTAGCCAGGCATGGTGGTGCACACCTATAGTCCCAGCTACTTGAGAGGCTAAGGCAGGAGAATTGCTTGCACTTGGGAGGTAGAGGCTGCAGTGAGCCAAGATCACGCAACTGCATTCCAGCCTGGGTAACAGAGCATGACTCTGTCTCAGAAAACAAACAAAATTTTACAAAGTAGCCTTTTTAATTAATAAGATTATTTATTACATTAGTAAAACTTAGAAGGATTTAAAAAAATTTTTATATTTAATACTTTGTATACAAATTTAAATATTTTATAATAATGAATCATTAAAGTAAGAGGCTGATTTTATCCAAACAATATTATTTGGCTTCTTTCTGATCCTTCTGAAGTATATATTTGTGGTGTTGTAGTAGTGATCTCCACACTTTACTTTTGTCTGTGAATATTTTATTTTATAAAAATTAGTATTTCACTAACCCTCATTCAACAAAAGCAATGAATGATTTGAAGAAAAAATTTAAGTTACCTTTTCCTTGTCCCTTAGTTCCTTTCATTTATTTTTTTTATTTGCAAAAGAGAACTCAGTCACTACACATTCCATAGCTTACTAAGTTAATAAAACATTTGTCGAGGTAAATTAATTTGAAAATAGACACATAGTTAATGTCAGTAAGGTGCTTTGAAGATAAAAAGCACAATAAGCGTTAGTTATTATCATTATGATAATTATTATCATTATTATTATTACATAGTGTCTGCTTTAAAATACCCTTGGTTGCTCTGGAATGGCTGAGACTAATGAGAAACGTTAATCTGTTGGATTTTATCCAGAACTAAGGATTTGAGACATAATGCACAAATGGTTTACTTTTTTCTTAATAGATCAAAAGATATATTTGTTTATTTTTTTCCCTGAAAAAACAGAAACAAAACTTCCTGTTGATTCTGTAATGCGGAAGGAAGCATTTGTACTTATTTTGAATAGTTTGAATTTTCTTATATAATCTCTAAAAATATGCCCGAGGAGAAAATATAGGTCTTAAAAGGTTCAGAAAACGTAGCCATTGATTTCTACTTCACGTGATCTCTGAGTTGTGTGGAGCTTAAAACTATACTTTTTATATATTAAAAAAGAGAATAGAGCATAATATGGGAAGATAATATGAAATCTTAGTTCTTATAAAAATGAGAAATTATATCTTTGGGAAGTTATAAAAATAACTATCACTATTTAGATAAATTAACCCCAAAAGACTCATAAGGAGGAGTCTTTAGGTTATTCTTTAGAGACAAGACTTCAGCATTAAGTAAAACTCTTTGCAAGGTACTGCAAAGATTGGCATCACAAGTCACAGAAATGAAGGAAATATTGAAACATTTTAACAGGCAAATATATGAAAGTCAAATATACCGCCAGCCTCATAATCAGTAAGGCATTGGTGACATGTCTGAAGAAGACATTCCCTAATATTATTGCAAATTAAGTAATAAAAGACCTCAAGAGAATGAAAAGAGAAAAGGTGCCTGAAGCCAATGAATTACAATTGACAACCTAAAGGCAGTTGAAGAACCAATTGCTAGAGTGATTGCAAAGCTATTCATAATGTGCAGCAGACAGAGCACACCAGAAAGCTGGAACAATGCCTTCAGTTCAGCAATATTGCTTCAAAAGAATGGAAAGAGGGGAATGGGAAGAGCCACTGACCCTGAGACCAATTTCCAGGCAGCTGCACAAACTATATACTGTAATTAAAGGTTTTGACCAGTAATCACAGCAAAGCCAGACTACAGAAGTCTGGGGGAACCAGAAAGGTTTATAATGAGGCAGACATCCTTAACGTAAAGCATGGAAAAAACAGGTAAGAAAGCCACTCCACTTCTGGCAGTGACTTTGAAGAGCTCTGCTGTGTTAGCACAAATACAAAAATCATGTATTTTTGGCCTTCTTCCCTGAGAACAAAATCATGTAATAAAAGATACCCACTTTCATCTTTTGAGATGAATAGAATACTCTCCTACTTAGAAATAGGCATTTTCTCCTTGTCACTGTGTTTATTTTTTCCTTACCTATGGATTGCATGTCCCTTTGATGAAAACGATGAACTGGACATGTGCAATGGTACATGTAATAGACTAAATGCAACTTTGAAGTGGCCACTCTTCCAGGGTACATAGGCTCTGAAGTGAATTAATTCACACCTGAGTAATTTGCTTATAGTAGCTCCTTTTGCTTTTGTTTATTGGTGTCTACAATCTCTCATTCTTTTTCTTTAATAATATATTTTATATTCAGCCAGGATTATAATACTTAAATAGTCACATAACCACTTCGAGTATTTAATTCATGAGAAAAGCGTTATCTGCATAACCACTTTGAGCATTTACATCATGAGAAAAGGGTTATCTAGTAGTTCTGAGTGAAGATACGATGCACACTTTTAATACAAATAAGAAGGTGTACTACAAAGGTCTAATGAAGAAAAATATCTCATTTTGAAGGTACCATGTAGCTTTCAACTGACTGGGCCTGATAGGGTCTTTGCTGTGTTTGGTATCACAGTATCTAATAGTGAAGTGGTGATTACCTTCTTTAGTAGAAATTCTGAGATCTAAATTGGTACACATATAAATCTTTGACAACAAAAAAATATATACAAGTTTTTTACTAGGTTGCAAAGGAGAAGAGTCAAGTAGGGTTTAATTTTGTTTTATTTAGGCTTATATCTTAATATGTTCAAGTATCTGGATTCAGTTGCCCTAAACATCATATACATAGATTGAGTTTTAGTTCATACTACACTTGACATAAGATTATGGGGTTTCATAAGGATGATCTATGTTTAGATGGTAACTAACTCCATAAAATAATTGAGATAGTTTGCATAAATGAGAAGTTAAACCAATGGAGCCTTATAGGAACAAGGTTCTACACATGCACTCTGAAATAATTTAGAAGTCACATACAACAGTATAATCTTAACATGTAGAATTTGTGATATATTATTTCTTTTTAGACACTGGCTATGACTTATTATTTGTTAAGCCAAATCAATTCTTTATTGAAAGAGGCCAGAGTGGAACATCTGGGTAACTTGTGTACAGTTTAGACAGGGAGAACAAAGAAATAATGCAATGAAAATAAGAGCTTGTCAGGGGAGTCCTTAGAGAACAGCTGGTTGAAGAATTACAATTGTTAACTGTGCTATAAAAGAAAGATACTCTCTCATCAAGCGTTAGCATATTTCATTGAAGAGAAGGCTGAATAATCATTAGAGGGTTCCTGAAAAATAGACCAAAAGGATCTTGAGATAGAGGTATCATGTATATGCACTAAAGAGTATTGCTATTACTATTATTATTATTATTGGAAAGCAAATCATTGTGCCCAGATAAACGCCCTTATTTTCTAAAACATGGCAGAAATTGTTTAGAAAGATCACTTCCTTTCTTCTTATATATAAAGATTTACGTTTTACTCAGTTTTCATATAGCTTCATTTAAAGTGGTATTTGTTGGGCCAGGCATGGTGGCTCACACGTGTAATCCCTGCATTTTGAGAGGCTGAGGTGGGCAGATCACATGAAGCCAGGAGTTCGAGACAAGCCTGGCCAACATGGTGAAACCCAGTCTCTACTAAAATACAAAAATTAGCTGGGCCTTGTAGTGCACACCTGTAATTCAGCTACTTGGAAGGCTGAGGCACAAGAATTGCTTGAACCCAGGAGGCAGAGGTTAGAATGAGATGAGATCATACCACTGCATTCCAGTCTAAGTGACAGAGTAAGACTCTGTTGCAAAAAAATAGAATAAAACAAAAAATAAAATGGCATTTGTCAAATTTATTGGAGAGTTAAGTGTAAATATTTGAATTATTTAAATGTTTATTTAATATGTAAATCATTTAAATAGACATCCATAAATGTGGAAATGTGTGTTTCTGCATATTTTGGTTACCAATTTTACATATTAACTTTGATGTTTTTCTTTAAGTTTGGACATCTTTCTATTTTCTTAATTAACACTGGCTTTTCAATGACTTTTTTATTAATAAACAAAGTAAGCCCATTTTGTAAGTGAAAAAAAGAAAATAGGTTTTAGGCAAAGTGTAAAGTCACCAGGTTGCTTGAGCAATGAATGGCCCGTTACTGTTAATGGAAATGTTTTTGAGCACTGTAGCTATTTTTTTTTTCTTTACCAGAAGTTCTTTGTTTTCTTTTCATATTACTAAATCTTTTAAACTGTATTAGCAGTTTTCTGCTCTAGGGAAATAGAGTCTTCTTTAATTATTCTGAATATTGTAGTAGCCCTTTAATTATTTAGAACATTAGTTCTAGCAGTGTAGATGCAGAAAGTATCTTGTGTTGAGGCAATGACTAACTTCTAGGTCCTAGACATTGCTTTTTTATAAAACACTCAATATGAATTATTTTGTAATTTCATCTGTTAAATATGGAATATAAAAATTATAATTCTTTTATTACTTTTTCTTATTTATACTCTGGTTAGTCAAAGTTTTGTTATACGGTTCTTTAGCCGTGGTAATGCTGAACTGAAAAACGTATACTATTTAAAGTTACATCATATTTTTAAGATGTTAAAGGAAGAATGAGGCTATAATCTATGGATTTACTTTTGCCACAGTTATTTTTAGAATAACAGTTCTAATTTTGTTTACAAAGATGTGTATATTTGTCAAGAATTGTAGTTGAGATTACTTGATCCATCTCTG
The DNA here is from genome assembly GCF_049354715.1 of Callithrix jacchus. Lineage (NCBI taxonomy): Eukaryota > Metazoa > Chordata > Mammalia > Primates > Cebidae > Callithrix > Callithrix jacchus. Next base: position 155,795,526 of record NC_133503.1, read on the forward strand.
TCCATTAAGATTATATGACTAATGTTCTATGGAAAATGTATTTCTGTCATTTTCATTTGGATCTCCATGTGATATTACACAGTTTTTAAATATTCAATCTTATTTTAATAATCAATCTGAATGATTAATAAAGCCATGTGTTAAATTTTAAGAAGACACAAAAAGGTAACAGTGAAAAACAGTTCACTTTTCTACTCAAGTGCCTGTTCAGCTCTAATTTACAGTCTTAAACCAGGCTGCTTTATTACCAAAGTTTAAACGTCAAAAGGTTAGAAATGCCAACTTAATGAATTTTCTTTCAGCAAAATGAAATATGGACTATCTATCAATGTAGTCCATATTTGAATTCATTAAATTTCTTCAAAATGATTTTCTTAAAGATCGTACTTCTAAAACACTTCCAGTAAGACTTAATAATCATTTCAAGAAAATTAGTTTTAATAGTTTAATCTCTAGCTTGTTACCAAGGTGTGAATTGTTAGCAGTTTACTGAATCAATTGAGGGGAAAGGACTTGAGAAATCATGTACAGTAATTTCACAATTCATTTGTGATTGCATGAGGTATACATCTAAGCAGTCATACCGTGTTTATTAATTTAATGAAAAATTTCAAACATACAGATAAGTATAGAAAATATCAGGCAAACCCATCCAACCCATTACCCAGCTTTAGCGGATTTTAACATTTTATCATGTTCGTTTCAAATCTTTTCTTTAAAAAAACAAATCATGAATGAAAGCTGCAGTTAAAGCCCCTTTCCCATCATTTTCACATCCTTTCTCTTCAGAAGCAAGGAATATCTTGAAGTTGGTGTATATCTTTCCAAGTGCACATTTCTATACTTTTACTACATATGCACATGTCTCTAAATAATATACGATAATGGTTTGTGTGATAAAAAGTTATGTGAACAATGCCTTACAGCATTTTATCAAATGTTCTGCTTTTTTCTTTATATTTAAGTTCTTGCTGGATTTTTGTGATTATAGACAAAGCTCTTGATAAATATCTTTGTACATGTTTCATTGTATATGCAAGCATTTCTCAAGTGAATACATGTAAAACTGTAGTTGCAGGGTCACAGGATACACCCAAATTTAACTTGATGAATATTTAACTTGGCACTTTGGTTTGGAGATGATAAACAGTAAGACTTGGAGGTCAGAACTTCTGGATTTAAATCCTTCTCACTGTTGAACATCTAAATTATATTGGGCAAAAACTTAAGTCTGTTTTCTCATCTGTAAAATGGGGCTAATCCTAGAACCTACCTGTTTAGTGAATGGTGAGGATTAAAGAAGGGCACATAGAGAGTGCTTATTCAGTATTAACAGTTGCTCCCTGCTTTCTTCCCCCTCCTTCTGACATGGTTGTTAAGAGGGTTGAAAGGGTTAATGTTCCATAAGGCAATTATATCAGTGTCTGGTAGAGAGTACATGTCTACCATGGAGCATGGGAGTGCTTTTTAAATACACAAAACTAAAACAAAAAAATTTTAACTTAGTTATAAAGGAATATATTTATATTCCTTTGAGAGTGCTTAAAGAATAAATTCCAAATATAAAAAAGAAAATACTGCGAAGCGATAAAGACCTTACACAACCCTTACAACTTTTGTTAGGTTAAATTATAAGCAATTAATTTATTTTACTTTCATTCATATATGCGGTATTCTGGTCAGAATTTTTTTTTTAATAATTAGCCAATAAAATGTATTTTTCTCTCTAGTTGATGAGGAAACCAGGGAAATCAAATCTTTTGGTGATTTTCACTTGTGAAATTTGATACCAAGTCTTGTTCTTTAAGATGTTCCAGATATATCATTCTGCCCTCATTTTTAATATGTCAAGTTTGCAGTTCTGTTATATTAGCAGTGGTATTTTTTTTTCAAAAAGTACAAATGCAGATATAGAATGTTATACTTGGAATAGGATAGAAGAAATGAGGAAAATGATTAAACAAGGTAAAGGCCTACCTGCATATCCTTGCAGCCTCACCGAAACCCAGAAATCTGCCTTTTTATAGCATGTCACTTGTGCGTGCTCCTAACATGATTGACAGATTGTTGTTTCCCCTCTTTGAAGGCTCAAGAGGTTACTCGGATTATTTTAAAGTGTGTTTTGCACCAAGTCTTACTCTCAGATTTAAATAGAATCTCCTCAAGCATTAAAGATGGATTACTTTGTATTACTTTTATTGCTTTTCAAGTGTTTTTGGAAACATTTAAGAGCCCTCCTTAAAACTGGATTTTCTAGAATGGGTTTTCTTTGGGGAAAATTTTAAGGATTAGTTGTAGACTTTCCAAAGTCCGAAGTTTAACAACCAACAGGACCTGATTAAAACAAATTACTTAGTTAAAAAATACAAACAGGGCAGAAGAGGAGGAAACCCCATTGTATCTCTGTATTCCTTATAATAAATCAGACCTGTGTGTGTTTTTAACAAAAACGAGGGTGTGCTTTTTTCCCCCTTCGTTCTCAGTTTCTTTTGATCATTGATCTGGGTGACCCCACGCTCACGGTTTTTTTTCTTCATTTGACATGGACAGATTTTTGAAGTATAGCTCTCCTTTGGGAACCCCGGGCAGTTCCACTTGACTAACCTGTGATCTAATGAGCAGTGATGCAGGGTTACAGTGGCCATTTTGTGTGCTTTGACAGAGGATGGCTAGACAGAGAGTGGGAGAAAGGCGATGTCTGCGGAGAAAAGAGAAGCAGGAGGATCGAACAGTGTGAAAAAGACTTGTTAGCCCACATTAGTTTGCCTGATTTACTTCACAACAGGTCAGAAAAGGCCAACAGCAGGGTTGTCGTTAAATTGCAGCGTTGAAAATCCTGGTATTAGAAAGCTTTCAGATCTCTGAAAACTATTAATTCCAAAGTTGGTTTTCACTTACCTTTGAACTGCAGCAAACAGGAGCATCACTCTTTCCTCAGTCTTACCTATATTTACGAAATAATTACATGACTCTAGATTCTTTTTTAGAATGCTGCAAGTTTTAAACATCCTGTTATGTTTGGTCTGTTTTACAAGGAACTTGGATGTGAAAGAGAAGCCAAACCCAGCAAGGTTGTTATACTTTCTTATGCCCTATGTTCGACCCCTAATGAGGTGCCCATGCTTTCCATTTGGAAATGCTGTAAGAGTGTGTTAGTGAATTTATGTCCTCATAATGGGAAGTAGCTCTTAAATTTGTCCCTGAACATCAGCACTGATGTCTGTATGTGTGCACATATAGACATCTTGTGTGCTCTCCCTGTAGAGTACAATCGGAATGTTAATTAGTAAAGCCAAATTTTAAAGTTCTTCCTTCCTCCGCCTCAAGCTTAAATGAGTATATTTTACATCTTATTCTTCATTTGCTCCTATTAGATGAAAGAGTTCGCTTACCAAATAAGTTCTGGCAGCATGTTACCGAGCTTAAATGTTATTATAGGAACCTAAAAGTGATCCACTTGAATGTAAAATTTTCCCTTCTTTACATTCAAAGGAATTTTGGAATTTATATACTACATGCTATTTTACAGTTATTGATCACAATTATGCTTTTATTTGACTACCATTTATGTAAGACTACCCAATTAAAAGCCATCTCCCTATAGAATTAAATAACATTTGGTTATGCCAGCTTCTTGATTTTAGTTAAGATAGAGAATCTAAAACCTTGTGTTTGAGATAAAAATGGACACCTAAACACATGGCAATGTTTTTGGCTGGTTGTGGCAGACATAAGTTTTTGTGTGGCGGGGGAGGGGTGGTTGTTTTTGAGACAGAATCTTGCTCTGTTGCCAGGCTGGAGTGTGCAGTGGCACGATCTTGCCTCACTGAAACCTCTGTCCCCCAGGTTCAAGTGATTCTCTTATTCAGCCTCCTGAGCAGCTGGGACTATAGGCATGTGCCATCATACCCAGCTAATTTCTTTTGTATTTTTGGTAGAGATGGAGTTTCACCATGTTGGCCAGGATGGTCTTGATCTCTTGACCTTGGGATCTGCCAACCTCAGTCTCCCAAAATGCTGGGATTATAGGTGTTAGCTACTGCACCCGGCCTGTGGCAGACATAAGTTACTTCATGGGTAGCTGTTGCCTTAGGGCTATAAAATGTATCTAACTTGTTTTATTTGTGCAATAAGGGTGCCCAAGAGATGGACTGGTTACTCCTGTAGTCCTGATTTAGGTACTCTGGCTGTGTTAAGAATAACTTTGTTCAACAGGATAAAGAGTTTTGTTCAATGTTAAATAGACCAAATTTAAGCCTTACATAGTAACCAGTATATGAAGACTTAGCTGTAGAAAACTGTCCTGTTTATAGATATACCTGCCTGTTTATAAATTGGCAAAAGCAACTTTTCCAAAGATGAGAAATACCTTTGTTTAGAATTATAAGCATACTTAAGTGTTTTTAAAATGTCATTATTAGGTTGGCACGGTGGCTCACACCTGTATTCCCAGCACGTGGGAGGCCAAGTCAGATAAATCACTTGAGGTCAGGAGTTCGAAAGCAGCCTGGAAAACATGGTGGAACCCCATCTCTACTAACACAAAAATTAGCCAGGTGTGGTGGCAGGTACCTGTAATTCCAGCTACTTGGGAGGCTGAGGCAAGAGAATCACTTGAACCCAACAGGTGGAGGTTGCAGCGAGTTGAGATCATGCCACTGCACTCCAACCTGGGTGACAGAGCAAGAGTGTCTCTAAAAAATAAATAAATAATAAAATGAAGTTAAATGTTATTATTCATTTAACAAAACAACTTGTGTTCATTCTCTGAAAACTATATGTATATATATTTTGAGATGGAGTCTCACTCTGTCACCTGGCCTGGAGTGCGATGGTGCGATCTCGGCTCACTGCAACCTCTGCTTCCTTGGTTCAAGCGATTCTCCTGCCTCGGCCTCCTGAGTAGCTGGGATTACAGGCACCCACCACTACACCTGGCTATTTTTTTTGTATTTTTAGTAGAGACAGGGTTTCACCATGTTGGCCAGGCTGGTCTCGAACTCCTGACCTTGTGATTCGCCTGCCTCAGCCTCCCAAAGTACACTGAAATTAATAGGCACTAACATGAACAATGGAAAGTACATTTCACATACGTTGTATCAGGGAGTTCTCTTGATTGTCCTGGGAAATGTGGCATTATCTCCTTATCCGTTTTATAAATGAAAGACTTAAGGTCCACAAAAATGGAGTAATAAATTAATTTTCTTTCTTTCTTTTTTTTTTAACTTTGAAGTCTTGATGCAAGTTTTTTCTCCTTGGATGTTTTTTGCTACTTGGACATGCCCCAGTTGCCAGTTTGCAGATGGGCCCTTTTTACAAATGAGCTCAATTGGAATGAGAGTAATATATTGAAGAAACTAAGCCAAATATGTTTCTATATATTTGTGAAACAGAGTGGCTATTGTATTTCAGTACTTGCGGGGGAAGCCTGCTGATTTGAGCTTAACTTACTGTCCTGTCTATCTTTGTTTTCAGAAATAACACAAGACTACATTACAGAACTAATGACACCTAAAGCCATTTCTGTAAACATCCAGCTTCCTCCCTAAGCTTTCCTGGCGGTAACCAATCTTCAGCAGCTCTCAACCTCCATTCATTCATGTGCTTTTTCATTCATTGGTTTAACAAACAAGAGATGAGAAGGGAAAAGGACAGTAGAAAAGGGTCGTTGGGGACAAAGGCAACAGTTTAAGAAAAGGCAGGGGGGGCTATAAAATATGTCATATTTTGGTAATTGTTAGCCATTCTAAAGAGAACTATAAATTTTTTAAATATATATCTTCCTATGCTTAAACGGGAAACAACTATCACAGAGTTTAAAAGGCAGCCTTTGCATTAGATAGTAGTTCCTTTTTTAGTACTTTTTACTGAATCCACGTTCTCTGTGACTCAGGTAACATACGATGGAGGAAAGATGGACTGAGATTTTAGATCAACTCATATGACCTCAAAGTAACAGAATTCCTGAATTCTTTTCCCTATCCTTTACAATGCTTCAGGCCAACTGAAGAACAAAGGCATTCGAAAATATGTCTTAGTTCTCAAAAGAATTTTGAGTCTTGATTTCACACTGTCGCCTGCTTTCATTCACATAGTTGTGTCACATCTCCGTGTCAGAAGTAGTTGATATTCAAAGAAGGCTGCTGATCTTTTATCAAGTCAGCAAATGTCTATTGGGCACGTATTTTGATTATTGATGCATTTATAGGTGCCTAGAACAGTTCCTTAAACATAGTAGATGCTCAGTAAATATTTGTCAGATGAACAAATTTATTCAGTGCTTATGATGGGACAAAGAGTGCATTGTGTCCTGTATGTAGAAGAGGGAGCAATACAGACCAAGGCCTGGTCATTGTTCAGTGTTCCAAATGGGTAGTTTTCGGAACTGTTTGCTTTATAACAAAGTGATAGTGATTCTCTTTTAGAGATAGATAAAATGAACCATGTAGATAATGGTAATAAATTATTATGAAGATATTAGAGCATTTCTTAAAATGCTTTAAAGATTTTATTAGGGTATTTAAGAGAAAATGATAATAGTTACTTAAAATACATGTATGAATTATATACCCCAGTGCCTTTTTTGCTACTGTTATTTTATCTTTGTGTTTTTTCTATATCAATACTATTTATTTTTGTGCTATATCAGATCTTAGTTGGGAATTTCCATGTTTTATTCCTGATTTAAAAATCTTTAATATTGTTTTAAAACAGAATTCATGTATTTCTGACAGGATTTAATTATGAAAATTTTTTTCTCTATATTTTAAGAAATTGAAGTACTACTAGGTATTGGGAAAATACGGCAATTTTTAGGGGAATCTAAATAAAAGCCTTATAAGACTAGACATGGTTTGGTCTAGAAAGTCACAAATTTGGTGAATATCAAAATGAACTGGTATGACATTTGCTAAGCAGGTGGTAAATGTCAAAAATATATCTACTAGCCCAGTATGGCATATACGCATCAAGGCTTGAGAAGCACTGTGTCTCTAGGGTAATCAAATGAAATGCCTTTCATCTGTTTCCCGAATTGTTTCACAGACTAAACCCTGTATAGAAACCTTCACCCTGAGACCACACTGAAAACATCTGTACTGAAGAATGTGGATTTTAAACACTGTGTGTGTTGCATCCACATAAATTATATTTAAGATAATCTGTTTTTATAGCAGATCCTTGATATTCTTCAGGATACATTCTAAACTTCTCACCAATAGCAAAATCTCTTAAATACTGTGTAATAGTGGTATTTAAGAAAGAAAAGAGTAAAAGTCATTTTTGCACATTTTTCAGAAATCACTTTCCTATTTAAAAGTTTAATAACCCAAATCGGTCTTTTTTTTTTCTTTGTTTTTTTACTGTAAATGTTTATATTATTATTAAATTACTTTCAGAATTCAATCTTCGCCAGAAATCTAGATCAGTTATTTAATGGGTAGACTATATGCAAGAAGCATAGTGTTACTGGAGACCTTCACACGTACCTTCTGCCTTTGCATTATGAGAATCAGAACATCCACTAGAAGCCGAGCTCTTTATTAGGGAAAGATAGCAATCAAATAGAGCATTGCTGAATGTGTGCCAAAGTGTGTGCAGGGAGAGTGAGCAGGCTCTGTCACATCCTCACCCTGGGGCCAAATGCTTCCCAAGTTTTCTCAGTTCATGTCAGGCCAGGTTTGGGGTGCCTGCTTTGGTCTTTCATTGACCCCAGCAGGATTCAGAGAACACCCTGGCCTAGGCATTTGGCTCAATGCCAGGATGTCTTTCATGTTTGAGTTGAGCTGTGGAGAATTCACCTTAGAACAGAGCAAACTCCCTAAACAAGACTTCTATGAGCACTCTACATTCAACAATAGGCACCATTCTCAGTGATTACCAAGAATTCAATTACACATCCTTCTCAACAGTAAAGGACTGCATCTTTAACATCAAAGGATGTCTTTGTGTTTGTTCGTCACTCATCCTTTATGAATACTTCCTTTATATGTCTGCATGTAAATGTGCCTGTAATATATATGTATGTGTCTGGGACTTAACTGTGAAGCAATAAGACTCTTTAAAAGATACCCCAGAAGTGTATGAATGCTGTCATCTTCTAAGCACAGAGACTTTTACAATTTATGATATATTGTTTTACAGGAAAAAAATGAGGGAAGTTGAAATGATATGATTTGGGTCTTCATTTCCTATTTAAAATGCATCTAGGTTTGAAAATTAATATCAGTGTAGGGTTTCACAGAATAAAGATCAGCCTTAAGATCTCTGGATTAGAGTTATGTCTAAGATCTGGCCAGAGAGATCTCAGAAAACCAGCCCAGTAAGGGGGAGACAGTCTCTTGATGCCTGGTACCCTGGTGATCTTAGGACTAGAGGACAGGAGAAGACAAGGAGCACATGGGTCTAAAGTCTTTAAGGAATAATGCAAAGATTAAATAGTTAATAGCCTTTACATCCAGGATCACCTTGAAAGGTTCTCTGGTTATTTCGGCAGTTTCCTTTCTTCCACTGAAATGGTGTCCTGGGTTCTGCCATATGAGCTATACAAGAAAATTTGTTTTTTATTTTTTGTTTGCTTTTTTAAAATTAAAAAAATTGTACATTCCATGCTTGGTCACCCATTTAATTAGGAATTTGTCTAAGAACTATAGGAATGTGTTTGTTTCAGCCATCTATTTATTCTTTTGTTCAGTATGTATTGATGGAGCATCTAATTCCATAGACCTGGTAAATAAAATGTACTCTTTAGAACCAAGCATCTTTCATCACTGACGGTATTGACAAGAATATGCCAAGGATTCTAAAGCCAAATGCCAAAAGAATTCTAAAAAGATTTTCAACATCACTTAGAATAGGTATACAGCACAGAGCTTCACCAGGAGACTATATTTGTAAGTGTATTTTTAACCTAAACATTCTAGAATGAACGTGTGGAAATTCTATATCCTAGTATGGGTGTGTGTGTGTGTGTGTGTGTGTGTGTGTGTGTGTGTGTGTGTTTTGTTTGAGCAGTCTATCTATTAGCCACATGTAAGTAGCTACAGGCAGGAGAGGGAGAGGAATGTGCGGAAATGTGTCTGACTTGGGATGTCTCGTTTTCCAGAATCCCTGCCAAGGGCTGGCAAGCCCAGAAAGGCAGAGACTGGCACCATTCCCTGCCCCTCCCCACCCTCTATGGCATACCCCATCAAACGCCTGTTCTAGGCGTGACCTAGATTCCCTAGCTGATGTGTGGGACCAGTGGGGCCCATTGCATTTTCTTTTTCTCTGTGTTTCCTCATCTCTTCATCTCAAGTCTTGCTCAGCCATTAAGTTAAATAAATGCTCCAAAGGCCTGTGCCAAAATGTGTCTGCCCTTATTCTCAGTGGCACAAGCCCAACTGTCAGTTGACAGGTGGGCATACCACCTGGGGAACGGTTAGCTTCCCATACCAGATGGAGTTTTACTGGTCCAGGAGAAGGCCCACAACTGGGCTGCTGGAACAGATGCTCTGCAGACAGTCTCTGGATCTGTTTTCTTCCTCCTCCCCATGCCTCACCTTTGCTGACGACCTATGAGCAGTACCCTGTAGCACTGCTACAGAGTACAGCTCTGTAGTATTAAAGGAGATTTCTAAGCTTAAAATTTCTATACCTACCTTATGTTTGAGTAACAGTCTCCAGCCTTTCAAAATCTGAGAAATAAGGTCTCTGAAAACAGAGATATGTGTAACTATGGAATTTGAATAGTGACCTTAAAAAACATAGGTTATGAAAACACTTATATTACCATTTGCCAAAAAGGTTGTTTGGCTGGTTTTGGGAGTGTTGACACTTTAATTGCCTTTTTCGTCTCTCAATAGCAGAATTTAGATTAAATCTAATTATGGTAGATGGTAGTACATAAAAGTAGTATCTTTTAGATTTCCAAAATGTGGAAGAAAAAGATTTTCCTCATGGTCTGCTAGATATTCTTGTTTTATTGTAAATAATTAAAGAAAAGTGAAAGTAGATTCCTCTGGTTTTCAACCTAGTACTTAAAAGTTTTAGAGGAAATTTAATCTAGAGAAACTCTTGTTTTTTAAATAAGAAAATACCAGTGTTTTCAGTCATGCCTTTCAGCCATAAAACATCTGTAGTATGACAAATGACTCAACAATTTTAGTGAAAGGAGTCTAATCTCAGCCCTAAGTTTGCTGTCTTGCTATAGCCTCTTGCAGTTGTGTTGCACATATTTCTTGCTACAGTGGTGTTTGCAGATGCATGTGTACTTTCATTCAAAAGAGAGTGCCGTGGCAAGCTGACTTCTTTTCCTTAGCATTCCAAGGATTTTGTTATCTGTTTTTCCTTTCCTTTCTCTCTTCCCCCTTTCCTTCTTTCCCTTTCTTCCTTCTTTCTTTCCTGTGATATATAAAAACATAAAATATATGGAACATATATATATATATATAATATAGTTTAAAGAGTAGCATTAGAGCAAATGGCAATGTCTCCACTACTCACATTAAGAAATAGAAATAGAAAACTCCCAGTGCTGTATTATTCTCTGTGCCATTCATTTGCATACATCCTCTACCTCCCCACCCAGAAGTAACTATTGCCTTGAATTTTGTGTTGCCTATTTTTTTTGCTTTTCAATATTTCTGCCACCCATGTATATATCTCTAAATAATACATGTAATAGCCATCTTATGTTTTGAATTTTATGTAAATCGGGAATCATACTAAACATACTCTTCTTTGGATTTGTATTTCTGTTCATTATTATTTTGAGATTTATTCATATTCATCTCTGAGGCTGTGGTTTGTTCATCTTTGTTGCTGTATAATATTCCATCATATTGAGTGTATCACAATTGATTTATTCATTCTACTGTTGATGAACATTTGGGTTTTCATTGTTTGAATATTACAAACACTGATGCTATGAATCTTAATGAATGTATCATATGTATATGTACAACCATTTCTCAACAGTATGTACCGAAGAATAGAGAGAGCTACAGGATATATGCATATCCAACCTTATTAGGTACTATCAAGAAGTTTCCCAGAATAGATAAGAATTCCCATTTGTTCATATCCTTGTCAGTATGTGGTGTTATCTGGGTTTTTTAATTTTGCAAATCTTTCTGCATAAAGTGACATTTTCTAATTGTTGCCGTAAAATACAAGAAATGTACATTTGTATATTGGTTTTGTAACCAGAAAACTTAGACTTTTAATCCTTATGTTTTATTTGAATAGTCTATATATTCTATTAATACATTTCTATGCATATTAATTTCATTAGCAGATGAAAATTACTTCCTTTTCAGGTCTTATTTTGATTATTTTTGCTCATCTACCTACATCCACTCATAGCTCCTGGACAATTCTGAATAGGATTGGTGACAGAAAGTGTTCCTGACTTCCTCTGACTTACAAAAGGAGTGCTTTCGACATTTTTTTTTTTAAGTGTGATGTTTTCTGTAGGATATTTACTTATTTATGTATATAGATAAATGCCTTTAATCTGGTAGTAGGTAAAAGGCATTTTTGTAAAAGATACCATTTTCTATTGTGAAGTGAATTTTATTATAAATGGATGAGGAAATTTATCAATGCTTTTCCATAATTATGGGGAGATTATGTGATTTTTTTTCTATTAATAGTAACCATTAATGTGGTAAATTACATAAATTTATTATCTAATATTAAATCACCCTAATATAGTGTTAGATGCGATGGCCACAGAAGAAATGTCTGAAACTATTTACCCTTAATTAACTTACAGTCTAATTGGAGAGACAAAACATGATTAAAGAAAAGTTAATAGATGCCACAAGGGTAGATTGTAATTATTTTCTGCATTAATGGGGCTTTGAGTTCAGTTGGCAAAAACCGTTATGGACTGCCGTGGGCTGAGCCAGCTTCCTGGGGCGGGGGTGGGGGGATGCTGGAGCTGAAACTAGAAGAACGCCTGCTTACCTTTTTACAACACTTTGAATAGCATTACTTTGCATTACCAAATTACCTCTTTCTGAGATTCTAACACTGATTTTAAGTAATCATTCATATGGGGCCACACTCCATATGCATGTTGCTCTTCAGTGAGATTTGTCACACTTTATCTGACAAAACTACCTTTAGGGTCTGTACCCAGCAAATGATTTGCTGTAGCTCAATTTGTAGGTCAAATAGAATTTTTCTGCGACAAAATCCACTTCCAAAATATTTGGACTTTTTTCTTCTTAATAAACTACTTGATTGCTAAGGCCGATTAAAAAAGAGAGCTACTTAAGTAGAATTTATTTCAACAAACATTCATAGAACCCTTACAGTATGCAAAGGGCTCTGCTAGGCTTCCATGTAAACAGCTAATGATAGCTGCCCTCAGGAAGCTTCCTGTCTCCTAGGCGCTTTGCTTCACTGGGCTGTGCTGCCCACTGCTGCCCTTGGATGCAAACTGATTAAAATCCTCATTACTTTTCACATTGAGAATGGGTTTTGCCTTGATGGTTTCATCAGGTTACTCTACCTTTGACCAAGCTGAGAAAATCATTGTCATGCTAGCAATGGGACAATGATGGGAAAATGCTTATTTTCAATGGCCAAATAGGTGATTGTTTTGCAGTTTTGTTTTAAAGTACTGTGTGTACACACTATGTGTCTTTGTTCTGTCTTGTTTAATTTAGTCTTGCAGGTTTTCTTTTACTCCTTTACTTCACATTTTCTGCCATTTTAGTCACATATATCTAGCCCGGTTTTCACAATCCCATATGACCTCTTCAGTCAGCACTGCGTACTTCACATTCCTTTACCTTAATTTATACTGACAGTTCCCCAATTATAGAATTAATTGTTTTCTTCTCTTGGTCTTTTTGTGTTTTGCTCTATTACTTGCCCCTTCTTTATCACCTTCCCATATGCTTTCTGGAAACAGCCATGTTAGTTGGCAGTGTATCTTGCTATCTTAACAGGAAAATTCTAATGAATAGTTCCTAGGATGCATCATATTTCTGTAACTGTACGATCAATCAGCTAATATCCAAAATATAGTACCATGATTATGCTTATCAATATCTGGAGCCTGCCAGGCACAGTGGCTTACACCTATAATCCCAGCACTTTGGGAGGCCAAGGCAGGCAAATCACTTGAGGTCAGGAGTTCAAGACAAGTCTGGCCAACATGGTAAAGCCTCATCTCTACTAAAAATACAAAAATTAGCCATATGGGGTGGCGCAGGCCTGTAATCCTAGCTACTCAGAAGGCTGAGGTAGGAGAATCACTTGGACCCAAGAGGCAGAGGTTGCAGTGAGCCGAGATCCTGTTACTGCACTCTAGCCTGGGTGACAGTGTGAGACCCTGTCTCAAAAAAAAAAAAAAAAGATTGGAGCCATTTATTTTTATTTTTGTTGTTTGTAGATGTAGTAGTGTTACTGGCTTCTTCCATTGTTGTCTTTGTGAAAGTGGTGAATGCCAGTGGAAACTAGTCACATGTTTATATTTTAACAGTCTCATGTTTATATTTTAAAAGACTGGAATATTTGTGGTAAGTGCAGTTGTGGCTTAATACCTCTGCTGTTCCTTTTAGCTATCCAAACTAGAGGTGCTACTTCCTGAAAGTGGGGACATTCAAAGAATCTAACCATAACATGCTTTGGATTTTTGTTATTAAGGAGATCTAGGGCTAAAAATTGCTAACGTAGCATAATAATCTGGCTTAGTATAGAAACTCGGAGCTGCATCCCAGGATCTCAGCAGTACCATGTACAGGCTATATGACTCTGAGTTCTTAACACCTTACTTCTGCTTACCCAGTTTTAACATGAAAATAGTCTATTAATCCAGCTTTGAACATGGTTTTTTAAAATTGTTAAAACCCTGAAAATTATTTAGCCATAAAGTATGTGTTGACTTTGCGTTCCTCATCTCTCCCATAGGCTTCCTGTTTTGTCCGTCCTATTGTTTTCAAATCATTAAGTCAACTGCCTACAGGAACTTGATTCCAGTTTTTGTGAAAAGCAAACCCAGAGGCTAGTAAAATGAAGACCAAATTCATTTTACTTATCATTAGGCTAGTGGCCTTGTTTTTGTTTAACCCATTCTAATTTCTTTTGCTCCTAGTTTGGTGGACCAGTATGTGTTTTTTGGCTACAGCATGTGTGTTTCATAGAGTGTTTGCTAGGATTAACTAATAGTAAGTAGAGTAAGGGTTAATATTCTCATTTTTTTTCCTCCTATTCTATCTGGAGAGACCATAAAATACACTGCAGTTAGAGTCAACAAATACCACTTGAAGAAATCTTCAACACAAAGCCTGATAAAATTAACATCTGGTAAATGTCTATTTAAGCTACTGTGAAACATATATACTTAAAAAAAAATGGGCCTTCCATTGCCTCAATGTCTTGAAGACTTGAGATTATAAAACATCTCCCTAAAGTTCCTATGAGCAAGATGAGGCTGTTTGCCTTTATAGAACTTTAGAACTAATAAGCAATTAAGGGGGATTTTGAAAGAATCCTATAACTTCCAAAGTGATAAACTGTGCAAATATTCATTGGACCTGTCCCATATTAGCTGAAGTATCCAGATGCTAAAGCTTATGTGTGATGCCCGGAGCCACAGGACACTTAGGGGAGAATACAGGTATTTGTAGTCTGCCTGTCCCAGGACCCATCAGCCTCTTCTCTTTTCTTCTAAGCCATGGTTACCACCTCTGGAACTGACCATTCTCCTAGTGAAAACCTGCCAAAGACAATGGAAGCAACTGCAGTGTTCAGATACCAGGAACATCTTTATTCTGTATCTAAGAGTACGAGTTAGAAAGTGTTAGCCTAATAAATTTGCAATCGTTTACATATTGATAGCTGAAGGGAATTTTAAAATATTTCATGCACAAGAATTGCCAGGTGTTTTAAACCAATACTAATAAAAATATTTGTGATGAAGGACCCATGTTTCCTCCCTAATTCATTGCCAACTGGTAATTTTAGTCCGTATGTTCAATGACATGAAATCATATATTTGGGAGTCACAACCACGTCACATTGCAACAAAAATTTCTAAAAGACTTATTCTCAATTTCAAATTGCTTTGCTGTAAACTATAGCAAAGGAGGAGGAAAAGAGGTCATTGGGAGTAAAATAAAGGAGTAATAGTTAAGGTAAATAGAATTATAAGACCTGTTAAATACTGTCAAGTAAAAGCAAAGATTGTTCTGTAGTGTCTTTTGATTCACAGTAGTTTTCTAAGCATTCTGAAGATCACAGGGTTCAACAGAGAAAAGACATGATAGCAGTGTCATTTCACCTCACCCAAAGTGAATGATTTCAGCCTTACCCAAAACGTAGTATCCAGGATATATTTGTTCTATAATTTTAGTGAAGTAGATTCTCAAATTTCATGGTTGTTTTTATTAAAATCTGTGTATACGTATACTCAGACATTAGCCAAAGCAATAATATCTGAACCATACAAGAGCCTCACTAAGGATTCATAAATATGACCTCTCCCGCCCAATCATTTTCATATCATGTTTGTCCCTTTAGTAGCTTCCAAGATGATGTTTTTCAACTCCCATTACACCCTAAGAATTTGCTTGGATGAGTGAAATCCATTGCAGTTCTTTTTGCCAGAACATAGTGCCACACCCTTGGCAGGTAAGCAATATTGTCTTCATATGTTTGCAGAATTACTGAGCATTAGCACTTTGTCCTCCAGAGAGTACCCAACCCTACCCCTTAGCTTTCAGTGCACTAATGCCGCGCATAAATCCAGCTCTGGAGTGGAGATAGCAATGGGAAGGCTCCCTACAATTCTGTGCATCTGGGGGTCCGACAAAAACAATGGCAGTCTTAACAGCTTCTCCCAGGGAGATGTGGAAGAGCAGTGTTGAGGAGGAAGAGTAGACAGAGTGATTGTCCTTTCTGTTGTGCTTTTTCCTTTAAAAATGAATAAATTTAGATCACTTTAAGTGACAACCTCTTGATCTTTTTCGAAGAAAGTCAGTACCACTATAGTGGCCCTAAAACCATCCTACTCCTCCACCCCTCTGGGAGTCTCCAGATCTCTAAGATTAGATGAGCCCAAGAATAGTCTTACCCCACCCAGCCATTCTATCAGCAACCATCTGTGGACTGATAATCTGCTCCTATTCTGAAGCACACAGTGTCCTGAAAGGCCTTCTAGACCCGTTGTGGGTTTGGTCATACAGACTGAGAGTGCCAGGCCCACTGGCTAAGGCTGATTGTACAAGAGGACTCCAAGGGCCTTCAGTGCCCCTGCCCTCACTCCTAGCCTGGCTAATGCCCAGTGGTCGTCCTGGAACACTTGCTGGTTTCCTCTGAGATGAGACTACTCCCAAAGACTGGGCAACTTAGCCCCTTGGTTCCCATGGCACCTGGCTATGGAATAAACACTGGCAGTGTGGGAATTACTGCCCCCACATAGATAACCCAGTCATCTTCTTTTCTGTATCATTAATTCCCTTAGCCCCCTCCCTACTCCATTTAATTTTAGCACAAGTATGATAAATCTTCATTGAATAATTAACAACTGATTAGGGATAAACCTTTTCTGAAGTATTGCTGTCCTTTGAAACAGAAAAACTCCCAGATTAAATGGTACTCAAAACTTACTAGATATTGTGCAGAACTGACAGTTCGACATTATTATAGTCATGTGTTATAATTATAGTCATCGATTTACCTTAGGAAGTTTGAGTTGGAAGTTTGACAGCTCAGAGAACCAACATTTACATCTACGATTAATAAAGACAGGTGCTAAACTGATAATATAATGAATGTATTCCTAAAAGAATCTATATGAGGAGAAAATGACATCTTCCCTTTTATTTTAATTAATGGGTGATATTTTCTCATGAAAATACTTTTGACCCGAAGCAACAGTATATACCACATTTAAGTATATTCAGATTCATTTCATTGTCAATGTCCAGCCAAAGCACATTTAATTCTTACATAACCACCACTGCAATAAGTTAGTCAAATGAGCACTCAATCCCTGTGGCATAGAATATTTAAGAAAAACACTTAAATATTAAAGCATAACATTGAATCCATTTCAATTGCGTTAGAAGTTCTACTTAGTTCTGTTAGCCTCAATTGTTTAAATAGCCACAGTGGCACTACGAATTTGCTACAGACTCAACAGAATACATGAACTTTTCTCTTTCCTTTCTTCTTTTTTAATTGGAAGGCATTGCTCATGAAATGCAATTCTTTGATTTGTTCTCTAGACAGTAGAAAGACAGCATGGTTATTTCTTCCTTGGTATATTAAGCCCCATTGTCAAACATAACTAGTGAGAAAAATAAATGCATTGTGTGAAATCCTAACCTCTAATATACCACATTTGCTTACTTATTTTTCTTTATGTTTCCCTTATTTTTATTCCAAAATTTGAAGATGCATAGGCCTTCATCAGTCTTTTCATTTTTCCTGTATTTTCAACAACGGTAGCCACTCCACCAGAGTGAAATAAAATGACAAAATTAGTTTAAATCTAGGTCTTTTACTATGCCCAATTCTTTAGCAGCCCCTATTTCCTTGATATACCATTTATTGGAAAAATTTGATGAATTTGCATATCATCAAAAGGTGATATTGCACTTGATTTCCCCCCTCTAAATACTGGGCTTCAGAAGAAAAAAGTAGGCCTTAGCTGAAGCCTCATCTTCCTTCTGAGCATTAAAGGTACAAGAGCAATCAATATACACTCAGAAACAAACAAGAGAAAAACATAGAAAAAAGAGAGTGAAGGGGTTGGTATGAGGGCTTCTTCCTGCTTTAGCTTGGTAGTAGTTGACTAGACAATATGTCCTTAGTGTACCTCTGGAAGATAGAATGTATTTAGCTTGTAGTCATAAGAGAAGCTTTTTCATGATGATAATTTGAAAATGTTACCAGGATATTTTCCTTCCGAATGTGAGTATCTGTCTATACACACATGTATGTGTATGTGGTTTTTGAAGGGATAAAACTTCTAAAACCACAGTGAATATTATGGTGGTTGAAAAAGGGTCAGCCTATAAGAAGAAAAATCATAGAAAGTTAAAATTCCCTTTGGAAATCTTTTAGAACTTTCATACTATAGTTTGCTTTCCAATAGTGGAGAATTTCCCTGCTTCTCCTATTATACATAAGATGTAGTATTTGATTTGCATTCAAGGGTCAGGATGAAAAAGAAATACTCGTTTTTAAATACTAGAATCAGACACTGTAGTGGAGGTGTTCTCATCATGAGAAGTCCCAGAGAACTGAGACCTGTTGTAAGGATTTGTATTTGTATTTATAGTTGTCTGCCTGCCTCCCTCCCTCCCTCCCTAGCTCAATCTCAGCTTACTGCAACCTCTGCCTCCTGGGTTCAAGCAATTCTCGTGCCTCAGCCTCCTGAGTAGCTGGGATTACAGATGCTTGCCATCACTCCTGGCTAATTTTGTATTTGTAGTAGAGCCAGTGTTTCACCATGTTGGCCAGACTGGTCTCAAACTCCTGATCTCAAGTGATGTGCCCAACTCGATCTCCCAAAGTGCTGGGATTACAAGTGTGAGCCACCACACCCAGTCTGTTTTCATACTGCTATAAAGAACTGCCCAAGACTAGGTAATTTATAAAGGAAAGAGGCTTAATTGGCTCATAGTGCAGCATAGCAGGGAGACCTCAGGAAACTCACATTTATGGCAGAAGGCAAAGAGGAAGCACCTTCTTCACAAGACAGCAAGAAGGAAAAGTTCTGAGTAAATGGGGAAAAATAACTTATAAAACCACCAGCTCTCATAAGAATTCACTCATTATTACCAGAAAAGCATGGGGGAAGCAGCCCTCATGATCCGATTACCTCTACCTGATCTCTCTCTTGACATGTGGGGATCATGGGGATTACAATTCAAGATGAGATTTGGGAGGGGATACAAAGTCTAAAAATAACAGGATTCATGTCTTTCATCTTCAGAACATAAACTCATCAGATGGAGTGGTGGTAAGGGACTGTTTCAGCTCTTCTTTCTCAAGTTTAATATGCTGATGATACCATTCCACTGTA
This sequence comes from Callithrix jacchus, assembly GCF_049354715.1. Classification (NCBI taxonomy): domain Eukaryota; kingdom Metazoa; phylum Chordata; class Mammalia; order Primates; family Cebidae; genus Callithrix; species Callithrix jacchus. The sequence continues at coordinate 155,814,556 of NC_133503.1, forward strand.
CCAAAAGTTCATTAATGGAGTACCCATAGAAGGAGTTATTTCAAACAATTAGATTGCATAGTTTTTAACTGCTTTGTTTAGTTAAAAGAATTTCAAACTAAGGCTGAATGGGCACCACACAAGAACCAATAACTGGACACAAAGATCCTTTTTATAACACATACTTTCATGAATGACATAGGATATAATTTTCGATTGACGTTATGGACCAACTTGTGCCTTTTCCCTAATTCATATGTTGAAGTTCTAACGCCCAACATGACTATATTTGGAGATACGGTTTTTAGGAAGTAAATTAAGGCTAAATGAGGTCATAATGGTGAGATCTTCATTTGATAGGGTTGGTGGCCTTATAAGAAGGAGGAGGAGGAGTGAAAGAGCTCTCCTTTTCCCCCCGTGAAGACACAGCAAGAAGGTGGCCATCTGCATGCCAGGAGAGGTTTCTAACCATTGGCATCTTGATCGTGGACTTCCTGAGAAAACTAAGATGCTTATAGACTTGAAATTTCAAAAATGTTCAGGTCCCCATCTTCTTCTGATAAATGAAAAGAGAATGGTTCTGTCCTCACTCGCCTATTGTGGTGTTTAAAGGACATTGGAGTTTCACAGTACTCTGCCGAATTTGCTCTGATGAGTATACGTCTCAGGGTTTTTTGTATTCCCTGTTCGATATTTATATTTTATGAATTTTGAACTATGAATATTAGAAATTATTAATATTCAAATACTTGGCTTTCACATGTTTCTATGATTATTTCAAATGAAGTTAAGAACATTTGAAAACACAAAACTTTAGGCCTTTTTTTTCTTGGGGATCATGAAGACATGATTCAAGCAAAAATGATTTTATAGCCATACCTAAATGCTTATGTAAAAAATAATTTGCAGGTTGAACTTGTCCAGCCCCAAAGGTATCTTTGAAGAAATTATGCATAAAAATGAAAAGCTTGAATAAGTAACTTGAGTACCAGATCATTTGTGACCAGCACTGAATGAATTATGTGCTTAGCAGCGATGGTTTTTGTTTCCTTCTCTAAACCTTTCAATTCTCCACCTCTCTTATGTGCAATATTTAAAAATTGTTATTCTTCAAGAATATTCCTAAGAGAGTACCTAAAACTGAACTGTAGAATTCCTATATCATATATATATATATATATATACACACACACACACACATACACACACACACACACATATATATATATATATATGGTTTTTTTGCTTTTTTTGAGACAGAGTCTTGGTCTGTCACTCTGTCACCAGGCTGGAGTGCAGTAGCACGATCTCAGCTCAATGCAACCTCTGCTTCCCGCGTTCAAGCAATTCTCCTACCTCAGCCTCCTGAGTAGCTGGGACTACAGATGCGCACCACTACGCCCAGCTAATTTTTTGCATTTTCAGTAGAGACAGCGTTTCACCATGTTGGCCAGGATAGTCTTGATCTCCTGACTTTGTGATCCTTTCACCTCGGCCTCCCAAAGTGCTGGGATTACATGCATGAGCCATGGTGCCTGGCCTTTTCTATATTTTATTGAAAATGATTACACTTCCTTGGAAGTACGTGGTGATTCAGATATACGTAATATAGGGCCTTGTTCATAGAAAGTGCTCATATCATTCATAGAAGGTTATTTTGTAAATGATTAGGGGTGTGGGGGGGGGCAAAGTCTCACTCTTGTCACCCAGGCTGGAGTGCAATGGCATGATCTTGGCTCACTGCAACCTCTGCCTCCTATGTTCAAGTGATTCTCTGGTGCCAGCCTCTCAAGTAGCTGGGATTACAGGCCTGTGCCACCACATCTGGCTAATTTTTATATTTTTAGTAGAGACGGGGTTTCACCATGTTGGCCAGGCTGGTCTTGAACTCAGATGATCTGCACATAGTGCTGGGATTACAGGTGTGAGCCACCACGCCTGGCCTTGATATACATCTTTAAACTTGTTTTTATTTTGAATTTTTGGTGTTCTAACACAGTTTACATCACTGCCTGTACCCACTGCCCAATTTTTTATAGGTATCTATCTGTTTTGTTCATTTGAAAGAAACATTTAGAAAGGGAGATGATAGAATTTTTATCTTCATTTTCCTATACTTAAAAACAAGAGGGGCTATTCAAAATGAGTTTCAAAAAATATTGACAGTATGTAGGTTTGCAAGTGAAAAGAATAATTTTCAGGCAATGGAATTTTGCATTAGCACTTAATATTGGGCCCTATTTGCTTGTTACCTGTTTCTCTTTTAAGATTCATGGTTATATCCAATTTTCTTTCAATTCTTTATTCTGTGGTTATTGGGTTGGGTGATTTTGATTCTGTTCAACAATGGATGCTTTGAGTAATGAACTTCAATGCTTAATTATCCAGAGAAATCATAGCAAAGAGTTGAGATGACAAAAAGCCAACTTATTTTCAGGAAGTAAAAATAATGGTATAACATAGACATTAATACCTCATGAGTTTGCAGCATCTGACTTTACTCCGATCATTGTATGTTTATATAAATTATAATTTAAAATTCTAAAATGAATACTTACTATTAATCTGTAAATATCATTTACTTTTTAAAAATAACAGTAAATTAAATTTGATGTTTTAGTGAAATGCACAAACTGCTTAATTAGATTTAAATAAAGTATTGATAATAATTTATTTAAAAATTGTTCCCCCTTTTATCACTTTAGTTAAGAGATACTTTACTACTAAAACAAGCATGTTATTTATTTATAATAGCACTTAATCATAATAAAATTTTAAAAATTATGTTAAATTTTTTTTTTTTTGAGACGGAGTTTCGCTCTTGTTACCCAGGCTGGAGTGCAATGGCGCGATCTCGGCTCACCGCAACCTCCACCTCCTGGGTTCAGGCAATTCTCCTGCCTCAGCCTCCTGAGTATCTGGGATTACAGGCACGCGCCACCGTGCCCAGCTAATTTTTTGTATTTTTAGTAGAGGCGGGTTTTCACCATGTTGACCAGGATGGTCTCGATCTCTTGACCTCATGATTCACCCGCCTTGGCCTCCCAAAGTGCTGGGATTACAGGTGTGAGTCACCGTGCCCGGCCAATTATGTTAAATTTTTAACATAATTTAATTTCAAATAAGCTTTAAAAATAAAGCTAATTTTATTATACTTTTATTAAAGTTTATCTTTATCAAGGTTTACTAGGGTAGTGAGTTAGCTTATATGTGATTTTATTTATGATTTAATAATTTGCATCTATTAAAATGTTTTTGGTAGTTGGATACAATGCTCATTATAATTGTTTTGTCTAGAAAATGTTCAGTCAGTGTTACTTTAATGAGTATAGTCATTTTAGCCATTAGGGAGGTCAGAAATTTTGGAAGATACTCCTGTCTTATGCCATCCTATGAAGTAAGAATAGAGTCAGGGTTGAATATTTGTCATGGGGCCAATACTTTTAAAACTAGTGTGTGGAGTACGAGTATGCCTTCTAACATTTGTCTAAATAGAATTTTAAAATAAAATTTATTCCTGAAGGAGTTACTGAGCTTCCTGTGTGTATCATTCAGTGACTTGAAGGTTCTGTGTGTGGTTGTTCATGTTGTTTTCTTCACTCATATGGTGTTGGTCAATGAATTAAGTATGCTAAGTGTACTACTGCTACTGTCTGACTTTTCATGGGTTCTACACTTTGCGGCTATTCAGACCAGCCCATGGAATAAGCACAGCATATATCCAAAGCAAAAGCTATTCTGAGGGTTTTGAATTGATTACAACACAAGCATGCCTAGGAGCAGATGCAATTCAGTAATGAGAAAACCCCATCAATTTGGGTGTTAAAAATAACTCATTGTGCTTGCTTTTGTTAAACTTAAGAGGGCATTATAAGTAATAGATAAATTAAATTCAAAAGACTTGTGGGGACAGTTCCTTTAAATACTGGAAATGCTATTATTTGAAATAAATAATTAGTTTAGAATTTACTTAGATTCATTGTAATCAAATTAGTGTAACTCAAGAAAGACATTGTCATCACACATCTTTCCCATAATGCTTTACTAATTATATATTTTCATAGAAATGGTGTCGTAAGGTCCCAGTCCACCAAAGTGTTCACAAATACATTGTAAAATATCCCTTGAAAAGTAGTTAAAAATCAGGTCATGATAGAGCCACCCTACATACCTTACCCTTTCCTGAGGTGAAAACCTCACAGCTTTGCCAAATGACAGACAGCTTACCTGGATTAAGGTTTACAATTTAAAATAGAATGTTAGAAAAAGAGGCTGAAGCAACTTACCCATTAGTAGGGCTAGCTGTTGTTGTTGATAGAATTTTTTTTCTCATCAATGTATATTAATTTTCTCATACTTAAAAACAAGAGGGGCTATTCAAAATGAGTTTCAGAAAATGTTGATAATATGTAGGTTTGCAAGTGAATTAAGTTATAAGAACCCCAAAGGAACATTTAGTGTATGTTTTTTGTATATACTGAATATATAAATGTGTATATATTAATTTATGTGTGTATGTTAATTAAGTAATGAGAACCCCCAGGGGAACATTTAGTCTAAATGTTTTAATATTTTCCCCCTTAGAACAGTGAGCGTCATGTTTCCCCATATGATGGCTGACATAGACAGCCAAATTCCTTTAGACCTTTTCAACACTTGTTTGGAAGGTAGATTGCTTCCTTTTGAGTTCTTTACATTTATGGCTCAGTGTCTGCATTCATTTTTCTGGGGGAATGCTTCCATAAATTTCATAGCCACTGCTATAATCTCTCTAGTGATTAATCTCTGAAAAGTTTAATGAACTATCTAAAGAGGGCGATTTTCAACTTGGCCCTGTAAGACACTTTTTATATTGCTTCTATGGAGCTACGTTTTCTGTGTTATTTTCATGATATTTCTACCACGTTCATTTTCTTTCTTTGAGTAGTAGATATCCTTAAATAAACATCACGGTTTGAAAATGTATCCTTCATCCTGTTGCATTCCAGCCAAAAGGAGGTCAGAGTTTGAAGAACTCAAGTAAATAAATGACAATATGTTAACAGGCATAAGAAAAATTTATCAGTACTCTTAATTTCTCCCTGTTAAGTCTTCATTTATGATGATGAAACACAACTAAATATCTTCGGGGCCTGGATAGCATAGAATATGTTATCATAAGGGAAGCTAATAAGAAGTCACCACTCCTTCAGCAAGAAGGAAGTGCTAAGAGAAAGAATCTGCTTCAGACAGTTTATGTGACAACTGCGGTGGTCCAGTGGTTGGAGGCCTCTTGATGAGCACAGGAGGCTTTTTAGGAATTACACTGATGTCTTCCTCCATGGATGCTTTACACATAGTCTGGGGAATTAACAAAAAGCAATCCTACATTGGACCCTATGAACATTATGAATTTTATTTTTCATTTAGTTCCATCTTTTAAGTGTCGTAGTTTTCTGTTTTTGTTTTTTTGAGACAGAGTTTAGCTCTTGTTGCCCAGGTTGGAGTGCTATGATTGATCTAGGCTCACCGCAACTTCCACCTTCGGAGTTCAAGTGATTCCCCTTCCTCAGCCTCCCAAGTAGCTGGGATTACAGACATGTGCTACCACAACTGGCTAATTTTGTATTTTTAGTAGAGATGGGGGTTTCTCTATGTTGGTCAAGCTGGTCTCGAACTCGTGACCTCAGGTGATCCACCCGCCTTGGCCTCCCAAAGTGCTAGGATTACAGGTGTGAGCCACCACACCCGGCCATAAGTGTTGTAATTATATACCTTCACAATCTATTAGAACTTAGTACCTTTGTAACAAGATATGTCAGCTAAAAGTGTAAGTTTTGGCCTTGGGAAGGTGACTTTTACAGGATTCTTACTTTCATTGTGATTTAATTCTGCAGCAAGGAGTACCTTCTCAAAGAGTTTGAATATGTTCTTTGTCATTGTTTCAAATAGTTTATCAGAAAGGTTTAATATTAATATACATACCTGCTATACTATCCTGATTTCTTAGTTTGCTGTTCAGTGTCTGCCAAGTATTGTGCTGGGTACTCATTTAATACTCATACCAACTCTGTGGTGCATGCGTATGTGATATTTACACATGCAAACACACTTATTCAGATACATAATTTATGAATAGATATAAGATACTATAATGTGTTAAAAGACAAACTGCAGAGTCAATGTACAAATCCAGGTCTTTCTTATTCTAGATATTATCCTCTTACCTAGTCCATACTCTTTATTTTACCACATTTAATATGGTACTTTTTAAGATTATAATTTAAATACATGATGAAATTATTATAATTTAAAAACCCCTCATGAACTATATGGTAGTTGATTTAAAAGTAAGTATATGGCTGGGCACGGTGGCTCACGCCTGTAATCCCAGCACTTTGGGAGGCCAAGACGGGCAGATCGCTTCAGGCCAGGAGTTCAAGGTTAGCCTGGCCAACATGGCGAAACCCCATCTCTATCTACTAAAAACACAAAAATTAGGCAGGTGTGGTGGTGCATGCCTGTGGTCCCAGCTACTCAGGAGGCTGAGGCATGAGAATCTCTTGAACCTGGGAGGCAAAGGAGGTGGATATTGCAGTAAGCCATGATCATGTCTCTGCACTCCAGCCTGGGGAGCCTGGGGGACAAAGCAAGATCCTGTCTCAAAAAAAAAGGGGGAAATACATATTATTAACCCAAAGCCTGTTTTAGTCTGCTTCTGTTTTTGTTTTTTGCCTTTGGCTGCCTTGTGAATAAAATCTTACATGACCATGATAGAAAAATTATGGGAAGTAGTATTTGCTAAAACTTTATGTCTGTAATTCAATATGAAGAAGCTTCATGTCTACCTGGAAAGTATATCAGTTTTCTGAAGTCTACCTCATTTGTCTAGTGACAATAACAGAGTCCTAGAGTTGGGAGAATCCCCTATATTTGTTCTCCTTAACTTGGCAAAGATCATGAACATTCATTTAATCATCAAAATTAGAAATTTTTTTTATAATAGTTTCTTTGGGCCAGGAGACTTTAACTCATTTAAAGGAATACAGCATTATCATAGGTCAGGACTTACCTTTTTTTTTCTGTATTCAATGCTAAGAATCATTCTGTCAGGTCTGTTTTGGGGTTTTCTGTGAGTACTTCTCTTAATTTATATTTCTAGAGTTTTTGTGCCTTGTGGGGACATAAAATTCCTCAGTGGTGTAGAGAGTAAGAGACTAAAGAACATGAATAGTATGTGAAGATTGCTAACACTGAGGCTTGGGGAAGTGAAATACGGGCAAATGGACTCATTTAACTTAAGATTCTTTTTACGCTTATACCTTCTTATATGTATCTTTTATTTGAGCATTTTGGATCTGATATGACTTGAAAATTAAGCTTCATAGTCAAACAGAAACAAAATTAAGAAGGAAATAAATGTGTTTTTCACGCTGCTTCTAATACTATTAAAATCTCTCTGACTTGATGAATTATAGAAACTGACAGTTGGGCCGGGCGCGGTGGCTCAAACCTGTAATTCCAGCACTTTGGGAAGCTGAGGTGGGTAGATCACGAGGTCAAGAGATCGAGACCATCCTGGTCAACAAGGTGAAACCCCATCTCTACTGAAAATACAAAAAATTAGCTGGGCATGGTAGCGTGTGCCTGTAATCCCAGCTACTCAGGAGGATGAGGGAATTGCCTGAACCCAGGAGGCGGAGGTTGCAGTGGGCCGAGATCACACCATTGCACTCCAGCCTGGGTAACAAGAGCGAAACCCCGTCTCAAAAAAAAAAAAAAAAGAAAAAAGAAAAAAAAGAAACTGACAGTTATGAAAATATGTGCCCTTTCTTAATAATGCAGCCAATTGTCTTTTATTTATTTCATCAGGGAAAGTTCACACTTAAGCTCACATAGATTTCAATAGCTTTATGCATCAAACTTTACAAAAGCAGAAAAGCAGATAAAAATTCAAACTTAAATAACTTTTCCTATTTGGATCTTATCTTCTTTCTTCTCAGTTGTTCATTAGCTTCCTCTTGGATTTACAACATTTTATTGGCAATCTGTGGTTTGTGGACTTCATTAGTCCCAGTCTGTCACTTCAAGGAGGAGAAAAGGAACAGAAATGATTATAGCCAATATTTGTGGCTCTAGGTTTTAGGCACATAGTTCTTACAACCAGACTGTGAAGTAGGTGCTTTATAATCATCCTTCTTTAAATGTGGCTCAGGTTGTAAGCAGTGGACCTGGTGTTTCAATACCAATCTGTATAATTTAGAGACACAGGGTTTCCCACCACACACACCATTTGAACGTGTTATAATCTAGGTCTGGTATATACTAAGGATATACTGCTAGTCAACAGTAAAATTGCCAAATTGGTGAGCTAGAAGAGAGGCTGACACAGAGTGTGAATATTCAGCTATCACTCTATAAATAAATTAGTTCCACTCTGGTTTTTCTCTGCTGGCAGCACAAATGAGACTGGAAGGCAACACCTGGAATGGCGGGACCCACCCAGTCTCCATGACATATCTTGGCATCCTGCTGAAGTTGTTAAGAAGCTTGGAATGCTAGAAAAACTAGGAAGCAGCATTAATAGTCAAGATGAGTTTTGTGCTTACAGGTACTGCTACATTCCCACCTGACTGCTGCTCATACATCCCATTGTAAAGTTTCTTGTTACTGCTAGTTTGAGCCACCTTCATGTCTCTTGGCTTTTCTTTTAATCAAGGGGACTGGAAGTAGGAAAACATTTCTTTGGGGTTTAAATGATGTCAGTAATTGGCAATAGAAAAAAGGACACCTAATCTAAGATGATCACAGAGACACTGGTCTTTTCCTTTTATAAGGAGACACCACCAGCCTATTTCCGTTTGCTTTCCCCAGAGTGTTATATTGTTTACTAGTCCATGTAAGCCAGTCGTATCTTTAAGCAAAAGCAATTTTTAGCCAACTTCTAAAGTGAAATGGTAACACTCTTACTTGAAACCTGTATGTCAGTACCTCCCACAATACATGAGTTTGCTTCAGACTTTGAGTCCTCTTATATACGTGGTGAGAAGTTCAGAATTACCCCTTATTTATACAGCCTTTGGCAGTTTGGGCAATGTGTTTTGTCACCTGTTTGCTGTCTTATGAAGAACTGGAAAGTTTATGAAGAAACAGAAAATATGACTTTGAGCCCTTGACATTTTAAAATAAATGTACATATTGTTAGTGACAGATTGCTAAACTTGGCTTTAGACACTTAGCTATGTTTCTTGCCAAAAGTAATCCAGATGTGCATAATTTATCCGACTGCCATATGTGCACTGACATGTCGTTCTGTAATCAACTGTTCAGTATGGTTACAGTTGTATGTTCTTTTTTATCAACAATCTTTTGAAATATCACTGACTTGATAACTTATTTTAAATTTAACAACTTCTCAAAAAGTAATGCATCACCAATTTAAACCTGAATGACCAGGCATGTTGAGTGTCTAGAAAAGACATTGACAATCCAAATTCCCCAGGGCCATATATGTATTTCAAGGGGAAAAAGCTAGGATACCATCTTCAGCGTGATTCTATTTTGATGAGTGTCTTAGGAGTATAGAATAGAAGGTGTATGTACCCAATTAAATATTGTTGAAACAAAAACAAAGTAAAGTCTCTAACCAAGTGATTTGTTCTGGAAAGGAAGTGGGAAAAGGAAATTTTGATTCATATGAAATAAATATGTGCAAAGAGGACATTTCATTTTTTCCCAAATGCAATATCTTCTGTGTCATGTGCAGGCCATGCTTGTTACATTCACATGGGGTACTGCACTGTGCTGATTGCCAACCTTTATCTTTTTGTTAAGCAAAGCATTTTTTTCCCTAGAGAAATTTGAGAAAACGTATGTGTGTTAGGAAATACTACTTATCTGTTACCATTTCTTAAATTGTTATTTAAATATCTCAGAGACATTTAGACCACATGATGATAATATTTGTACTAACCCTGAGAGATAGTTACCTTGAAACTTTGTCCTTGTTTTTTGTGCTTGGTGACACTGGGCCACCATCAGGTCTAGACAAGGATATTGCCAACCGTGTGTGTCCTTGTTTGTGTTTATCCACAGCTGCAATTAGGTTTTTCACTCTGTCCGCATCTGTGGAGGCTAGCTGTGCAGTGACCTTGGCCAGTTCAAAATCTGTTCAACCAAGCCTGGGTGGGGAGAGAACTGGGAGGACAGTTGGTAGGACTGATAATGGGAAACTGTTTGGTTGGTGATTGTGTCTGATAGTAACCAACCTGTCTTGTACACAGTATGATTTTTAAAAACATATCCTGAAACCTCTTAAAGTAGAACAAAAACTGGCTCAGTGTCAGTGCAAATGTCCTGATGACAATAAGTGATGCAGTGGCAGGTTTGTAGGCATGGAATGTCTGTTTCCTTATTATTATTTTTATGGTCAATGTATAGCTCTTATTTTCTAATCAGCTTCCACTTTCCCTGACACTCAGTAGGAGGTTCTAAACATTAATATACCAAAAAGCACTTCTGAACATTAGCATACCAAAAATTCCTTTGGGACTTCCATGTTTCCTACTTGAATGCTGAGGTTGGGTCTGGCTTTGGCAGGGGAGCAAAAAGGCAGTGGAGGAGAGAGAGAGAGTGTGAGCATCTACACTTGGAAAATAACTGATCTACACTGATCTGTAACTGTTACATATCTTGCCTGTATTACCTGTCACTTTGAAATCTTAGAATGATTTGCTATTTTTCTTTGCAAACTTGAGGTGTTCAATGTATATCTTCTCAGGCTTCCCATCATTTCTTTCTGATTAAAAACATGTATTTATTGGTATATCCAAATATACCATTTTAAATAGATAAACACACACACATAATCATACTTAGTCCACTCTCTGTGGCTGTAATTGAATACCAGAGACTGGGTAATTTATAAAAAAAAAATGTATTTCTTTTTTGATTTTTATTTATTTATTTTTTGAGACAAGGTCTCACTTTGTCATCCGGGCTAGAGTGCAGTGGCACAAACATGGCTCACTGCAGCCTCGACATCCCTGTCTCAAGAGATCTTCCCACCTCAGCCTCCCAAGTACCTGGGACTGCAGGCATGTACCACCACACCTGGCTAATTTTTGTATTTTTCATATAGACAGAATTTCATTGTGTTGCCCAGGCTGGTCTTGAACTCCTGAGCTCAGGAGATCCTCCCTCTTTGGCCTCCCAAAGTGGTAGGATTACAGACATGAGCCACTGTGCCTGGCCAAGAAAATAAATGTGTTTCTTTTTTTCTTTCCTTTCTTTTTTTGAGATGAAGTCTCAATCTGTCACCCAAGCTGGATTGCAGTGGCTCCTCGATCTTGGCTCACTGCAACCTCCGCCTCCCAGGTTCAAGCGATTCTCATTCCTTATCCTCCTGAGTAGCTGGGACTGCAGGCACATGCCACCACATCTGACGAATTTTCTTTTGTATTTTTAGTAGAGACAGGGTTTCACCATGTTGGCTAGGCTCGTGTTGAACTCCTGACCTCAGGTGATCCACCCACCTCAGCCTCCCAAAGTGCTGGGATTACAGGTATGGGCCACTAGACCCAGCCAAGAAATGTATTTCTTATAGTTTTGGAGGCTGGGAAGCCCAAGGTCAAGGAATCACATCTGGTGAGGGCCTTTTGCTGCTGGGGACTCTTTTCAGAGTCCTGAGGTGACCCAGGGCATCACATGGCAAGGGAGCGCTGAACTGAGAGCCAAATTGACTTTTATAACAGAACCCCCTCCCTTGATAACTAAACCACTCCCCATGATAATCCATTAATCTGTGAAAAGGTTAATCCGTTCATAAGGGCAAAACTCTTTATGTCCAATCACCTCTTAAAAGCCCTCCTCTCCCCTACACCGCAAAAAAAAGAAAAGCCCTCCTTACCTCTTAACATTGTTATATTTGGGATTACCTTTTTTTTTTTTTTTGAGATGGAGTTTTGCTGTCATCACCCAGGCTGGAGTGCAATGGCGCTATCTTGGCTCACTGCAGCCTTTGCCTACCAGGTTCAATTGATTCTCCTGGCTCAGCCTCTTGAATAACTAGGACTACAGGGGCACACAACCACGCCTGGCTAATTTTTGTATTTTTAGTAGAGACTGGGTTTCACCATGTTGGCCAGCCTAGTTTTAGAACTCCAAACCTCAGGTGATCTGCCCGTCTTAGCCTCCCAAAGTGCTAGGCATGAGTCACCATGCTCAGCCAGAATTAACTTTTAACGTGAGTTTTGGAGGGGACAAAGATTCAAATCATAGTACATACAATTATGTTTTAGAAGAATTATTATTATAATCATCATTATTACCCTCACCATCTATATTTGTTTGACTCCACTTCATTAACTCTGAATTAATGAAAATGTCCCAGATTTCTACATTGATCCAAATATTTTTAAAAATGTTTTTTATTTTCAGTGATTTTAGAATGTCATATTAAAGAAGTCACATGATTCTTTAAAAATGTGTATGTTAATATAACATCTTGAAAATATGACAAAAATACAGTTAACAGCAAACATTTATTAAGCATGTGTATTGTACTAGGTGCTATTCTGCTTTGCATAGCTCTCATTTAATCTACTAACAAGTAGCATTATTAAGTTACCTAAAGTCACATAGCTAGGAAATGGCAGAGCTGAGCTAAAAACTTAAGCAGTGAAGTGAGCTCCTGAACTTGTTTCCCTAATTATTCTGCCATTTGATCTCTAACCAATAAAACCAATATTAACATATTATAGTTATTAGGAGCCTGTTCAGGGCATCATTACATTGAGGTGGCATGACCCTGGTAAACATTTCAATTTTTTGTACTTGGGAAATTCCAATTAGGACAAATTTAATGCAGAATCTCTTGTGTGCCTTGTTTTGGTTAATTCTTCAGTCTGACAACTTGCTGCCTATTAATAGGATTCATGTCACCTCTTTATCTGTTGGTCATTCTATAGGACTGGGATCTCTTTCACTAGGATTATGTCATATAGTCTTTCATTCTTCCGACAAATTATAAATTAGAGATAAAGAAACAGACAAGAGATACGGTCTTCCCCTCGAAAGTTAACCTACATTGGTACAAATGGTTGTGGTTGGTTTTCCATAAATGTTAGATACATTCACTTCCTAGAGACTATTTCTGTGGTCTAAACAATTGTCCATATCAATTTATTGAATTGTGCTTTCTGGTCCTTGGTGTTGATGCAATAGAACCCACTGATCACTGATTGGGTCTTACCTTGCTTAGCTTCTAAAACTTCTTTTTTTATCTTAATTCATACTCTTCTCTTCCCACACTCCACCTTCACTCTCATTTTCTCTACAGTCTGGCAAAATGGAAAGAAGAAAGTTTGGAGTAAGACATCCTTAGTTCACATCCTGGCTCTGCCACTTTCAAACTGTGAGACTGTAGGCAAGTTCTCTGAACCATTATTTTCTTATCCTCCAGCTCTCTATTGAAGATTAAATCAAAGAACAAAGTGTCAAGACATGGTCTCTATCTCTGAAGTGCTGACACATTAGTGGGAGAGAGAGACATACAAATAATTATAATAGTAAGTGGTAAGTATCATAAAGGTGGTTTGTGCGACATGCTATAAAAACTTACAGTTTGGTAGTAAGTTTTTGGTGAGTGAATGAATGTATGAGTGAAACTTAGGAGAAAGGGAACTGAAATAAGACTTCTTGTCAGAAGATTTGGCACAACTCTGGATAACACATGTTTTATAAATGTTCATTCATTCACTTAACATTTATTGAGTGCTCACTACGTGCCAGGCAGTGTGCTGTTTACTGGGGATTACAAAGAAGATGGTTAGTGCTCAAAGGAAAAAACTAAGTTGTTCATTGCTCTGGCTATATTCAGTAAAAGAGCCCTTGAGTTTTCTCTGGTCAAATCATGTAACGCAGGCATTTCACAGACTGTGACTAGGCCTTCCCTGTAGCATCAATAAACCTATTTAAATAGGTTCTTCCTGTAGATATTTTTATTCTGAAATCCCCTTTTTGATGTGTAACTGAATGAATGAAGAAAAGATGAGTATATAAACAGCTTTCAGATTTCCTTTGTTTCTTGCCTGCAAGCATGGCATGTATACTTACTTTTGTGAAATCTTTAATCAGGTAGTCTGTTAATACAAGTAGATGCATTCACAAAATGAGTAGTTTTTAAACAGAATTTATACAAGTGTAAGTTTTAAGCTTCTGTTTTTTATCACAATGATGCAGATACTGAAGAAAATTGTCAGAAAAAAATTCTCTCTTCCCATCTCTTCCTAAATGCAGTGTAAATAGCAGCATATATTGTCAATCTCAGTAATAATAACACCCATGTGAAGCACTACTTGCTCAAAGGAGTGAGAAAAAATATTTTGATGTTTAGCAAATGCTATCCCAACAGTGAAAGGAGTGCCAATTTCCTGTTAGATGTTGAATCAGTCATCCAATGGCAAGTAGTGATTGAGGAAACACAGCCAAATTTTAATCTATATGTAATTGCATATATCCTTTTCAGATTTTGTTTTTAGTGAATCTAAGAAATAGTTAGAAGGAATTTGCTACTCGATTAAGAGACCCTCCTCTGTTACCCAGTACCTACCCCCATATATAAAATAACCTTCTATGTTGGTGATTAGTTTCTAGTTGGCTTTAGTTTCTGTTACTTTTTTAGTAATAATTTTTTATATTTTTTCATCTTGTTTTTTAGTAAGACAATTTAACATTATCAAATGTGGAAGTAGAGGAGGAAATCTGTAACACCATTACCCTAGTACAGGATTTCTTACTCTCAGCAGTTTGGGGAGTTGTTTTGTGCGTTGTAGGATGTTTAGAAGCATCCCTGGCCTCAGTCCACTAGATGCCAGTAGTACCCCCGAGTTGTGACAATCAAAAATATCTCCCAGTGTTACCAATTGTCCCCTGAGGACCAAAGTCCCCACCCTCCCCTGCTCATTTTGAATTGCCTTAATTCAAAGATACTATCAATTTTGAATGTCCCTGTCAGTCTTCTTTCATGACATATAGATCCTTTTACAGAGCTGTAATAAGTGAATATATAGCGTTGTATTCTGATTTTTCATGTCATATAGTATCTCAATTTGTTTTTATTTTTGTTTTTTTGAGACAGAGTCTTGTTATGTAGTCCAGGCTGGAGTATAGTGGCACAATCTCAGTTCACGGCAACCTCCGCCTCCCAGGTTCCAGCAATTCTGCTTCAGCCTCCTGAGTAGCTGGGATTACAGATACACACCACCACGCCTGGCTGATTTTTGTATTTTTAGTAGAGATGGGGTTTCACCCTGTTGGCCAGGCTGGTCTTTATCTCCAGACCTCAGGTGATCTGCCTGCCTCAGCCTCCCAAAGTGTGCCACTGCACATAGCCAGCACATCTCAATTTTGACCAGCCACATTTTAAGTTGTCAACAGCCAGATGTAGCTGGTGGCTAGCATATTGGCTAGCATAGCTCTAACCAATATGTGAAAGATACCAGGTTAATGTATGTGCATTAATGACAAACAAATTATTACTAAACATGATGGGAATGTCTGCCTTAAAGATTAAATAGTTTCAATTATTCTTAACCTTCCCTTTTTTAATAGGAGAAAACTATTAAAACTCCTTTATTTTGCATTTTACTTCTCAAATTTATTTAATTCTGTGATTGTAGTAGAAACAGCTTACAGATCCTGTCATTTTAATGTACATTATATCTTATTTGCTATTCAGTTTAATATTTGACTTAGTTTGTCCAAAACCTTCCATTCAGCAAATATTTATGGAAGAGAGTTGACCTTTGGTATACTCAGGGCATTGGTTCTGGGACTACCCCCACCCCATTCCAAATCCACACTTGCTTGTTCCTGTAGAACTCAAGTATACGAAAAGTCGGCTATCCATGTATGTGGATTTTGTAACTCACTGACACTGTCTTTTTTACCTACATATAAGTGGACTCAGACAGTTCAAACTCCTGTTATTTGAGGACTGACTATACTTACTATGTGCCAAACACTGTTCTAAGTAAATGGTTTTTTTATATTAGCTTTTTAGTGCTCATAAAACCTCAGGGAGAACAGTACAAACATTATCCCTACTTTCCAAATGAAGAAATTAAGGCACACACAAGTGGTCAAATCACATGCCTGAGGTCGCATGTCCAGAAAATGGAAGACTTGGAAGAAGTTTTCAGGAAAACTGGCTGTATACCTTCATACTCTCAAAGACTACTACTGCCTTTTTCTCAATCCTCATTTCTCTAAGCACAAGTCAATTATGTTTACTTGTTCCATTGTTAGAAATGGTTAGCCTCAGGATCTGTTATTCTTAATTGATGGTCACGTTTCCTATTTGGTCTTCTTTAGTTGCCCTACTATGCTGAAAGCATGGGTGGGTTTTTTTGTTTGTTTAAAGTTGAGGGAACTAGCAGAGGGAGTCATAGGCCATATTATTTAGAATGGATCATGCCCTTTGCATCCTTTCTTCCTTTTGAGAGATAACCTCATCATCTGTATTTCAGTATCATATTAGAATACACATGACACTCTTTTTACTTGCCCAGTTCAGGTTCAGGTTGGAAAAGGGGGAATAGAGGCAGAATAGTGCTTGGTTGTTACACAGCACCCATGCACTTCCGTGGGAGAAAGTGCTGCCTCTGGATTTCTGAAGAAAATCAGAGAAAGAAATGTATTATGTAAGTCTGACTCACTGAGCAGAATGGGTAAGATAAATGGTAGGAAAACCCAAACCAACTTTTCTGTGACCCTGTGTAAAATTCCTCTTTGTGCCCTAAGAAAAATGCTAAAAATGATGTGGTCAGAGTGGGAATGCTGCAGCTGGGAATCAGGATTGGAAGGAGAATGTCTTAGTTTTAAAAAGAAGCTTGCTAACCTCGTAGCCGCTGCTGATGGCCATATAAATATTAATAAAGCTTTAAACACCTCTAAAATTAGCTTTATTTTTAAATCAAAAGTGCAAGACATGGAAGTGGTAATTTGTGTTAGTCCACCAGACATAAAATTAATTGAGATTAAAAACAAGATGTAGCAGGCAAACCCTTTGGGTGAAAAAAATAATGAGTTATTCTAACTCATTTAGACAGTTTCAAGTGAAACATAATAATAAGAAATGAGTTCACAGTAGTGAATTAGGAGTTTGTCATATATATCCATGTTCTTCAACATCAAAGTAATAAAAGCAATTAAATTCAGATCCTTTGCCCTCAGCACACCATTGTGCTTTGTGAGAAAACCGTACCTCATTTAAAGCTTTGGGTTTGTTGCCCATCTTACTGTGTCAGGTATGTTGCTTTCTATCTGCCCATAAGCTGAACTCAGGGATTGCAGAATGAGTGTGGCTCTGGTGAACACAGGGAAGGATGGGGATAAAGAAGTTCATTGGCTTCTCTAAATCTGTTTTTCCCGGAATAGTTTGGCAGCACAGTGAAAACCAACTGCAGAATCCTTATTTCCTAGGAAATGTTTATCAAGCCACAGATCCCTTAACTCAACACCAGCCCATAGTCAGTCAAGGCATAAGCCAGTTGTACTAGGAAGACATGCTGCATCCTCATGTTGCCCTGCCTTGTACAGGATTTGTTATCAACTGTTACTCATTGTTTAGGGGTTTTTCCCCCTCCCTGTTCCTGACATCCTATGCCTCATGTATGAAGAATTTCTTTTTGAAGTTATGTAAAATGATTCTACTGTGAAAGGATTATTGTGAGAGTTAAGGAAATTAGATTGCACAACTGAGAATTTAAACATAAAAGAAAACAAGCAACTCCAGAGGAACTACTTCTTGAAACTATGATTATACAAGTCATGGATATCTTTTATCTTTAGCGTCTGCTAAAATTCACAAGCTCCACTGGCCATTTTATTTCCTTGCTGTTTCTTTTTGGGGACTTCCTGGTAATGAATGCATTCCCCGTTTTTTTTATTCCTGGGCTCTGCTTATGTTTTCTGTTAACCTTTAGCTTTCTTGCCAGATTTTCGTATAGTATATGTATTAGTCCATTTTCATGCTGCTGATAAAGACATACCCAAGACTGGGCAATCAGTAAAAGAAAGAAGCTTAATTGGACTTACAGTTCCACATGGCTGAGGAGGCCTCACAATCATGGCAGAGGCAAGGAGGAACAAGTCACAGCTTATGTGATGGAGGCAGGCAAAAAGAGAGTTTGTGCAGAGAAGCTCCCCATTTTTTTTATACCATCAAATCTTGTGAGATTTATCGACTATCACGAGAACAGCACAGGAGACTGGCCCCCATAATTCAGTCACTTCCCACTGGGTCCCTCCCACAACACATGGGAATTCAACATGAGATTTGGGTGAGGACACAGCCAACCATATCATTCTGGCCCTAGGCCCTTCCAAATCTCATGTTCTTGCGTTTCAAAACTAATTATGCCTTCCCAACAGTCCCCCAAAGTCTTACTTCAGTATTAACTCAAAAGTCTACAGTCTAAAGCCTCATCTGAGACAAGTCCCTTCTGCCTATAAGGCTGTAAAATCAAAAGCAAGTTAGTTACTTCCTAGGTACAATGGGGATACAGGCATTGGGTAAATACAGCCATTCCAAATGAGAGAAATTGGCCAAAACGAGGGGGCTACAGGCCCCATGTAAGTCTGAAATCTAGCAGTGCAGTCAAATCTTAAAGCTCCATAATGAATTCCTTTGACTCCATGTCTCACATCTAGGTCACGCTGATGCAAGAGGTAGGTTCCCATAGTCTTGGGCAGCTCCACCCCTGTGGGTTTGCAGGTTATAGCCTCCGTCCTGGCTGATTTCATGGGCTAATGTTGAGTGTCTGTGGCTTTTTCAGGCTCACAGTGCAAGTTGTCAGTGTATCTACAATTCTGGGGTCTGGAGGATGGTGGCCCTCTTCTCACAGCTCCACTAGGTGGTGCCCCAGTAGGGACTCTGTATGGGGGCTCTGACCCCACTTTTCCCTTCCACACTGCTCTAGCAGAGGCTCTCCATGAGAACCCTGCCCTGCAGCAAAATTCTGCCTCGACATCCAGACATTTCCATACACCCTCTGAAATCTAGATGGAGGTGCCCAAACCTCAATTCTTTTTTTTTTTTTGAGCTGGAGTTTTGCTCTTGTTGCCCAGGCTGGAGTACAGTGACACAATCTAGGCTCACTGCAACCTGCATTTCCTGGGTTCAAGCAATTCTTCTGCCTCAGCCTCTCAAGTATCTGGGATTACAGGGATATGCCAACACACCCAGATAATTTTGTATTTTTTAGTAGAAATGGGGTTTTATTATGGTGGTCAGGCTGGTCTCGAACTCCTGACCTCTAGTGGTCCACCCACATTGGCCTTCCAAAGTGCTGGGACTACAGGTGCGATACATCACACCCAACCCCAAACCTCAATTCTTGACTTCTGTGCACCCACAGGCTCAACACCGTGTGGAAGCTGCCAAGGCTTGGACCTTGCACCATCTGAAGCCATGGCCTGAGATCTATGTTGGCCCCTTTCAGCCACAGCTGGAGTGATTGGGACATAGGGCACCACGTCCCTAAGCTGCACACAGCATGTGGACCCTGGACCCAGCCCATGAAACCACTTTTTCCTTCTAGACCTCTGGGCCTGTGATGGGAGGGCCTATGATGGGAGGGGCTGTTGTGAAGACCACTGACATGCTCTGGGGACATTTTTCCCATTGTCTTGGGGATTAACATTTGGCACCTCATTACTGATATAAATTTCTGTAGTGGACTTGAATTTCTCTTCAGAAAATGGGGTGTTTTTTTTTTTTAGTTGGAATCTTGCTTTGTCACCCAGGCTATAGTGCAGTGTTGAGATCTTGGCACACTGCAATCTCTGCCTCCCAGGTTCAAGCAATTCTCCTGCTTCAGCCTCCCAAGTAGCTGGGATTACAGGTGCCTGCCACCGCGCCCAGCTAATTTTTCTATTTTTTGGTAGAGACAGGGTTTCACCATCTTGGCCACGCTGGTCTCAAACTCCTGACCTTGTAATCCACCCACCTCCACCTTCCAAAGTACTGGGATTACAGTTGTGAGCCACTGCGCCTGGCCAGAATTTTCTTTTCTATCGCATTGTCAGACTGCAAATTTTTCAAACTTTTATGCTCTGTTTCCCTTTTAAAACTGAATGCTTTTAACAGCACCCAAGTTAACCTCTTGAATGCTTTGCTCCTTAGAAATTTCTTCTGCTAGTTATTCCAGATCATCTCTCAAGTTCTAAGTTCCCCCAACCTCTAGGGCAGGGGCAAAATGCTGCCAGTCTCTTTGCTAAAACATAACGAGAGTCAACTTTGCTCCAGTTTCCAAAAAGTTCCTCATCTCCATCTGAGGCCACCTCAGCCTGGACCTTATTGCCTACATTGCTATCTATCAACATTTTGGGCAAAGCCATTCAACAAGTCTCCAGGAAGTTCCAAACTTTCCCACATTTTCTTGTCTTCTTCTGAACCCTCCAAAGCTGTTTCAGCTCTTGCTTGTTACCCAGTTTCATAGTTGCTTCCACATTTTCAGGTATCTTTTCAGCAATGTCCCACTCTACTGGTACCAATTTACTGTATTATTAGTCCGTTTTCACACTGCTGATAAAGACACACCCGAGACTGGGTAAAAAAAGAGGTTTAATTGGACTTACGATTCCACATGGCTGGGGAGGCCCACAATCATGGAGGAAGACAAAGAGAAGCAAGTCACACCTTACGTGGATGGCAGCAGGTAAAAAGAGTATTTGTACAGGGAAACTCCTGGTGTATTTTTTTTTTTTCTTGAGACAGAGTCTCGC
This sequence comes from Callithrix jacchus, assembly GCF_049354715.1. NCBI lineage: Eukaryota > Metazoa > Chordata > Mammalia > Primates > Cebidae > Callithrix > Callithrix jacchus. The sequence continues at coordinate 155,835,304 of NC_133503.1, forward strand.
TCTGTAGCCCAGGCTGCCATGTAGTGGCATGATCTTGGGTCACTACAACCTCCACATCCTAGGTTTCAGTTCAAGCAGTTCTCCTGCCTCAGCCTCCTGAGTAGCTGGTATTACAGGTGCCCACCACTATGCCTGGCTGTGGCAGGAGAATCATTTGAACCCGGGAGGTGGAGGTTGTAGTGAGCCGAGATTGCACTATTGCACTCTGGCCTGGGTGACAGAGCAAGACTCTTGTCTCAAAAAAAAAAAAAAAAACTCAAAATAAAAAGTTAACTACACAACAAGAATAATTTATTCTCAGAAGTAGGTTGTATGTTACTATCAAGCAAAGTGTCGTTTAATCGCCCTGCTTTCTCATCCTAGTTCCAACTATCACTCAGTAGAGGTAACAATTGAAACTTTAGTGTATATCTTTCCAGACCTTTCTGTACTCTTTCTCACATTTCCTCAAATAGTGTTTTCTGTCTTTGTGGTTTTTGCATAAACGTTATAATGCTAGTGTGTCCTGGTCTTCTAACCAAGCGATGAACAGGTTATGATTTAAATACAACTGGATAAACTGTCACTTGAACATTGAAGTCCATGCCCTATATTGAATGCAAAATTTGAAAAACACCAGAGGACCCATAAGATGAGTTCTGGCTGATCACATAGTATTCTCAAGCTTGTCTCACTTCACAGTGAAGCTGCTGTAGGAATGGAGGGCCTAATCAGACAAGAGTTTTCTAGACTGAGGAGCCTTTTAAGCCTGCTCCACTCTCATTTCTTAGGAAGTAGCCATGTTAATGTCACATGGCTGACTTAATCCCTGTGTTTCTGTTAGGCTAAGACAACATCGACCTTTAGTCTGTACAAGAAAAAAAGCAATTTGCAGGTACAGATAAAAAGATAAATAGAAGGGTTTATATGAGTGGGTTGGAGACTACAGGGTTATTTAAAGCCTTTCTTGGAGAAGGTGGCTTTTAGACTGCAGTTTAAGAAGGGAATATGTTGTGACAAATGGATCAAGGGTGTGCAATTAAAATTATTGTTTGAAAATGTATTCAGAACCTAATGACGTCTCGCCAGCTCCAGTGCTTCCATCATCACTCCTCATGTGCAGCAGCAATGGTCTCAAAGTTCTCCTTGCTTCCCCCTTGCTCCTCCATGTGCTGTTCTCTCATAGTAACCCGAGGGAGCCTTTAAACTATAGTTAGATGATGTCACTCCTCTGTTCAAGATTCTCCTGTGGCTCCCGTGGGGAAAAGCAAAAGCTCTATCTGATCTGGATTCCACCACTTCCTGGATTTCATCTCCCAGCTCTTTATCTGTCGCTCCCTCAGCTGCAACCACACTGTCCCCCTTCTGCTCCTTGAACCTGACAAGGATCATCTTACCTCGGAGCTTTTGTGCTTTTCCCTCTTCCCAGATTTCCCCACAGTTCACTCCCTTGCTGTCTTCAGGACTTTCCTCAATTGTCACATTTACAAAGATGTCTTTCCTGATGTCCCTGGCCCACAGTCACTCGTTAGCCCTTTACTATTTTATTTTTCTTCATAGCATGTATTTCCTTCTCACATAATACATATTCATTTATTTGCTGTTTATCACCCTTTATGAGAACACAAGCTCCTGGAGAGGAGGATCTCCATTTATTTTGTCCCAGTTGTTAGAACAATGGCTGATATAAAGGAAGATTCAACAAATACTTGTTTACTTATTTATTTATTTTTATTATACTTTAAGTTCCAGGCTACATGTGCAGAACATGCAGGTTTATTACATAGGCACACACATGCTGCATCCATCACCCTATCATCTACATTATTTCTCCTAATGCTATCACTCTCCAATCCCCCCACGCCCTGCTCTCCCTCCCCTAGCCCCCCCACCCCCAGACAAGCCCAGTGTGTGATATTCCCCTCTGTGTCCATGTGTTCTTATTGTTCAACACCCACTTATGAGTAAGAACATGCACTGTTTGGTTTTCTGTTCTTGTGTTAGTTTGCTGAGAATGATAGTTTCCAGCTTTATCCATGTCCCTGCAAAGGACATGAACTCATCCTTTTTATGGCTTTATAGTACTCCATGGTGTACATATGCCACATTTTCTTTATCCAGTCAATCATTGATGGGCATTTGGGTTGGTTCCAAGTCTTTGCTATTTTGAATAGTACTACAGTAAACATACATGTGCATGTATCTTTACAGTAGAATGATTTATAATCATTTGGGTATATACCAAGTAATGGGATTGTTGGGTCAAGTGGTATTTCTACTTCTAGATCCTTGAGGAATCGCCACAGTGTCTTTCACAGTGGTTGAACTAATTTACACTCCCACCATCTGTGTAAAAGCATTCCTGTTTCTCCACATCCTCCCCGGCATCTGTTGTCTCCTGATTTTTTTTAATGATCGCCATTCTTACTGGTATGAGACAGTATCTAAATGTGGTTTTGATTTGCATTTTTCTAATGACCAGTGATGATGAGCTTTTTTTCTTCTGTTTGTTAGCTGCATAGATGTCTTCTTTTGAGAAGTGTCTGTTCATATCCTTCACCTACTTTTTAATGGGGTTATTTGTTTTTTCTTGTAAATTTGTTTAAGTTCTTTATAGATTCTGGATATTAGCCCTTTGTCAGATGGGTAAATTGGAAAAAAATTTTTCCCATTTTCTTGGTTGCCAGTTCACTCTAATGATAGTTTCCTTTGCTGTGCAGAAGCTCTTAAGTTTAATTAGATCTCATTTGTCTATTTTGGCCTTTGTTGCCATTGCTTTTGGTGTTTTAGTCATTAAGTCCTTGCCCATGCCTATGTCCTGAATGGTATTGCCTGGGTTTTCTTCTAGGGTTTTTATGGTGTTAGGTGTTATGTTTAAATCTTTAATCTATCTGGAATTAATTTTTGTATAAGGTATAAGGAAGGGATCCAGTTCCAGTTTTCTGCTAGCCAGTTTTCCCAACACCATTTATTAAAAAGGGAATTCTTTCCTCATTGCTTGTTTTTGTCAGGTTTGTCAAAGATCAGATGGTTATAGATGTGTGGCATTATTTCTGAGGCCTCTGTTCTGTTCCATTGGTCAATATCTCTGTTTTGGTACCAGTACCCTGCTGTACTGTAGCCTTGGAGTATAGTTTGAAGTCAGATAGCATGATGCCTTGTTTGTTTAATACATAATTCATGTAAAGCAGACAAGTTAAAAATTCGGAGGAAAAAATGAAATGTGAGGTATCTTTTAAAAAATCAGTCTTGAAAAGGAAAAAAAAACAGTAAATTAGGTAAAATGCTACTGTGTATTCTTCACAGTTTCTTGAGATCTTCATATGTTATCAAATTATTGGGATTAGTTATTTATTTGTGGACCTATACTATGTTTTACTTTACTTTATTCTTTAGACAGGGATAGGGTCCCTGTTGCCCAGTCTGGAGTGAAGTTCAGAGATGCAATCATGGCTCGCTATAGTTTCAACCTCCCAGACTCTAGCCATACTCCTACCTCAGCCTCCAGAATAGCTGGAGGTAGCCCCTGGTGCATGTCACCCTGCCCAGCTAATTTTATTTTTGTATTCTTTTGTGGAGAGTAGGTCTCGCTCTGTTGCCCAGACTGCTCTTGGGCTCAAGCGATCCTCCCACCTCAGCTTCCCAAAGTGCTGGCATTACAGCCATGAACTACATGCCTGGTCCATAGTATGCTTTAAATGGTGCTATACAACTTCTGTGGGTCATTACAGTGTGAATATACTACTGCTTCATTAATAATGAGAATTGGGCCCCCATTTAGTGAACAGACGAACACATCCTAAGGAAAAGAATGTGATGGTACTTTTTAAACAGTGGCACATATATGTGTTAATCCCTGCCCCATCACCTTTAAATATGTTGCCAGTCTTATGGTTTTCATTTTTGAAGGAAAATCACATTGATGGACTACTTTTAGAGGCTTCAGAAAGAACATTTATTTTCTTCAGCTGTGCTCCAGGAATATCAGACAGAAAATACTAGACAGTTTAAAATAAGCCAGTTTGGGGAGAGGGCAAGATGAACAATGATATATTTTATAAACATCTTTTTGTTCCTGAAGATCCCACATTATTTTACCCACTGATACTTATAAGATGCTGTTCCTACTACAGGCTGACTATAAACCACTTTTCTCAAAATTTAATCTTCCTTTTAAGGTGATTTCTAGCCTCTTTTTAAAAACTAGACTATGCATTTTTCTTTCTAAAACTTTTCTTTCTGCCAATTTATTTATTTGTTATGGCATTATTCTGTGTTTCTATGTGTGTGTTCATGTATGTTCGTGCACGTGTGTATATTCATGTTCATGACTGTTATCAAAAGCCTACTACATGAGCACAGTTTCTCATTTAATTCGCAAAGCAGTTCCACGAGCTAGGTGTTTGTGCTCCCCTGTATACTCAGGAGGGAACTGATGTTTGGGAAACAGTGATTTGCCCAGGGATATTCAGCTAGTAAAAGGCAGAGCTGGGATTCAAAAATCAGCTGTATTGTACCAAGGTACGTGATTATTCCATCACAACATGCGCCCTCCTCAAATGGCCTCTGGCATCCACTCTAATCCCACCAGGAGTCATTTTTTAACTTGTAAAATGAAAGATTTGAATCAGACTTCTTCCCCTACCCTTTTGTTAATGGCTTTTATTATTGGTGATAGTAATGGCTACCACTATTGGGTTAAACTCTTTACAAACATAACTTATTAAGTTCAGTAACCATATGAGTGTGATATCATCCCCATGTTTCAGATGGAACTTAGACTGGTTAAGCAACTCATTTGAGACCATTCAGTTAAAAGCAGAATGCATGTGAACCCAGATTTAAGACCATAGTAACCGTGCATTGTTGCATATACTATCTACACTGGGCATACTCCTTTTGTATAATAAGTGTAAAATTGACAAACGTGACAATACCTACTTATTCACTAACTCAATAAACTTTGGTTGAGTAGATATAGTTGGTCAAATTCTGCCAACTGCCATGAACCCAAAGATGCACAAAGCTTTGTCCCCGAGTCTGTGGAGCCCACAGTTCACTAGTGGGTGGAGAAGGAGAAATACACATGGGTAATTATAATATACAGTGAAAAGTGTAATAATGTTTCAGTGGAGGACCATGGCAGTTAGAGAAGTTATCTCTGATCTGGGCATTGAGGGTAAATAGGAATTTGACAAGCAGAGAGCAAGAAAAAGCTACCAAGCACAGAAGAAACCAGATGTACAAAGGCAAGTGAGTATAATCATACAATGACATGTTATTTGGCAATAAAAAGGAATGATAGGCTGGGCGTGGTGGCTCATGCCTGTAATGCCAGCATTTTGGAAGGCAGAGGCAGGCAGATCACCTGAGGTCAGGAGTTTGAGACCAGCCCAGCCAATATGGTGAAACCTCATCTCTACTAAAAATACAAAAATTAGCCAGGCATGGTGACTTGTAATTCCAGCTACTTAGGAGGCTGTGGCAGGAGAATTGCTTGAACCCGAGAGACAGAGGTTGTAATGAGCCAAGATCGTGCCACTGCACTCCAGCCTTGGTGATAGAGCAAGACTCTATCTTGCAAAAAAAAAAAAAAAAAAAAGGAGAAAGAAAAAAGAAGGAGATAATACAGCCGGGCGCGGTGGCTCAAGCCTGTAATCCCAGCACTTTGGGAGGCCGAGGCGGGTGGATCACAAGGTCAAGAGATCGACACCATCCTGGTCAACATGGTGAAACCCCGTCTCTACTAAAAATACAAAAAATTAGCTGGGCATGGTGGCGCGTGCCTGTAATCCCAGCTACTCAGGAGGCTGAGGCAGGAGAATTGCCTGAACCCAGGAGGCGGAGGTTGTGGTGAGCCGAGATCGCGCCATTGCACTCCAGCCTGGGTAACAAGAGTGAAACTCCGTCTCAAAAAAAAAAAAAAAAAAAAGAAGGAAATAATACAACTGATACATGTTACAACATGGATGTACCTTGGAAACATTATGCTAAGTGAGGAAAGTCATTTACAAATGGCCACATATCATACTATGCCATTTACTGTAGATGAAATGTCCAGAAGAGGAAAATCATAGACACAGAATGTAAATTGGTGGTTGCCTAGGGCCGGGGAGAGTGTAGGGATTAGCAAGAAATGGGGTTTGACTGCCAGTGAGTATGATGTTTCTTTGTAGTCTGATAAAAATATTCTAAAATTGATTATGGTGGTGGTTGTAAAACTCAATGTACTAAAAGCCACTGAACTGTATTCTTTAAATGTATAAATTGTGTGGTATGTTAACTCTATCACAACATGCCTTTTTAAAAAAATAAAAGCTAAGTGGGTGTTCAAGAGCATGGAATGTTTAGGTAACAAGGCGAGGTTTGGTGTGACCTGATACAGATTTGGTGAAGTGACATAGACGAGGGAGGTTGTGGCCATTTGGCAAAGGGCCTTCTGTATCAGATTAAAACCTTTACCTTTTCTCATCTAGTATTCTTTCTCTAAAGCTCATCCACATTGTTCAATGTAATTTATATTTTTCACTTTTGTGTAATATTTTATTATGCAAATATACCGCTGTTTATTTATTTGTCTGGGACATTTGCTTTGTTTCCAGATTTTTCTTTTATAAAGCATACTGCAATAAATTTCCTTATAAATAATCCACAGGTGTAAGTCTCATAAGGTAGTACTGTGCCAGTTTTATAAAGCTCAAAAATAAGCTTTAATTAAAGTTATATATGCATACATGTGTAATAAAACTATGCTAAAACAAGGAATGATATTAAATACGACATTCAGGATAGTGATATATTTAGGTGGGGGCAGGCTACAGGAAGTAGGGAGAGAGAAGGAACACAGAGGATGGGTGTAGGATACAGAATTATTACAGAGATAGTATTTTATATATCTCATACCCATTTTACTCTGTTAAGCATAGGGCGGCATTTATTATAATTAATGAAACAATATTGATGTTGCTTATAATTAAAGTTCATATGATATTCAGATTTCCTTAGTTTTTATGTATGCTTTTCTCTGTTCCAGGATCCCATACAGGATACCACATTATGCTTAGTTTTCACATCGCCTTAGGCCCCTCTCAGCTGTGACAGATTCTCAGACTTTCTTGGATTTTGATGACCTTGACAGTTTTGAGGCGTACTGGTCAGGTATTTTATAGAATGCCTCTCAATAGGAATTTGTCTGATGTTTTTCCCATGATTACACTTGGAAGATCCCAGAGGTTAAGTGCCACATCACATCATATCAAGGGTATACACTATCAACATGACTTATCACTGTAATCACTGTTGATGTAAACATTGATCACCTGCCTGAGGTAGTGTTTGTCAGGTGTCTCCACTTTCTTCACTGTAAATCCACTCTTTTTTTTTTTTTCCTTTTTTATACTCTACTGTTTGGAAAGAGTTCAATATGTAGAGCCATACTTAAAGAGTAGTTATGCTTTACTTCCTTTTGGGTAGAATATCTACATGAATTATTTGGAATTCTTCTACATAGTAGATTTATCTCTTCTACCCATTTATTTGTTGATTTATTCAATTATTTACTTAGTAGAGACTTATGGATATTTATTTTATACTTTGATTTTTTGTTTGTTCCGTTTTGGAGGGGTTTGAAATGCAATTTCACCATATTGCCCCTACTCTCAAACTCCTGGGCTCCCAGAATCCTCCTGCCTCAGCCTGCCAAGTGGCTAGGATTACAGGTATGTGCCATCAAGCCTGGTTTATACTTTGGATTATAATTCAATTCTCTGTTACTTTGTTGCTCAAATTGTTCCATTTTTGGCATGAGATGTTCTTTTAGTTAGCTCCTATGTCCTCTTTACCTTGCCTCATCTTTGTGGGGTTTTAGGTGATTGTTTTTCTTTTGGCACTTCCTAACTCTGGCTCTTACAGAGTTAATTAGGTAAGTGTGGTAAGAGGCTCCACACTCATTTTGTGTATTTCTTGCTGCAGACATAGAATCAGCCTTTTGTTGAAAAAGCCTTGGTTCCTTTTGTTGAAAATTGAATCAGAAACCAAGATTTACGTGCTCTGTGTGCTACTGGAGTGTTACTCCTTCTAGACCTCAGCTGATAGAGCAAGCTGTCTGCGTGTGGGTGTGCCAGTGTGTGTGTGTGTGTGCATGTGCCTGCTGGCCAACGTATATATGTATAGAAACATTTTATATGTAATCCTCTGTATATTAAACTAAATGTGAGTTCATACTGAGGTCTTCAGCTCTAGTTCATTCCCATAAGGATCATTCTAGCATTTTTACCTTGCTTATCTGTAATCTCTCAGTAAAGCACTGAGAAACCTGGCTCACACTATCCACCATCCATTTACTCAATTGTTTAATTATAGTATATGTATGTAATGGTTTCAAAATTAATCTATACCCCTGTGGGAAACAATTCTTATATACAAGTTTCCTTTGCCTCTAGTCTTACAGACTTTACTTTCTTCCAGAGTTACTTAGTTCTGTACTTTATACCCCAATACTTTTCAGGGAAGTTGTAGTATGTAATATAATATAGTTAGATTATTTGTAATATGTTTAGATAGCATTTCATCCTAGGCTCCCCCAACTTTCCAGTTAATTTTTTAAATTTGCATACATTAAGATTGATTCTTTGTGCTATAAAGTTCTCCGGGTTTTGGCAAATGCTTAATGTCTTACATCTACTTTTAGAGAACCATATATAATAGTTTCACCTCCATAAAACATCCCCTGTGTTTTACATATTTGTCTCTCCCACCCTGAAGCCATGGCATCCCCAGATCTTGACTTCTGTATTTTTGCATTTTCTAGAATCTCATGTAATTGGAATCATACAGTATATAGCTTTTTTAGACTGACTGCTTTTTACTTAGCAATATGCATTCAAAATTCATCTTGTTTGTGGTTTGATAGCTCATTCTTTTATCATTGAATAATATTCCATTGTGTAGTTATACCACACTTTGTGTAGTTGATTCTTCAATTGGAAGACATCTTGATTGCTTCTAGTTTTTTGTAGTTATACATAAAGTTGCTACAAACATTTGCATATAGGCTTTGTGTAAATGTAAGTTTTAAAATCAGTTGAGTAAATACCTAGTAGCATGATGGCTAAGTCGTATTTGTAAGAAATTGTCAAACTGTCTTCCAGTGTGGTTATACCATTTTGCATTTTCATCATCAGTGAATGAGAATTCCTTTTGCTTTGCAACCAACAGTTACTGGTGGTGCTGTTTTGTTTTTTAGCTATTTTAGCAAGTGTGTAGTGGTATTCCTTGTTTTAATTTGCAATTCCCAAATGTCAGATGATGTGGAGCATCAGTTGCTTGCTTACTTGCCTGTTTGGTGAGTTGTCATAAATATCTTTTGCTTACTTTTAAAAACTGAGATACTTATCATTTAGTTTTAGGCTCTGCAATTTCTATTTGTTACATGTATTCTTTTTATACATATCAAATAATATGTTAAACTATTAAAGGAATAGGAAAAAAGTTTGAACTTCCTTTTGTAGGTGTGAGGGTTGATTAAGAATTCTGACTTCAAACTCCAGCCTTGCTATTTATTAGTCTTGTGACTTTGAGAAAGTTATATAATCTAAAAGTCACAGAGCCTCAGTTTACTTAAAATGAGAGTAATACCTCCCTCATCTGTTTTTTTGTGAGAATTTCCTTAAAACAACAGGGTTAGCTAAAGATCAAGCAAGTGCTAGAGACTTGACACGTACCACAAAGGAGATGCCCAATAAATGTCGGTTTCTCATAAGCCCAGCAATGGAGAGTTTACTAATTTGTTCAGCAAATATTTATCAAGTACCTATTCCATGCCAGGCACTGGGATACATTCATGGGTCTCTGTGTAGTAGTATTAATATCTTTTTTTTTTTTTTTAGACAGAGTCTCACTTTGTCACCCAGGCTGGAGTGCAGTGGCACGATCTTGGCTCACTGCAACGTCTGCCTCCTGGGTTTCTGCAATTCTTCTGTCTCAGCCTCCTAAGTAGCTGGGATTACAGGCGCGCACCACCACACCTGGCTAATTTTTGTATTTTTAGTAGAGATGGGGTTTCACCACATTGGTCAGGCTGGTCTCAAACTCCTGACCTCATGATCCACCAGCCTCAGGCTCCCAAAGTGTTGGGATTACAGTCATGAGCCACTGCGCCTGGCCAGTATCATAAACTAGTTATCTGACTTACAGTTTAAATGACTTTATAGTTAAAATTCACATTTAAGCCAAATTGTGATATTATATTCATAATTTAGAAAGTTAACATAAAGAAAGGACCAGAACCAGAGGATTAAATTAGTAGACTCTTTTAAAAATTCAGACAAGAGAAAATAGGACCTAAAAGATAGAATTTGCGAATGGAGAGAAGGGAACAGCTGTAGAGATATTTCAGAGTTAGAATTTAATAAATGTGGCAATTACTAAGTGATCATGGGTAAGAAAATTGTGTTAAAGGTTACTTTCTCTGATCACAAAATTTTTAAATACTGATATAAAGCCTCAGATTCACTTAGCATATATTAATACTCTCCAGCTTTAAACACACACACATAATGTTCCTGGCCAAATTTTCTTTTGCAAAACTCTTTAATTCACATGTGCTCCTTCCCCAGCAGAAAGCATCTGAAGAGAAAATGAAACATTCAAGTCAAGTGGGAAACTTTCGAGATTAATTCCCTATACTCACTAGCCACCAAAAATTTTCTGTGTTGGTTCTAATTGTTATATTGCAGAGCATTTTAAGAGACAGAAAAGTATTCTTGCTTGTCTAATAAAGTTGGAAGGTAAGTTTTTGCTCAATGGAATGATTGGCTTAGCAGCAACAAGAACTGCACAATTTCATCTCCAATTCTAAGCTAAACAGACCTGAGAGATCATTCCCTTGTGTATTTATAAGTAAGAGTTAAATCCTTCCCATTGTAATGTAGCACCAGATCGAAGTAAACAGACTATGATTTCAGTGCTAGACACAGCCTTAAGGCAGAAGAAATTACACTGTCATGCAGAGGATATGTAGCTGCTGCTATTTTGGTGCTTGAGTTCTTTGTTGTCACATAGTTGAAGGCAATCCAGATGAGGAAGAGCATTAACCAACAAAAAGAGAAAAATCCCTGCACATGGGTGAGAGGATTGGGGGAAGAGGAAAGGTAGTACAGTACCATCTGAACATACCAATAAATGATCTGTTCCAATAAATTGTGGCTTCAACTTGTCTGCCTGTTCTTAATTGAAAACAATTTGTTTAGAAGAACAAAATGCAAGCTAAAGATTAAAATCTGCATTTCAGGCGGGGAGTGATGGCTCATGCCTGTAATCCCAGCACTTTGGGAGGCTGAGGTAAGAAGATCGCTTGAGTTCAGAAGCTTGAGACCAACCTGGGCAACATGGCAAAACCCCATCTCTACAAAAATTCAAAAAAATTAGTGGGGCATGGTGGAGGTAGGAGGATTGCTTGAGCCTGGGAGGCAGAGGTTGCAGTGAGCTGAGAGTGTGTCATTACATTCAAGCCTGGGCAACAGGATGAGACCCTGTCTCAAACAACAACAACAAAAAACAAAATCTGTATGTCACCAAATGGTTTGCCTGTCATTGATGAATTTAATTGGATTAGTTTCCAGTTGCTTATAAAATAAGTTGAGGAACAATTGGAATATTTACTTTCTTGATACCTCCTGGGTTACTGAGAGATTGCAGTATGACAGTGTAAATGTAAAGCCCTTGATGATAAAGACCTGGCAGGTTGAGCATTCAGTGGGAATGCTGACTCCTGAGCACAGCTGTCCAGGCCTTCCCCATCATACCCTGGCCTGCTGTACCATGCTAGACATACACTGCCTTCTTCGTGTTGCCCCAAGCTGGCTTACTTGCTGTCCTTAATAAGCCTTGCATTTTCCCACCATCTGGCTCCCCTTCTGCCCTTCATCTACTTCTCTGTATTTAGCCATTTCTTTAAAAATCAATAAAGTAAATTCCATTGTTCTACAGCAATTGTTGATCCATCATTCTAATATGATCACCTCCTTCTCCAAATCCCTAGAACATTCTATTGCCTCTATCATTAATCTGGCAGTTAATCATAGAATGTCCTGGTCTTTCCCTTTTTATATTCAAACTGGTTTGTATTTTGCATGATTTTTTAAATTTTTTCAAACATTTTCATTCTATTTTTATTTTATTTTCCCCCTCTCTCTCTATTTGCTTATTTATTTTGAGACAGAATCTCACTCTGTTGCCCAGGCTGGAGTGCAGTGACATGATCTCAGCTCACTGCAACCTCCACCTTCTGGGTTAAAGTGATTCTCCCACCTCAGCCTCCCAAGTAGCTGAGATTACAGGTGCATGCCTCCATGCCTGGCTAGTTTTTGTATTTTTAGTAGAGGCAGCGTTTCACCATGTTGTCCAGGCTGGTCTCAAACCCCTGACCTCATGTGATCCGCCCACCTCTGCCTTCCACCATGCCCAGCCCATTCTATTTTTAATCCAACTGTATGTTCCTTATGGTCAACAACTATTAATGCTTTTACTTCTTTTCTCCTTTCTAGGACTTACTACATCTTAGTTCAGTCAATAACGATATATAATTTATTCAGTTTTTATAGATCTATTTATTACCAGTCCCCATGAGAACACTGGACTATGTGATAATTTAGATATTTTAAACCCTTCTTTTTATTACAGATATAGCCTTATTCTAATAAGTACCCTTGCATGAGGAAAGAAGGAGGTCATAGGTAATACAGGAAATATCAATCAAGTAGGACAGAAAGAGAAAACTAAGAGTAATTGAAGGTGACTATTCTTTTATTGTGTCTTTAGCATTTCCTTCAAGTGAGTTGACTCTTTATAGTCCCCTGAGGAGTTGTACAGAGAAACAATGACTGGAATTCATTGTTGACTGAGAGGTAGATGCTAAGTCATTTCTGAACCTACAACCTTGGTAAGCTCTGCCCAACTCCCATTCTGTGACCTGATTAGACAGCCAAAAATGAAATAATAGCCATGTTAAGGTGGCTTTTTTTCCTTTCTGAGTTTCTAACTTGTTTGCTCTAAGGTAAATGATTGCCTGCTTACCAAAAATCTCTATTTGACACGTAAGAGAATTGCCGTCACATGTTTAAACAATCTGTATCTGATATGACATACATCGAGTCACACTTTAACATCTACAATAAATGAACAGGAGACAGAACTAGAATCTTTAGGAGAATTTTGGAGTTCAAGTTTGACAAATATAGTCAAAGAAGGTTATGAAGAAAATACAATTCTTAGCCCCAATGTTCTTATAATTCAGCCTTTCAAGCAGTCAGCATGAGTTAGTCCAGCTTTTAAAGCAATCAGCTTTGTTATGCAACTATACTTAGAACAAATGGAGGCCCAGTGTGTGTGTGTGTGTCAATTATTGAGAGTATGCTTTGTGTTTTCTAACCAGGGAACTACTTGATAATAATGGTATTGGGGGTAGGAATGGTACAGGTAAGGCATAGTGAACCAAGTTTTGACTGTTTCTCAGCAATTACATTTCCAGGATCATTATGTAACTTGTGGTATAGCCAAATCCTTGTGCTAAGAAGTAGTGATATAACTGGGTTTGCTGCAGTTGTTCTGAACTGAAGAAACCTCTAAAATGTGTAGTGTGAAATTTGGCTTACTAAAATCATGGCCATAGAGGTGCATTTTAAAACAAAACCAATAATGAAATCTTAAATCCAAAATTGTCTCACGTTTGTTAAACTAGTTTAAAGTAAAATTATGTCAAAAAGATTAAACATTTGAAATTGTCAGAGTTTTGTTATATCAGCTGATATTTGTGTAGATTTTTAAAATGTAATGGCCACAATTTTGCAAATAATATATAGACCAATATTTAAAGGTACAAAGAAACTATTATTTAAACTAGCTCAAGAAAATGATCTGAATGTAAAACCTCCTATCATGGGCACATTATAATTTATAAATATTATTTAACATGAATACAGTGTTTTTTCCCCTTAAAGTGGCATATTTGCTTTTTTAAAATTCAAAATTTGTTTTTAAATGGCCTATTTTGGCTGGGCATGGTGGCTCATGGCCTGTATTCCCAGCACTTTGGTAGGCTGAGGCAGGTGGATCACCTGAGGTCAGGAGTTTGAGACCAGCTTGGCCAACATGGCAAACCGTGTTATCTACTGAAAATACAAAAAATTAGCTGGGCATGGTGTGGGCACCTGAAATCCCAGCTACTTGGGAGGCTGAGGTAGGAGAATTGCTTGAACCCGGGAGGCAGAAGTTACAGTGAGCCAAGATCGTGTCATTGCACTCCAGCCTGGGTGACAGAGTGAGACTGTCTCAAAAGAAAAATAATTAAATAATGGCCTGTTTCTTGATTTCAAAGCAACTTGGAACTGGAAATTGAATATTTGGAATCTATCCAAGTTATGTACTTGTGAGAAACTTTGGTATGTTAAAGGCACATCTAATGTGCTTAATAAATTTCATAAACAAATCAATAAATGGAGTGAGTGAATTAATGAGTGAATGAACCAGTAGTCATGATGCATTAGGAGTGATGAGATATAATTTTCTGAGTTGTTTGTTTGTTTTGAGATAGACTTTCTATCTCTGTCACCCTGGCTGGAGCGCAGTGGTACAAACATGTCTCTCTGCAGCCTCAAACTCCTGGGTTCAAGAGATCCTCCTTCCTGAGACTCCTGAGTAGCTGGGACCACAGACCACAGGCACACACCACCATGCCTGGCTAATTTTTTTTTCTTTTTTTTTTTAGAGATGGAGTCTTGCCATGTTGCTGAGGCTTATTAAGAGCTTGAATTATTTTAATATTTCCAAATTTCATGGTCATTGTTAATAAGGTAGAAAGACTGAGCAAACATATTTTCAGTGTTGTATTAAATGAAATGATATATGCAGTATGCCTGATTGTACTCAGCCCATGGTGATAAATGTTCTCTTTCCCTATGATGGAAATGTAGTCTGACATTTGGAGAGGTAAATCTAATTTCCATGACTTCTATCATCATGTATCTGGAGATCACTTCCTAAAGGAAATTTCCTTTACCCATCTCGTTGACCACAAATTCATATTTCCAATTCAAGGGTTGTGAAAAATGTTGCTCGAAAATGTAGGGACAGTATTACCATGGTTATTATTACATAATTCAATCTTGAGCAGAATCCTAGAATGTCAAAGAATACAGGTTGAAAACCAGTGACTACCATTCACTCAGACCTTTATTGAGAGTCTGTTACATCCAAAACACTGTGCAAAGTATGGAGATAAAAAGATAAGTAAGGCATACCCCTATCTCTGGGAAAGTCATTGTATATGGGAAAGATGAGCTTGTTTAATACGAAGTGTTTTAAAAGTATAAAGTACTAAAAAGAGAGGCATGTATAGAATGGGAGCAGAGCAAGAGCAAGGAATTAAGCCTTGAGAATTGAAGAAACAGAGAAGGTTGTGTTTGTCTTAGAGCCCCGAAAGATGAACAGGCATTTGCCAGGAAGAAATGAGGAGGTGAAGGTAGTGCCTAACGGCAGGAAGGCATGGAGTGAGTATTTAATTGTACCTTTAGAGGTATACCATGATGTCTGTGTGTAGTTGAAGCAGTGGTTTTCTAAAGCTGAGCCTCTTGAAAAAAATGAAACCTTATATAGGTTCATTTTTTTAGTGAATCTGTATACATGAAACCTATATGCATGACCCTATATATGTGAAAAAGAGGTAAAAGCAAAGTTGCCTTCTCAAAGCAGGGAGGAAGGCCTGGTGTCACAGCTGCTAGCTGTATTACACCTCCCCACTCCCACTTGGTGACACCGGAGGTACTCCCAGGGTAATTAGAGAAATGTGATAGGAGACCATGTAAAGTCAGATGTGTAGACCAAATTATGTCACTTTCGACAGATTGGACTTTGTCCTATGAGGACTTAAAAGTTATCAAATATTTTTAACCAAGTTAATAGCATCAGCTGTATTAGAGAACCCTATGTGTTCTGTAAGGTCAGTCAGAGTAGAAAGATTGGGGTAGAGACCTGTCAATCAGATGTTCCAAGAGTTCAGTTATTAAAGGAAGGGCAGAGAGCTAATCTACAGATCTGAGTTCTGATTTCGGCTCCTCCTCTGCCAAACTCCAAAATCTATAGTTACAAAAGCTTAGATTTAAAGATCTTCCATGTATCATTTCAGTGCCTTCCAAATCTAGGTAGCCCTCTATTAATGACACCGACAAGATAGGCTGTCACATGACCTAGAACATTTTCTTTTCTTTTCTTTTCTTTTTTTTTTTTTTGAGACGGAGTTTTGCTCTCTTACCCAGGCTGGAGTGCAATGGCACGATCTCGGCTCACCGCAACCTCCGCCTCCTGGGTTCAAGCAAATCTCCTGCCTCAGCCTCCTGAGTAGCTGGGATTACAGGCACCCACCACCGTGCCCAGCTAATTTTTTATATTTTTAGTAGAGACAGGGTTTCACCATGTTGACCAGGATGGTCTCGATCTCTTGACCTCGTGATCCACCCACTTCGGCCTCCCAAAGTGCTGGGATTACAGGCTTGAGCCACCACACCCGGCCCAGAACATTTTCATGATATGAAGCATACTACATATATTGGGAAAAAATCCCATTATTTTATGGTTGCCCTGATTACATTTAGAAATAACAAAATTAAAACAAACAACAACAACAAAAAACTCTTCCCTTTCATTCCTAACTAGAATAAACTACCTATTGGGGGATTTTTGCCAAACAATTTTTTGGATGTTTATACACAGCCCTCAAGTCCTTGCTCCGCCTTTTCTTTTCTCTGCAACTCAGAGTTCCCTGATTCAGAGTTCATGGAACCTCAGTTTCAGATTGCTTGCTTTCCTCATAGCCCTCTATGGATGCTTTCAGTACCAGCTATGAAATGTTGAAAGAGGCCATCCAGCGCTAAATAAAGTTTCTCAGAGTAGGGTCGAAGAGTGTACTATCCAGTAATGGAACTGATACCTCCTTTGACTTGGAAGTACTACTCTTTAAAGAATCATATGATTGTAATACTATTTTAATAGCCATGTCATACTTGTGGCTCATATAGAGCCTGTAATCAACTCGGACCCTGGAGCCTTGAGCAAGTCGATTAACCTATCCCGTTCTCCATTCCTCTAGCTTAATCCTAAGGGTCACACCTGCCTCCTGTTCATGGTAATTACGGATAATATGATGTTAAATTAAATTTATAGGCAATGTTGTGCTTGAAATTCAAGGTGATCTAGTTGTTGTGCAGATGTAGTTTTCAGAAAGACAAAAGAACCATTGTCAATAAAGTAATCGATATCAAAAGCATATTAAATGGCCTTTGGGAAAAAAAATTGTGTTTCCTAGGATTTTGCATTCTTTGACCCTTACTACTTCTGTTTTAGCAATAAGAGATTTAGCCTGACTATACTATAAATAGATTTTCAATTTATATTGCCAAATAATACACAATTTGATGAGACTGAGGATGGTTTTCCTGAGAGGCTAAGTTAATTGGTTTATATATTAGTGTCTTACATGTGTCTCACTTTTTCCCTTGGCTTCCAAGCCTTTGAGGCATATGTTACTTTGCCTAATAGAATATTATCTTGGCTGACTTCAGCAAAGGAGTGACCAAGCCTGCTCTACACTTGCTGGCAGGGATGTTGCAATAATCACAATAAAATAAAGTCCCAATGAGAATCTGGCTCAGACAATAGGAGTTACAAAGTAAAAACAAGGACAGAGCCTTTCTAATAGCCTTTTACATGCTGGGAGCTGAACACTATTTGATAATCACATTTCAGTGTATTTTATAGATGCACTATAAAACTACACTATAAGAAATAGATAAAAACTGTTACAGAGCAATTTCCCTGCATGATTTAGTTAAGACCATCCCCCCACTTTTTTTTATTATGTCAGTGGCACCCAGAAGTTTTTAGAAGATACTTTACATCCTTCACAGGTAGTTTAAAGGAGTTACTAAACTTCATTATAACACAGAAACTCTGTTGGACATGGTGGTAAAAACTGTATTTGGCTTTAAGGATTTAAAAAAACATTATGAATACAGTTAACAGTTCTGCTGTGATCAGTCTTACTCATTACTGTTTCTCATGCCTTGTTCGTACTTCGAGGGAACAATGAACAAAGAATCCAAGCTTTTAGGTGCTGTTATTTCATGATAAAAGTAAAAGAAATAAGACGTCCTGTAAAAATGTTAGATATTCTTTCTGAAAATTACAGTTGTATTTTAAAGATCCTGGTGTTGTTCTTATGTTGTTAGACCTGATATTTGATTTTCTCATCCCACTGGAACTGTAGGTATGTGATACTTCATCTGTATAAGTATGAACTTTCTTTCATTAAAAGAGAAACAATGTGCATTGCTGATATGCCCATGTCCACTTATAAAACATGATTAATATCTGCATAATGCTGTTAGCCAGGAAGAAAGTGCCATCAGTGCCAGATAAGTCCAGATAGGATTTTAATGCATGTTAAAACTTAAAGGTAAGAAATATTGAAGAATAAAAAATTAGAATTTGGTCAGAGCTCTTCTGTGAATTACAGGAGAATAAATCCAAAGAGGACTGAAGGTAATGCTTGTCAAATGAGTCAAATGTCTAATCTGTGCTTTCTTGTTTAAAAGTGGAAGAAATACATTACGGTTTCAACCATGCAATTTTTTTTTTTTTTTTTTTAAATAGAGATGGGGTTTCACCATGTTGGCCAGGCTGGTCTCAAACTCCTGACCTCAGATGATCCGCCAGCCTCGGCCTCCCAAAGTGCTGGGATTACAGGTGTGAGCCACTGCGCCTGGCCTCAACCATACAATTTTATAATTTTGTCTATGTACAGTTTATGATCTTTTGTGGCTTCTTCTCCAGTGGACTGGATAAAAGCACAAAAGTAAATACATTTTTCAAAATAAATTTCTATCAGTTTCTAGCTGTATTTACTAATTTATTTGTCTTTTTTTTTTTTTCTTTTGAGGCAGTCATGCTCTGTTACCCAGGCTGGAGTTCAATGGCATAATCTCGGCTCACTGCAACCTCTACCTCCTGGGTTCAAGCAATTCTCCTGCCTCAGCCTCCCAAGTAGCTGGGATTACAGGCACCTACCACCAAACCCAGCTAAATTTTGTATTTTTTTTTTTTTTAGTAGAGATGGAGTTTTACCATGTTGGTCAGGCTGATCTCATCAAACTCCTGACCTCAAGCGATTCACCCGCCTTGGCCTCTCAAAGTGCTGGGATTACAGGCCTGAGCCACCGTGCCTGGTCCTATTTGCCTTTCAAAGAATCTTACAGTTCTCCTGATGTCATCATATTCTTTAGCATGTTATTTTATATGTATCATAGAAACCTTATTATCTAAGAGATAAGTGAGTGGTAGAAATATAACATGTAAGGATGAATATCTTGTTTTACAAGATGTATGTAACCTACATTTTTTGTTCATTTCTACTATGGTCTTAATTTTCTTTCTTTTCCTTTTTTCCATCTTCATTTTCATCTGTCAAATTTTAGGTCCTTTTTCATTGCTTAAAAGTGTGAACTTCTAAAGACTTGGACAGCCTTACTATCCCAACCATGTATCACAGGATACGACAAACATTGGGTGTATGTATTTGGATAGGTGGATGCCTGGGTACGTGAGCGAATGAGTAGGTCAGTAGATAGATATATGAATAGAAGGGTAGACAAGTTGCAGCTCTTCCCTGTCACCATGATTGCTGGAATCCCAGAGACCTAGTGGTTGGTCTCCTGTAATTTCTGGCAATCTCAGAGCTTCTTTGTGATCGTTAAGAACTTTATTGCATCTTTTTTTTTGTTTTGGAAACAGAGTCTCACTCTTTTGCCAGGTGCCAGGTTGGAGTGTGCAGTGGCGCCATCTCGGCCCACAGCAACCTCCGCCTCCCGGGTTCAAGGAATTCTCCTGCCTCAGCCTCCCAAGTAGCTGGGACTACAGGTGCACGTCACCACACCCAGCTAATTTTTGTGTTTTGGTAGAGACGGGGTTTCACTATGTTGGCCAGATGGTTTCGATATCTTGACCTTGTGATCCGCCAGCCTCAGCCTCCCAAAGTGCTGGGATTACAGGCATGAGCCACCGTGCCTGGTCCTACATCTTAGAGTATATTTTGAAATGGTAAGGCATGGAAGAAGAGCTTGGTATATCTAACACCTTAAAAAGAATTGTAAGGGCATAGATCAACTCTTTGAATTTTTGTGTCAGTATAATGAAAGTCTTTGATTTTCCAAGTGAATTTATAATTTGGAAGTGGGGTATGAATATATGGCAATGATGATGATTTCTCCAAGACAACAAATGTCTTAGTATCGATCTGATTGTCCCTTACTTTATATCCATAAATGTGTTTTATATATATATATACACATATATACACACACATTTTTTAACAAATAAGACCTGTTTTATTAAGCTAAAAATTATATTTATAAATATTGGTTATCACTTAATTTACATGTAAACTCACAAAGTGAGATGGAAACAAATGGAAGTCTTACTTATTATCATTCTAATTTTGGTGTATTTCACCATTCAGTAATTTAGTTGCCTTTAAGGTATTTCATTGTTTTCAATGACTTACATGAGGTTTACACTTGAGTTTTGATGGGCTCTTGGTAGAACTTAGTTCTGTTATTTTTGGAATGCCTCTGTTTGGAATTTTTTATGTTTTAACAATTTATCATTATAACTAAGTAAACTTAAGTTCATCTTGGGACCATCACAAGAGTATTGGTAAAGATGCACTTGAAAATAAATCTCTTTATATTTAGTCTAGACTGCTAAGTACTAACTACATCTGCTCTGCAGAGAATCAGATTAGGCCAGGAGAGTCTTATGTCTTCATTATGCCATTATGGCAGTGCATGATGTTTGGATAAAATATAATTTTCCTATTATCTCTAAGCAAGGTATAAATAAGCAAAAACTTTTTAGGAGTTTTAGTAATTTCATTACATTCACATGAGAGCCTTATACATGCTCTCATTAAAATATGCATTGCTATAATCAGCTATAAATTACTGGGAATTAAATTTATTACATAGGAAATATATATTCAGTTGGCAATTCAAGGTATTTGCAATTCAAGGTATTGATTAGACAACTAAAATGTATTATTACATTAAAAATTATTTCTAAGATATGTAATAGTTTGAAGATTAGGGTAGGTAATCTAATACCTTGATGAAAGGTACTTAATGTTTGCAGAATTTGTAAAGCCTCAAGTTAAAATCATTATATTGCTGCCAAGAAACAGTGGAAATAAATGATAGGTTTATTTTAGCTTGTTAACATACTATGATATCCCCTTGAGTTGCAAATGTAATATTTTTAAGACCAAAATGACTCTAATGAAATGGAGGTAAATACAAATGAAGTTTTAAAGGTGTCTATCATCCATTTTCAGGTGTACTTAAGCATTTCATTATTAAATACCATAATCATCCCTGAGGTTCACAATTAGTTCAGTAGTCCAGGGTCAAGCATACTAAAACCTTTGAAATATTTTCTAGAGTGTCTTTTTTTTCCGTGGCAGGTAAAACCTAGTGATAATTAGGGTGGCAGCATTAGATATCACATAAATTTTTTCTAGCTATTGCTTTTTCAGTTCAGTGATTAGTTTTCAGTCCAGAGAGAGATAAACTTAATCAGTGTATATTAAAAAAAATGGGTTATTACTTTCTTAAATTTCATTCATGTAAGTATTTGCTAAATTTTTTGTATTGGTCATCATTTACATAGAAAACTGTGTAAACTTTTTCTGTACTCTGAGGCATATTTCTAAGTTCAATGTATTCCAAATAGAAAAATAAAGGGTAGAAAGTATAAGGACAGAGTATCTTCTTGAAACTTAAAAAAATATGTTCTTTAAAATGTTTATTTTTTAAGTGTTTAAGAAATACTCATTTAGTACGTGGAGAGACCATTGCTTATAGTTGAAAAAGTAGTATGTTCTTTCAAGGGTAAAAGTTTTAAATATTGTGGTTATTTAAAACAAATTTTGTATGGATTAATAGGCTCAATGTCATTTAAAAGGTAAGAATTTCTATAACCTAATAATAGACTAATTTCTGGCAAATAAAAACATTTATATTCCCCACAGTTTTATTTCTGTTTTAATTATAAAAGATATAAAACAAGAAAATATATTCCTTTTTATATATGATGAATCTTTTATGTAAATTACCATTTAAAAATAAAATCCCTTTGAACTTTGTGCTTGTGGATTGATTAATATGCCAAAATTGCTTATCTTTGTAGCCCTACCTAAAATCATTTTGGATATGTAATCTAGTATAAGAAACAAAACACTAAATCTGTTTAATTTTGGAACTCAAATTCGTAATGGCAAAATGCCATTACATTTTGGACTGTTTAAGTAATTAGACAGAAATATAATTGATTCTGAAATAACTAGGTTTTTATTAGTCTGAAAATCGAGCTCATCTCAACCCTTTTATCCATCTGTCACATTTTTTAACAAGTACTTCTCATTCAGCTTATACAAAGTATAGCTTTTTCCCCCCCAAGCGCATTCACAGGAACGAAGTATAGATTTGAAGGAAAACAGGTCTTACTCTTGGTGTACTCTTAGAGTTCTTATCATATCTGGGTAAGCAATGAAGGGAATGAGGTGTTTGCTTTCAGTCAGCATTGAAATATGTAGAAATGTGGAAGTGGAAATTGGATGGACTATATCTTTCAAATCTTATTTTTAATAAAAAGGCTTTTTTATTTAACATATTGATATTACTGGGTTCAGAAATAAGACTATAAAGTAATTTATTGGATAAATTTTATTTGGAATTTTTTAAAATGTTGCAAATATTGTATAGTCACTTTTAAACACGTAATTTACATGAGGCATATTTTATTTTGTATAATTCGATGTTTTTCTTTGATTTCCAGAATGTTTCTTATATCTGATCAAAATCCCTTTTTTCTTTGTTTTTCTTTTTTAAGAGGCAAGATCTTACTCTGTTGCCCAGACTAGAGTTCATTAGTGCGATCATAGCTCACTGCAACTTTGAACCCCTTGGCTCAAGCGATCCTCCTGCATCAGTCTCCCAAGTAGCTGGGACTCTGCAGGCATTCGCCACTATGCTGAGCTAATTTTTTTTTTCCTTTTTTAGAAATAGGGCCTTGCTGTGTTGCCTAGGCTGATCTCGAATTCTTAGCCTCAAGTGATCCTTTTGTGTCAGCCTAATATTTTATTTTTCTCACTTTATAAGTAAGTAGGGGAGACTTTAGCTAATTTTTTCAAGTAATTTTTCTTAACTCAATGTAATGGACTTGTGTTTTTAAAAAAATGTCAATTTGTACCAAAAGAAACATATTTCAAATACGACTCTGTTAAAACAAAAACAATATATTGGAAATAGACACTTAGCTCTCATATTTAAAAGTGGGCTTTATTGTTGCAGTGTCTTAAAATATTTCTTAACGATTTACTAATTTAAGCCAGGCACGGTGGCTCACGCCTGTAATCCCAGCACTTTGGGGGCCCAGGTGGGCAGATCACGAGGTCAAGAGATCAAGACCATCCTGGCCAACGTGGTGAAACCCCTTCTCTACTAAAAATACAAAAAATTAGCCAGGCGTGGTGGCGGGTGCCTGTATTCCCAGCTACTCTGGGGGCTGAGGCAGGAGAATCACTTGAATCCAGGAGGCAGAGGTTGCAGTGAGCCGAGAGCACAAAACTGCACTCTAGGCTGGTGACAGAGTAAGACTGTCTCAAAAAAAAAAAAAAAAAAAGATTTACTAATTTAGTAATGATATCTAGTTCCTGGATATTTCTTTGTTTGGAAAATTTGTGCAAATTTCATTTGACTCATGTTGATTTGGAAAACATGAGGTATACTCTTCAAAAGAGTTATGGTTTCCCTTTCTATTACATTTCCGATGACCAAGTATTAATATATCATAAATATATTTAATTAATTTTGACACTGCCTAAGGAAATCTATAAGGATATGTGTTTCATTCTAAAATAATCATGGTTTTTTGAAATTAATTTTAAGAGAAGATGAATCATCTTTTGGCTTACATGTCATTCATTAATCCTTATGAGAATTTGATTACTGTGTCTGTACATTTCTTCTTCCAGACAGTTGCTTTATTTGATATCATAACTACTCATCTGGGATGGAGTTCTTAATGTGAGTTTAACAAACTTGTGAGCTGATTTCATAAAGCTATCAAAAGTGCTTGCTAATAACTGAGGAGTATGATTCAATATGTCTCTGAACTTAAAATGCATTTTAAAAATTTAATTAACTGACAAGTTTTTTTTTTAATTAGCCTATTTGATTTGCTATATTTGTCTTACCTATGTTCTCAGCCAGAAGTTATTTTATTTTAAGGATACGTGTGTTTTGACTTGTTAGAATTTTGATATTTTAGATTAAGTCATTCAAAAAGTATATTTCTTAGGCCATGTGTAATCCCAGCACTTTGGGAGTCTGAGGCAGGTAGATTGCTTGAGGATAGGAGTTCAAGACCAGCCTGGCAACCCAATGAGAGACAACCATCACCTAAATAACGGTTTTTTTTTTTAATTGGTTGGATGTGGTGGAATGTGCTGTAGTCTGAGCTACTGAGGAGGCTGAGGTGGGAAGATTGCTTGAGCCCAGGAGGTCGAGGTTGTAGTGAGCTATGAATTGTGCCACTGCACTGCAGCCTGAACAGAGCAAGACCCTCTCTCTCTCTTTTTTTTTTTGAAATGTATTTATAAGTTGATGTGTATAACCCCATCTCTACAAAATATGTTTTCATACCCACCAAATTATGTTTTACTTCAGAAATTTGTTATTCCTGCCTACAGTGTAGAAATATTTCCAGAAGTAGTTACATAGCAATTTGGTAGGGTGACCACCTTTACTTTAACAAATATGTTTCGAATACATTTTTTTTTTTTTTTTGAGACGGAGTTTCGCTCTTGTTACCCAGGATGGAGTACAATGGCGCGATCTCGGCTAACTGCAACCTCCGCCTCCTGGGCTCAGGCAATTCTCCTGCCTCAGCCTCCTGAGTAGCTGGGATTACAGGCATGCGCCACCATGCCCAGCTAATTTTTTGTATTTTTAGTAGAGACAGGGTTTCACCATGTTGACCAGGATGGTCTCAATCTCTTGACCTCGTGATCCACTCACCACCTCGGCCTCCCAAAGTGCTGGGATTACAGGCCTGAGCCACCGTTCCCGGCCTGTTTTGAATACATTTTATTCACAGTAGTAGAAGGGAGTGACTGTAAACAGTTTACTGTTTGATCTCTCTCTTGTTCTATTGTCAATTTTAAGATTCTTGTGGTTGAAGCTTAGAGGTTAAGAATGTTAGGGTCCATAGAGTGGGTATTATTTTTGTAAGCCATTTATTTATTTCAGCAAGAGCGGAACAGGCCGTTTCTATGAATCCTGCCTTGTACTTATCCTGGGAGTCAAGTTAATCCACAATGAAATGTATGAATCCTTCAATCTTAGTGAAAACGATGGGAATGTATGTCTTTATGCTTAAGAAAACACTAGTTAGACCTTCTCTTCCTTTTTCAAAATATTCTGGGGGAATAATGACAAGATAACCTAAGACAGACCTTGTAAATATTTATCAGTAAAATTTTAATAATAGTGCCATTCCAAACTATTATTTTTGTGGTATTTTCTTAACAAAATGTTCAACAACTCTAAAAGATTTTTAAAGTAATTTTTGATTGATTAAGCAAACATTGTCTAAGCAGTATTTGGTACAGTCTATACAATCTTTTTTTTTTTTTTTTTTTTTTTGAGACAGTTTCGCTCTTATTGCCTAGGCTGGAGTACAATGGTGTGATCTCGGCTCACTGCAGCCTCCACCTCCTAAGTTCAAGTGATTCTCCTGACTCAGCCTCCTGAGTAGCTGGGATTACAGGCACGCGCCACCATGCCCAGTGAGATTTTTATATTTAGTATAGACGGGGTTTTACTATGTTAGTCAGGCTGGTCTCGAACTCCTGACCTCAGGTGATCCACCCACCTTGGCCTCCCAAAGTGCTGGGATTACAGGCATGTGCCACCATGCCCGGCCAGTTTTTCTTTTTTTAACCTTCTATGGCTATAGATTCCAACTTCCACAGGCATGAAAACCCTATGTATATGTACATACATACAGACATACCTGACTCCAAATATGGCTATCAAGTAAAACATTGACCAACATTTTCAGTTCTAGGTGGCCCATCAATCCAGGATGTACATACAGTACAATTAAAAAAGAAGAGAATATAAAACTTGTGCCATCAGAAAATGTCAGGAACCACAACTTTATGTTGAATTCTAATTTACAATAAGTCAAGAGCTTGCGTAGCCTTATGCATGATTAAAATAATAATATCAAATATCCCCACCCTTAAGTTTTATTTTTGTGAAACAGTAATTCCTACCCTTAAACAGTCTCTTCTCTTGTCCTGTAGTGTTATTTGCATTGTGAGAAATTTCTTCTGTTGCCCATCAGGTTTTTTTTTTTTCTGTCATTGTACCTGGCACCTAGTTATGTTCTCAACATAGATGTACCAAAAGAAATCATGAATAAACAAGCCAGGTGTGGTGGCCCATGCCTGTAATCCCAACACTTTGGGAGGCCAAGGAGGGTAGATCACTTGAGGTTAGGAGTTCAAGACCAGCCTGGACAACATGGTTAAACCCCATCTTTACTAAAAATACAAAAATTAGCCGGGCATGATGTTGGGTGCATGTAATCCCAGCTACTTGGGAGAATGAGGTAGGAGAATCGCTTGAACCCAGGAGGCATAGATTGCAGTGAGCCTAGATCATGCCACTGCACTCCAGCCTGGGTGACAGCGTGGGACTCTGTCTCAAAAAAAAAATGAGTAAACAAATACGGCATTTAGACCTAAGAAAAATTAAAAGTTAAAAGCCAGAAGAGTCTTCTAAATTTTCTCTTTTGACGATAAAGTCCTTACATGCTCCATGCTTCCTCAGAAGGAGAGAGTAGGAGTTTCTAGAACTTGATTGTCTATGCATACAGTTAGTATGAGGTAGAAAATATGTTTTCTGTTAACAAGTAGAAAGGCTGCTCTACCTTAATCATGCCAATGATATATTATTTAATCATAGCCGACCAGTGATTGGAATGATGATAATGCAAATGTTTTTCTTAGGAATTAGGTGTTTTACAAAATTTCCAAGCATCTTTTTCCCTTCAATATAACTAGCCCAAGAAAAACTTTGTCATTGTTATCACAAATCTAGTGTGTGTGTGTTGGGGGTTGTGGAACAGTGTACATGACCTGTGTCATGAGGAAACTGCATTTAGTTCTTACATTTTATAAAGTCTGGAGGGAAGGACAATTATTTTTTAGACAACAAGAGTGTGTCAAGCACTCTCTCCACGAATGGTGGCACATTTTGGAATTTGTTTTTTGGTGGAATGGGGCACATTCAGATGGGCCTTTATATGATGCAGTGCTGAATAAACTTTCCATAGCATAGCCTTCTTTCTCAAGTGAATAATATCACCAAAGCAACAGGTTGCCTAGCCTTCCCCGCAGAGTAATGCCTCTACAGCTGGGCAAACGTTATCTAGAATAGGACAACCCTCTTTTCTCATAAGTGCCATGTGTTCTATCTGCACTGCTCCTGCACAAGATAACACTTAAATGTTTTCTTTAAGATCGCTTCCAAAATCTTCCCATCATGAAATAGAATGTGGTCTATTCATCTACTTTGACTGAGTAGCCACGACGACATTTGAGCTGGTAGCTCCAGGAACTAGATGGCGTTACTTTAATGGTCTGAGCATCGGGTTATCTTCCCAAAGTGGGGCATAAGAGTGGTTCACAGGTATTAATTCTTGTCTAGATAGTCTTAAGTGTCTGTTTTAGTATTAAAAAATGCTTTGTCGCCACAAAACTTTTTTCTCATTTTGAGTGACTCAATAATAAAACTTAAATCTTTTGGTCTTCTAACCATGATCTCAGACTCTGAGGACTGATTCTGTACTCCTTGTTTGGGGGAGTTGATCTTTTCCCAGCCTGTACCCGTGTACCATCTGTACAGGTAGCTTCCACGTGTATAGATATAAGCAGTCTCTCAGTATGTGCTACTCAGATTTAAAGTGGTTTCCAGGTGGCTCCTTGTTTGTGTCACACTCTCCTCTTAAATTTAACATGTTGACCTAAATCATCCTACTCCTTTTAACCATCATCACTTCCTAGTTTTCTCATTAGCTTGATTGAATAACATTAACTTTCAGTGTGAATGTGGCTCTAACATTAGAACTGATTTTCCTTCCATTTTAGTGCTCTTTGCCCTTTCACAGGTAGGAGTTTCCCTCTAATTCTCATACTGATATCATATCACATCTCTGCTTAAACCCATCAAACTCAAACTCAAGAGTTTATGTAATCTTGCTTCTGCTTATTTGTCTGCCTTTACTTTATCCCACTGGTTTCCTCTCTGTTCTTGGCACAAGCCAGACTCATTGCTGCCTCAGGACCTTTGAATTAGCTGATGATGCTTCCTGGAATTACCTTGCTTAAGATCTTTGTATGTCTGGCTTCAGCTCTCAGTTCAGGTAGCTTTCTCACACTCAACAGTCACTCCCTGTCTGTTTCAGTATTCAAAATGTAAAAAGCCAAAGACATAAAATTGAAAAGACTTTTAAATTCTGATCTTAGGTCCTTCCAATATTTTCATTAATATCCTTTCTCTTCAGAAACAATAGTTATGATATGTAGTAATGTGTTGTTTCTCCATAACCTTTCATTTATTTTTTAAAACATTATTCCCCTTTCCAGAAACTCTCAGTTGAAGTTTTATGTGGTTTATACATAAGTGCTGCTTTGGCTTTGCTTGTCTCATGGGAGTCCTTTTTCACTTATATCCTGATTCAGTTTCAGTTTTTGAAACAGGGTTTTGCTCTGTTGCCCAGACTAGAATACAGTGGTACAATCATAGCTCGTGGCAGCCTCAAACTCCTGGGCTCAAGTGATTCTCCCGCCTTAACCTCCCAAGTAGCTGAGACTACAGATGCACACTACCACACCTGGCTAATTCTTTTTATTTTTTATAGATATAGGGTCTCTATATGTTACAGAGGCTGGTCTCAAACTCCTGGCATCAAGAGATCCTCCAACCTTGGCCTCCCAAGGTGCTAGGATTACAGGCAGGAGTCACCATGCCTGGCCTACTTTCAGAAGCCTTTCGAATATGAATATTATTTATATTTCACAGAAGATATGATATGTTTGTATTCATTGCATATGTTATATATGTTTAATGTGTCTACCGTATTTTTAGAGAGTGGGGGTTTTTAATACTTCCAAATTGAGATAGTAAGCTTTTTGAGAGCTGTATTGTGTCTTCTCTTTAGCATGCTTCTCTAGGTGTGGTGGTGGTGGTAACTATTTTTATAAATTAACTATTTTCCAGACATTGTGAGAGGCACTTAACAAACATTATCTCACTACTCCTGACAGCCTCAGGAAGTAATTACTATAATTATCCCCATTTTACATCTGAGAAAATTCCTTAAGGAAGTTGCCCAAGGTTATAGGGCCAGTAAAAGACAGAGCTGAGATTTGAACCAGGAGCGTATGACTCAAGAGCATATAATCTAAAACAGCAATTTGATGCAGCTTTCTCCATTACACCATGCATTCTTTGTAATCTTTTGTTTTTGTTTTGTTTTGTTTTTTTAATGACGGAGTCTTACTCTGTTGCCCAGGCGTGGGTGCAGTGGAGTCATCATAGGTCACTGCAGCCTTGGGCCTTGACCTCCTACACTTAGGCCATCCTCCCACCTCAGCTTCCGAAGTAGCTGAGACTGTAGGCGCATACCACCATGCTTGTCTAATTTTTATTGTTAGTATTATTATTTGTAGAGATGGGGTCTTGCTATGTTGACCGTGCTGGTCTCAAACTCCTGGCCTTAAACAATGCTCCCACTTTGACCTCCCAAAATGCTAGAATCACAGGCATGAGCCATGCACCTGGCTGATTTCTAGTAATTCTGATTGACTATACTTAGTGTATTCAGAGAGAGATATTCATGGAGGTGAATTTTGAATGGGAAAAGAGAAAATTTACTCAACTTAGTGAAAGAGCTTTTGAGGCCCTGTGGTTTTTATGGGACTTAGTATTAGGAAGGGACTGTAAAATTATAATACATCTGTCTATGGGGCAGATTGCAAATAATTTAATCTTTTGACCAAATGCAATTATGAAACTTGGAATGATTTATCATTTATATAAATTATCATTGCTACCCCAAAACAGAAATATACTCTATTACTAAGTGGTTGATATTGAAATAAGTACACTTTAATATACATATTAATAATGACTGTTTTCTGAGAATGTTCAGCCTAAAACACAGGGAATGAGTTTGTTCTCATTGTTTGACCTGAGGGCTAGTATTTGGTTCTTTGATTAAATAGTAGGTCCCATGGAATACTGAGGAGGGGAGGGTATAAGAAAAGGTCCCCATGTGCTGCAGATGGCCAGGTTGGATGTGGCAGTTGGAACAAGCATAGATCAAGCAAAATGGTAAAAGTAAAAATAAAACAAAACCAAAAATGTTCAACCAGATGATGGGCCATGATTTTGAGGTTGGTAGAATTTTATAATGTAAAATTTAGTTTTATTACTTAACTTTTCTACTATTCAGCAAATATTTAGGCTTGTTGGTATTCCTAGTATACATCTTTTAACATAATTAATTATCCCTTGGCAAACACCATATTCTGCAGTTCATTTAACTGTGCTGGGTTGCAGAGCCTTAGGGGTTACACCTGAATTTCATTATGGAAGTTTAAGTAATTACTAAAGAGAGGAATCTCACCATTCACAATTGCCTTCCGACTGGTTAAGACAAGATTTGATGTAATTTTTTTCAAAAAGTTTCTATAAGCACAGCTTTATTGCTTGTTTGGTGTGGGGCGGGAGAGGGGCGTATGCAAAATATTTGGTCATATTGACTTTCAGCAGGATCCTACTGTCTAGAAATCCTGGATAATTCTTTTTCTTTTCCCAGTTTCACCTGTTCACAGTTTAGAGTGTTACAAGCCAAAGGGACTCAATTAAATTTTTAGAAACACCACAAACCCACTCATTTAAAATGAATAGCAAGGGCAGAATAATACCAAAATGCGCTTGAGTTAGTCAAAGTGAGGTCACATATCCAGAAAGAAAATCTGAAGATTTTGCCTTTCTGTGCCTTCTATAGCTGTGGCTCTTGTGGCTTATGTCCTTAAGAAGAGAACTTTGCATCAAGTGGTCACACATATCTGTCAGTAGGAACTGTAGAAGAATTTTCCTTCTGGTAACCTTCTGACAACTCGGTTTACATGTTTCTCTCAACCCTCAAATGCCCAATCCTTTCCCCTAATATGTAATGTGGCTTATTCATTGGTGTCTCTCCATGTCGTTCTTCAGGAACAGGTGCTGTTCCAAAAATAATGGCATAATGGCTCAGGCCATTAATGATGATGGTAGGCCTCAGCTCTACCCATGTCTCCTACAGTCCTACTTAGCTTCTGTAACTGGATTAGGAAGTTTACTCCTTACAATCTCAAGAAAATTTCCCTTGGCTCTCTTTTTTTTTTTTTTTGAGGCAGAGTCTTGCTCTGTTGCCCAGATTGGAGTACAGTGGCACAATCTCGGCTCACTGCAACCTCTGCCTCCTGGGTTTGAGCGATTTTCCTGCCTCAGCCTCCCAAGAAGCTGGGATTACAGGTGTAAAACCACACCTGGCTAATTTTTGTATTTTTAGTAGAGACGGAGTTTCACCATGGCGGCCAGACTGGTCAAACTCCTGACCTTCTGATCTGCCTACCTAGGCCTCCCAAAGTGCTGGGATTACAGGTGTGATCCACCACGCCTGGCCCCTGGGCTCTCTTGAATGTTCAGACTCAGAATTATAAGTTGAAAGGTATAGGCCACGCACAGTGACTTACACCTGTAATCCCAGTATTTTGGGAGGCTGAGGTGGGAGGATCACTTGAGCCCAGGGGTTCAAGACCTGCCTGGCCAACGTAGCGAAACCTCCTCTCTGCAAAAAATGCAAACATTAGCTGGGCATCCTGGCATGTGCCTGATATCCCAGCTACTCAGGAGGCCAAGGTGGGAGGATCACCTAAGCCTGGGAGGTCAAGGCTGCAGTGAGCTATGATTATGCCACTGCACCCTAGCCTTGGTGACAGAGTGAGACCCTTTCTCAAAAAATAAAGAGATAAAATAAATTGAAAGCTATAATTTCAGTATGTGACAGATTATAACATAGACTTTGATTTTTAGTATATGCAGAATATGATGTTTTTTATTCACTTAACAGTTATTTCTTGAACACTTAATATGTGTCTAGTTGAAACAAGTTAGTAAATCTAAAAATTCAGCATTAACTCAGTTACTAATTAAAACTATAAGGAAATGACTTAACACATGAAATTATTTACTTCTCTGATAAATGGCCCTTACCTTGGTACTAAAAATATATTTAAGGTTTTCTTGGTTTGTTTTTAGAAATTTTCCATCAAGCCCTCTGCTTCTCTGTAGAGGCTATCATAGGAGGCTGCATGTCTAATATTCCCGCCAAAGAGGCACATTAAGAAATAATAAGACCTGCTGGGTGCGGTGGCTCACACCTGTAATCCCAGCACTTTGGGAGGCCAAGGGGTTGGATCTCCTGAGGTCAGGAGTTTGAGACCAGCCTGCCCAAGATGGTGAAACCCTGTCTCTACTAAATATACAAAGAATTAGCCAGGTGTGGTGGTGGGTGCCTATAATCCCAGCTACTTGGGAGGCTGAGGCAGGAAATTGCCTGAACCTGGGAGGCAGAGGTTGTAGTCAGCCGAGATCATGCCGCTGCACTCCAGCCCAGGTGACAAGAGCAAACCTTCGTCTCAAAAAAGAAAAAAAGAAATAATAAGACCTACGGTTTGAAAAGTTCTATAAATATTTCTAAGAAAATGTTTCAAGAAAGAAGATTCACACTATCCTAGTTTTTATGACAAGAAGATACTCCTGGAAATTATTACTCTTAGAAGATGATGTTCACATAGCTTAAAATATTCAAAATCCCTTCCTGGTCAATTTATCCCTGGGAAATAGCTTTCCCACTAATGTGATCAGATTGTAATTACTGAAACAAACGAAGAAACTAATAACTTGCCAGTAGTGTAGGATCTTTCCCACTAAACTGAGGAAAGAAAAGCAGTGATTATCACTTATCACTTGGTATTGCTTTTATGCGGAAAGAAACACATGTCTTTTGGTTATGGCACTTTACAGTTTTTAAATTCTTGTTCATGAAAATGTGATTATGATGTACTAGAAATTTGCCTCGGGTTCTTTATCAGTCCAGCATCTTATGTTCAAGGTTCCAATTAATTTTAAGAAATTGAATTAAATTCTCTGCTTCCTTACAGAATCGCCTTCACAAGCCATGGTATTAGGTTTGCTGTTCTTGGCATTGGAAATGCTTTCAATATGTGACTGTTGTTTCCTTTTGTTTTTCTTTGTCCCTTTGTCTCTCCATAATCATATCATATGTGTGTACTAGCAGATATAAGAAAACTCAGGTGAGGGTAAATGTAAGTTTTCGGTCACTATCCTCACTTTCCATTTGCTCCACAAAGAAAGGCTTGTTTCATTTCCATTTAGTGGCAGGAAAGTGCTCTCATGTTTTTCTGTAGATATCAGATCGGCCTGGGATTTGGCCCTACTTTTTCTTTATCTTTATTGGTTTTAAGTAAAAAAGTAGAAAATTTATGTTAAAAATATGTATATGTAACACAAACACACATATACTACAAATACACACATAAAACCTAACTATCATTTTCTGTATCACTATGTCGAACACTTCATGAAATGTTTGTTCAATATCAACTTATTTAGTAAATGCATATAAAAATATTTTTTTCCTTCCTGAATTGCCTTTTCAAAAGTCTCTGGATTTTATGTGTTCTACTTTACTCTGTATTTATATTAGCTATAGATACACATATGTGTTTGTATATATCTCTTTTCTTGACATTACAAATTCTTTATCCAGATTATTGAGTAATAGGTTGTTACTGTTAGCTGTTCTAGTTAAGTATGAGTAACCATATGTTGTTTAGATATGGGGAAATAGGGTTGTGTGTTATGATGAACGTAATACATTCTTCTTGAATATTTGCAAAGGAACTCCTAGGCTTGCTTAGGAATCCTCACTATACATGCTATTTTATTCCTGGAGACATAATAATTATATGAATTGAGTTAGTACCATACCAACCCTAAAATAAGCAAAATTATATCAGATATTTTAAAATTTGTCTTTTTACTAAGTTTTTATACATACTTAATATTAAAAATTCTAGAGAAATCTAACATTGCAGTACCTGTTACTCGTGTACTAGGTTCTCTTCATAAATCTACTAATGTACCATGACCTGCATATAGCTTCATGTTACATAACTGCCATTGATTTTTATTTTGGAATGATTACAGAGTAACAGGAAGTTACAAAGATAGCTCAGAAAGGTCCTGTGTACTCTTCACCAGTTTTCTCCGTGGTTACATTTCATAAAACCATATAGCACAACATCTAAGCCAGGAAATTGGTACTCTAGGGGCCAAGGGCAAGCCTTACCCTTTGTCTCCTGAGAGTTCACTGAAAATCAACTGACAAAAGGCAAATTAATAGAAGAAAAGGCATATGAATTTATTAACACATACAGGGAAGAATCCCTGAGTGATTACCCCACCGCATAGTGAGGTACCGGCAGTTATATAACATTTCTTAGGGGAAAGCGTGACGGGAAAGAATGGATGATTTTCAGAGAGTAGTAAATGATTTTTAGGGGAATTCAGTGGGCTTGAAGAACATGCAGTGGCCTAGGACAAAGTCTGTTGGGCCAGCAGAGCAGACAATGGTTTGTGACAAAAATCTGCCCAGGAGTGTTGACAGACTTCAGTCTTTCTTCCTGCGATGTAAGTTCAGTTAATGAAAAGTCAGGGAAGGGACCAGCGGTGATTGTTTTCTTCTTTGGTGAGTCCAGACTTTGGACAGATAAGGGAACTTCAGAGAATAATTTTATCTTGTGCTTTGGGAGACTCAGAGGATTTAGAAAAGGGAGGAGGAAGGTCAGAGAGACCTAAGGTTTCTTCTTCAGTTAAGCACATCAAAGCGTCATATTTTGGGGTATCAGTTTCTGAGCCCCAGCAGTATGATGTTTATATATAGTTATATGTCATTTTTTTCACACGTGTAGATTTGAGTAATCAGCACCATGATCAAGATAAAGTCCTGCCCCTTCAGAGTCAACCTGTGTTTCCCATCTTTGAAATGTTAGAGCTTAAGTCTGCCATTTCATTTTTTGCTTTTTTGACTTAATCCTTTCTTTATCTTTCATTGTTTTGTTTTTCCTGCCTTCCTGAGGATTACTTGAACTTTGTTTATAATTGCATAAATCAGATATATCATCCCATATGTCTGTAATATTTTTTTTTTTTTTTTGAGACGGAGTTTCTTGTTACCCAGGCTGAAGTGCAATGGCGCGATCTCGGCTCACCGCAACCTCTACCTCCTGGGTTCAGGCAATTCTCCTGCCTCAGCCTCCTGAGTAGCTGGGATTACAGGCACGCGCCACCATGCCCAGCTAATTTTTTGTATCTTTAGTAGAGAAGGGGTTTCACCATTTTGACCAGGATGGTCTCGATCTCATGACCTCGTGATCCACCCGCCTCGGCCTCCCAAAGTGCTGTGATTACATGTGTGTAATATTTTTAAATGTGTCTGTTTAGTTTTTTTTAGTGTCGTTTTAGGTATTACACGATACATCCATAATCTGTAACAGCCTATTTGTGTCAATGTTTTATTAGTTCGAGTCCAATGTAAAAATTTTTATCTCTCAGTACATCCTTTACCCTCCTCATTTATAATACAACTGTCTTAAGTGTTTTTTATTTTTTCAGTCTAGTTTCTTTCTGTAGTTCAGATTGGGCAATTCCTATTCTTCAGTCTAAAGGTTCACTGACCTGCCTTCTCTTTTCTGCTGTTGAGCCTATCAATTGAGTTTTTAATTTCATTGTTACATTTTTCAGCTCAATGATTTCTACTTATTCTTCTTTATATCTCCTCTTTCAGAACATTGAGAACCACATCACGCAGTGTTAGAATTTTTTCTTCAGCCATCAAACATGATGTATCTCAAAAGGAGAAGGGCATAGGGGTGAAGGGAAGTTTCCTTCCATCCTTCGAAGGTTCAATAATTTGAGTCTCTGGAATAAAGCTGACAATACACAAATCAACAGGAGAAAAGGAATACACATTTATTACATGCATATACACGAGAGTCCCACAAAATATGAGACTCATAAAAGGACCTGATGGTGGAAGCTTAAATAGCATTTTGAGCTATAGAAAGAAATAAGGGGTTGGGATTTCTAACGAGAGGTGTTAACAGGTTATGGGGGTTTGAGGGAAGAAAAATGTATGATGAACAAAGGGTGTCTTGTTATACAGATACAGTTTCTCAGCTAGAAATCCTCAGAATAGGTGGTTTTGGCCTTTAGTCTCCTTTCCTGTGAGCTAATCTTCTTGTTTGATAAGATTATAGAGAGGGGGGCTCAAAGCAATTGCAATTTCTTCTGGAGGAACTTCCCTTGGTCAGATAAGGGAACTTCAGAGAGAGCCCCTTCCTGCACTTTGGGAGGGAAAGAGGGGCAAGAGATAAGAGACAGGGACAGCAGGGGACAGGAGGAGGGCGAGAGGAAGGTCAGAGAAACCTTCATTCAAAGCACTCAGCATGCCAAAGCACCACACTTTGGGACATTGTTTTCGGATCCCCAATAACACTTACCCGTATTTTTGCTTTTTTCAATTTTCTTTATTCCCAGTGTTCCAGTATTTCTTCTTTTATCATTTCTGTTCCATTTTGGGAACTTTCTTTAGCCATTTCTTTAGGGTAGGTCTGCCAGTGACAAATCCTCTGAGTTTCCCTTCATCTGAGTATGTCTTGATTTTCACTTCATTTCTGAAGGATATTTTCACTAAGAATGAGATTCTGCCTTGACAGATCTTTTCTTTCAGCACTTGAAAATGTTGCATCATTTCCTTCTGGCTCCCATGGTTTCTGGGGAGGAATCTGCTGTCATTTGAATTTTTATTCTTCTGTAGGTGAGGTGTCCCTTTCTGTCTTGCTGCTTTCAAGCTTTTTCTTTGTCTTTATTTTTCAGAAGTTTCATTATATTGTGTCTTGGCATGGATTTCCACAGCTTTTCAAATGTTTGAGGTTCTCTAAACTTCTTCAATCTGTAGGTTTATGTCTTTTTTCCGAATTTGGGATCTTTTCAGCCATTGTTTCCTAGAAGAAATTTTCAGCCACACCCTCTTTCTTGTTTGCCTCTGAAACCTCGGTGACACAAATGAGATCTTCAGTTGTGGTCCCACAGTTTCCTGAGGTTCTGTTCATTGTTTTGAGCCTTTTTCTCAGATTCAGTAATTTCTGTTCAAGAAATTCAGGCGCACCGATTCTTTTGTTTTTGCTATTCTATTACTGAGTCCATCACTAAGTTTTTGTATTGTTTAGTTCTAAAGTTTATATCTGGTTCTTTACATCTTCTGCTTCCTGGTGTTACGTATTTTTTCTTTTCTTTTATGCTTCTTTATCATTGCTCATTAAAGCTTTTTTTGAGATGGAATTTCACTCTTGCTGCCCAGGCTGGAGTGCAATGGCGTGATCTTGGCTCACCACAACCTCCGTCTCCTGGGTTCAAGCATTTCTCCGGCCTCAGGCTCCCCAATAGCTGGGATTACAGGCATATGCCATCACACCCAGCTAATTTTGTATTTTTAGTGGAAATGGATTTTCTCCATGTTGGTCAGCCTGGTCTCGGCCTTCCGACCTCAGGTGTTCCACCCACCTTGGCTTCTCAAAGTGCTGGGATAACAGGTGTGAGCCATCATGCCCAGCCCTAAAGCATTTTTATGATGGCTGATTTTATATCCTTGTCAGAAAATTCTGGTATCTGTGTCATCTTGGTGTTGGTGTCTTTTGACTGTCTTTTCTTTTTTTTTGAGATAGAGTCTCAGTCTGTTGCCCAGGCTGGTGCTATCTTGGCTACCTCTGCCTCACTGGCTCAAGCAATTCTCCTGCCTCAGCCTCCTGAGTAGCTGGGACTACAGGCGGCCCCCACCACAGCTGGCTAACTTTTTTTTTTTTTTTTAATTTCAGTAGAGACAGAGTTTCACCATGTTGGCCAGGCTGATCTTGAAGTCTGGACTCAAGTGATCTGGCCACCTTGACCTCCCAAAGTGCTGGAATGACAGGCTTGAGCCACCATGCCTGGCTGACTGTCTTTCCTTATTCAAGTGGAGATGCTTCTGGTTCTTGGCATAAGAAGTCATTTTCCATCAAATTTTAGACATTTTGGCTATGATTTCATGAAATTCTGCATGGATCTTTTTAAGACCTTCTGTTTAGTAGATGTCATCTGATACTGCCCTATCTCTTTACTTGTTGGATGGGGTGGGATGTCTGGATTACCCACTAGGAATTTGTTGGCATCTGGTGGGTAGGCGTACCTCATTATTGCTTGGCAGGGGCAGGA
Source organism: Callithrix jacchus (assembly GCF_049354715.1). Lineage (NCBI taxonomy): Eukaryota > Metazoa > Chordata > Mammalia > Primates > Cebidae > Callithrix > Callithrix jacchus. Next base: position 155,873,901 of record NC_133503.1, read on the forward strand.
GTTCAGGTTCCTTACCAGCCTTCCACAGATAACCCCCTGTTTGGGAGAGGTAGGGATTCTTACTGCTCTGAGTATAGTCCCTACTGACACTACAGTGGGTTGGCCTTGGTACTGCAGGGTGGTGGTGAAAGTCCTAACTAGAAGGTCTCCGCTGACACTGCTCCTTTAATGAGGGCAAAGGACACACCATTACCCTAGTGCAAGTCTAGGTTATCCACACAGTCTCCACTGACAGTGTGAGGGGGGAGGGTCACCACTGATCTTTTGAATTTCAGATATTTCCATTTATAAGTAACTTGAATACTTTATATGTTTACTTTTTTGGTTATATTTCTTTTAGATCTACAGATATATTTAGTTTTTGTCAGACTAGTTCTAACAAAGATCAGAGCCTACATTTTTTTGACTGTTGGTGTAGCATCACATTTGAGAACTGCTAATTTGCTTTTCAGATGTGAGAAGAAGAGAATAATTGCAAAGTGTGCTGTAGATGAAAGAGTTTAATGCTTTTGTAGATATTTTGTAAAAAGCAGTGAAAGCATAGGGTCTGGTTTTTTAAAAATGGAAATAGAGGGTGCTTAAATTCCTACTTGATTCTTCAGTTTTTAACAACCCAATTATAAATATTACTTATATTCCAGATTTTTTAACAGAATCAAACAAAGCTACATTGCCCTGAGTATTTGAATGTCATAATATTCCCATTTTCTTTTTAAATTTAGGATATAGCTTGTTACATTTCTGGAATTATGCATATACAGAAGATCTAAACTTGAAAATTTGTAAATACATTCAGAGATTTAGATAATCCAGTGATTTCATGGCCCCAGTGTACTCAACTGTTGTTCGATATGATATTAATGGAAGGCTTTTGAGAAATCCTTCCAACAAATAGTAGATTTCTAGGTATAGCCCTCTGCAGTTTTACTAAGGACTACTTTAAGTAGCTATGAAGGTTCTCATTTTTTAAGATAAAACATCTAAAATCATAATGTGGAGCCTCTTAAAAATAAAAACTACCAGAGAATTAATTGCTTTAGCCTTATCTCCAAGCAAACGTAAACCTACTTGAACATTACGTCGTTTACTTACCTTTGACATATATGGATAAGGGCATAAATAAAATCACTTGAAAAACCTTCACTGTTAGATGACAAACTTATGTACTTCTCAACTGGGTTAGGAACTTTATAACGTAAAAAAAAAAGAAAAAAATTGTTTATCTTTTTCAGGGTATTTCAGAAAGTCTTTTACACTTTATGATAATAAATTCATCAACATTTATAAATAAATTAACATACATATTTTTAAATCAAACTTAGTTTAGATGTCAAAGAATTTCATTGGCAAAAGCCTATTTAAGAATAAAGAACTTAATAGTACCAAATTACTAAAGAATCTGATCTTGTTCCTTAATTTAGCCTACATGCATTATCTTTAAGTGTGCAGATCAGATAAAAAAATAACAACATTGGGAACTATAATAGATTAATCACTACGAGTGTTTGGTTCTGTTTCGTTGAAGAAAAGGGAGAGACTTTCTTACCATGTTTGTTGCATCTCTTCCCCAAGTTAAGGCTAGACTTTACGGTTTGTTTAGCTGTGAAGGGATGACAGACTTGGGGGATGGTGAGGGGAGCTTAGTTTTGGAATGTAAATACATGTAGAGCTTGCCTCCTTTTGTTTAGCATCTTTTTAAACTAAGACAAAAAAAATCAGTGAATGAATGAATAGCAGCATGGTGAAATACCTAAATGTTTGAGTTAAAATTTTTGGATGTTTGAAATCCTATTTGGATCCTTTTCCCAGATCACGGTGCATTCATATGCACTCAGCAGGAAACTTCATGGAGATGCACATTTGGGCAGAAGGTCTTTGACGGTGCCTTTTTCTTAACTTGTGCCTTTTCTTCTTTAGAAAAAAGTAATGGCTTAAGTCTGACTGAAGAACAATCTTTTTTGTATGTTCCTTATAAGAATTTACTTATGGTTCACAGATTTTTACCCACCATCTATGTCTGCAATCGTTGGATTTAAAATAGCATATATCCCACTGCAGACTACAGGAAACGCCAAATTAAAGACTTAATGACATACTGTTGAAAAAGACAAAAGGCAACAAATTATAAATCAGTCCACTAAACCTTTAAAGTGAAATTCACAGAAAAATAAATATGTGCGTTTGAGCTAATAGTTTTGTAAAGCATTAGCGTTTTCGTGCTTATGTAAACCAAAACACAGGTAAACTTAGCGGTACAGTTGGATTTGAATCCAGATATTTAAAAAAAAAAAGAACATGTGGAATGTGCTTCTTCAGTAGGGAACAAGACTAGTAGTTGTATAGATATTTTGGGACTTCTAAATGCTGCCCATTAAACAAAATGTTTACCCTTTTTTCTTATTTTAGAATTATTCTACAAATCATGATCATTTATGGTATCTATCTAGGTAATGTGGTGGTTTATTAATTTTCCTCCTCAGATTTGCTTTAGCCATACTCAAGTCCATTCCGATTTTCTTGACGTGTAAGGAAGTGAGAGTCTCTTTTGTCTGTTGCTTAAGTTCTGGGGAAGGGAGCAAGAACAAGAGACTGGGGGTTAATGGAAGGGTTAGAGAACAGATGGAATGGGAAGGAAAAGGAGGCCTTTTAAAAACTAGTTTTCAAAAGACCCTGGTTACTGCTTCTGGCTCATTTTTCTAGCCTTCCCTTTGGGAGGTTTTTTTTTATTCTTTTTTTTCCTCCACAAAGGCACTGATTCCCCCAGAATCTCTGACAGAACATGCTCCTTCTGGGTGGTGTGGGAATGTCAACCTGAGCCCGTAACAATGCAGCTGGTAGTGAAGTTATCATCTTCATAGCCTAGAGAATCCTGGCTGCAGGGCCCCTGATAATTCTGTGGAGCTATATTTGGGACTGGAGGTGAGACAGCTCTGTGCCAATGCCTTAGTGCCAGGAGAGCCTGGTAGACACATACCAAGCTGAAAACACCAAAGCACATTCAGACCTCACTCCACTTCATAACAGTTCATTGGTAGTTAATAAAAACAACCGGCCAGGGTGCACATGTTTGCACGTGAGTGAACACACACACCATTTTAGGAAAATATGTCAAGCCTAAGCTCTCTCTTGTGCTCGAGGGTGTGATTCTGTGGTCAAAAGTACTGATAAAGATTCCCTACACACTGTTATCCTTGTTGTTATGATGTTTCAGTTTCTACAGAGAGCTCGATGCAACACAGGGCAGAGGCGACAAAGGCAGAGCAAATCCAATGCTAGAGCTTGAGAAAATAGTAGAGGACGCACCAGGATTAACGTGCTGGCAAATTCACTTTCTTTGATGTTATCTTTGCTTTTCTTTGGCCTCTCATCATTCAGGGAGTTGGTCTTTCCAACCATAAAATCGATCTCTTCAGGCCAGGTGCGGTGACTCAAGCCTGTAATCCCAGCACTTTGGGAAGCCGAGGCTGGTGGATCACGAGGTCAAAAGATTGAGACCATCCTGGTCAACATGGTGAAACCCCGTCTCTACTGAAAATACAAAAAATTAGCTGGGCATGGTAGTGCGTGCCTGTAATCCCAGCTACTCAGGAGGCTGAGGCAGGAGAATTGCCTGAACCCAGGAGGTGGAGGTTGCAGTGAGCCAGGATCGCATCATTGCACTCCAGCCTGGGTAACAAGAGTGAAACTCCATCTCAAAAAAAAAAAAAAATCGATCTCTTTATTCTAAAAAATTTGTTTTAAACAACAGAGGGGGAAATAGATGACAGTGTATGCATAACATGGTGGAATGTATTTTGAGAAGATGTTTTAGAAGCTATGAAAAGGCATTTGACTCCTCAGAAACGTAAGAGACATTTTCTCTATGTAAAGCGTAGCATGAGGGAGGTTAACATTGACAGTAACGAGGAGGGAAAATAAGGTTGCCTTTGAGCAAGGTCTGTAGTGTGCTGTGACAGCTTCTCAACAAGCAGCAGTAAGTGAAGGAGGCCTGAGGAATAACACTGAGCCCCAATTTTACTGCATTTGCAGCTCTTCTAGAGGTTCATTAATTGTCATGGAGTGGGGAGCAGGTGTTAAAGACACAGTAGCAGAAAGGCTACATAACTTGTAGTCCTAAAGCAACATGAAAATGTGGGGCTCCTTGTTTAGAAATAAAGAATTTGAAGTTAGAGACAGCAGAGCGTTAAAGCAATTGTGGGCCCTTATGAGTCCTGTGGCTGGTGACTGCACAGGGGACACATGAAGCTGGCCTGCAAGAGGGACCAGTCCTACACTCATTCCATGACCTGGAGCATCAATGGCTGCCCCCTTTTCACTGTCTACTTACTATCTCTTTCACAGGGATTTCGTGAAGATTACTTGACAGGGAATGACAAACACTTGGAGAAACCTCAAAGCAAATTATATATTACACACTGTAGGAGAGAGAAAACTTTCTCTAACCTCTGAAGGTTCAGCAACTGAGCCTAAGAAATGAACTGACAGAAGACAGATTAACAGGAGAAAAACCAGTTTAACTACCTGTATCCGCAAAGGAGTTCCACAAAATGTGAGACAAGGAGAGGTCAGGTGGTTGAAGTTTATATAACATCTGGAGCTACAGAAAGGAAAAAGGGCTTGGGCCTTCCGGGTGGTGGTGATACAAGTTATGGGAGGATGAGGAATGGGGTTGTATGGTGAATAAAAGTTGTGTTATTACGCAGACAGAGTCTCTCTGGTAATACAGCAGCCCTCTTCCTGATAGTTACTTTACTAATGTAGATTTATTTTAGAGATAGAAATTTCCTTTATAAAAGTGTAGGTTTTCAGAACCAGCTCAAAAGATGCCAAAAAGGAGTATTTGGGGGTTGCATGTTCTGGTCTCTCACAGTCATATTTTGGGATGGTGTGTCCTGAGCACCAGCAACACACACATGTACACACTTACACCTCAGGCTATGTTTTCCAATATACATAATTCTTTAATAAAAATAAAGATTATTGACATAATTAAGGGACAACTAAATGTGTTGTGATGGTCTAAAGTGTTTGCCATGTCAGTAGTAAAATGATTAAGGTAACATTATTAAAAAGTGTCCCAACTCTGTAGTTCTGTGAGTCTAATATCCATAATAATTTTATGAATATTTATAATGTAAAAAGCCTACCTGATGGTCAACTTAGAGTAACTTATATACGGCTATTAGGGAGATATTTAAATTGAATACCTGGTACAGGTTGAGCATTCCTTATCCAAAATGCTTGGGACTAGAACTGTTTCACATTTTTAATTTTTTTCAGGTTTGGGAGTATTTGTATTTCACTTATACAGGGGCAAAGGGAAAAGTTTCCCTTGGATCTTGGAAGGTTCACTGAAAAATCAATTCAAAAAGCATATTAAGAGAAAAGGCACACAAATATATTAACTTGCACACAGGGCAGACTACAGAGTGCTTATGTACACCCTATAGAGGTTCAGAAGCTTATGTACCAGCTTGAGGTAAGAAAAAGAATGAGGACTTGGGTCCTGGCAAACAGGTTATGGGGCAGGGGACAGGAGGAATTCTGTTGAAGGGCAATAAATTATTACTAGGGAAAATGAGTGGATGAAGAACAGGGATTAACTTGTAAACTGTTTTCTTTGGGTCTGCTCAGATGGCCTTAGATTCTTGGTCTTCTTTTCTGCAATAGGTACAAGATAACAGGGAGGAGAAGAAAAACAGTTGTTCTTCTCGTGGGTCCCTTAGGTCTTTAGGTAGAGTAGGAAAAAGTCTCTTCTAGTGTCTGTTGTTCTCCAGGGCCTTTAATTCAAAATACTCATTGTACCAGGGAGCAGTGTTTTGGGGTAAAGTTCCCTATGATCCTTCACTTGTTTGTTGAACATCTCTAATCTGAGAATTTGAAATCTAGAATGCTCCAATAAGCACTAACTTTAAGCATGATCTTTGAGTGTCATGTCAGCACTCAAAATGTTTCAGATTTTGAAACATTTCAGATTTTGTAATCATCTAAGGGGTTCTTACTCACCAGGCAGATGAAGCCAGTTCACTAAGACAGCATTATTGCAATAGAGAAAGAGCTCAATTATTGCAAGGCAGCCTAGGGGATGGATGAGAGTTACTACTCAAGTCTGTCTCCTCAGAGGTTCAGAGGTTAGAGTTTTTCAAGGGTAGTTTGTTGGGCAGGGGGTGGAGGGGAAGGGAATGGGTGCTGCTGATTGGTTAGAAGTGAAATCATAGGGGTGTGGAAAACAGTTCTTGTGTGCTGGGTCAGTCTGTGGATGGGGGCTAGAGTAACAGTTGAGTCAAAGGTCACAGGTCCAGATAGAGTCAGTCAATTGCTAGGATGCGGGATGAAGAACTCTCTCAAAGGACCAATCTTAGGTTCTACAATAGTGATGTTATTTATAGTAGTAAGTGGAGAAGTCACAAATCATGTGACCTCTGGTGCCTTACAGAAAAGCAAGCTATGTCTACATCTTACCAGAATTCAGACCTCTCCCAAAATTCTTATCTTGTGGCTTTTCAACATTAGTCTTACAAAGGCAGTTTCAGTCCCTGAACAAGGAAAGTGTGTCCATTTTAGGGAGTGACTAGTATCATCATTGTTTCAAATTTAAAACATAAACTAAATTCCTCCAATGGTTAGCTTGGTCCGTGCCCAGGAATGAGTGAGGACAGCCAGCCTGTGAGGTTAGCAGCAAGATGGAATCAATCATGCTAGACTTCTCTCACTGTCATAATCTTTGCAAAGGTGGTATCCATTTGAGATTTTCTGACTAGGGATGCTCAACCTATATGAGCTAAAACTTTCCAACTCAAATTCATGGCTTGTATTTTTAACTTGTAAAATGAAATTAGCTTTCTATAGTCAGTTTTCAAAACTAATAGAGATGTCTTAAAATTGAATAAAAGAAAATAGAAAAAAGAAAGAAGGCCAGGTGTGGTGGCTCACACCTGTAATCCCAGCACTTTGGGAGGCCGAGCCAGGTGGTTCACCTGAGGTCAGGAGTTCAAGACCACCTTGGCCAACTCTGTCTCTACTAAAAATACAAAAATTAGCCAGGTGTGGTGGTGCATGCCTGTTGTCCCAGCTACTTAGGAGGCTGAGGCAGGAGAATTGCTGGAATGTGGGAGGTGGAAGTTGCAATGAGCCAAGATTATGCCACTGCACTCTAGCCTTGGCAACAGGTGGAAGTTGCGATGAGCCAAGATTGTGCCACTGCACTCTAGCCTTGGCAACAGAGCAAGACTCCATCTAAAAAAAAAAAAAAAGATAGAGCCAGGCGTGGTGGCTCATGCCCAGCTAATTTTTTAATTTTTAGTAGAGATAGGATTTCCCTATGTTGACCAGGATGGATTCGATCTCTTAACCTCGTGATCCACCTGCCCAGCCTTCCAAAGTGCTGGGATTATAGGTGTGAGCCACCCCGCCTGGCCTCATTATGCTCTTTTAAGACCATAGCTTACCAGCATTTTCTCCACTGCCTTTGGTTAGAGTGCCTGCATTCAAGCTTCCCTTCCTGAATTTTCTAACTCAGCAAGCCTTTTAACTTCTGTGTCTTAGGTTGTTTTAGGTTAAATGTTCTAGGAAAGAAGTTAAAAATGGAACTCATGAGATTTTTCACCCCAACCACCTATGTAATCACTATCAAGTTTCTTTTACCCATGAAGAATGATATTTCCAAATACTGGTACCTTTTCTGTTTATTATTATTATATTATTTTTATTATTTTGAGACAGAGTCTCACTCTGTCCCCCAGGCAGGAGTGCAGTGGTGCGATCTCAGCTCAATGCAACCTCCGCCTCCCGGATTCTAGCTATTCTCCTGCCTCAGCTTCCCAAGTAGCTGGGATTACAGGCACCCACTACCACGTCTGGTTAATCTTTGTGTTTTTAGTAGAGTTGGGGCTTCACCATGTTGGTCAGGCTGGTCTCAAACTCCTGACCTCAGGTGATCCACTTGTTTCACCATCACAAAGTGCTAGGAATATAGGAGTGAGCCACCATGCCCAGCTCTGTTCTTTATTTAAAAAAAAAAAAAAAGGCTAACACCCTTTTCGGCCTTAGCCCACCTGCACCCAGGTGAATTTTTTAATTAAAAAAAAAATGAAAACTGAGAAATGTACACATGACTGAAACAGGTCATATAGATAGTTGAAGTTCTTTATTAAAAACTTTTTTGAGGTAATATTGGTAGAAGTTTGGTGAAGCACTTAAATTTTACAGTTTTATAATCTACAAACCCATAATGTATAGAACCCTGGATATTAGATTCACAGCATATATTTCTAAAGATTGAATTCCTTATATTTCTAATAACTTCTGTGCAGACCATACTTCTTTTCACCCTAGAGACTAGATCTTGAATTGTTAAATCTACTCACGGAGAGCTTTTCTATTCTGGCAGAGGCTAGGCATCTGTCTTATTATTTGGCTTGCTGTCACTTCACTTGGACTTCTTAATGTTAACCAGTCTTTGTGAGAGCTGATTTTTTTTTTCAGTGTTACTGATTTGATGGAGTAATTGTTGGAATCAATGAAATAATGAGATAATTCCTTCAGAAGCCAGTGTCATCTTTAGATGTCTTTGGTGTTGGACAGTATTGGGCTTTGTATTGCAGGTTGTTATTATTATTTTTTATTTAGCTTGCAGTTATTCAGAACCAAGTCGGGTGAATATTTTGAATCATGTTGGGTCCCTTCTAGATTTGGTCAAAGATGAGGTGATATCTACCAGACATTGAGACTGGTTGTCTTGTTTGTCTTGTTAACTGACTAGGTAATTCCAGTGGAGGAATATGTTTTAATAGACAATAGTAATGTTTAGCAGTGACAGTATCAATTCGAATATAGCTTACCTTGACAATTTTTTTAAAACAGTGTTTTTGAAGTCTTTAATTTGTAGCTAATTTATTGAAAAGTTAATCTACTTCCTTTACTTCACAGCCATTACTTTAACTCTCCTAAAGTAATTATCCAATGTAAGGTGAATGTTAATTCTATGCCTGGATTGTTTAGCAAACCTCCTCTTCAGGAGATTTTTAGTCCTGTTGAGCCTGCCCTTCAGGAATAAATGAAGTGAGTGAGGGAGTGTTTTTGTGTTTTTTTCGGAGGGCTTTCCTTTTACTTAGTTCTGCTAAAAGGATGCAAATCACTTCAAAACAGTCATCATTGTCCCCTTCTTTGTGGCCTCACATGTTGGTCTTAATCTCCTCCTCTGTGTCTTTTTTGTTTTTGTTTTTTTTCCTCAGTAAAGGGAGAGTCAAGAGCCTGCCCTTTCCTCCCTTCTCTCACCTTACCTCCAGGGTGGGCTGAGAATTGAGGAAGAACCTTAAGTGATAACTGAAACTGTTGGAATATTGTGACTGGTTTTGGAGATGTTCCCTACTCTCCCTGCCTGCCATTTCCACAGATTACTGAGGATTGGCTCTATTGCCAAACGAGACTGATACTGAGCCTCAAATTTTGACCCATTTTTCATCAAGTTTGTCTTAATATAGAAGTTGCATGATTTAGTAGTAGGGCAATTATTGTTCTTATAGCAAAAGTCAACTGCTGAATTCCGTCTCTTGGGCTGAAGACAAAAGAGTCTGTGCACAATATTCGTGGTCTATAGGGGAGTAAGCAGGAATGCCTGCAGCAGCCAGAGAGTTCAGGGCAATGTTTTTTGACCTGAAACAGTTACCTAACTAGCAAATGTAATACAAAGCCTAAGTATTACTTTCTTTAGAATATGGGGTGTTTCATAACTAAACAAATTAGTGATGGTGGAATAATATGCTTTAAAAAGACCTGCAAATCTATGTTTGAGTGAATAAAATGAATGGTAGAAAGTTGACAATTTTTATGGAAAACTGATGACTGGTCATTTTAAGTTGATCGGTGGAGGAAAAGGGGGGCAACAAACTTTGCTAACATACTTAGACTGAAGTTCATGCCAGTACCACTGCCTTCTCCCAAAGCAACTTGGTGGCAATTTAATAATGATGGCTAATATGGAGAAATGCAGGGAGATCTTTCATTTAGGCTGTCAAAGATCAGTGGAAATTAAGGCACCTTTGTATTTACAAAAATAACATGAAGCACCTTTTGTTTCATATTTCACAAATTCTAATCAATGTTTTATTTATAAAGAAACATGAATGTTACTGCCAGGATATTCTAATGAAAATGATCAGACCATTTTCAAAACCTTAAAATAATGAACTTAGAAATAATTTCTAGTGTTTGGTTCTGTAATCTTGCATTAAAATAAATTGTTTTTCAGACCTTCAGTTAGCCACAATATACTGAAATGACAATGCCAAAATATATAACAAAGATGCAAAAGGATTTCCAGTTAATGACATTTCATTTTATTAACATAAGCATTAACATTTCAATCTAGCAGAGGAAAGAAGACTAAAATATTGAAAGAAGAATTCTCTGGAGCAGTTTACAAACATTTGGGGAAAACAGGGATGAAGCACAGGGACTGGGAAAAGGTTTCAGTGTTTCTCTTGTTCACATGACAGAGTAGCAGTCAAAAGACACCCCTGTGATTTGTCGCATCTGTTAGAAATGCTGCAGTAGCTAAAGGAACGTTCCCTGGCTCTGGTGAAGAAATGAGTAAACAACCCAGTGTAAAGAGAAAACCCGGGTTAGTGATCAGAGGCCACATTCTCCAAGTTCTAGCTTTGTGTAATGCCAGAGAGAGGTAAAAAGTCTGAGCGAACTTTTGTTATGAAAAGTGTTTGTATTTTTAAAATTTTGGATAACATAATCCAGTGCTTTGGGTACAAAGGTTTGAGCAATCGGCATCATTTTAATAATTCATTTAATAGTAGCAGTGGGTTAACACCCAAAGAGATGGAGTCTAAAATGCAGTTTGTATGCGCGTTTCACAGTCTGCCTGATATTTATTAGGACACACCTTCTTTTCCATAGATACCTTTTCTCACTATTTCTGTCTTAGGTGGTTACTTATCTCTCCTCACTCTTACATGTATTGTTTTAAAATTTCATATATGTGGCCAGAGGAGTTTTGGCACTTAAACAAGTTTCTCTACATTAAAAACAAAAAGTCTGTTTCTGAGTTACAGAAGTTATTTAGCTCCTCTGACACATAGTGCTACATCAGCTTCAGGACAATCAAATATAGCTGCTTTTGGAGACAGCAGAACTAAAGCAGGAGCCAGTCTCTGCATTTTTCTGTGACTCACTGATGTATTGAAGGTCTGAGCCTCCTGCAGAATTTAACCCTCTCTCTCCTGAGACTGATGATGTTTTCATATAATCTACAATTCCTCTTTCAAATGGTAAAGGCAGGCAAGACCGCCTAACATTGGGAGCTGGTTTTGATTAGAAGGAGTTTAAGTGATAGAGGACTCAGGCGTACATATCTTCTTTTGGCTCAAGTGTGGTCTATAAGGAAAGCAGCAGCAATGGTCAGTCTGTTAACACGTCAATATTGTGCTCCTGTGCTATCTTCTGGTTCCCCTTTTCATTGTTTTAAAGATTGATATGTATTCATTTTTTAAAATAACAAGATTATAAAGCATGTGAAATGAAAAATAGTTATCCCTATACTTTAAAGTAATGAATAATGACATGCCAAGAAATCACCTTTACCTTTTCTTTTGTGTTTGTTAGTTTGCTTTTGAGACAGACTCTTGCACTGTCGCCCATGCTGGAGAGCAGTGGCACCATCTCGGCTCACCATAACACTCCCAGGTTTAAACAATTTTCGTGCCTCAGCCTCCCTAGTGGCTGGGACCATAGCCGCCTGCCACCACAACTGGCCAAGGTTTTGGATTTTAGTAGAGACGGGTCTTCACCATGTTGCCCAGGCTTGTCTCAAATTCCTGAGCTCAAGCAGTTCACCCACCTGAGCCTACCAAAGTGCTAGGATTACAGGCATGAGCCACCACGTGGCCCCTCTTTCTTTTAAAATTTAAAGATAAAAATACTTTATCTGCGCGTGCCTGTAATCCCAGCTACTCAGGAGGCTGAGGCAGGAGAATTGCCTGAACCCAGGAGGCAGAGGTTGCAGTGAGCTGAGATCGCACCATTGCACTCCAGCCTGGGTAAGAAGAGTGAAACTCCGTCTCAAAAAAAACAAAAAAAAAACTTTATCTAAGGCCAGGATCATATGCCATTTTAGAGTGGACAAAAACTGAAGATGCAATAGGGAGAAAATCTGTTGAAATACTATTTGAATAAGCTGAATATATTTAAATCTAGAAGGCCAGTTACTTGCATTTTAGGGTAGTAAAGAAATTGTCAAGTTTCTTAAAACACCATTAGCTATCCATTTTGAAAACACAAAGAGGACTACAAAACTGGGTAAGATTGAAAAAGAGCCCGAGGTGGATCAGTGCTTTTAGAAAAGGGAACATTATGCTCTAGAAACCACAGGCCTGAAGTTTCGATACTCTTCTTTCAAAAACTGCTTTCCAGAAATCGGTCTTGAAACACTCAGAACAAAATGAAATCAAGCAAAGCAAAAACAGACCCAATTAAAAATTTGACTTTCAGAAGGGTAACAATTTTGTTTTACCTAACTTTCAAATGGACAATGCACTCAATCTGGTACAAAATTCAAAAGGTATAGAAGGGTGCATATAGTGAAAAGGAACCCCACCTCATGGAAAACAATGACAGCCTCGTTTTAAGTACATTTAGACCAAATAAATGAAAGGAAATTAATAAATATTCATTTTGCCCAAAAAACCTTTTTTATTCCATTCTGTGCAAAATATTAATTAAAATTGGAACAGTATGTTCTCCATCCCTGTTTTTAAAACTGTTGGTTGCAGCGTGATTAGGGAGTCATATAAAGACTAATGTGGATTTCAAGTTTGAAAAAAAAACTCAACTGTTATAAGCGAATACATTGTTTTGTTAAAAAAATCTTTTTGTTATGCATATATATTTACACACATATCCACGTGTACTTGGTCTGAATATCAAAATGTTTCTTACAGTGATTTATGGTCAAACTGTTTGAAATCCTTGCATTTTAATATTTCTGTTGTGGCTCTTCAGACGCTCTGGAAAGCAAAACTAAAGAATGGAGTATATCTGGGAAATGTCACCTAAAATAGCCCAGAAACAACTGTGGCCAGTTATGAAGACAGCATCTACACTAAGACCATGGATGGAACCAGGCTTCTGGATTCATAGCTTCTAAATTTAAAGGGGTTTTCCATTACTTGGGAAATGTAAACAAAAACAGTCAATAAAGCAGTCTTTTTTTTTTTTTTGAGACGGAGTTTTAGCTCTTGTTACCCAGGCTGGAGTGCAATGGCGCGATCTCGGCTCATGGCAACCTCCGCCTCCTGGGTTCAGGCAATTCTCCTGCCTCAGCCTCCCGAGTAGCTGGGATTACAGGCACGCGCTACCATGCCCAGCTAATTTTTTGTATTTTTAGTAGAGACGGGGTTTCACCATGTTGACCAGGGTGGTCTCGATCTCTTGACCTCGTGATCCACCCGCTTCGGCCTCCCAAAGTGCTGGGATTACAGGCATGAGCTGTTTTTGTTTTTTTTGTTTTTGACATGGAGTGTCCGAGCTGCTGGAGTGCCACACTCGCAGCTGGAGTGCCGGAGTCTCGCAGCTGGAGTGCCGGAGTCTTGCAGCTGGGATGCAGTGGTACAGTCTCGGCTCCCTGCAACCTCTGTCTACCAAGTTCAAGTAATTCTCTGCCTCAGCCTCCCAAGTAGCTGGGAATACAGGTGTGTGCCACCACACCCGGCTAATTTTTGGGTTTTTTTGTTTTTGTAGAGACGGGGTTTCACCATCTTGGCCAGGCTGGTTTTGAAATCCTTACTTTGTGATCCACCTGCCTTGGCCTCCCAAAGTGTTGGGTTTACAGGCATGAGCCACTGCGTCTGGCCTTTTTTTTTTTTTTTTTTTGAGAGGGAGTCTTGCATTGGTGCCCAGACTGTAGTGCTGTGGCACAATCTTAGCTCACTGCAACCTCCACCCTCTAGATTCAAGCAATTCTAGTGCCTCAGCCTCTTGCGTAGCTGGGATTACAGGTGTGTGCCACCACCCCTGGCTATTTCTGTATTTTTAGTAGAGATAGAGTTTCACCATGTTGGCCAGGCTGATCTCAAACTCCTGACCTCCTGACCTTTACCCACCTTGGCCTCCCAAACTGCTGAGGTTACAGGCCTGAGCCACCACACCTGGCCCAATAAAGCATTCTTAAAAGTGTTAAGACAAAATGTGAGACAAGTATTATATGCTCTACCATTAGAAGTACAACTATCAGAAAATCATCAGGGGGACATACTGGATCCTGTGAACAATTGAGCTCTCTGAGTCTTTGAGAACAAAAGAAGAAGACAAAAGGGCAAATAGTATAGGATATCAGAAAGTGTGTTTGGGGTGAGGTTGTCTTGTCTTCTGCCACCTACTCCCTGTGTGACATTAATTTAACAGGTTGCTTAGCTTCGCTGAGCCTCAGTTCCCATATCTGTTTTAAAAAACAAACACGGATTTAAAAAAAAAAAAAAAAACATGGGCTGGGTGTGATGATTGATGCCTGTAATCCTAGCACTTTGGGAGACTGAGACAGAAGGATCACTTGGGCTCAGGAGTGCGAGAGCGGCCTGGGCAACATAGCGAGACCTCGTCTCTATCTTTTTTTTTAAGTTTTTTTTTAATTCAAAAGAAAAAAAGAAAACAAACACACATTGGAATTTAAAAATCAGAAAGAGAGCACTTGTTTTGCAGGATTGTTTTGAAGATTAAGTTAGCAGAAAACATAATATGCTTACTAGCACCTTGTAGGCCCTCAACAAAAATGTACATTTCCTTTCTTCTGTATATGAACTCATTGAAACAAACTTCAGCTGTTGACCCAGCCTACACACACACACACACACACACACAAAATCACATGTGATTGCAGATGTACGTGCCCCCTATAAAATTGTAATCATCCAGCAGTATTTCTCAAATATCCTCTAAATATAGCACTACCAAACTCTAAAATAATTTACCAATAAATGCAAATGGCTCTGTGATAGAGAGGCAGCAGTACATAAGTGGGTAAGAGTGTGGACTTGAGATTTGCCATCCAAGCCACTGGGCGAGTTATTCAACCTAACTGTTCCACAGCTTCTTCATCTATAACATGGTGAAAATATGTAACTACCTTACTGCTTTTGTGTGTGTGATTTTGAAATGAATATATGTCAAGTGCTGGGAATGTTGTCCATCAGTGACCTAAGTGGCAAAGACATGGCAAGGAAATTGGTTATTGAAGGCAAGTTTTCTATGGTAATGCACAAGTAAGGCTTTTGTGAGATTTTAAGATGGAGCTAGTGAGAAACTAGCAGAAAAGATGGAGAGATTTTTATTCACACTTGTGTGACATTGCTGATAGATTCATTTTAATACTCTTCATGTCTAGTTTGAGAAGTCTGTGTGCTTCTGGTATTTAAAGTTACTGACTGATAACACTTGCTTTTGTTTCTGTTTTTGTATTTCTTTTGTTTCTAATGAAATATGCTCATTAGCTGTATTTTTGGCATTTGTTTTTCATTTTTAAAAGGAAGGGGCACAAAAAACACGTTTCTAAATTTCTCAAGTTTAGTTCCAGGCCAAAGGCTATATATATATACACACGTGTATGTGTGTGTGTGTGTGTGTAAAAATATGGCTGACATTATATATATGTAATAGACTTGCCTCTCTATATATAAAATGACTGACCTTCCATTCTAATCCTTCAGACATTAGAATACAAACATCACAGGTGAATTCTTTGGTAGCTTAAACCTGTTTTCATAGCTCAGGCATTGTTTGGAAAAACCATTTGATTTTGAAGGAAATTTTCAAAATTCTCATGAAAGAACTTCAGCAGAATTGTGGATCTTCAATGTGCATGTTCTTTTCCTAACTCCTATCTATAAAAATCCACACTTGTGAGAAGTGGCTGGCTAATAAATGTCACCAGTTTGAGGATGTAGGGGATTGTGGTATGTAGCCCGGTTGTTCCCAGCTCTTGTGTGGTTGTTGGCCAAATTTGAACCAGAGATACAGCTTCATTTATAGTTATGTGTCATTATTCTGTTATTCCGTTGTCACTGTCACTGTTAGATAAATCTTCAGCTGTGAATATCACATTTCCCCGCTGTGGTACATTGTATTTGTAATTTCCAAAATGAGCTACTTCATGAACTGCATTCTGAGTTACACTAGGAGCCCGTTAGCTCATTTAGAATATATTTTGAAACCCTTGTCATCCGCCACAGTGCTTCAGGTACAACCCAGAGTGTTTACACATTTAGTCTTCAGGCTTTTTCTATTGGCTACTAATGGCCATCCTTTTTTCTCAATTTGCATCGAGCTCAGAAAATTATTAACTATCAAAGCCTAGTTAAATGCCTGCTTTTGGGCTTTCTCACGATGCAGAATTTGACTGGTCAATAGAAACTGACAGAGATACTCAGAATCATTAGCAATGAGAGCATAGTTAGAAATTCAGAAACATATATTCCAGGGCAGCAAGAAGAGATCTGTGATACAGAGCTTGTCAACTTTGTTGAAGAAATTTGCAAATATATGCATCTGTTAGCGATCAGTGTCCTGACTTAATAGGCAAGTTTAAAATTACTGATTACGCTGGTGTGCTTCTGATTTCTTTTTGCAAAACAGATGAGTAGTTTTTATTCCAAAATTTGTTCCAAATCCTATTTTTTTGGCAGTGTGCTAGGTTTAGTCACAGTGTGAATTAAGTATGCTCTCTATGTCTTGATTACTCTGCCTAAAATATCTCAACACGGTGTACATTTGGTCCTTCTTAGATTATTACAACTAATGTTAAATATCAACAACTTCTTCTTTTGAATGAATGAAAAAGTTGCCACTGACACTCTTATTACCCTTATGACACCTCCCCAAACTCAAATTCCTCTTGTCAGTTCTCCACTATTTTGAATACTGAATGGCCATGCCGTTACTCTTTCTAGGTCACTTCGTTCGCCTCTCAACCATTGCCTTTTCGTTTTGTGTCCCCATTAATGTTTAGAGGGCAACTCATGTCTTTTATTCATCTTCGGATAAAGGGCATCGTTATTAAATTGGCTTTGCTTTATTCCATGTGTGTCCTGGATCTGCCGCCTCTCTTAGTAGCCAAGGACACATTTCTGAGTTCTCTATCTCTATGCTTGCCAAAATGGAAAAAGAGAACTGTTGAACCTGGAGTCTTGTAAGATACTCAACCAATTCAATCCATATTTTTCATGTAAGTGACTTTTTGGAAGCTGTGGAGTGGATAAAGTGTTATTTGTGTCATGTGGCATTTGTTTTGGGTATAGTCCATCTGTAATGAATTTGAATCATAAGATATAAATCATATCATTATAAAGAGCCTAAAATAGGCCAACATGAGAATCTAGCAATAATAGTACAAGGTGTAATGGTGCTGGGAATTTAAGACAGAACTTGACCTTAGTTATTTTCCTTTGGATTGCCAGAGGCCAGTAGCTGCATTTGCTCCTTTTGAGATAAGCATTTAAGGATGTTTCCTTGGCCGTTGTTGACTCAAATTAAGCATTGCGTGAAGCAGCATTCAACCCTTAGGAAAAGTTAGTTGAGTTGCCATCTTTAGGGATCTAAGATGCTGGAACAGTAGACTTTCAAAAAATGCTTTGATGCTCAGATTTAACAAAAAGTTAAAAGAAAA
The DNA here is from genome assembly GCF_049354715.1 of Callithrix jacchus. Lineage (NCBI taxonomy): Eukaryota > Metazoa > Chordata > Mammalia > Primates > Cebidae > Callithrix > Callithrix jacchus. The sequence goes on from NC_133503.1 coordinate 155,891,563, forward strand.
TAAAGCCCTTAAAAATAAACATAATACTTGACAGTTATCATTGTTGTATTAGTATGAAGTGTTGTTTCCTTACAAGTCAATAAGGAGAGGTCATTATTTTTGTAGCTTCCCATGGAATAAGAAGGTTGGTACTTTATAACACTATAAAGTGGGAACCAGATAGATTTTGAAGTTTTGAAAAGGTTCGATTGTGGCCATCATGGAGTAGTTGAGAATTGTCTAACTAGAGTGGGATATTGACTTTACAAATATTTATCAAGTACTTTCTGTACTATATTAGGACTGTATTAGGCATTTGGATATGGGGAGCTTGTGATGAAGATATGTGGAAAAGATAGTGGCTCTCCCCTCAACATGTATATAATATATTAAGGTACATAATACATATGTACCTTATGAATAAAGGGAGGGTGGATTAATGAGTCTAGTACCTAAGTGCACACAACCCATTTCTCAGAGAGAGGGTTGCAGGCAGGACTGGCTATATAATTTGCAAGGCCTAATGCAAAATTAAAAACCCATTGTTCAAAGTTGGGCAAAACGTACCAGTAAAAGTACTAAAATATTGGCCAGGCGTGGTGGCTCACACCTGTAATCCCAGCACTTTGGGAGGCTGAGGTGGATGAATCACCTGCGGTCAGGAGTTTGAGACCAGCCTGACCAACAGTGAAACCCCATCTCTAATTAAAAAACAGGCCAGGCGTGGTGGCTCACGCCTATAATCCCAGTACTTTGGGAGGCCAAGGCGGGTGGATCACGAGGTCAAGAGATCGAGACCATCCTGGTCAACAAGGTGAAACCCCGTCTCTACTAAAAATACAAAAATTAGCTGGGCATGGTGGTGCACACCTGTGGTCCCAGCTACCCGGGAGGCTGAGGCAGGAGAATTGCTTGAACCCAGAAGGCGGAGGTTGCGGTGAGCCGAGATGGTGCCATTGCACTCCAGTCTGGGTAATAACAGTGAAACTCCGTCTCAAAAAAAAAAAAGTACTAAAATATGAAGCTTTTTCCTTCCATGTATATCTTCTGCTCATCCAACTTCACTTACAAAACACAAATTTAAAGAGAAAATTATTAAGAATTTCAAGATAGTGAGAGCAGAGCACCTAAGCCCAGAGCCCTTCTGAGCTTGGTCCCCTTTTGAAAGTAGAGTCTCAGGCGACTGCACAATGGGTCACACACTTATGAGGCCAGCTCTGGGTATGGGGTGATTTCTATGAAATTTAATATGTCAGCACTAAACCTTTTATCAAGAGAAATTTGAACAAGTTTGTACAGATCAAAATGAATATGTTTTGTTAGGTATATGTTTTATTTATTTACCTTTTTTTGGTTAGGAATTAGGGACAGGGATTATTTCTTTTACGGGAAGACAGACACTAGGGTATGAAAAACAGAGGAAGCAGCAGACTTGGAGAATACAGTGATTACTGGTGTACCGCAGAAACAGGCTGGGTCTAAACTTTAGCACAGAATTTGCCATCCAGGACTTTGGTACACAAAAATATGGGCAGCCATTCTCAGGAGGCTTTTTCTAATGGATTGATCTGTTTTTGTTTTGTTTTGTTTTGTTTAAGAGATGGGATTTCTCCATGTTGGTCAGGCTGAATTTGAACTCCTGACCTCTGGTGATCTGCCCCTCTCAGCCTCCCAAAGTGCTGGGATTACAGGCATGCGCCAGGATTACATGCCTGGCCCTGAATTTATGTATTTTTAAGATGGAAAGGCCGGGCGCGGTGGCTCACACCTATAATCCCAGCACTTTGGGAGGCCGAGGCGGGTGGATCATGAGGTCAAGAGATCGAGACCATCCTGGTCAACAAGGTGAAACCCCGTCTCTACTAAAAATACAAAACTTAGCTGGGCATGATGGTGCGTGCCCATAGTCCCAGCTAAGTTTAGACCCAGCCTGTCTCTGCAGGAGGCTGAGGCAGGAGAATTACTTGAACCCAGGAGGCAGAGGTTGCAGTGAGCCAAGATCGTGCCATTGCACTCCAGTCTGGGTAACAACAGCGAAACTCCGTCTCAAAAAAAAAAAAAAGATGGAAAATGGGCCAGGCATGGTGGATCACTTGAAGTTACGAGTTTGAGACCAGCCTGGCCAACATGTTGAAACCCCATCACTACTGAAAATACAAAAAATTAGCCAGGTATAGTGGTGCATGCCTGTAATCCCAGCTATGCAGGAGGCTGAGGCAGGAGAAGTGCTTGAATCCAGGAGGCAGAGGTTGCAGTGAGCCAAGATTGTGCCATTGCAATCCAGCCTGGGTGACAGAGTGAGACTCTATCTCAAAAAAAAAAAAAGGAAAGAAAAATGTGTTATCGTTGGTTTTACTTTAGAGAAACACTAAGGAAAGGGAACAAATTATCAATGAGACCTCAACTTAATCTCCCCTAGGTAGGATTTAGACTGTCCAAATACTGACACAGCACAGATTTAGGACTTGGGTAGATTGCTCTCCTGCTTATTAGCTGGATTACCTCTTATTAGCTGGGAATTATTTAACCTATCTGAGACCCTCACTTATTTTTTTTTTTTTTTTTTTTTTGAGATGGAGTCTTATTCTCCCAGGCTGGAGTGCAATGGCGCGCTCTCGGCTTACCACAACCTCTGCCTCCCGGGAGCAGGCTCCTGCCTCAGCCTCCCAACTAATTGGGATTACAGTTGTGCACCACCACGCCCAGCTAATTTTTGTATTTTTAATAGAGATGGGGTTTCACCATGTTGGTCAAGCTGATCTCAAAGTGCTCAGCCTCCCAAAGTGCTGGGATTACAGGCGTGAGCCACCGCACCCAGCTGAGACCCTTGCTTTCTATGTAAAATAAGAATGATAATTTGACTTGTCTCAGAACTAGGAGGAATAAATGAATTCATGCATGTAAAATGAATCCGTGCATGTAAAATGAATTAGGATACACAGTTTGTATGTAGATTTACATATACATATTCATTTATGTATACATACTCATATGTGTATGTCTTAACACAGTGCAGAGTCTGGAAATAATATCGGTTCTGTTTGCTTACTGCTACTGTCCCTTCTAGCTGGCCTTCCCAGCATTACTTAGGAGAAACAATATTCATCTTGAAAGAAACACCAGCATCTGTGTACTATATAACCTGTTACCTGGAGTTGCTCATGTGAGAGATGGCTCAATCACCTATTCCGTGTTACTGTATTTGAGACTTGGATTTGAGGCACGCATTTGATACCCTTTTGCTTATTTTTTCTGTGCAAGGTGTCTTAATATTTATGACACATTTTTCTATATCAGTAGTGACATCAGCCTTTCCTTTTCCCTCAGTTTCAACCCTTTTGGAGGGTGGCTGTTTGCCTCACTCAGTATAATTTCACTGATTATTCCAGATGTACCCTGGTTGTGGGTAGAGTCTGTCATCTGTCCAGGAGTTATTGCAGGCAGATGCAATGTCCGTTTATTTACATAGATTACCACCACCACATACAGCTAGTGACCAAAAGAAAGGTTTTCAAAAGATTGAAATCTCCTAACATAGGGTCGGTGTTTTTGTTTTTTGTTGGACAATAGACAGAGGAGTGAATTTGTAGCAGATTCATTTCTTTTCTTTTGCCTAAACACCTTGCTTGAACCTCCTCCAAACTTAAAAAAATAAAAAAATAAACCTAGAGGAAAAGAAGAGCATCCTTTGAATCTATAATACATTGGTCTGCTGTATAGCTTTTCTTTTTGCCAATGTTTTCTAAGGAAGACCCTCATGGACTCAATACAGATATCAGTGAAACTGCTGTCTCAAAGGCCTTTTATTAACTGCTAAAACTTATGAATTATAAGCTGCTAAAATTTATGAAAATTGTTTTTCTCCCTACTATATGCCACCCTACTCTGCTTCTATTTATTTTATTTTATTTTTATTTATTTATTTACTTTGAGATGGAGTTTCGCTATTGTTGCCCAAGCTGGAGTGCAATGGCACAATCTCTGCTCACTGCAACCTCAACCTCCCTGGTTCAAGTGATTTTCCTGACCCAGCCTCTCTAGTAGTTGGAATTATAGGCGCATGCCACCACACCTGGCTAATTTTTTGTATTTTTAGTAGAAATGGGGTTTTACCATGTTAGCCAGGCTGGTCCAAAACTCCTGAATTCAGGCACCACTATATCCAGCCTTCCATTTATTTTGGAACATTTCTCTTTGTTCGAAGTTCCCTTCTTCCTGAGCTTATTTTAGCATTGCACATGCCTACTGGTTTTTCTACGTTTTCTTTCACTGTCTTCTTCACTATATTTTCTTTTCCTCTCTACTCCTTGAGTATAGGCACTCATCAAGTTTTGGTTTCTCTTCATTCTCTATTCGTTCTGCCTAGGAGATTTCTTCCACTTCATGGCTCCCCTCTTGACAGCATCTCAGTGCTGATGTCTCTGATTCTCTTCTGACTCCAGATCCAGATGTTCCTCTGAGTGTGCTTAATGTGACTGCACCAATGCCCCATTACCCCCCACATCCGTTCAACACCATCATGTTAAATAAATTTATTATTCCTGTGGGAGTTTACTTATTCTGTTTCCTCCCACTCATGTCTGCTGTTTCGGACATCCCTCTTCTGGGTGGTGTTGCCCTGGTTCTCGTTGACACCAAACCCAATTCCCATGTCTGTCTCTCCTTTCAGACCATAAGCAGGGACGAGGCCTTTCCATTTGGTAACTCCTGCGTGTAGTACAGTGCCTGGAACACAGCTCAGTAAGTGACAAGCTGATTGACTCACTGAATTCCTACTGCACAGCTTCTCTCCCACCTCCCAGTTAGTTCTCAAAGACTTTTCGTGCCCTCATCTCTTCTGTAAATATTCTACTTTATTCTTTCGCCTCTCTGACCTTTCCTTTCTGTTTCTGCCAGAGTTATCCTCATCACAGAGTCCCTTTCTTTACAGGGCTGTGCCTTATTCATCTTTATATAACCCAAGTGCTGAACCACAGTGCCTTATACACAGCTGCCACTTCAAGGTATGCTAAATTTGAGCAGAGCTAAGAAGGAAGGAAAGAGATGTGAGGGGTGACAAATTGAAAGAAGAATTAGAAAGATAAAAGGGGAGGAACTAAAGGGCTGAGGCCAGCCAGTCTGTCTGTAAACATTCCATTAGTCCTGGTGTTAGGATGAAAACTTGTGTTTCTTTTTTTTTTTTTTTTTTTTTTCCTGATGTCCCTAGACACTTCTCCTCCTTTGGAAAAGAAAGATGATACCTTACTAGAGAGATGGGAAAAGTGGGAGCAATTGGGCTCAGTCCTCCTCAATAAAATCTGGTTCATAGAACCCAAAATTTTGGAGCCAGAAAATTCCTGAGTGGAGCCTAGTTCTTGTTCTACAGACAAAGAAACTGAGGCATGTGGAGGTTAAATGGCTTAGCAGCTAGCTAATGGGAAAATCAGCAGTCAAACATGAGTCTCTTTCTTCCTCTCTCAGCACATCTATCAATAAATCACATTTTCTCTTCTCCTGGTGGTGCAGGCCAGTATTTAAGGTGAGGGATTAAGATTACTAAGAGACTAGGCATTTTAAAGACCCTTTGCTAATCACAAAATTTTGCAAAGTATACATCAGGCTCTTTTTAAAGGACTCAGCATGGTTGGAAATAGATTAGTGGTTTAACATTTCTTTTTTCTAAGTGGAGATTTCCATACCAGCATCCCTGCTTTTATTTTCTTTTTAAAATAAAATTGTACTTAGAATAATTAGAAAAACAGATTAAAGTGGAATTGTTCTGGCTAAATTGGAGGTGAGGACCATAAATTCTGCCTGCTGCTCCCATCACCATCCACCTCCATCCTGCCCCTAGATACCCACTGAAGAATCTGAAAAGCTTCTCAGAGAACACTTTTTATCCTGTTAATCAAATGATCTCTAAGATTCCTTTCATTCTCTCACATTGTGGTGCTGAGATAAAGTTATCTGTTGCCATTTGGATCTTTACTGAAAATTCTCAGGTGATGAGGATTTAGGGAGAGCATAAGTGGTGTGGGAAGGTCTGCTAGTCATCAAGAAATGAAAGGTATCCTTCATTTGGTTTTTAAGAAATAGACAGGAAAGGGCCAGGCACGGTGACTCACGCCTATAATCCCAGCACTTTGGGAGGCCGAGGCAGGTGGATCACGAGGTCAAGAGATCGAGACCATCCTGGTCAACGAGGTGAAATCCCATCTCTACTAAAAATACAAAAATTAGCTGGGCATGGTGGTGTGCACCTATAGTCCCAGTTACTTGGGAGGCTGAGGCAGGAGAATTGCTTGAGGCAGGAGAATTGCTTGAACCCAGAAGGCGGAGATTGCGGTGAGCTGAGATGGTGCCATTGCACTCCAGTCTGGGTAACAACAGCGAAACTTCATCTCAAAAAAAAAAAAAAAAATAGACAGGAAAAGAGATTGATAGGGCAGCAGACAGACTTTCCACTGCTTGGAGATTTTGAGTGCTATGGCTGGAGTGATAAACAAAGACAACTGTTAGCAATGGCCACATATCAAGAAATGAAGAATGAGGAAGCCAGAGTTGAGGAGCCCAGATTAGGGAACTCTTCTGAGCTCAGGATAGGAAGAAGAAGACAGACTTTTTGGAGAAAAGAGTTTGAAAGGTTTTTGTGTACTGGGTTTATAATGCAAAGGGCAGAACTTTGTTGAGTTGTTTTCAAAGGTTTAGCAAACTAATTGCATTTCAGCATACATTTGTCAAATGGTAGATGAGAAATGTATTGTTCACCCTACTGAGGTGGTAATGTTGGAAAGAGATCTTGCTGAGCCACACAGGAGAAGGAAGCTTTGTGAAACTGCGTAGAGTGTGTGCATGTCACCCAACCTCTCTGAACTCTTTCTTCCCATCTGTAAAAATAGGAAGATGGTCATTTTAGATATGCTGGGGCTGTGCCCACCCCCATGTCTGTCCTCTCCCTGCCCCCTCTGCCTACAGGTGTAAGGTGTTAGCCTACCATTATTCTCTTTTTATCTAGGGTCTCTTTGAGTCAGTGGTTTCTAACTAGAGACAGTAGTAGTATTTTTACCTAGGGGACTTTCATCTAACCAGCCTCAGAAACCTCTTCTTACATACCATAAGAAAAACGTCTGCCATGATAGACCTAGATGTTAGCTGCCTGTCACAAGCTGGGTATTTCTTTTTTTGAGACAGAGCTTTGCTTTGTCACCCAGGCTGGAGTGGTGCAGTGGCTTGATCTCGGCACTGCAACCTCCACCTCCCAGGTTCAAGCGATTCTCGTGCCTCAGCCTCTTTCAAGTAGCTGGGATTACAGAGGTGCACCACCACGCCCAGCTAATTTTTGTATTTTTTGGTAGAGACATGGTTTCGCCATGCTGGTCAGGCTGGTCTCAAACTCCCGACCTCAGGTGATCTGTCTGCCTCAGCCTCATAAACTGCTAGGATTATAGGCACGAGCCACTACACCTGGCCTGAAGGGGTGTTCTAATGTTGGGTATGATCACACATGCGTCAGCTCTGTTCTGGTACTCATATTTCTTCAACTAGAGGCTCCCCTCATAAATGTCAGATTAGTCCCAGGAGACTAGTCTGTGATCTGATTTCCCTCGCCATCATCCCCAGCTAGGAGGCAGAGCTGAGTTTAACTAAAAGTATAAGAAAACTGGGTTTTTTGCTCACCTCTCCAGCTGTACTCTCAGATTCTCGGAATGTCATGTCTGCCTGAACATCCTCCTCTGAAGAAGCCAATGAGAATTATTGATAATGTATGCGCCCCCAGGAGGCAAACCTTGTACAAATAAGCTGAAAGACAAGGAAGTAAGGTTATATACAGTTATTAAGGAACACTCAATCACCCCTGCTTTTTAAAACTGCGTAATGAAACTTTAGCACATTTCACCCTTATTCTCGTTTTGTTTCTGTTTTTAGCTAGAGACTCTGGGTCAGTGGTTTCCAACCGGAGAAAGTACTGTTTTTGCCTAGGGGACTTTGGGGAGCATGTGGGAATATTCTGATTATCACTGTAACTGGGGTTACTGCTAGCATTTTGTAGGGAGGGGCTAGGAATGGCAGGACAAGGCCAGTCCCAGAAAAGGGAGAATTATCCTATCTCAAATGCCAGAAGCATCCTCATTGAAACACTGAGCATTGATGAAAGTGTTCTATTTCTTTGCCATCTTTTTTTCTTTTTTCCTTTTTTTTTTTTTTTTTTGAGACGGAGTATCGCTCTTGTTCCCCAGGCTAGAGTGCAATGGCGCGATCTCAGCTCACCGCAACCTCCGCCTCCTGGGTTCAGGCAATTCTCCTGCCTCAGCCTCCTGAGTAGCTGGGATTACAGGCACGCGCCACCATGCCCAGCTAATTTTTTGTATTTTTAGTAGAGACTGGGTTTCACCAAGTTGACCAGGATGGTCTCAATCTCTTGACCTCGTGATCCACCCACCTCAGCCTCCCAAAGTGCTGGGATTACAGGCTTGAGATAAACTATGATAAACTACCCTTGAAGATAAGGAGCCTGTAGCTATTTGGACCTTAGTAGTGTAACTCTGTTTCCTGACATTGGACCGTCAATAAGGTTCTGCCAAAATACCGAGAATTATGAGTAGCGAGGCATCAGATATTTAAAACATATTTGTTTTGTACATAAGCATTATAGTCATTTTGAAACTCATTTATTGTATACCCGGATGTAGACAGATGTTTATAAAATATTTGAATTAAATGCAACTGAATACTCACATTTAAAAAATATCCTCAGTTACTTTTAAAGAATGTCTTGGAGGCTGCAGGTGGTGGCTCAGGCCTGTAATCCCAGCAGTTTGGGAGGCCGAGGTGGTTGGATCACAAGGTCAGGAGTTCAAGACCAACCTGGCCAAGGTGGTGAAACCCCATCTCTACTAAAACTACAAAAAAAATTAGCTGGGCATGGTTATAGGAGCCTGTAATCCCAGCTACTGGGGAGGCTGAGGCAGAGAATTAATTGAAACCCAGGAGGCGGAGGTTTGCAGTGAGCCCAGATTGGCACTTCAGCCTGGGCGACAGAGCGAAACTCTGTCTCAAAAATAAATAAATAAAATAAAAGAATATCTTGGCACCCATTAAGAAAAGAAGGTACAGTGGCTTATGCCTGTAATTTCAGTATACTTTGGGAGGCTGAAGTGGGAGGATCACTTGAGGACAGGAGTTTGAGACCAGCCTTGGCAACATAGTGAGACCCCTGTCTCATGTAAAAAGAAAGACAAATAGGTGTTTGATTTTGGGTTTTCATTTAAATGGCTCTAATCTGGGTTTTCATTTAAATGGCTCTAATTTTAATATTAATGGCATAGGACTTTTAAAATAATTTTTAATTTTTTTTAAAGCAAGGCAGCTGCTGGTATATGGCCTACATTTAGATTTGAGTTGCAGTTTTTAAATGCATCTTCACTGTTGGTGGTCTCAGCAAAAAAGTCAGTTCAGACATGGCAGGAGTGAGGGATTGAGGGAAAGAAAATACAATTTCATTTTCCTCATGTTAAATGTGCATTATTAAGGATCCAGTTTAAATGTGTCTAAGATAATTGGAGCCCCTAGGAGCCACTTTGCTAAGCAGCTAATTCAACCCCTCTTCCCCAGGGAGGATAATTGTTGTTAAAAAACAAAAAAGTAAAATGTGTTGTTTTCTCGTGTAATTATGTAACTGACATCTTTACATAATAATACATTTGGGTGGTCTGTCCCAGAAACACTCGGTTTGTTAGGAAACATTACAGTTTCCACAAGTAATCACTTACTCCTAAATATTATGAAAGAATTCGGTATTATTACATTGCATCATTGCATTAGTCAGAAGCTAAACTTTCTAAATGAGTTTGGCACTGGAAAAGGCTTCTAGGTTTTTTTGCTATTTTTTTCCTGAGTGTCATTATATGAGCGAAAATTTTCTTGGGGTGGAATACTATATGACGGAATGTTTAAAAGTAACAAAATACAAGTCTGTTAAAGAGTAACAGTCCCAAAGCTGAATCTTTTCAGTAATTACACTCTGATATCCTTATCAATGCAGTTATTACTGTCTCTTTCAGCTCATTCGTTTACCCCCACTGGATTGGGTTAGGACCTATGGACTTACTTGCCATAGTGAACCACAAATATCTTGACAATGGACACACGGCCATTAAAATGGAGTTCATTTTAATCCTTGTCAGTAATAAGGTTCTGTGACTTGCTGATTAAAAAATGCCACACTTAAGGAAACTGGAATTTTCCCTTTAATTCTGTTCATCTGAGACTGTAGACTGCCTTGGTCCTGAGATCCCTAATCCCAGATTCAGCCAGGACCTGACTGTAACTAATCATGATGGCTGATTATTCCACCCGAGGGCATTTTGTTAAATTGCTATTACCTAGAATTGTGTGGGAGGCTTTTGCAAAGTAGCAGAGAGAGGAAAGAAAGTGCACAGACAGATAAAACTCTAAGGAGGTTGGAGAACCCCAGGGCAAAAGCAATATGAGGTAAACATACAGAAAGTTGAAATAGGCAAGGTAAAAGGTGCAGAAAGTTGAAATAGGCAATGTAAGGACAGAGTCTGATTTAAAAGGTAGAAAAGGAAATTGTGAGATGATTGCAAAACTGGCATCTATCTTCCCTCCCTCCCTCCCTCCCTCCCTCCCTCCCTCCCTTCCTTCCTTCCTTCCTTCCTTCCCTTTTTTAGAGACAGAGTCTCCCCATGTTGCCCAGGCTAGACTTGAACTCCTGGGCTCAAGAGATCCTCCTGCCTCAGACTCCCAAAGTGCCAGGATTACAGGCATGAGCTACCATGCCCAGCCAAAAACTAGCTAGCATTCTGACTCAATCCGTGGTTTATCCTCAGCAGCAAGTGGAAATAAGTAGGCTATGTGCAAAGGAAAGAAGAGGGTCAACAGTTTGGTTCCAAGGATAAAGACTAGGAGTGGGATTATTCTATCATTAACAACCTGCATTGTACTTCCTAGAGGAAAATGTATATTAGGTGAAATGACACATTTCTACTTAACATCATCCTAAATTAGTGCATTTAATATCTTTTTTTCACAAAGAAATTGCCACATTTTGTAACCTTTTCATGCAATGTACCAGTACTCTCTACAGCCATTGTGCCTAAATATGTGATATCTTACACGTTTGAGATGAATGGGCATCTAAAATGGTAGAGTCAGTGACATTGTTGGTACTAGACATTAGGTTTTATTACAACACAAAACTTCAATTACTTGAAAATAAAATCTTTTTCCCTAGTAAAACCTAAATGGAATCACTTGCCAGAAACAAATCTGTGAAAGCAAAGCTGAAATTTAATGGAATACAGTTTAAAAATGCATTTGGGTAGGTACTGCCATAAAAGCATTGCCTTTAAAATTGTAATCTACCTGGAATGACAGTGCTTTTAACTAGGGATAAGATGTATGTAGAAGCAAGTATCGATTTCTTCTTTGTGTGTTATCTGTATACTGAGCAGGTATTGAAGTCTTATGACATTGTTCAATCATTCAGGAAGATGCACTTGTCTTTCAACTTATAGTTCCCAAACTGTGTACCAGGGCACCCAAGGGTACCACAACTCTTAGGGGACATTTTACATTTTAGAGGAAAGCACAGCAATGTTTGGTATCTGTCAGGTACCCAGTGAATCACTAGCTTGAGGTAGTTCACAGCTTCAACATTAGATGGCGCTACATTCCTTTTGATGATGTCATATCTTTCTAAAGTTGGTTTTGGGAGGTTAGCATGATAGAAAGCAAGTGCTGCATGGCAGCTTTTGTGGTATGTATGGGAAGTGAAGGCAACTCTATCCAATCTGATTCTAAGATGTGAGAAAGGTGTAAACATACTTTAGTAAGTAATTGTGGTAAGAATGAAATAAAAATATACTTTTATTCTTTCAATTTATGCGTACTATTTTTTTTTTTTCAAATGGCTACTAAGCTGTTAGGACAGCTCCTTAGTAGTTGTTTGAACCTAGCTACTTAATAAGTGAACTGTTAGGTATTTCTTTGGCCTAAAAATTTTTTCCTACGAAAAAACTGGGAGATTAAGAGATTCATGAATCAAGAAAGTTTAGGAACCTCTGCTTGACTCTGAAATCTAACTTGGTCTCTTGGAGTTGAATCAAATACATCTATAGAAGATTTTGTGAACAGAAGCATAGTTCTGATTTTGCTGTGTTCTTTCCCACCTGATAGGGTCAGCTACAGAGCCAAGGTGTTTACACTCATTGATTTGCTTGCTGTTATATCAGCTGTCCAACAGCAAATAGAGACACTGTGCCCCGGGTCCCTTTCATTCTGCTTAGATCTAATGGAATTCATATTCCCTACCAAGTAGAACAGATGCATTCTTAAAATTCGTTCCAGTAAATTCAATTCTGTTATCTCATTGGCTTCCATTTCAAAAATGGAATTATACCCATGGGGTGGTGGCAGGGAGTGAGGGGAATTACAATATATTAAAAGCAAATATTTCAAAATTAAACATTGAGAGAAAAAAAATGTTTTTTTTTGTTAAGTTATTCAGAATAAGCCACAAAAGGCAAGCATATAATTAGCACATAATTTCAAATTTTTTTGAATTTTGAAAGCAAAATTCAAAAAAATCAATGCAGCAAATAAATTAGAGGTGCTTTTTCAATTCATAAAATAATTCTTTTCTTGCAAAAGCATTTGTAACAGGGGTCCCTGTGATATGAGCCTCCCCAGCGTATCTGAAATATGATTTAATTTTTAAAAATTCTATTTGTACCCAGTTTTTTTTTTCAGAAACACAACTTTGGTTTTAAACAAGGCGCATCTGTTTCCAGAAAATGCTTTCCCATGGATCTGTGTGTAGAAGGGTTGTATTGCATCTGGAGATCACACTCAGCTCAAATCAAGATTCTCTTTGAATACACCAAGCTTAGGAGCTAAACTCTCTTGGCTGCATGCTTGTGTTTGATCCTGTTGGGAATGAAGCTAATTGTTTAAGAATTTACATCCCGGTAAGGCTGTTAGCACTTTAAATTGATTGAGTATTTTAAAAAACTTATTTAAGACTTACTTATACTGAGGAACTTGGCTTTCCCCAAACTAAAAAAAAAAAATGTGTTTTCAAATTTTAACTGGCTTATCGCCTGCACAAACTCTAGGAGCATTCTTTTTTTTTTTTAAGTCTGAAAATTCCAAAACTAGGAGCATTCTTTTATATAACAATTGCAGTGGGTTTGACATACTGTCTTTGTAGCAAGATACATCTATATCTGTGCTTTCTTTCTTTTTTTTCTCCTTTCTTTTCTTCTTTTTTTGAGACAGAGTTTCACTCTTGTCACCCAGGATTGAGTGCAGTGGCACCATCTTGGCTCACTGCAACCTCTGCCTCCCAGGTTAAAGCAATTCTCCTGCCTCAGCCTCCCAAGTAGCTAGGATTACAGGCATGAGCCATCATGCTCAGCCTCTCTCTCTTTTTTTTTTGGAAACAGGGCCTGGCTCTGCTGCCCAGACTGGAGTGCTGTGGTGTGATCATAGCTTGACCTCCTGGGATCAAGCAATCCTCCTGCCTCAGCCTCCCAAGTAGCTGGGACATGTGCCGCTATGCCCAGCAAATTTCTAAAATTTTTGTAGAGACTGGGTTTCACTACATTCCCCAGACTGGTTTCGAACTCCTGGCCTCAAGTGATCCTCCTGCCTCAGCCTCTGAAAGCGATGGAATTACATGCATGAGCCACATTGCCCAGCCTTGTGCTTTCTTTAAAACTTTTTCTTGCCTCCCAATGTGCTAATTACTGCCCTGTTCTTAATGTTGTCTTACAGAACAAAGTGCCCTTTAAAATGTTTACATTCAAAGTGTCTTTTGCATAAGCATATAAAAAATCTTTATAAATACGAATTAATTCACACTATTCTGTGGAAGGAGTTGCTCTCATTTTTCTTTTCCAAAATAAGGCTTTGGCTGGGCGCAGAGGTTCACTCCTGTAAACCTGGCACTTTGGGAGAGCAAGGCAGGCAGATCACTCAGGAACTCAAGACCGCCTGGCCAACATGGTGAAACCCTGTCTCTACTAAAAATATAAAAATTAGCCAGGTGTAGTGGCAGGCACCTGTAATCCCAGCTACTCGGCAGGCTGAACCCAGGAGGTAGAGGTTGCAGTGAGCCAATATCATACCATTGCACTCCAGCCTGGGTGACCAGAGTGAAAACTCGAAAATAAATAAGTAAGTTAGGCTTTTGGTTCTTTGTCATTGTGTACCTGTCTTCCTACAGAGACAAGTTATTGTCAGTTTCTCCAGAGCAAAGAATCAAACCTTTAATTATAAACCTCACTTACCATCAAGCTTTACAAACAAGGGGACACACAAACACACACACACCTACCTCCACGGTAAGGGTGTGTTGAGAATGAAGATATCACACTTCATATTCAACAGTGGGTGGGTAGATATATCTAAATATCCTAGAAGTGTGTCTCATGCTCAGGGTGATCATTGACTAACTCTACGAGAAGCCTGAGATGAATCTTTTTTGTAAAGTGAGGAATATTGTTGAAATCTGAAGAATCACCATTTAGCCACTTACCAGATAACTATACTTTTTTGTTTGTTTGTTTTGAGATGGAGTTTCGCTGTTGTTATCCAGACTGGAGTGCAGTGGCACAATCTCGGCTCGCTGCAACCTCCGCCTCCTGGGTTCAAGCAATTCTCCTGCCTCAGCCTCCTGAGTAGCTAAGACTACAGGCACGCGCCACCATGCCCAGCTAATTTTTTTTGTATTTTTAGTAGAGACGGGGTTTCACCTTGTTGACCAGGATGGTCTCGATCTCTTGACCTCGTGACCCACCCACCTTGGCCTCCCAAAGTGCTAGGATTATAGGTGTGAGCCACTGTGCCCGGCCTGTTTTGTTTTTTGAGGTGGAGTTTCACTCTTGTCGCCCAAGCTGGAGTACAATGGTGTGCTCTCAGCTCACTGCAATCTCAGCCTCCTAGTTTCAAGCAATTCTTCTGCCTCAGCCTCCCAAGTAGCTCCCAAGTAGGGATTACAGGCATGCACCACCAAGCCCAGCTAATTTTTGAATTATTAGTAGAAGTAGGATTTCACCATGTTGGCCAGGCTGGTCTGAAACTCCTGACCTCAGGTGATCCACCTGCCTTACCAAGTGCTGGGATTATAGGCATGAGCCACTGCACCCAGCCAACTAGACTAAATTTGGCAATAAGCACATTTAACACACAATAGAATAACATGAGTGTTCCATTAATTGGATTGCTTATTATTAATAAATACCAGATAATTTAGAAATGTTATCTTTTATCCTTCAATAGCTATACAATGTATATGCTATTTTCTCCATTTTACAGGAGAGAAAATGAGACCCAGGGGTGTTAAGTACTTTGCCTGGTGGGTGGTGTAACCAGAATTCCGGTGCAGGTCTGACTGACTGCATAGTCTAGACTCTTTTTCAATTATCCGTTCGCCTCCCCAAATCCTGTTAGATCTGTAAGAGCCATTTAGAGTTTATCTAGTCCATCAGCCTTGCAGATAAGCAAACTAAATCTCAGAGGGACACATAACTTGCCCAAGGTTACCTGGCGTTCAGTTATTGATGCCTCTGAATAACCTTGAAATATGCTCAATAGATGTTCCATATCTATCACTCCTTCCTAAAGTTGAGACACTAACCATTGTTTGGTAGTACTGGAATCCTAGGGAACTCAACTATCAGGTAGCACCTCTGGACTGGTATTGAGGTTCTCTCTCGTCCTCTATATCCTTACAGACTTACCTTCTTCTGCTGACCTACTTCATGTTCTTGCTGCAGTCTGCCATTTAAATTCAGATAGACAGGCCTGGCTTGGTAGCTCATGCCTGTAATCCCTGCACTTTGGGAGGCCGAAGTGGGCAGATCATGAGGTCAGGAGATTGAGATCATCCTGGCCAACCTGGTGAAAACCCGTCTCTACTAAAATACAAAAAATTAGCTGAGCATGGTGGTATGTGCCTGTAGTTCCATCTACTCGCGAGGCTGAGGCAGGGAAATTGCTTGAACCCAGGAGGTGGAGATTACACCACTGCACTCCAGCCTCACAACAGAGCAAGACTCCATCTCAAAAAAAAGCAAATTCAGATAAACAGACGATATGCTATAAAATTGTCTTCTGGAGAGTATCCTGCTCATTTTAGGCACACAAAATGTGTTCACTAATAAATTAAAGATCTTGATTCAATACTAAGTATAAATTACCACCCTATAAATATTAAATGTCAACTCTTTTTTTTTCTTATTCCTAACGATGTGCATTCTTAATCATTTAGAAGCTTACATTCATTGAGCAACTCTTATGTGTCAGGAACCATGATAAAGCAACTTATAACTCAATTCGTTTAATTCTAAGAATTTAAGGGGTGGCTATTGTCTATGTAGTTTTTTCAACTAGAAAGTTGAAAATATCTTAGGCTAAGAAAAGTTTGTGGTTTTTTTTTTCTTTTTGAGATAGGGTCTTACTTGGTTGCCCAGGCTGGACTACAGTGGCACAATCATGGTTCGCTGCAGCCCAGCTAGACCTCCTGGGCCTAATCAATCCACCCATCTCAGCATCCTGAGTACCTAGGACCACAGGTGTGCGCCACCACACCCAAATTATTTAAAATTTTTTTGTTTTTAGAGACCAGGTCTCCCTATGTTGTGCAGGCTGTTCTTGAACTTCTGGGTTCAAGTGATCCTCCCACCTTGGCCTCCCAAACTGCTGGGTTTACAGGTGTGAGCCATCATGCTCAGCCTCAGATAAGTTAATTTCTTTTTTTTTTTTTTTCCCCTGAGACAGAGTATTGCTCTTGTTGCCCAGGCTGGAGTGCCGTGGCACGATCTCGGCTTACCACAAATTCCGCCTACCTGGTTCAAGCAATACTCCTGCCTCAGCCTCCTGAGTAGCTGGTTTACAGGTGCATGCCACCACGCCCAGCTAATTTTTGTATTTTTAGTAGAGATGGGGGTTTCTCCATGTCGGTCACGCTGATCTCCAACTCTCAACCACAGGTGATCTGCCTGCCTTGGCCTCCCAAACTGCTGGGATTACAGGCGTGAGCCACCATGCCCAGCCAGTAAGGACCCAAACCAAAGCTCTATTCTAAATGGAAAGAAACTTGACTTGAGCTTCCATTCTTCTTCTTCTTCTTCTTCTTTTTTTTTTTTTTTTTTTTTGAGACAGAATCTTAACCTGTCACCCAAGCTGGAGTGTGGTGGCTCGATCTTGGCTTACTCACTGCAACCTCTACTTCCCAAGTTCAAGCGATTCTCCTGCCTCAGCCTCCCAAGTAGCTGGGATGACAGGTGCATGCCATCACATCTGGCTAATTTTTTTGTGTGTTTTGAGTAGAGAAGGGTTTCACCATGTTAGTCAAGTTGGTCTTAAACTCCTGACCTCAAGTGATCCACCCGCCTCGGCCTCCCAAAGTGCTGGGATTACAGGCATGAGCCACCGTGCCCAGCCTCCTTTCCTCTTTAAGTAATCATTAGCCACAAAATCTGTAATCTCTTTCTCACTCTCTTTAAAGATGGTAGGATACTCAAAAGAATTCAGAATGTGTGAGTGGGTTCTTAAAAATAAAACAGTGAAAGGGGTCTGGGGATGGAGGCCCAATTAAAAGCTTAAAAGCACTAGGCCTGGAAAAAAGGTGTGTGTGTGTGTGTGTGTGTGTGTGTGTGTGTGTACCTATGTACCTTTTCCACAAATTATATGGAAGGACAAGGCTAGATCTAGATGAAGTGAAAATGAATACAAGACAGCCCCCTCCAGATGAACTTAATTAAAACTTTGTCAGCCTGGCTGCGTAGTTCTGGAAGTAGTTCAATGTTCATTTCTACATTTATACAAAATCTCTCACAAAATCTCTAGTATACTGTGTTGTTAACATACCTTCTAGGAAAAAGATGACCTTTTCAAAACACAACTCAGGCCTTGTGGGCCATACCTTGAAATTATATCATGTTCCTACCTAAACACTAGACACCATGGAGGGCTTTCTACTGCCCTTGAGATAACTGCTGACTTCCTTTCAGCCATCTCCTCTGCCCAGTTTCCATCCTCAGTCTGTGATTGAAGCCTTAGCCATTCCAGCTCTTCAATAACTTCTTTTGCACCACCCTTCCCCTTCTAGTCTTTCGTTGACTAATCTGGTTCTTTCTGCTTTCTCCCTCTATGTGCATTCCCTTCATGGTGAGACATGCCCAAACTATAGGCCCAGAGTTTTTTAGTTTATTGTTTTTGGGGTTTTGGTTTTTTGTTTTTTTTTTTTCATCTTTATACTCTTGACAGGTCTTCTATTTTATGGGCAAAGGTTATTGTATCTGCTTTTTTTTTTTTTTTTTTTTTTTTTTGAGACAGAGTCTCCGCCCGATGTGGTGGCTCACGCCTGTAATCCCAGCACTTTGGGAGGCTGAGGCAGGTGGATCACGAGGTCAAGAGATCGAGACCATTCTGGTCAACATGGTGAAACCCCGTCTTTACTAAAAATACAAAAAATTAGCTGGGCATGGTGGCACGTGCCTGTAATCCCAGCTACTCAGAATTGCCTGAACCCAGGAGGTGGAGGTTGTGGTGAGCCAAGATCGCGCCATTGCACTCCAGCCTGGGTAACAAGAGCGAAACTCCATCTCAAAAAAAAAAAAAAAAAAAAAAAAAAGAGTCTCACTCTGTCACCAGGTTGGAGTACAGTGATGCAATCTCCACCTATCAAGTTCAAGCGGTTCTCCTGCCTCAGCCTCCTGAGTAGCTGGGATTACAGGCATGTGCTGCCACACTTAGCTAATTTTTGTATTTTTAGTAGAGATGGGAGTTTCATCATGTTGGCCAGGATGATCTTGGATCTCCTGACCTCATGATCCACCCGCCTTGGCCTCTCAAAGTGCTGGGATTACAGGCATGAGTCTCTATGTCTGGAGCTCACATCAGTATAATCAGCCCTAGCCTTTCAACCATACCCTCAAATCCTGCTTTTTTTTTTTTTTTTTGAGACAGAGTTTCGCTCTTGTTACCCAGGCTGGAGTGCAATGGCGCGATCTCGGCTCACGGCAACCTCCGCCTCCTGGGTTCAGGCAATTCTCCTGCCTCAGCCTCCTGAGTAGCTGGGATTACAGGCACGCGCCACCATGCCCAGCTAATTTCTTGTATTTTTAGTAGAGACGGGGTTTCACCATGTTGACCAGGATGGTCTCGATCTCTTGACCTTGTGATCCACCCGCCTCGGCCTCCCAAAGTGCTGGGATTACAGGCTTGAGCCACCGCGCCCGGCCCAGAAATCCTGCTTTTACTATGTGTAGCCCATCTCAATTTGAACCTCTATATACAGCACTTGTGAAGTTTTATTTGCGTATGAATTATCTGGTGATCTCATTAAACAGGTCCTGCCTCAGGAGATCTAAAAGGGCCTGAAACTGAAGTAGTTCCTTACAAAGTAGCTCCTCACATAAGGCACTGTATATGTATTTCTTTTTTTTTTTTTTTTTTTTTGAGGCAGGGTTTTGCTCTTGTTGCCTAGGCTAGAGTGCAGTGGCACCATCTTGGCTCTCTGCAACCTCTGCCTCTTGGGTTCAAGCGATTCTCCTGCCTCAGCCTCCCGGTTTTATCTGGGACTACAAGCACCTGCCACCAGGCCCAGCTAATTTTTTTGTATTTTTAGTTGAGTAGGCTGGTCTTGAACTCCTGACCTTAGGTGATCCGCCCACCTTGGCCTCCCAAAATGCTGGAATTACAGGCATGAGTTACCGCGCCCAGCCTATTTCTTTTGTATTCTCCACATTGCCCAACATTGTACTGGATATTCCTTAATCCCATCCCCTCTTTGTTTATGACAGTTCCTCTGTTTGCTCCTGAAATTCTGCTCATGTAGACTCTCAGCCTCATTAGCGAAGGGGTCTGTCAGGCTTGTTCACTATTCTAGCTCCAGTACAGAACCTGGTACATAGCAGATGCCTAATAATTTCTTTTCAGTAACTGAATGAATGAACATTACAAAGTTCAAATTCTGCTCTGTGAAGCTGTGCCCTCAATACCCCAAGTTAAAAAATTACTTTCTCTTCAGAATTTTTATAACAGTTCTGTGTTCCTCATCTGATTCTTCAGTGTTTGCCAAAACATAGTCAGAGACTACCTGCATCAGAAACCTCCAGAGTGTTTGATAAAATTCAGATTCCTAGGCTGTACCCCAGACCGGTATAATCAGGTCTCTGGAGCGGGGGCTGGCAGTCTACATTTTAACAGATTGTAGCTCACATTAAAATTAGAGGACATCTGATCTGAACTCTTAGCTCTGTTAGAAGTGCTGATGAAAAGCAAAATAATAAAAGATGGTCAAAATTGAAAAATAAATTACTTTTCCCAAAATAATTATTAATTGACTTTTTGGTTTATTTTTGCTGTTTTTAATTTTCTCCGTAGCAGTATATTGTTTGTTCTAAAATCTTGTCTGAAACCATTTAAAAGTTGAAGTCATGACCACTTGAAACAATTTCGGAACACAGGCAGAAGCATAACATTCAAGGTAAACTATATGTTTGAGAATTGGGATTGAAAGAAGGTAGATAGTACTCTGTTCTTTTATTTAGAACTTCTGGCAGAAGGCCAGGCATGGTGGCTCACACCTGTAATCCCAGTACTTTGGAAGGCCAAGGTGGGCGGATCACCTGAGGTCAGGAGTTCAAGACCAACCTGACCAACATGGAGAAACCCTGTCTCTATTTAAAAAAAAAAAAAAAGGGAACATCTGGCAGAATTGTAAATGAGAGGAGAGGAAAAAGAAAACACTGACTGATTGGATGTGGACATGTGTTCTCTTAGTTCTGTGGTTACAGGGAATTAGTGGTGATCACATCCAAAGACTAGTGACACTGGGTGTTGTCCCAAGGTCCACTGGAAAATTCCTACAGAGAGACATCAGGCAGTTCAGGCTGTCTTTGAGTCTCTGAAAAAGAGAAAATCAAATCTGGGGACCTTTTAATTTGGGAATGTTAAAGTTAAGTTGCTCTACTTTTTTGTATATTTGAAAATACCATGAAAAAGAATGATCTGTTGTATAACCATGCTCATAGCAACATTTTTCACTGTCGCTAAAACATAGAGGCAACCCAAGTATCCATCAACAGATGACTAGATAAGCAAAATGTCCTATATATACGCATGCAATGGAATGTTATTAAGCCTTAAAAAGGAAGGAAATTCTGACATATTCCACAACATGGATTAATTCTGAGGACGTTAATGCTAAATGAAATAAGGCAGTCACTAAAAGAGAAATACCTTGTAATTCCCTTAAATCAAGTACCCAGAGTAGTTGAAATCAGAGACAGAAAGGAGAATGGTGGTTGCCAGGGTTTTGGGGAGAGAAAGAAATGAGGCATTATTGTTTAATGCATAAGAGTTTCAGTTTTAAAAGATGAAAAGAGGAATGGAGATGGATGGTGGGTATGGTGGCACAATATTTGAATGTATTTAATGGCGCTGAACTGTACATTAAAAATGGTTACAATGGTAAATTTTGTGTTATGTATTTTACCACAATTTTTAAAAAGGAAAAAAAAAATCTGAGCCCACACCTCTCCCCCAAAAATCTGGAGATGGGGGAGTGGGTGTGAGGGGATGGGAGAGGGGTGTGAGGAGAGGGAGTGGGGATTTGGGAAGAAAGACCTGCTGTTCTTTGAGGAGATGGGTGGTGGAAAAGGTTAATTATGTGGAATTGGGACCACCCTTAGTATTGTGAATACATTTGCACATACTCACTCTGTGTAAACACATGGGCTAGAATCTGGCTATGTAGTTGTTCCATTCTTGACAATAATTTAGATAGTAAGCTTTTTACTAGATAAATAGAAAGTTTAATATTTAAAAAGTGACTTTCTTAATTGGGTCCTGCTGAAAATGAAGCTGGATTTCACGTATGTGAGGGAAAATTTTCAAGGTAAATGGCCGTAACTGAAGGTCAAAGAAGTGGCCTCACTACAGGTTCAGTCCTTTTCAATTCTGAATCCTACAGAGATTGCAAGAATCACTTTGACAATGAAGAAATAAGTGTCCCCACTTATTTCAGTTGGGTTGAAAGTATAAATAAAGGTTTTCTCAGTAAATTCAAGGCAGAATAATCTAACCTTAGCAAATAAAAATATATGTAAATTAGCACAATGGGAAAATAAATAGAAGTAAAATAATGTATTTGACTGGAAATGAAATTATTATGGTAAATAATAATTATTACCAGGTAATATTGACCTTGAAAAAAGATGGAGGTGGTTATTATTGATGATGATGTTAATTATAGAACAGTGGGAAATGGAAATCCTAAAAGGCACCCCTCTATTAACTAAATAGGTTTTGGGGCCTCAAAAGAAATTTTTGTTATTACCGTTATTTTCAAGCCCATGGAACTGACTCGAATAACTCTCCAGAACATAATGTCCAAAGCAAAGCTAATAGACTAAAAGCAAAAGAAAGGGAAAAACAAGCAGGATAAGAGAGATGAAAAGAAAATGAGACCCAGAGTTTATCTGCATCAAATAAGACCACACCAAGAATAGTGTGTTCAGCTATGAGCAGCTCAACTCCAGATGTGGAACAGCTGGAGGGAGTTCAGAGGAACACAGCAAGAAAAGAATTAGACCAAACAAAGAACTGGAACACATAAAAGACAGCAGCCCTTGAGAATGAGTCCATGATATCAGTCCTTTTCTAATTTTTATGTCAAGGGCTAAGAAGTATAAGAAGTTCTTTTATATATAGTTCAATTTTTCCTTAATATCCAGGGATGTTACTCTCTAAATATGTGAGTACTTGTAAACAGACCAGAAGAAAAGTTTGTGCACATAGTCTGGGTGGACCTGGAGCTCTGTAGTGAGATGGGGTGTGGTGAGGATAAGAAGAGCATAAATGGAAGCCTAGGGAGACAACTCTGGGAGTGTGGGCTCTCCAAATGACGGGATGGCCTGTGGTGGGAGAGTTAGCAGTTCCATCCTTGGAGGAACATTAAAAGTATGCTGAACTGGTCCTAGAAGTTTTATTGTTGGGAATCATCCAGAGTCTGACAGAGAGCTGCGTGAGATTGCCTAATGGGTTTCTTCCGTCTGTTTTCTGTGATTCATCCACCCTAGCCCACGGCAGTACATGGTTGAGTCACTGCTGAATGCAGATATCTCATTATAAGGGGGAATTAAAGGCTATTAAAAATGATTTGCTGCTAGTCCCAGATTAAAGAAAGTAGACCAATTTACAATTACAGTAGCCATGGTCCAAAATAAAATGCAAATTGTCAAAATGCAGCACTTACAGGGAAATAGGAGTGAACCAGAGCATACCTTCTCCAGCATTGTTTTTAGAGGGTGCAGGGCAGTTTTTGTATTGTTGTGTTTGGTTTTTTTGAAACTAGGTCTCGGTCTGTCACCCAGGCTGGAGTGCGTTAGCAGAATTTGTACCTCACTGTAGCCTTGAACTCCTGGGTTCAAGTGACCCTACGGCCTCAGCCTTCCAAGTAGCTGGGACTAGAAGCATGAGCCGCCACGCCTAGCTGCAGGGCAGTTTGAGAGAAGCCTTTGGGTATGTTAGTGAGGTGCTTTGATTTGGGGTTTTCTTTTCCTCAAACATTTGAGATGAACTATCTCCATTTTAGGAAAGAAGATTCAATTCTGTAATATTAGCCCGTTGTTACTGCTTCTCTCTTAAATCTGAGGGCTTTTTGAATAACTCACAGTCTTCAGTTCTTAGCTCTATGGGATTAAAAGTAAATTAAAGTGAACAAATGGAGTTAAGCAGGTATAGAGATCTAAATTTTGATAATTTCTCACCTGTTTCCATCCAGCTCCTTTAATTTAACCATTAGTAATTTCTGATGAGAAAAACATATGTATATATTCTGGGTAGGTGTAGTTTAGTGCTTAACATTGGGGCTTAAAGTCAGGGCTTCAGCATCCATCAGACCTCTGAATTCTATGTTTGCCATTTGTTGGCTGTGTGTGAACTCTTTCCTTGTCTATGAAATGGAGACCTGACACCAGCGTAATCCCTTAATCATAAAGAGTAAAAAAGATAATACAAATTAAGTGTTTAGCACAGTGCTGGCACTGCTTTGATGCTAATTAAAAGAATGACTACAGAATGCTTTTCAAACTAGTACTAAGAAATGGGAAAATGGAAGATAGAGATTATGAAGTATATGTTTGAGTTGCTTTGGTATTTTTGCAAAATGGGTGTTGGAGAAGATAAATAAGGAAATGCAAAATGTGTAATTTAGGAATCATGGGTTTATTAGCCAATGAAATCAATAGTGTCCAAAGGAATAACTGTACATTCAAAATAGTAGTTGAAGAAAAAAACTAGAATCAAGACTTTAGGCTGGGTGCAGTGGCTCACGCCTGTAATCCCAGGCTTTGGGAGGCTGAGGCAGGTGGATCACTTGAGGCCAAGAATTCAAGACCAGCCTGGCTGACATGGTGAAACTCCATCTCTACCAAAAATACAAAAAAAAAAAGACTTTAAATTGTGACTGAGGCAGAGCTGCCAAGCAGATACTGAATAAATTATTTTGTCATCTCTTGCTAGGGAAAATTCCCCTAGTTTTATGTGTTGGTCACTTAATGAGAGGCCGCGTTGGTAAAGGAGTGGATCTTTAGGAGCAGGCCAGCCAGAATTCTCTCCAGCCCTATGACTGCTTCTGGCACCTTAGCTAAAAATAGAGATTAAAATAGAGGGTCACCTCTGCTCCAGTGTGAGTTTTTTGTTGTTGTTTTGGTTTTGGTTTTGTTTTGAGACAGGGTCTCATTCTGTTGCCCAGGATGAAGTGCATGGTATGATGTTGGCACACTGCAGCCTAGACCTCCTGGGCTCAAGCAATCCTCCCAGTTCAGCCTTCCAAGTAGTTGTGACTACAGGCATACACCACCATACCTGGCTAATGTTTTTTTGTTTGTTTGTTTGTTTTGGTAGAGATGAGGTCTCACTATGCTGCCCAGGCTAGTCTTGAACTCCTGAGCTCAAGCAATCCACCCACCTTGGCCTCTCAAAGTGCTGGGATTACAGGTGTGAGCCACCATGCCCAGCCCATGAGGTTTAATGAAATATATATATAAAGACCTGGTACCTAGGAAGTGATCAGTAGACGGTAGGCATTGTAACTTACAATAATCTATGTTTTCTTCTCCTGTTGCCAGAGCAGGTTCACTCACTTCCAGATGTGCCATTCTGAAAGCATAGACTCAGAACAAGTAGTGCTTAGGAGTAACTTGACACACAGAGTAAAGTGAGAATACTGACTGCCTTGATAAAGACACAAAGCCTCTTAATGCAGCCATGCTTGTGTTGTTCTGGAAGTTAATGTTCTACCCATGCAAATTTGAACCACTTACTATTTAATAATGCTTTGTATTTTATACAACACTTTATTTACAAAGGAGATTTTTGGTATATTTTATTAATATACTTCTCTCATTCCCTTTGTGCAAAGTATAGAAATTTAACCTCAATTGATTGTGGTTCCATCTCTTTCCACTACATTATGTGGCTTTTTACATGAGTTGCATCTTTAGGTACTTTGTTACTTTTTGTAAAAAAAAAAAAACAAAAAGTGTGTGTATATATATATATTTTTTCTTGTATGAAAGTTTCTCAGAATACTGGACTTTAGCATACCTCTTGCCTGTGATGCTGCTTTTCTTTTCTTTTCTTTCTTTTTTTAATTTTTTTGTAGAGACAGGGTCTCCCTGTGTTGCTCAGGCTGGTCTTGAACTCCTGGCCTCCAGTGATCCTTCCTTCTTGGCCTCCCAAAATTCTAGGACTATAGATGTTGAGCCATCGTGCTTGGCCTGTGATATTTCTTTTTATTGCTGTGACAAGTGGATGACTCAGGGAGTAGATAGTAAAACAAGTTTTGGGGAAGCTAAGGAGAGATTTCAATGTTCAGTCTTTAGAACATCAGGGTTAGGCATTAAGATTTAATGTCAGGAGTCTCTGATTCTCATTGCAAACCAAGTGGTTGCCTGTGAGTGAGGAGTTATGTCTCATATATACAGATACCACTATTTCAAATGTAGATGAAAATACATGTGAATACCATGTGATTATTAAAAATACAAATTCACTCAAAAACATTCCTGAATTGGCAGTGACTTAAGCATTATATATTTTCTCAGGCTACAGATACCAAACAATATATCACTTTTTGGAGTTGATTCTTCCCTAGATTCCTTTTTTCCCTGCTTTCTTTACATTGAAATGTTTTAGAACACATGACCTAGAACTTTTTGGATTTAGGTATTAGCTGGAGACTAAAACCACTAAATAAAGTTTTTGTCTCTGGGATGGTTTTATTCTAGTGAATCTTTCCTCCTGTTACAGGTGAAAAGCCTCAGACCTTCCACTTAAGTGGTGCACTTTGTAAATTTCATCTAAAGAACATAAAATACTTTATAAAACTCCGCAGTGATAGGAGGAAAAGTGGTAATGGGGGTGGGGAGGATGGGGAGGGCCCTGCCCAAGGTCATACAGGGCACCAGTGGAAGCACTGCATAGAGAGCACCGGATTCTCCTGACTTGAATTCATTGTTCTCAGACTTTGTTTTCAGAGACTTGATAAGACTTTCCTGCTCTAATTTCATCATCAAAGAGCTTGGTTTGAAATACTTATATTTTGTGCTGGTATCTTTCAAAATATGATATCTTCTATCAGCGAGGTCAATCACTTGGGTTAGTTTGTTTTGGCAAAATTGCACGAACTTGAATTCCAAGGTAATATTGATCTATATTCCATAAAAACTCAGACCAGGTATTCATGACACAGATTTGATAGTAAAACTTATAGATGAAACAGGAATAATCTAAGAAGTGAAATTATTACTGTCAGACTTTTAGTTCCCCAAGTGGGAAAAATTACTATGCAAAAGAATGCTATGCTACATTAAAACAAAACAAAACAACACTATTAGTGGGATATTTTTCTAACCTATGCCTCAAATTTCCTAGTTTTCACATTACAATTTGGAAATAAAATTTACCAAAACTATTTTGTTAGTCACTTGCTAATTAATTTATATTTGTTATAAAAACAAAAACAAATTAAATATTTACCATAGTCCAGAGACAAATCACTACTGGTTATAAATGCTCCCACAGAAAAAAATCCATGAAGTCAGTTACTGTTCAGAGATACCATCCTTTGAAGGTGCTGACCGTCTTCTACAGGACTAAGCAACACCCACATGCTGCCAGCTCCCCACACCTGCCTCTCCTTACTTACGTATGGAACTTTCCTTCTAGATACTGACATTTCTGAACTATCAGCACCACCACTTCAAGCTCAACATGCCAGAAATTGAGGTTATCTGCTCGCAAATGCATTTCTCCTCTCTTTGTCCTGTTTCAGTGAATGATGCCTCCATCAAGTAGTCACTTGGGGCAATGTCTAGTCTAGGGTTTAGGGCTGCTTGCCAACCTTATCCCCTCCACATCTGCCCAAGTCATTTTTTTTTTCTGTGTTGGAAATGTACTCATCTCAGTCCCCTGCTAAAAGTTAAGTGGCTCCCCATATCCATTATAAAAGTTCAAGTTCTTTGGCACAGCATAGAAGCCCCTCTTCGCTTACATCTAGCCACTCTGGCTCATGTGACAGCTCGGTGAAATGTTGTGGTTTCCTACATGGGTGGTGCCACTACCCTGTTCTTGGAGCATGTGCAGATATTATTCCTTCTACCTGCATGGCCTTCCTTTCTGCTCTAAACTCAGCCCTGGTGTGTCTTTGACATGCCACTTACTCAGCTATTTTGGTACTTGTGTGTTTGCCTTGCCTATCTCCCCTGACACCCTACCCCTCTAGACCCTCAGTGCAGGGATTATGTCTTATTTTTGGTTTTGCTGCCTGTACAGCCCAGAACCCGGGAAATGGAAGGTGCCCAAATAATGTTTATTAATAGATGAACCAACTAAGGAATCAGGAAATTAATTTATTTCCCTCTGATCAATAGAACATTGATGGCAGACAAACTAAATCCAGGATGTTTGAATCCTCAACCCTACAGGTATCATAAGTCTATGACAGTGGATAGCTTTCCTTGATAGAAAGGTATGGCCTCTTAATATCTTTTTTTTTTCTCTTTTTGAGACAGAGTTTCGCTCTTGTTACCCAGGCTGGAGTGCGATGACGTGATCTCGGCTCACCGCAACCTCCGCCTCCTGGGTTCAGGCAATTCTCCTGCCTCAGCCTACTGAGTAGCTGGGATTACAGGCACGCGCCACCATGCCCAGCTAATTTTTTGTATTTTTAGTAGAGACGGGGTTTCACCATGTTGACCAGGATGGTCTCGATCTCTTGACCTTGTGATCCACCCGCCTCAGCCTCCCAAAGTGCTGGGATTACAGCTTGAACCACCATGCCCGGCCATCTTTTAATATCTTTTTTTTGCCATAGTCACTATTATAGCTATACAGCCAGATGACGTATGCACAGCCAGGGATCCTGGCCAAGCAGCTGTACTGATGTTCTTAGACCTATCAGCAGCCTTAGTCAGGTCAGGTCAGCATGTTTTACTCAATCACCCACCTGTAAGCCTTGTGGATAGTTGTGTCTCAACTGGCTTTGGTCCTTCCTCAGAAAAATCATATGAAACTTTTTTTCTTTAATTTTTTCAGTGTCAGATTCTTTCTCAATAAACCCTTGCCATTGCCACGCCCATCGGCCTAGATGCTCCTAGTATCTTTCCAATGCTGAATAAAGTCACTAAGTATTGCTGAGAGGGAAAAGAATTGGATCTGAACATTTCACAGTCCTTAGCGTGCTGCTGCTTCCAGCCCTACATCATGTCCATGTCAAACACTAACCAAGGATTTAGGATGCTCCTAAAGGCCAAGATCCTTGAGAACTTCTTAGAGGAGTAGTGCAACAGGGAGGACCCTTTGCAAGTACATTGTAGGCAAGCTCTCTTTGAATACAATGCTTAGATTAACGAAACTGAGATCTCTCCAGCAATGGACAGTCACCAAATCAAGTCCCAGCTCACTGTGAATGGAGGTGTTCTTAGTGACAAAGCTAATTGGAAGCTGCTGGGGGATCTTTCAGGTATCATTTCTGCCCACCTATTTCTTGTTCTTCTCTTACGAATTCATACAGGAAAGGTTAGAGAAACAGATGGAAATACTTAGAATGGGAAGGAGGAAAGACTGAGGTTGTAAGAGTAAGTAAAAAAAGGGTTAGATTTTCAGGCTGGAATAGAGGATGTTGGTTTCCTGGTAATCAGGCCCACACAACCACTACTCTCAATCCTTCCAACACACCAGGGTTCCCCTCATGCCTCCTTCACAGCTCCTTTGTTTATACCTCTCTGAGGTGCACATAACCAGATGACTTTCTGTACTGTTGCCACTCACCTTCTTATAACTGATTACCGTCTCACAGACAGAAGTAGAATCAAGAAGACCTTCAGTTCAGTAAAGAAGCCAGAAGATCTCTTTTCTCTCTCCTAGGTCTTGGATACATGCCCAATGATTATCAGGAACTCTCTTAATATTCAACCAGATTTTAATTAATTTTAGAATTTGAGTTGCCTCAAATTCTGTGTACAGCAAAGCAGAGATTAAGTCATTACATCCATTAATAAACTGGACATTTGAGATCTATAAGAACATAGCTTTTTGTTCTTTATTTTGTTAACTATTAGAACAGTGTCATGTTTATTAGATATCTATTGAGTGATTGAAATACACAAATGATGTTAGACAAGAGGACAGGCTAAAAGTATCTAATCTAGTGACCTTAAGAATTCTGCCATTATTTCCAGTTTCAGTGCTTTTGATCTCTGCTCACAGATACATGGTTTCCAAGCAGAAAACATTGAGCACAGAGAAACTTTTGTTTGCTTTAAAAATAATTAATGTCTACCAATATATGGGAGAAATTACTCAAAGGGGCAGGGTGTGTTTTATATATTACATTTAAGGGCAGATTACTGAGGGAAAAAAATCACCTAGTAACCTCATTAAAATGTCATTTTTCAGATTAAGTCACAAGGAAAGGAGACTTAATTGACACTCCCAGGCATTGCCTGGGCTCACTTTCTTCTCCAGCCAGATCAACCTGGTCAGTTTGATTGAAGTCTGAGGTGACTTGCCAAGAGGTGGTACATACAGTAGCTAGCTAAAGGATAGGCTGTCCCCAGTTTACAAATCAGTTGAAAAGTTAACATGAGATTTGTTTCTATGGGAAAACAGAGTCTAGCTTGTCTGCAATGTTATTTATATTGAATCAGTTTCCCAGACAGACCACAAGCCCAACACTCTGTTGTTAGTCTCTTGTTTTCTTTTTTTTTAACGACCGGGTCTTGTCAAAAGCAACATACAATTTTAAAGACTTTATTATATGTCCACAAATACAAAAGGGAAAAATAGTTAGAAATAGCATTATTTATGCATTTTATAAGTGACTGTATCATTTCAGCTTATAATACCTTTCAAAAATGCCCCCTCATAGAAACTCAAATGTCATTTAATCTCAGTTAACTTAAGTCTGTGTAATTTTTGTTTGTTTGTTTGCTTTGTTTTTTTAAGTTAGGGTGTTGCTCTGCCACCCAGGCTGGAGTACAGTGGTGCAATCATGGCTCACCACAGCCTCAGCCTCCTGGGCTCAAGTGATCCTCCCACCTCAGCCTCCCAAGTAGTGAAAACTATAGGTGCATGCCACCACACCTGACTAGTTTTTTGTATTTATTTGTAGAGATAGGGCTTCACTATGTTGCCAAGGCTGTTTTTTGTTTTTTCTTTAAGACCGAGTTGCTTCACTCTTATTACCCAGGCTGCAGTACAGTGGTGCCATCTTAGCTCACTACAACCTCCGCCTCCCTGGTTCAAGCGATTCCCCAGCCTCAGTCTCCTGGGTAGCTGGGATTATAGGCTTGCGCCACCACACCCAGCTAATTTTTTGTAGTTTTTTTTTTTTTTTTTTTTTTAGTAGAAATGGGTTTTCACCATTAGCCAGGTTGGTCTCAAACTCCTGACCTCAGGTGATCCATCCGCCCTGGCCTTCCATAGTGCTGGGATTACAGGCGTGAGCTACCGCACCCAGCAAGACTGAAATTTTTTGACATAAAAAAAATTTTAAAGCAAGTTTATATCTGCTGTAAATTTCCATTTTCTGTTTATTTATTGGACCTAGATTTCTTGTACTGTCTGTGCTTATAAATTGCAGTCCCTTAGCCTTTACTGTCATTGTTATCACTGGTAAGTAATATTTATTTAGTGCACTCATGCTTTTTCTATAGCTGTTGCCCCAAGTAACATCACAGTTGCACAAACAAGCTGGATATGATAGAGTAAAAACTAATGACTATTTCTAGAAATTTGTCTTCAAGTATCTCTAGGCCATTGCAAACATGAAAATAAGGGAACTCTGCTAGTATGGAACTCAAAATCACTTCCAGTGCATAACAGATCAGAAGGGAAGAGACAGATCATGAAATAGCTTTTATTCCTATATACTCCTTGACGTTGAAATCTCAGTACAACACTGATATTGGAGGGTGAGACTAATTCTCATTTGTGATTTAACTGTTTAAGCAGGTTCATATTTTATGTTCCCAGAAGATTCTCTGGACCTGTGATATCAGTAAACCTGTATAATAATAAGACAATGATTTCTGGCTCTAAAGTCTCTAGAAGAAAATCATAATTATAATGTCTTATATTGGGTTGGACCCATATGAAACTGACACAGTTCAACTGTTTTTGACATACCTGGTGCAACCTAATATTTGCTTTGTAAAGCAAGCATAGGAGGTAACTGTACTAAGACTCAGAAAGATTAAATGACTTGTTTAAGGTAATATGGTTAACAAATAGCACAACTGGGATTTTAAAACCCAAGTTTTCTGACTCAAAGTCTGGCATATCTTCTACTATAATATACTGTGCTTCTGGGGAACAAACCAAAATAATCAAAATAATTGTGGTATTGAAAATATGATCCAAAATAAGGAAACTATATTTTTTTAGGGAAGAAAAATTATTGTCAGTGTGGTCAGGTGATTAATCACTGGGAAATTTAAAAGTATGAAGAAAGCTTGTTTTGCCTAATTATTTACATTTATGAGCCAAGAGATTCTTTTTTTAAATTTCTACTTTTTTCTTTTAACTTTTTCCAAATTATTAGGAAATTCCAAGGCTTTACAAAAGTTGAGAGAATAGTATAATGAACCCCATATATCCATCACCAGGTCAATAATCAACAACTCATAATCTTTTTAAATCCACATTCACACATACTTCCCTATTCCACACTGGATTATTTTTAAGCCAATCCCAAATATGCTATTTTATTTATAAATATTTCAGTTTGCATAATACATGATTCCTAATCCATCTTTGAGACTTATTTGGGGAAATGAACATTGCATTTGTTGAGAAGCAAACAATTAAAAACCTTTAAAATATTCAGCAAAGCATATGCAAGGGCTGTTTAGAGCTAAAAATTGCATCACATCAGCAAGAATTCAGTTACCAAATCTTCCCCTTCTGGCCTCTGAGCATCAGATACTAGCTGTAGGTATGCCAAGGCGTGCATAAGGAGACTTGTTATTGAACACGTTGTTTAGAGTGTGTGTGCACCAAATATGAAATTTAACATATCATCCAACTCAAGTAATGAAAGGCTCTCTTTTTTTTTTTTAATCACCTCATGTGGTGTTTGTGTGGGGATGCCTTTTTAAGAAATAGTTGTGCATAAATGAATTAGGATAATTTACTCAATCATTTCTAGATATATAAACTGAACATTAGTGCTGCAGAGATAGCATTGGTCACTTGTGAGTATTTTTGTTATTATTCTTTTAAGTGCTTTTGTTGTCTAATTGGAAAACTGGTAAAATACTATCATTTTCCAGATAAAGTTCTTGGCCAGTTTTCTCTCTTTCAAACCCCCTAGGACAATCCACAGCTCCATGAAAACATGAGTCAAATACATTACAAATTTCCCAAGGAGAATCAACATCTTTTCCAGCTGTTTGGATAGTCTGTCTAACATCTGACCACAGCCCTCATCTCCCAGTATTGTTTTGGGCTTTTATACTTTAACTTTGATTTGTTCAATGTTATAATTTAAAAATTGAGCCAATAGTTTGAGTCTTCACTTTTTTCTTTATGACTTATAGCTCTTATCATTTATTACTTATAACAATGATAACTTTTTAAAAATGCCAGACACAGAAGATACTGTCTTCTTAGGCACTTCTTGGCAGTGCAAAAATTCCTTCTTAATGTTATTACATTTTCTCTCTCTTTTTCCTTTCTAGGTATTTTTCTATTATTTGTAAAGTGAAATGTCTCCCAACTATAACATCAAAAAGAGCTAAACTTGATCGGAATGATTAGTTTCAGGTTTTCTATTTTAAATGTCTCTTGGCACTAGCCAGTTTGTTTTAATTTATTCAGAAGGAATGCATTTGTGGTCATTCCAATTAATCCCTTGTCTGTTTTCTCTGGCATCTGTGTGAAACTAGTTACAATAACTTTAAAGTTTGGCAAGCTGTGCAGTAAACTGCCCAAGGTGGGATGGAAATCTTTCAGGGCCCAATTAACAAAGTCAACTTGTCCTCCAGCCTATCTACACAAAATCATCTGTTGCGTTGAGTTGTCACTGTAACCGTGAATAACATTTGACGACTAGTTCAGGGCAAGAAGGTAAAACGAAGCAACTGTGTTGTTAAGAATAGATTCCAGAGTTTTGAGGACCAAATATCAACAAATATGGAGTTCTCTCTCTCTCTCTCTCTCTCTCTCTCTCTCTCTCTCTCTCTCTCTCTCTCTCTCTGTCTCTCTCTCTGCTGTAGTGTCTAGGATGAGAGAATGAAAGTGAAGTAAGCTGCTATTAAAATACCTGGAATTTTGTTTACGCTTTATTCAAAGAAAACATGATTTTGGTTTCAAATGGTTAGTAGAAGCTGAGTGATATTTTATAAATTTTTTTGTACCCACCTGAAATTGGCACAACCAGAAGACCAGTACACCATTCAAAAAACGATTATTGAAACCATTTAATTTAATAGCCGTTATGCACTAAAGTCATTGAATTATGTTCAATAGTTTTTATTTTCTATTTTCATTAGCTATCCTTTATTATTTTTTTAATAAGAGTGTTCTTTATTTGTACAAAGTATTACAATCGTCTCAGCATTCTTCACTCATAAACTTTTCACTGTATTTCTTTAGCAAGTTAAGAGTGTCAAACCACACGTCACTACCTGTCAAACCCCAAGCGCTCAACTTAGAGACAAACAAAAAGTGCTTGGACCACTGAGTGGAAACAGAAAAAGGCTAAGAAAGGCCAACAGAGAGATTTTGGAAGCAGTTAAAGAGGACGGTTTAGGAAGAGTTAGATTCCCGAGCACCATCAGATTTCCCTAAGGTTCAGAGGGGCTTCAGTTCATTTTTTAACAAAAAAATGAAATTTATTTCAATTTTTTTTTAGCCTTATGTGATGTCTTTTGGAGAGAGTTTCCTCTCAAACTTCATTATAGCCTGTGAGATATTAAACTAAATATATACCTGTACATGCACCACACTTTGGACTTACTTCTTCTAACGTTTTCCCTTTTCTCCAGCATGCAACTACCTTTAAAGTATGCCAAGAGATATACTAGGTTTGGGGTTGTTAAACCACATTTTCGTTTACTTATGCTTATGCAATAAATGCAAACTTTATCTTAATTTATGGTATTTTAAGTGTCCCAGGCCATGTTACCGTCATGACTTCTTGATTAAACATGGGATTTTTTGTTTATTGTTTACCAATAAAGAGTTTTTATTTTTTATTTGTATTTTTTTTTTTTAAAGATGGGGTTTCACCATGTTGGTCAGGCTGGTCTTGAACTCCCTACCTCAGGTGATCCGCCCGCCTTGGCCTCCAAAGTGCTTGGATTACAGGCGTGAGCCACCAATAAAGAGTTTTAACCACTTACATTTTTGCTATTGAAACAAAGTTTGTTGTAACCTTCTTATTCCAGAATATTCTAGGCACTTGAGGAAAATTGTCAACTCACAAAATTCAGAGATCACTATGCCACTGCATGCTTTATAGTGGGTTTTGTTGAGATCATAAAGCAGAAGTAGATTTTTTTTTTAATGTTAAGCATAGAAAAGATTACTGAAAATGGGAACAGACCTGCTTTTATCTGTTTGGTAATTCTCTCTGATTCACCAGAGCATGTATCCAAATTATTTAATCTTTCTATTTGTTCACTCTGCATTTTGCTCCTGGCAAAATGTGCTGAAGTCACTGTTATCACGTGTTTTTATTTATTTTATTTTTTTTTGAGACCGAGTTTCGCTCTTGTTACCCAGGCTGGAGTGCAATGGTGCGATCTCGGCTCACTGCAACCTCCGTGTCCTGGGTTCAGGCAATTCTCCTGCCTCAGCCTCCTGAGTAGCTGGGATTACAGGCACACACCACCGTGCCCAGCTAATTTTTTGTATTTTTAGTAGAGATGGGGTTTCACCATGTTGACCAGGATGTCTCGATCTGTTGACCTCGTGATCCAACCGCCTCGGCCTCCCAAAGTGCTGGGAGTACAGGCGTGAGCCACCGCGCCCGCCACATGTTTTTAATTTTTGAGAATCCATGTTTATAAGATAGACACAGAAAGAAAAACTAACTGCACAGAACACCACATTAAGAGGAAAGCAGTTGAAGTTCTGCCATGCATAGTTACCAAAAAGAAAAAAGTGTGATACTATTTGGCCCCATCTTCCTAACTAGGGAATTCAAATTGTTGAATACGTAATAGTACTTTTGCAAGTATTTCAGTTTTTAAAAAATACGCTGTGGTGGACGAATCATGCCTGTTATGTAAACATATAGTTACTAAAGACATTAGGAAATGCGTGTGTGTGTGTGTGTGTGTGTGTGTGTGTGTGTGTTTTGAGATGGGGTTTCACTCTGTCACCCAGACTGGAGTGCAGTGACACGATCTTGGCTGACTGCAATCTCCACCTAGTGGATTCAAGCGATTCTCCTGCCTCAGCCTCCCAAGTAGCTGGGATTACAGTCACTCGCCACCACTCTTGGCTAATTTTTTGTATCTTTTAGTAGAGACGGGGTTTCACCATGTTGGCCAGGCTGACCCCTCAGGTGATCTACCTGCTCGGCCTCCCAGGGTGCTGGGATTACAGGCGTGAGTCACTGCACCTGGCCTGCTTATTTTAAAAGATGTAAGATGTGCTCAGAAACAAAAAATGTGTTTAAATGCTCTATATCTTTTTTTTTTTTTTAAGACAGAGTTTTGCTCCTGTTGCCCAGGCTGAGGTGCAATGGCACAATCTCGGCTCACTGCAACGTCCTCCGCCTCCCAGGTTCAAGCAATTCTCCTGCCTCTGTCTCTTAAGTAGCTGGGATTACAGACATGTGCCACCACACCCAACTAATTTTGTATTTTCAGTGGAGATGGGATTTCTCCATGTTGGTCAGGCTGGCCTCAAACTCCCTACCTCAGGTGATCCACCCACCTTGGCCTCCTAAAGTGCTGGGATTACAAGCGTGAGCCACCGCGCCTGGCCTAAATGCTCTATATCAAGAGGTAATTCCCTCTGAAGACTGCAGTCCTCAGATCACTAGGCTGCTGCTAACTGAGTAGGACACAGCAGCATACAGTAAATAGTGCTTTCTGGCTACTTTCTTACGATAGTTGAAATTATGTCTAATTTATCAAGAAAATGAGTGCATATTTGATTTGGCTATAAACGTGATGCTGCTTAGTTTTAAGGTGTCTTCATGAATGGGCTGAGTGAAGATGTTTCTGTATTTTAGGGTGGGTTTTTTTTTTGCCCTCATCCTCCCACAAATGTTAAAAATTAGCTTGGCATTTTAAATCCCTGTGCTTTTATGTCAGGTCTTAGGTAATATAAAATAGAAGAAAAATTAAGAGCAAAAAATTAGATATGCCAGGTTTTGCTTTTTTGTTGAAAGTGATCAA
Source organism: Callithrix jacchus (assembly GCF_049354715.1). Classification (NCBI taxonomy): domain Eukaryota; kingdom Metazoa; phylum Chordata; class Mammalia; order Primates; family Cebidae; genus Callithrix; species Callithrix jacchus. The sequence continues at coordinate 155,928,477 of NC_133503.1, forward strand.
TCATTTGAAAGCTGTATTAATTTATTCAGACAACCAGTTTTGTAGAGTATCAGTTTACGTCATGCTGCATATAATTTCACTTCAGCATACTTCTCCTATATTAGAGAGATGAAACCAGAGCTCTAACTTCAACTTAATGGCCCAAAGTTGATACTCGCATCTCTCATTTCTCTAGTCACATCCAGGCTTCTTGAAAACACTGTATCTAATCTTCCATTTTTATCCTTATTCCTCCAGCTCTGGAATCTTGCTTCTCACCCCACACCCATCACAATCACAGAACAATAACTGCTTTTTACAGAACCACTTTTTTGGTACCACATTTGGTCCTCACTTCTCTATTTCCTTCCTTCATAGCTTCTTTGACCCCACGTTCAGTTGTCTAGTCACTTATCATGGGCCTCCTCTGTGGATTGCTCTTCCTCCTCTGCTTTTTACATGTTGATGTGCCCCAGGATTCCATCTCTGGCTTCTGATCGCTGAGCAAATCTCCCAATATGACCACATTTCCTCCCCTAGTTTCATCCTCGCTCACATGCAGATGATTCCCAAATCTGTGTCATGAAGGTGGCTGTGTGTATCCAGCATCCTGCTTTACCCTATTTACCAATAGGTAAAACTGGATCCATTTTTACCTAGTGTTTTGCTACCCACTCTTCTTATTTTCTCAGAGGCAGTGAATAGCACCACCAACCCCAGTTCTTATTTTCTTTGTGATCCCTTTATCTCCTCCCATATCCTGTTTCTAAATTTTATCAAGTTCACTATAGTCTTCATATCCTCAAATGAACCACTTTTCTCTCCAGCTTCATTGCTGAAATCTCTCATCTGCTTTTGAATTCTCCCATTTGGCATGATTTTATCATTCAATACTTTTACATTCTTATATTGTCATTCTAGTGAAATTTTGGAGAGAGAAGAGATAACTTGTGTGATGAATTCATTGTGTGTACACAGAAGTCTAAGCCAGCTTTAAATTACAGCACTAATGTTTTGGAAACGTTAGGAAATACCAGTAAACAAAAATTTTAAACTAAAAACCCTGAAATTGTAATATACTGAAGACTGACTCTTAACTAATATTTGTCTATATTATTGCAGATTTTTCTATTGCAATACGTATGACTGTTTTTTAAAGGGGATTGTAATATACGAACTGACTTATATTTTAATTTAATATGTGCCTACTTCTTTGTTGGTAATTATATGCCTACAGTATCATTTTTTATGACATGTTTATATGACTGCAGCACAGCTTATTGAACTAGTGCCCTAAAGGTGGATATATAGGATCTTTCCAGTGTTTCATTATTATAATCAAAGCCTTATTCATACATCTTTCTGTACTTGTACATCTAGTTTCTGAGGACAGATTTCTGAATGTGAAATTTGTCTCACATGTTTAAGGGGATGCATTGTTTTAGGGCTTTTAAAATAGGCTGCCAAATAGCTATTGTTTGGGAAGAATTTTCAAACCACTTTTTTTCTCTTCTCTTACACCACCACAGTAACAGTCGTCAACACGGAATAAGAATTCCATGACCAAACGTGTGTGAGTTGCTTTCTACCACCAAGTGAGCAAGTAATTCTGCAGTGCGCTCCAATTCAGTCCCACCACTGTCTACCTGGACATAGTGTCAGATCCCACATGCTGGGGTTCAGTCCCCATGATTGTCCCCATAGCACACCAGTTGCAAGTCCAGGTCTCCAGAACTTCTGAATGACCAGCTTCAAGTTGGGGTTCCCACGACTCCCACTTTTGTTTCTGTTAACTTGCTGGAGCAGCACACAGAACTCGGGGAAACACTTACTTACATTTACCGTTTTATTATAAAGGACATTGCAAAGGATACAGGTGAAGAGATGCATAGGGTGAGGTGTGGGGGAAGGGCCTTGGAGGCTCCGTGTCCTCCTTGGGGTACCACCCTCTAGGAACCTTCACATGTTGAGCCATCCGGAAGCTCTCCGAACCCTGCTCTTTTAAGTTCTTATGGAGGCTTCATTACATAGGCATGATTGATTAATCCATTGCCTCTGGTGATCACTTGATCTTCAGTCCCTTTCCCCTTCCCTGAGGTTGGAGGATGTGGCTGCAAGTTGCAATCCTCTGATCCTGCCTTTGTCTTTCTGGTGACCAGCCCCACCAAAGCTAGCAATCAACTTTAGTATACCAAAAAGACAGCCCTTTGGAGAATCCAAGGATTTTAGAAATTGTATGCCAGGAAATGGGGACAGAAACCAAATATATAGTTCACAATATCACAGCTATCCAACATGTTAATACCTTTTAATACACTCTGTAGCAGAACAAGAGTTTGTCTGTGTTCCCCATTCCCACAATAGTAATCATTCTTTTATGTTTTTATCCAATTGGATAGATGAAGAATGGTATCTCAGTCTATTTACTTTAATCTTGGACATTCTAAAATGTTTGGTCATGTGCTTGCCAAACCCACACTAGATCAGAAGCAGGAAATTGGAAGAATAAAGATCCACTGCTATAGTCAAGTCCATTGGCAGCAGTGTGAAGTAATAGCAGACAGACCAACAGTGAGCAAGGACGCAAGAACCTCCCCCTCCACCCACAAAGAAAAGAAAAAATCAGAAACAGAATCCCAAAATGCACACACAGTCCATGGCCCATTGAATTCAAGGCCCAAAAGCCTAACTCTCTTCCATGGTCTCTATGGCTTTCACTGCATTTCAACACAAGTTCCCCCATCTCAGGATTTAGAAATCTCACAAACAGCGAAACCTTGGCTCATAAAAATAGTAATTAATTAAATGTCAACTGTTGTCAATCATTTGCAGATTGCTAAAATAATATTCTTTATTTAACGTCTTACTAAAGTAAAGCGTTTAAAATGCTTACACTATGAGCTGCAGAACTTCAGCCTTCCACTTACCTTCTTCCACCAAAATGCCATGAATGAGCTCTGTCCTATTAACCACTGTATCATCTGGATACACACTAAAGGGGATATTCATAATATACAAACAATAAATATAGTCTAAGGAATCTGCAAGAAGGAATGCTTCTGGCAGATGTGATACCTAGCTTTCCATCTAAAGAAGCTGCTGTGTGAAAATCTACTTATTTGAATCTCTCCGGAGTCAAGATTAGAGGGCCTGGGCCGAAGTTAAAGGATGCAGATTTCTAACAATTAGGACTTTCTAGCAAAGATTTTCTTATGAAATATTTTGCAAACAGGCAGGCCTCCAAAGGCATCTTAGTGATCAATAAATAACAACTCCTCTATTTTAGAGGAAAGAAAACCAAGGTGCACAATGGAATAAGTGGCTTGCCTTCATGAGTGGGGTGGGAATATAACCCCAGCTGTCCCAACATTTCATCCCCTGCTCTTTTACTTGTAACAAGGTATTCCTCAACCAGTTCTGCATTGCTAGAGTGTCAGCTCTGGAATTCAGTGTCTAATCATCAAGGATGTTGTAGAAAGGATTTCTACAGTAGGAAGAAGAAAGATTAGAAGAATATAAAAATCCCTACTAGCCAAGGAGCCTATCAATTTTGGTTTCAGTAACTAAGTGTCTGAAACCAGTATAGAAATACCTTCAGGCATCTTTCTCAAGGGGAAGATACTAAATTTTTTTTTTAATGGAAAAATAGAAAGTAAAATGACTTTATAGTGGGATATTACACCTTCCTGCAAAGTGAACATTCTGTAAAAGGGATGACAAATGAGTGTCACCTCCTGTCCAAGAGGAGAGAGGAACAAGTAGCACTTGCTGAGGAGCACTCTGTGGCCACAACCGTGCTTCTTGGAACAAAAGGTTTCAGTCTTCTGTACAGTCGGCCTCAGCTATGGGGATAGGCGGCCCATGTAGTTACCATCTCTCTTCTGCAATCTCCAGATAAAAAGAGAAATTACAACGTCAAATCAAGAGAATCTTTGTATTGGGAGCATTTAAAAATAAGACAAATTTATTGCTGAAACGAACTAACCATCTATTTCCAGAATCCTCGTGGCAATCAATTATGAAGAAATGTAAAATATTCAAGTTACTTTTTTTTTTTTTTGAGATGGAGTTTCACTCTTGTCACCCAGGCTGGAGTGCAATGGTGCTATCTTGGCTCACAGCAGCCTCTGCCTCCCAGGTTCAAGCAGTTCTCCTGCCTCAGCCTCCCAAAAAGCTGGGATTACAGGTGTCCGCCACCATTCTCAGCTAATTTTTATATTTTTAGTAGAGATATGGTTTTATCATGTTGGACAGGATGGCCTCAAACCCCTGACCTCAGATGATCCACCCCCCTTGGCCTCCCAAAGTGCTGGGATTACAGGCATGAACCACTGCGCCTGGCCTCAAGTTACATTTTAGAGTCAATTTTCTATTCTTGAATTTTCATTTTGTATTAATTTCTTTTTTATGAAACTCATAAAATTGGGTGAAGAACTAAAGTTAAACCTTGCCTTTTATGTCAGAAGACTGAGTTTCTTTGCTAGCTCTTACTGGGAAATGTGCTTTTTTCCCCCAAAGCAGACTAACATCAATTCTTCAGTTCCAGAATAAGGGTTTCAAGATGTATTTTTACTGTGCCAAAGTCTGCAAGAGTTTTGGAAAACCAAAATCGTAATGTGGAAATCTGACAAACTTGTACTGTGATCTGCTTCTCTGGAGATAACATGTTCATTGTTCAGAGAAAGGGGATAAATGTGTTAATTAGGCAGTAAATTTCTACTGTCAAATTCTTCCCATCCTTTATTACCTTTTTGTCTATTTTCAAGGAGACATTCCTTTCTGTTTTTTCAAACCTACTCTTAATAATTGAGTAATAATGGCTGTAGATTAATAGCAGTCCACATTCATGTAGTACTATCTAAGTGCCAGGTACTGGGATAAATGCTTTTGTTTTCGGCCGGGCGCGTTGGCTCAAGCCTGTAATCCCTGTACTTTGGGAGGCCAAGGCGGGTGGATCACCAGGTCAAGCGATCGAGACCATCCTGGTCAACATGGTGAAACCCCGTCTCTACTAAAGATACAGAAAATTAGCTGGGCATGGTGGCACGTGCCTGTAATCTCAGCTACTCAGGAGGCTGAGGCAGGAGAATTGCCTGAACCCAGGAGGCGGAGGTTGCAGTGAGCCGAGATTGCGCCATTGCACTCCAGCCTGGGTAACAAGAGCAAAACTCCATCTCAAAAAAAAAAAAAAAAGCTTTTGTTTTTTTTTTTTTCTATTACCTCATTTAAAGCATGGAGAGTGAAGTAATTTGTCTGAAGTCACATAACTCGTAAAGAAAGAAGCTAAGATTAGCTTTACAGGTCTCACTTTACAAAAAAAGTTTTTAGTAACTCTCTTTTAACCACTGCCTTCTTCTGTCTCCTTTCTTCTGATATCTACAGGACAATTGTCTTCATAATTTAAAATTCAAAATTTTCATATATCCTTTAGACCTTTGATCCAGTTTAAATGAACCAAAGTTAAATGATAAAATCTGTTCACATCATTTAACTTGAACACTACTGTGAATTATTTCTTTTCTTTTCTTTCTTTCTTTCTTTTGAGACAGAGTTTCACTCTTGTTGCCCAGACTGGAGTGCGGTGGCTCAATCTTGGCTCACCACAATCTCTGCCTCCCAGGTTAAAGCAATTCTCCCGCCTCAGCCTCCCAAGTAGCTGGGATTAACAGGCATGAGCCACCACACCTGCCTAATTTTGTATTTTTAGTAGAGATGGGGTTTCTCCATATTGGTCAGGCTGGTCTTGAACTCCTGGCCTCAGGTGATCTGCCCCGCTTTAGCCTCCCAAAGTGCTGGGATTACAGGCATGAGCCACTGGGCCTGGCCTATGAATTATTTCTTATTAGTTTTGAGGAAAATAGAATATGTATTTACTATATATTTCTGATTAACCCTTGCATTGAGATAAGGAACAGATGTTTTGATTTTGAGATTTTACAAGCTGATTTAGATACATTTCAGAATGAAAAGTTACTGTTCAAAAACTGACACACACAACACACTCTTGTATGGTTCCAATTATAGATACTGGGCTGGCTTCCAACTCCCAGGATTATACTTACAGAATACTCTATAGCAATGAGTATGAATTGTTTTCTCAGTGAATTAATGTTGTTTGGTAACAAAAAGTCCCAGATATGGTATACTTAATGGTAATTACTTACGTAAATCATAGTAGCCCCAGTGATGGAGTACATGGGATCGTGGGATAGAATACACAAGTGTAGTTTATATTTACATCATACTTTTAATTGTATGTACCTGTTGATTGAAAGTTTTGTTGGTTTTTTTTTTTTTTGAGACAGAGTTTCGCGCTTGTTACCCAGTCTGGAGTGCAATGGCGCGATCTCGGTTCACCGCAACCTCCGCCTCCTGGGTTCAGGCAATTCTCCTGCCTCAGCCTCCTGAGTAGCTGGGATTATAGGCACGTGCCACCATGCCCAGCTAATTTTTTGTATCTTTAGTAGAGACGGGGTTTCACCATGTTGACCAGGGTGGTCTCGATCTCTTGACCTCGTGATCCATCCGCCTCGGCCTCCCAAAGTGCTGGGATTACAGGCTTGAGCCACCGCGCCCAGCCCGATTGAAAGTTTTATATTGAAGTTGGATATTATAGTCTCCAGCTGTTTGCTAGCATACAAATTGTCCAAGGATATTAGGGAACAATTTGGTAATACCTGTCAAAATTGTAAATGCACATTCCCTTTGACCCTATACTCTTAGTAGTTTTCCCTAAGGATATAATTGTAAAAGTACACCAATATGTATGTACAAAGATGTTCATTGAAGTGTTGCTAATAATAGTAACAAACTGGGAATAACCTAAATGCCCATTGTAGGGAACTGGTTGAATTCATTACATTACATCGGTAGTATAGAACACCGTATGCTCCCTGAAAAAATATGTGCTGCTATTGAAAGACCTTCAGGATAAAACAGTCAAAAAAGGCAAGTTGTACAAGTCTGAACAATATGGGTAGTTTTGTGTATGTTCTTCTGCATACAGACATACATTAAATTAATACATGCCAATACCAACTCCTATAGTAGAAAAGATATTTTGTCCTGGAAGGAAACAGAAATATAATGCATACAATTAAGAATAATCAATTTGTAGAGTGGGACTGGGATGTTAGATGATCATGAGGCTTTTATCTTGTGTTTCAAGCCTTTCTCTACTGTTGGAATTTTCTAAACCAGTGTGTATATTTCTCCCACTTTTTAAAAGTTAATTTTCATTTCAACCATTTTGATGATGGGATTAGGCACAGCTTCTTTCTTTTTAAAGTTGTTCTTGCATCACAAACAACTAGTAAATTTTAAAACATAAAATCAATGGAAATAGTTTTTTTTTTTTTTTTTGAGAGAGAGTCTCGCTATCGCCCAGGCTAGAGTACAATAGTACAATCTTGGCTCCGTGCAACCTCCGCCTCCCAGGTTAAAGCAATTCTGCCTCAGCCTCCCAAGTAGCTGGGACTACAGGCATGTGCTCCTACACCTGGCTAATTTTTGTATATTTAATAGAGATAGGGTTTCACCATGTTGGCCAGGCTAATCTCGAACTCCTGGCCTCAAGTGATTCACCCGCCTTGGCCTCCCAAGGAAATAGTTTTTTGTTGTTTTTAAGATCACATTCTTAATCCTTGTGGATACAATAAAGTTTCTGACTCTACTTATTAATGTTTTTCCTAATCCAAATAGTGATTTTTAAAAACTTCAAGCCTAACCATAATGTTGTTTTACATAGAAGCAGTTATCCTAGCTCCTGTTTATCTTCGGTATTCCCCAGTCCTTGACTGGATGTAGATAGAGAAAGAGTACAGAAGGGCAGATGCCTAGAGCCTAACATTTGGACCATGTGGTACAAGGACAAGATACAAGAGACTCTGACAAAAGCAAGCTTCTTCTGTTTCCTGCAATGATAGGTGCTTTGGAGAAGGTTACAAATACAGACAGCCTCAGGATCCCACCCACAGTGTTCCAGAAGTGTGACCCGATATCTTTTATTAGGTGAGTATAAAAGGCACAGAGGATTGAAAGTGAAATACTCTCTGAGCTTGGAGTTTGGAGACCTGATGTCAAGCCCCATCTCTGCCACTAGCTGTGGAAGAGTCACTTAACCCTCACCTCCACAAAGAGATGAAGTGGCTACTTACCTGGCAAGAAAACAAGTCAGACATATTGATATTTATGATGAAAGTTCAGCCTTCAAACTTGGACACCTGTTTTACAAAACATCTTGATCTCTCTTCACTCAGCAATACTAAATAACCACAAGAGAGGTCAACCTTGAACTGAATGCTCCTGTCACAATGTAATAGAAAGGAGGACAAGCTATCTCTATATCACTAGGTATCCTAAATTCTATCCTTAGACTAATTTAGAGCTTAGAAAATCTTTGTGCCCTAGCCTCATTGGTTTGGACCGTAGGATTCTTTCACTGAAATACATTTACTTTTGTATTGACCTGAGGTGTCATCAAGAGTTGCAATAAGAAAATCACTATAAAGGATACATTATTTCATTATGTGTTTTAGTGTTCTTGTTTTTAAACGTCCAGATGGTAATATCCCTTTGGAATATGCACCAGGAAAATGTTGGTCTCTTCTACCAGCTAGGTTTGCTTCAGCTTGTGAGATAATGAGAAGATGATGTATCATTGTACATACTCATTTACCTATCTGAACCAATTTCTACATCTTTATGTTGAAAAAAGTAATATCCATTTTAATCTCCTTTGACTTTTAAACTTACATCTTCCCATCAAGCACTTTTGTTTGATACTTATATATGTATCTGTCTGCTTGACATCTGCACTCATTAATTCTTTCAACAAATAATTACCAAGCATCTACTATATGTCAGACACTGCTCTAGGCACAACAGATGCAGCAGCAATCAGGACAAGCCATGTACCTGTCTTGGAACTTCCAGTACAATAAAGGGAAAAAAGCAGCAAACAAGATAACAAAGTAAAATGTGTCCTGTGGTTGACAGTGATAGGTGCTAAGTGGGGGAGTTATAAAGCAAGAAGAAAGGAAGTTTCCAATGGGGCAGGGAGTGAGGAGGAAGGAAGAATGCAATTTTGGATAAGCATGAGCATGGAAAGCCTCATTGAGAAGGTGACAAATGAGCAAGGACAGGAAGAGGTGCAAATCAGTGCAGAAAGTGGTAGGAATAATAAGTGCATAGGTCCCAAGACAGGACTACATTGGTTTATAATGGTGTTCAAGTCCTCTATTTCCTCACTGGTTTTTCATCTAGATATTCTTTCTATTATTGAAAATGAAGTATCGATGTCTCCAATTATTATTGTAGAACTTTCTATTTCTTCCTTCAATTTCATAAATGTTGACTTCATACATTTTGGAGCTCTGATATTTGGTGCCTATATGTTTATAATTGTTATATCTTCTTGATGAATTGACCCTTTTATCAATATATAATATCTTTTTGTCTCGTAAAACTTTTTGACCTTTTTGGGTGATATTAATTTAGTCACACCAACTGTTTTTCAGTCATTGTGTGCATACAATATCTTTTTCCATCCATACACTTTAACCAATGTGTGTCTTTGGATCTAAAATGAGTTTCTTATAAACAGTATATGGTTGGATTCTGATGTTTTTAATCCATTGTGCCAATCTCTCTGCCTTTATATTGAAGAGTTTTATCCATTTATACTTCAAGTAACTACTGACAAGGATCTTAACCTTTTTGCTATTTGTTTTCTTTATGTCTTATACTTTTTTGTCATTTCCTCCAATACTGCCTTCTTTTGTGTTTAGTTGATGTTTTAGTGTAGTATATTGTTTCACTTCTCTTTTCATTTTGTGAATGGGGATTACAATTAATGTCCTAAACTTATAATAGTCTACTTTTACTTAATACCAACATAATAGTATATAAAAACTCTGCTTCTGTATGTTTTCCTCCTGATGTTGTTCTCGTAAATTACATTGATACATTTTGTGCCCATTAACATATGTTTAAAATTATTGTTCTTTGCATTTGTCTTTTTTTTTTTTTATTTGAGATGGAGGATGGAGTCTTGCTCAGTAACCCAAGCTTGAGTGCAGTGGCATGATCTTGGCTCACTGCAACCTCCGCCTCCTGGGCTCAAGCGATTTTCCTGCCTCAGCCTCCCTAGTAGCTGAGATTACAGGCAGCCACCAACACGCCTGGCTAATTTTTATATTTTTAGTAAAGACGGGGTTTCACCATGTAGACTAGGATGGTCTTGAACCCCTGACCTCAGGTGATCTACCCGCCTTGGCCTCTCAAAGTGCTGGGATTACAGGCATGAGCCACCACGCCCAGCCACATTTGTCTTTTAAATCATGTAGAAAATAAAAAGAGGAGTTACAAATTTAAAATATATACTGGCTTTTATATTTACCTGTTTGATTACTTTCTTTTTTGAGACAAGGTCTTACTCTGTTGCTCAGGCTGGAGTGCAGTGGTGCAATGATGCCTCACTGCAGCCTTGACCTTCCTGGCTCAGTTGATTTTTTTCACACCAGCCTCCTGAGTAGCTGGGACTACAGACATGTGCCCACCATACCCAGCTAATTTTTGTATTTTTTGTAGAGACAAGCTTTTTCCATGTTACCCGAGCCAGTCTCAAACTCCTGGGCTCAAGCAATTCACCCAAAGTGCTAAGAATATAGGCATAAATCATTATGCCTGGCCCCATTTCCTTAGTTTTAACTGCATTCTTTATGTCTTTGTTGTAGCTTTGACTTAACTTTGTCCTTTCATTTCAATCTAAAGAACTCTCTTTTGCCTACTGACAATGGAGGTCTACTAGAAGCACATCTCCTCAGTGTTTTTCTGGGAATGTTGTAATTTCTGCTTTATTTTTTAAGGATGGCTTAGTCATATATAGAATTCTTGGTCAATATTTTTTGTTCTTTTAGCACTTTAAAAGTATTTTCTCACTCCTTCTTGGTCCCCATAGTGTCCAATGATAAATCTTCTCTTAGTCTTATTGAAGCTCACTTCTATGTGGTAAGTTCTTCTCTCATCTTGTTGCTTAAAAACTCCTTGGCTTTCAGTAATTTGATTATTAGATGTTGTGTTGCAGATCTGTTTGCACTGATCCTTGTTGGAGTTCCCTGAGCTTCTTGACTGTGTAGATTTGTGTCTTTTATTACATTGGGGAGTTTTTAGCTGTTATTTCTTCAAATTGTCTTTTTTTCCTTCTCTTCTGGGCTTCCCATTATGTGTAAGTGGGTACACTGTTATGGTTTCCAGCAGATCTTTTAGGCTTTGGTCCTTTTTCTTCATCCTTTTTTCTTTCTGCTCCTCAGATTGGATAATTGCAGCGGACCTGTCTTCATGTTCACTGGTTCTGTTTTCTGCTGACCCACATCTTTTGTTGAAACGCTCTAATGAGCTTTTTATTTGAGTCACTGTAGTTTTTAGCTCCAGAATTTTCATTTGGTTCCTTTTTTTTTTTTTTCTTAGACGGAGTTTCGCTGTTGTTACCCAGGCCGGAGTGCAATGGCACGATCTCGGCTCGCCGCAACCTCCGCCTTCTGGGTTCAGGCAATTCTCCTGCGTCAGCCTCCTCAAGTAGCTGGGACTACAGGCACATGCCACCATGCCCAGCTAATTTTTGTATTTTTAGTAGAAAAAAACCTCTCTCCAACTTTTCCTTCCTTATTTTTGGGACTGGTATGCCTCAACTTTAATCTTTTGTTCTAGGCATCTGCAGGGGCTCCACCTTGCACGTATTTTGAGTTAGATGAAACAAAATTCTTTAGGTAGCCTCTATACAGGTTAGAAACAGCAAAAACAATTCTTTATAAATAAGGTACACTGTGCAGCCTTCAGAACCAGTTGCCAGGGTCTCATACTGGAAGTGCAGACTGTTACCTTTAAGACTGCTGCTGAGCCAGGAAACAGGTTAGGGCTAGAACATATGCAAGTGTTACAGTGCTCTTCTACCATTTTAAAATTGCCTTTGTCTTGATTCAGCATTTGCCTGGTTGCGATAAACCTTTTTCTGTTTTCTAGACTTCTAACAATGTTAATTCTGAAAGGTTTTTTTTGAATTTTCAATGTTTCCTTGGGAGGTGAGGCGTTTGGAGGTGCCTAGTCTTAACAGTATTGCTAACATCACTTTCCTGCCCTACTTTAAAATGTAAGTTTTAGAGGTGTGTTTTATTTGCCAAAACATTCTTTATTAAACTATAAAATCTATCGCAGCTTTGGAATTTTTAATTGCAGTTGTAATCCTAATAAAATATTGCTGTAAGCTTACAAGGTATGCTTTGCAAAGTATTTGTGTATTAATAAATCTCTGTACAGAGGAAATGGTAAATCGCACTGTATTAGCTTGGCAGAAAAGTGATTAGATCGAAAATCTTATCCTTTTCTAAAGTAACCTAATTGCTGTTGAAGGAAGAAAACTATTGGGGTATCAAGATTGATGGAAGGATGTAGAGTCCTCCATCTGTGCTGCCATCTTCCTTTGTATTACAGTCCTTAGCTGGAGGGGCAGGTTCTTTGAGGTCTCCATCTAGTATGGCACATCAGATGTGCTCAATAAATATTTGTTAGAGGAACTTCAAGTTAACTAAGACTTTGCTGTTAGGTTAATCTAAAGCAGGAGATGTGCATTTCAATGCTGGAAAGAGTATAGAGACTTTCACCCGAGGAACTATTTCTTAGGCAGATTCCAGAAAGTAGTGTTGGAGTATGGCGTGTATGTTACCCAATAGCTGGTGCAATGTGGAAACATTGGAGTGGAGGTCAGAAATTAGATGGATGCTCTTTCCATAAAATAATTTCTACTTTAAGAATAGTGTTTTTAAAAGGAATATGGTCTTTCCTATGCAAAGAGGCAGTGTGGTCCTGGTTAGCAGTATGTTGGAAGCAAACTTTGGATAATGATGACTAATTTTAGTGACCATTTTGAGTATTAAATGCGGCTATCTATATAAAATACTTGATCTAGAGGCCTAACATTGTGTGGATTCTCAATAAAATAACCTCTTTACATGAGTTCTTAAAATTAAATATGGGTTTCTACTCGCTTTCCAGGTTATCAAGCATTTGGTGTGAAAGGAAAGTGTTCTGTGGCAGACATGAAATGGCTGAGAAGTGGGGAAGGCAGGGACATAATGTTCAAGGAGTGGACAGGTGATCCAGTGAGGAATTGGGCTATGGAACATGGAAATATTCTTAGAAAGTAATTATTCTTCTCCTTTTGTTGTATTAACTGATTAGCTTAATTACTTATTCTCCTTTTGTTGTATTAACTGATTAGCTTAATTACTTATTCTTCTTTTGTTGTATTAACTGATTAGCTTAATTACTTCCAAATAATGAGAAATCAGTATACAAGTTGTACACCTTGGCAGAGGGCTTGGATCCTAAGACAGAGGAATGTATTTGCAGATGATAGATGGAGAGGATATATATAGCAACCTTACTGAAGTAACTGGGTCTTCCTTGCCTGTATGTCATACCATGATTCTTTAAATGTTTTATCCAGACTAACGGACCCCAGGACTGATTTCCCAAACATTAGGATAGTTTTGCCATTTAGAGGAATGCAGGAAAGCTCCCCTGTCTTTTGGGTTTTTTTTTTTTAAGTTGATGAGAAATAGCTTGTATGCAACAGATAAGTCTTTGAATACACATTCAACTAAAGATCTGAAAATCAATAATCTCATGTTTTGAAAATGAAATGCTGTTCTTATACCAGACATTTAATGTACATCTGCATAAGGTTAGCAAAAATCCATTATCATCTCACTACTTAGTCTGAAATGGAAAACATAGTGTTTTTAAGTGATCATAGATATTTCATTAAAGCATAAGGTTCCTACATAATAATTATTGCTTGTCATTTTTGAATCAACAAATAGATATAATGGATCAGAGAACTTTTAATATTTCTGTATTAATTGTGATTGTCTCATTAAATGTGGAAAATGTTTGCTTTCACATGCCTTTGACTGACATCTCTTCCTTCTTTCCCACTGCCCCTGCCCCTGCCCCCACCCATCCCCACCACCTTTGTCCTCCATCCTCTTAATATGAAAGGTCTTCCTGCTTAGCACACTGACCATCATTAGCACTGATCACAACTACAATTGGTTAAATTTGCATAATAAATTTTCTAATGAGGATTTTCCTCAATATGTTTTCTGCTTTAAGAAATAGTGATATTGGAAAAGGGTGTTAAAGTGTACAAACAACTCAATCTACTTTGCTGTATAAAAAGTTCACTTATTTACAGAAAATTTATAAATCTATATAATGTGTATTAAGATTCTCTGAGCTCCCCACTCAATAATAGCCCCTTACATTTGCACAGTGCTTTATACAAGACACGTGTATCATCCTTAATTCTTCTGAGGTAGGTAGAATCTCATTTATTTTATGGATAAATAAACTGAGGCTCAGAAATGTTAAGTAATTTGTTTTTTTTTTTTTCTTCGAGATAGAGTCTCACTCTATCACCCAAGCTGGAGTGCAATGGCACAATCTCAGCTCACTGCAACCTCTCCCTCCCAGGTTCAAGCAATTCCCTGCCTCAGCCTCCACAGTAGCTGGGATTATAAGCACCTGCCACCACTACCAGCTAGTATTTTTATAGAGTCCAGGTTTCACTATCTTGTCCAGGCTGGTCTTGAACTCCTGACCTCGTGATCCACCCCCTCGGCCTCCCAAAGTGCTGGGATTGCAGGCATAAGCCACAGCACCAGCTGGTTAAGTGACTTCCACAGAATCATTTGGAGCCTAGTAATTGGCAAAATGAGGCCTCCAGTCAAATCCTAGTTTTCTTTCTATACCACAGCTGCAGCTTTTAGTAATGGTGTAGTTCAGCATACATATAAATATTTATAAACATTGTGTCATTGTTCTGAATGAGTATATCTTACTATTTTGACTGCTTTATGCCAGTGGAGCTGTGTAGTAGAGTGGATATTTGCAGAAGTTTAATCCACAGCCGTTTTATATTCCCTCTGCTTTGAGATTTTATCCTTTGCTAGCAACAACATTCTTCTATAACAACAAATAAAGCAACCATTTTCCTATTTGTCTTCTAATAAAACAGGTTTAGGGATGATTTGCTCTTTTCACATACTTAAACACACCTTGAGTTTCTTTTTATAGAATTTCCTTTCTACTGACACCATGAAATCCCAGTACTGTTTCTTATTTGAATGTTTTATCATCTGACACCTAATAATGAAACTCCATTATTGTGCCAATGACTTTTTTATCTTTCTTAAAGTTTAAAAATGTTTAGAAATTATTTCATTTCTTAAACAAAAATTGTAGTACCATTAAGCATTCCCTAGAGAGATAAAGATTGAAATTTGAAAGTAAGTCACTACTAACTTTGAGCCAATAAAAAAATTTTCATGGAAATGATTTTTTGCATATTAATTTTTTTAATGCAGCACTAAAAACCAAAGAGTATCATATAAAACAGGGTCAAGGCACGTTTTGTACCTAAGCTAAAAATTACTTCTGTGGCCTTTGACATATCTAGGGACTTTGCCATTATAATGCAAAAATAAGATGAAATCTATTCAACTTTTTATAAAATTAGACATAAAAAAAACCGTTGTCTGTGCAAGGACTCAAATACTTTTTTTTTTTGAGACAGAGTCTTGCTCTGTTGCCCAGGCTGGAGTGCAGTGGTGCTATCTCGGCTCACTGCAACCTCCACCTCCTGGGTTCAAGCAATTCTCTACCTCAACCTCCCGAGTAGCTGAGGTAGGGTGCCCACTACCACACCTGGCTAATTTTTGTATTTTTAGTAGAGATGGGGTTTCACCATCTTGGCCAGGCTGGTCTTGAACTCCTGACCTCGCAATCTACCCGCCTCGGCCTCCCAAAAGTGCTGGGATTACAGGCATGAACCACCGCACCCAGCCACTCTCTTCTTTCACACACAGTTTCCAAAATCACAGCACAGATTGTCCAAAAACCATTTGTACTAATAGCTTTGTTTATGAAATTTGAGTTATCATTCCCCAAAGCACAAAATTTAAAAAAAGAAATTTTTTTTTCTTTTATCCAAAGTCTAAGAGAATAGTAAAAATATATCATGTGGCAGTTGGTAAGGAAGAAACAATTGTTATAATTTTAAAGCATAAAGCATAACACTCAGAAAAGATTCATAGAAAAAGTATCATTTTATCTAGTTTATGTTTTTACAGATAAATATATTTATTTACTGATATTTTTAGTGGTCATCATATTGAAAGTATATAGGGAAGGAATAAGTAAGGTTTTCCAAAAAGTTCTGTGAAGGTATTCTTGTGTTCTCTAGATCAGTGCTTTTATAAAACTTGTGTGATCTAGAGAACACAAAGAATACCTTCACAGAACCATCCGCAGACTGGTGCCAGTCCACAAAATATCTGTTTGAGTATGCAAAAAGATCAATACAGAAATTGACAGTAAGCATTTAGGAAATGTATAACAAATCGACATCGCTGCAGCATCCAAAGTTTATGATTCTTGTATTCCACAAAAGCATTGCTCAGGTCCATGATGGGTTAGAGAAAACAAACACTCAAAACAAACCAGCTCCTTCACCACAGATTGCATTTGAAGTTCTGATCAAGCTCATGTCTGCAAACCTTTTCTGTAAAGGGTCAGATTGTAAATATAGGCTTTGTAAGCCATACTCAAAGTCCCTGCTACTCAACTCTCCTATATCCAGTTGTCATAGACAATATGTAAACAAAAGAATTTGGCTGTGTTTCAATGAAACTATGAACATTGAAATTTGAATTTCATCTAATTTTTGTGTTCTTAAAATGCTAATATTTTGATTTTTTTTTTCCCCAACCATGTAAAACTGTGAAGACCATTCTTGGCTCTTACAGGCCATATGAAAACAGGCAGTGGGCTGGATTTGGCCCTCAGGACGAGTTTACTGACCCCAAGCTAGATCAGCAGTCCAGCCATCGTCAGGAACAGATGCTGTTATTTCTTAGTCTCAGTGTTCCCGTCTGTCTCTGGGATTTTAATTGCCACTTACTTTCACTCTGCAGTTTGGGTTATTATTCAAGAAATACCTTAGAGCACTCATAATGCTTAGAACATTATGTTTAATAAAATCCAGAAGGAAAATGTTCCAAGTATCTCACTCTGGGAATATATATTAGGATTTACTATGACCTACTGGTTTACATGAACTTTGCTTAGAAAAAAAGGCGTGGAGAATGGGATGGAAGATCTCTTTATCATGTGCATAAAAGTAGTAATAGGCTATTTTAATTTGTGGCCTGGAATGGGTAGCGATAGAGCATGAGTTAAAATCTTGCTTCATGATTACCCCCAAATGGAGAAGTGATGTGTTTCAATAGTAATCAAATGACAAAAAGCTGTGAATGGATTGTGTGAGCTTAGCCACCAAAATAGAGAATTTCTGATTCCCCCTCTGTCTCAGGCCCTTCTTTTCTCCTACTGTTAGCAGAAACTCAAACCCCAGCTGCTTCCATAGTTAACCATCCGTCATGACATCATTGTCTTTCTGTTCTTAGCAATTTCCATCCGGCTTAGTAGAAGTGGTTCCTCATTGCCTTCAGCACTGTTCTTTTTTTTTTTTTTTAAATTTTTTAGAAACAAGGTGTTACTGTATTGCCCAGGCTGGTCTTGAACTCCTGACCTCAAGGACTTCTCCTACTTCAGCCTCTCAGAGTGCTGGGATTACAAGCATGAGCCACCATATCCAACCTGCTGTGTCATTTGAAACACTGGAGTACTACATACTTTCACTACTTGGTTGATATTGCATGTAATCATCAAATTACAACATTCATGTAGTCCCTTTTTTTTTTCTGTATCACTTAACATTTGCCAACAAATACCTGCGTGTGAACTAAGCAAGTCACTCTGCTAGCACAATGACCTTGAGCAAAGGCACTTTCCTTCTTCATATGCGTTTGTTAGTCTTTAGTCCCAACGTAAGTATTTGGTTTTGTTTGTTTCTTTCTTTCACTCTCCACATATGCAGCAGTCTTTTGGAAAGAGTTACTTTTACTATTTCAAACTTGGAGAAACCTTTCATCACATTGATAAAGTTCAGTGTTTGGAGCTATTATGATAGGATCTGCTGTCAGAATTTATGTTCCCTTTTTGTTCTGTTTCACAATATAAGAGGTTAACTCTTGTTGGCATGCCACGATATTTTTGGATAAGTCAAGCCCTCCAAAAAAGTTAGAACTATGAAACAAACCAGTGTTTAAGAAGACACATCCTTGGAACATGAGCAAGCCCATTAATGCTGTATTTTGAGTAATATGTGTTTGATCTTATGCATGCTGTCTTCCATGTCATCATTTCAAATGATGAGGAAACTATATCTCCTCATATTTGAGAACAAACTACAAAAGTTGGTTCTTTAATTATATTATAAATCCATAAAAAGGTCCATTTTCAAACACAGCAACTTTTTAGGCAACGTCCTGTTTTTCACTTAAAAATGGAAGTCAAACTGTTACAAGTGCTTTCTTCATTATTCATATTTAATTACACAGTGGCTTATTCTTTATGATTTTAGTGTATTTGTGAACACTCTACATATTGAGTAGAGTACTGGTTACATAGCTAGTTCTGTAAACAACATGAAATGAAGGACACTGACTCAGAGATTTATAGTCCTCTGCAGTGCCATGTCCAATGGAAATTAAATCATTGTCTTGTGTGTCTTGAGGCTTATTTATCTAACTAATGTTTATCAAGCACTTTACATGTGGCAGGCAGTATGTAGCTTTTATTTTATTTAGCAGTATCTTTTTTAAGATTATAAAATTTTTTGTTGAATATTATTTGCAATCAAAGACACTTCTAAACCTAAGGAAAAACTTTACGACTAAAGTGCCCGCTCTCTTCAGAATGGCAGTGAAGGTAATGATTTACGGTTCTGTGTGTGTATGAGTTTGTTATTGTAAAATCTTTCAGCTCCAGGCTATGTACATTTATGTTTCAGTAGCACATCTCATTAAATCCTTTAGTCTAGTACTTCTCAGTGAAATGGGTTCTGATCAATGTGAAGGAATATTGAGTGGACACCACTGTGGCTCTCTTGTTCTGCATATTACCCACTCTGTGCTTCCAGAAAAGTATTTTAGCAAGTGTCTGACCCTTGGTTAATGAAAAATGTTAAAATGTGTCAAAGAAACTGTCTTATTCTTCTCATAAAAATATATGTCCACTTGGAAATCATAATTTCACTATTTTAATGACTGTAGTTGTTTTGGAAATTTGCTAGATAAAGGCTCCAACAGCATAAACTGATAGTTTTATATTACCAGATTGCTTCCAGATTTCTCCTTTCTGTTCAGTGAATAATAGTAGTGTATGGGATCAAATTTCTAATGCTTTTCTCCAGGAGAACCACTGTTACGCAAATACCAAGTTTATAACACTACAGAATAGACATCAGGGCGAATTTTCAAGACCTATCAGTTTATTTTTATTGTTTGCTTCTGTAGGTTGTCATATAGAAGACCAAAAGAACCATAAAACATTGTTTTTACATACATGATGGTGGGAGGTAGGGTGAAGTTTACTAATATTTGCTAGGGAACCTACTACTAAGGTTACTGCTTTATGTTGGACACTTTTTATTTATTTATTTATTTTTATAGACGGGGTTTCACCATGTTGGTCAGGCTGGTCTTGAACTCCCAACCTCAGGTGATCTGCCCGCCTTGGCCTCCAAAGTGCTTGGATTACAGGCGTGAGCCACCACACCCGGCCTATGTTGGACACTTAATTTTGTTTGTCATTATCTGTCCTCCATTCCCAAATTGCCTTAATTTGTATATCATCATCTTAGATATTCACTCTCGTTATCTCAAGTTTCCAAGGGTTTTCACTATGTCTCTATTTTTCACCTGTGCCTATTTTATTTCTTTTCTTTCTAATTTGTTTAGTAGTTCTACAGTCTTACTGTTTTATTGTTTCCTTCTGTAGCCTGCATTGTTATCTCATTCTTTTATCACTGATGTCTCATTTAATTTCTATTTTTTTAGGTTTGTAGTGTAATGCACTCATGGAGATTTTGCGGGGGAAGGTGGAGAGGGCTGTTTTCTTCTAAAGTAGATTCTTGCTTCCTTCCCAGCCCTCCCCCCTCTTTCATTTTTTTTCTTGCTGTAGGAGTCCTGCTTAGTCTTTTCTCTTTGTAAAACTTAAGTTGAACATGAACAACTCACTCAGGATCTTTTCTTCACTCTCTAATGTCAGGAAGTTGTCCTTGTCTTGCATTTTACCTTCTCAAATTAGACTTTGATGTCTTGTCCCAGAGCTGCATTCAATTTGAGGATTTGACCTGAAGACCCACATGCTGGAGAAGAGGTGGAGTTAGTTGAGCTGGGCTGTGTGCTGGGATCCTACAATCCCAGTTGCTAGCAAGATCTGGGCTTTGGCCTTCCTCAGTAATTGTATTAAATGCCCTGCATCCTGTTTGCTCTACATATTCACAGATAGCTCTCTGGAGGAGTGAGATATACGGCTTTGGATTATTCCTCCAATTCAAGGAGGTGCTAGCAAGCCATTTGTTTGGTTGGTTTTGGCTAAGATTGTCAGCCCCAGATGTCTCTTTCCCTCACCACACCCTGTCATATTCCCAGCAAGTATTTTTGTCCCTTTCCAGCTAATGGAGAAAGGAGAAATCTGTATGCTTTTACCATGCATCATTAATCCACAGAGAGGGAAGGGAACCTCACCTGGGAATTTTCTGCCCTTAATTCTCCTTCTCTCCCAGCCCTCAACACACAAACACACACAGACCCTTAATGATTGTTCTGTTTGGCTAGACCTTTGTTTACTATTTAAGATATAGTAAACTGTGATACAGACTAACAAACCTCATGTTAGCACCAACTCAGATTTAACACACCTGGCAGTTAGCTATCTCCATCCCTTCATCCCAGCCCTTGTCCTTATTTTATTAGCTCTGCAACAATGAGATCTCACATACATGATTGAATTTGTTAGACTCCTACATACAGTGTTATAATAGTTTGGCTGTAATTAATTAGCTTTGCTTGATTATGGCTCATCTTCCTTTCTTCTCCTTTCCTCCCAGGCATAAAAAGCCAAAATGGTGAGTTCTGATTTGCTTTCCTGTGTCTGAAGAGATTCCTGTGATGGATAGCAGGAAGAGCTTTTACTATGAATGGATTTTTCTGTCTCTTACCTGGGCTACCAAAATGCTAGCTTAGATCCATTTTCCCCATGGGGGCTGTTAATGATACTTTTCAGGAATTTGGCCACCTAGCTTTCCCACCTCCAATGCGGTCCCTTCTTACCTGAGAATCTTCTACTCATGGGCACTGCTTATACAGATTATGATATGATTTTCTCCTTAACTTGGTTGGTCTCTGATAACATTACTTTTTTTTCTTTTAACAGTGATTTTAAGTTTATTTCATTAGGGGAACAATTCTATAATCTGGGTTTATTGTGTCTTTTTATTTTCTTGAGACTGAGTCTTGCTCTGTTGCCCAGGCCAGAGAATAGTGGCACAATCTCAGCTGACTGCAACCTCCACCTCCCAGGTACAAGCAATTCTCCTGCCTCACCCTCCCGAGTGGCTGGGATTACACGCACATGCCATTACACCCACCAAATTTTTTTGCATTTTTAGTATAGATGGTGCTTCGCCATGTTGGCCAGGCTGGTCTCGAACTCCTGACCTCAGGTGATCCACCCACCTCAGCCTCCCAAAATGCTGTAATTACAGGTGTGAGCTATAGTGCCCAGCCTACTATGTCATTTTAGCCCAAAAGTCCTGTGCTAGGCACTTCACATTTATGACTTTTAATCTTTACAGGCCTTCCTAATAAACCATAGTGATATGACCCTTCATTCATACATAAGGAAACTGAAGTTTGAAAGAGTGAAGGTTTTCCACAGCTAAAGTGTGGAATATCAGGGTCAAATGCAGATGGGTCTGTCTCCAAAACCTGTGGTTTCTCCACATCAGTGCTGCCAGCTTGTCCTGCTGTCTGCTGTTGGGTACCTCAGTAACCCTTATAGGTTTTAATTACTTTATCTACAAAATAGGGGGCCTGGCCTGCAAGGTCCTTCGCAGCCCTACACTTCTGTGTTTATGGTTAGTGGAATGAGAACACTACATTTTCCTTTAACATAAATTTACTTGACTCTACATTTAATAGGAATGGCCATATATTTTAAGTTTAAATATATATTTACATATTTCTGCAGTCAGGAATTTTAGGTTATATAAACCTTTTTGTTTTTGCAACTCATTTTTCAGGTGCTTTGGAATTTCACTGCTGTTCTTTTTAATGTATGGTGTTTGCAGTTGTAAAGTTGGAAATTTTTATTCAAATGTGGATATTTTTTCTTACAGTATTCTATCTTGGCTTAACAATTCTCAGTGTGCTGAGAATACCTGGGTTGGAGATATCTTGAGAAAGTGGAGCAAAGCAAACCTAAATAATTCATTTGGAGGTTAAACCTTCACCCTTGACCTAAACAAACTGAGTTAACAAACCAAAGATTACATTAAGGAGACTACAAACCCCTGCTTCTACGAGTTTATAATCTAAAAGATAAACTGTCTGATGTCAATGTACGTCTAAACTCACGTGCCCATACTCAGAAAATAACAAATCTGTCTGTGTTCACAGCTGCAACGTAATAGCGACGTAGAAGCTAGGAGTACAGTGGAAATAGTGATTCTGTTAGATCAGGAAGTGCAGAATGTGAAAGACCACTGTGTACAGAATGGATCGTCTTAGGGATGAGGTCACATGAGGCAGGACTTTGAAGATGGTTGAGTAGAGACGAGGGAACTGACTCATCTCTCTCTCAGTCACTCCAAGCTCACTCCTTAATTAAGTGCTGTTTAGCCCTCTGCCCACAGGATTGCAGGCTCTCTGATCTGTTGCCCAGGAATCAGTATTTGTTTTTCACTTCCTTTCTAAATGTTAATTCCATCCCAAAGACGGGATCCTTAGAACTATTGAACCCATATTGGCCTGTCTCTGCTTAATGTTACTTAATTGGGCTACTTTTAACCATGCTTTTCTCACCTCTGTTTATTTGGTATTCTTTGAGAACGTTGTATGTGCCAGACACTTTGCCGGGCCTTAAGTATATAGTGATGAGCAAAAGAAATAGTAGTTCAGCTGATACATTTCTAGTGAATCAGAAAATTAGCAATTCTTGAAGAGCAGGCAAATAATTAGGAAAGAAATCAAGGACAAGGATAAGGTACTAGGATGGAAGATAGATGAGGGTGCAGTTGGGAGCTATTCACTAGGTGATCAGGTCCTTTTTCTTTTTTGAGGCAGAGGCAGAGTCTCACTCTGTCACCCAGGCTGGATTGCAGTGTCAGGATCACAGCTTTCTGCAGCCTCAACCTCTCAGGCTCAGATGTTCCTCCAACCTCAGCCTACCACGTAGCTGGGACCACAGGCACATGCCACCACACTCAGCTAATTTTTTGTAGAGATGAGGTTTCACCGTGTTGCCCAGGATGGTCTGGAACTCCTGGGCTCAAATGATCCTCCTGCCTCAGCCTCCCAAAGTGCTGGGATTATAGGCGTGAACAACTGTACCTGGCCAGGTCATTTATTTATTTCATCCCTTTCCTCATATATTCCAAGTCTCTTGCTCAAATGATTTAACCACTCCCTTGTGGACTTTTCCTAAAGCCCCATATCTAGGCTGTTTATCTACAGAATTGATAATACTTTTAAATTCCTTTTAGTTAAAACCCAAGTATTTATTCAAACCCTGTTGTGTTTTGACTCTATGCCAGACATGGTAGTGTTTACCATATAGTTCTGACGTCCTCTAAGATCCCTAGAAGTATTCATTTTCTGTCTTTGACTTGCTGTGATTTTTATCTCCCACACCCATATACCATGGGGTCCGGAGTTGAAATGAGTGTCTTTCTTGTTCTTTACTGCCACTTTCAGATCATTTATCTTACAATTAAAACTCCCATTTCCTTTTCATTTTAAGCTATTGATATATTCCACCTGCTACCTTTCTGGACACATTCATGCAGCTTCCTGTTGATTCTGCCCATCATTCATTGAAGTTTTTGAGCACTGGTTTGACACTTCTTCCTATGGCTGTCTGTCATTCTTGGAAACTTGAGCTCTCAGGTAGAAAATTTATCCAGCTTTGGTTTTCTTAGTTCCTTGATCACTTTCCTTCCAACAATCTTTCTTTCACTCTACCTCAGCCACCCATTCAGAGGCCATTCTCAACCAGACCTGGCGGTTACAAATAGCTGTACCACCTGTGAAACCTCATCTTTAAGCGGTATCTTTCACAATCCCTATCTTTTCAACTCACTTATTCTTTACCTACATCTGGAAAATTGGACAGGAGGAAAAATTGGCAATACTACTCCTAACTGGCTTATTAAATTGATGACCATAAGGCTCATGGGGCTCCAGATTTCCAGCTGTTATCTAGTAGTTGAGACGTGAAATGGACTGGCAAATTTGTGGGAGAATTGACCTAGGTTGATATTCATTCTGTCAGAGCCACTGGAGTTTGTAGTTTCTGAGAAGGCTTGTGTTATTTGGCAGAACCAGAATTGGGCATCAGTTATCTTCATGTACTTAGCCAAAGCCCTAGAAAAAGTTTTTTGACTCTTAAGAAAATAATCTAAACCCAGTAATCCTTGCTTCATTTGTTTTTAAAGACAGACCCCTTCTGTAGAGTTTTTCTGTGTGAACCTACCCGACCTCCTATAAAAAGAAAGATCTACCTTGGATGTGGAAATTTATTTATTAACTGTTCCATTCTGTTCTTTTCTGAGAACAACAAGTTTTCCACGTAATTCTGTATATATAATCCTTTTTTAAAAGGATTGCAGGCACATTTTATTGTGAATCTGGCCCTGTTTTAATGATGTGTAATGTTGGATTTCTTCATATCTTAAATATTAAGAAAAGACTTATACAGAAGTAAAGGGAAAGGGGAAGAAGGAGAAAAGCAGAAGAAAAGGATGACTAATGCTT
Source organism: Callithrix jacchus (assembly GCF_049354715.1). Taxonomy (NCBI): domain Eukaryota; kingdom Metazoa; phylum Chordata; class Mammalia; order Primates; family Cebidae; genus Callithrix; species Callithrix jacchus. The sequence continues at coordinate 155,953,457 of NC_133503.1, forward strand.
TGGTTTAACAAATAACATTGTGAAATAAACCACTGATATTTTGTAGGGTAAAAATCTTTCAAATCTACTCATTATTATAATAATAACTAATAAAATACTCATCTCACAGGCAGTTCAAAGGAACCCCATTGGCTAAACTTGGTAATTAATTGGTAAGCTTTAATGAACAATATAATAAATATTTTTCTTATAAAAGCTTGACCCCATACAATTTTCGATGAAACAGTTTGCTTTTACAGAACAATAAAACTACAAAGACATTTTGAGGATTAAGTCAGCTGCATGATGTGATCATTAAGCTATTTACTATAAAATGTACATTCAAATTATTAGAAGTTCAAAAGAATTGACAACACATTAGAAGGGTATTTTCTATTTTTCATATGAAACGTAAAAGTTCTACAAGTTATGGGCATAAGTGAAGTATGCATGTTTCCTATTCTCCTTTTTTAAAAAATCCATAATTGTTCTCTGTTAAGCAGAGAAAAATGACATGTGACTTTTATTTTTCCAGAAAATTAAGAATAACGTGGGCATTTAAGGTTATATATACATAATGAGTAAATTCCCATTAATTCCATGCTATATTGAGGAAAATGCTTCAAATATGTGTAACTTCCACCAGAGTCGTTGGCTTTTTCTTAGCTCTCTTTGGAACTCTGATTACTACTCTTAATCTCTTTCAAAGTTTGATTTTATTAAGTTGCTCAAAGGTGGAGAGAAAAGGTTATGGTGTTCTTTTTTTTTCTTTCAACAAATTAAGAAAATACAAATTTGCTACATGTCTGTGGTAATTAAGCAGTATCGCAGCACTGGCTGGTCTAGATTTAAAAGTTCAGGACTTTATTTTCAAGCAAAAATTAGAGTGTTTTTGTTTTTTTCTGGGTAACACGTAAGTTACAAACATCTGTTCATGTTTGTTTGAATCATATAGTATTTGATTTCAGTCTTTTACAATTAATCTACAGATTTCAAATGTAAGGAACATTAGAATAGGGAGTCATAGAGCATCTAACTTTTGTTTGCAAAACAGTAATGTTATAACTGAATATTTTCCTCGGTTTAGAAATTTTAATAACATTAATAGCAAACAGTAATGTCAGTAAAATAGAAATTGAAATGTATGCATTAGTACGAAATATAAGACTATGGGAAGAGGTAGAAGATAGGTAACTCTTTCTTTTTTTTTTTTTTGAGACGGAGTTTCACTCTTGTTACCCAGGCTGGAGTGCAATGGCGCGATCTCGGCTCACCGCAACCTCCACCTCCTGGGTTCAGGCAATTCTCCTGCCTCAGCCTCCTGAGTAGCTGGGACTACAGGAACGCACCACCGTGCCCAGCTAATTTTTTGTATTTCTAATAGAGACAGGGTTTCACCATGTTGACCAAGATGGTCTAGATCTCTTGACCTCGTGATCCACCTGCCTCGGCCTCCCAAAGTGCTGGGATTACAGGCTTGAGCCACCGTGCCCGGCAGGTAACACTTTCATAAGAAACATTATTAGAAAACTTTCGTCTTTGAGTGAAAGGAAAGGTGAAAGTACTTGAAGAAAATGAACGATTGCCTTTACACTCACTATGACAATGAACTCATTCAGAGCTCTTTGTAAACTTAATCAGTTAATGATGCTTGAAATATGTTTTGATTTAGGTAGTTGAGGAAAGTGTGTTCTAGAAGAAATGCAAGCAAGATATCTTTTGGGTGAGAATCTAAGTGGAAGTGATGGATTGTTTGTTGATTTCACAGTGACTGAGTTAGAGGAAATCTACAGTACCTTAAAGGATTTTAGTGTAATTTTATGATGCTAACAAATTTGTGTAGTAAACTAACACTAATATGGTTAGACTGCCAAGTGATGCTTACTGTAAACACCAATAATAATTGCATTTTATTTATTTATTTATTTATTTTTAAGACAGAGTCTCTCTCTGTCACTCAGGTTGGAGTGTGATGGCATGATCTTGGCTCACTGCAACCTCCACCATGCGATTTCAAGTGATTCTCCTACCTCAGCCTCCCAAGTAGCTGGAACTACAGGCATGTGCCACCACACTTGGATAATTTTTGTATTGTTAGTAGAAACGGGGTTTCATCATGTTGGCCAGGCTGGTCTTGAACTCCCGGCCTCAAGTGATCTGCCTGCCTTGGCCTCCCAAGTGCTGGTATTACAGGTGTCAGCCACCAGACCCAGAATTGCATTTTAAGTGTCAACCTGGAAAAGGAGAAAGTTGGAAGATCCTGGACAAAAGATTGGTGTATGCAAAATGCTGAAAAGGTTATTGGTAAGAAAATGTGTGTAGAGGCCTGGTACAGTAGCTCATGCCTGTAATCCCAGCCCTTTGGGAGGCCGAGACAGACAGATCACCTGAGGTCAGGAGTTTGAGACCAGCCTGACCAAAACAGTGAAACCCCATCTCTACTAAAAGTACAAAAATTAGCCAGGCGTGGTGGTGCGTACCTATAATCCCTCCTCCTTGGGAGGCTAAGGCAGGAGAATCTCTTGAACCCAGGAAGCAGAGGTTGCAGTGAGCTGATATTGCACCACTGCACTCCAGCCTGGGCGACAAGAGTGGGACTCTAAAAAAAAAAAAAAGAAAAAGAAAATACATGTAGACTATTTTGGAAATGTGATTTGATTTTTTAATTATTTGTCAAGAAAGTAAAAATATTTATCCATATATATGGTAAGGAAGTTCCCTAAAGTAGGTATATAGTGCTGTAGTTTAATTGCTCACTAAGTATTCCTGGTGTCACAGGCATTATAAATGAGTTTAAAATTTTGATTTTTTTTTTCAGCATTATGTTAACCAAGAAGAAATATGGATAAACTCCTTTTTTAACCAACCTCCCCCATAAAAGACTAGAAGAGCCACACAAGTAAAAACAAAATACAACATTTGCCTGTTTATAGGTTCTTCTAGATGTTGAACCTAATATCAGTTGAGGGTGTTGATTTTAACAAGCCTAATTCAGCATTTTAGTATGATGTATGTCTTTTTTTTTTTTTTTTTTTTTTTTTTGAGACGGAGTCTCACTCTGTTGCCAGTATAGAGTGCAGTGGAACGATCTCAGCTCCCTGCAACCTCTGACTCCCTGGTTCAAGTGATTTTCCTGCCTCAGTCCCCCAGGTAGCTGAGATTACAGGTACGTGCCACCACACCAAGCTAATTTTTATATTGTTACTAGAGACAGCGTTTTAACATGTTGGCCAGATGGTCTCCATCTCCTGACCTCAGGTGATCTGCCTGCCTTGGCCTCCCAAAGTGCTGGGATTACAGGCATGAGCCTCCGTGCTCAGCTACTGATGTCTGTCTTCTAATGAACACTGACTATTATTTCCACACTTATGAGAATGAATATGAACACAGATATGATGCTGACATGAATGACCATGGAAATTGTTTACTCTAGAGTGGTGATGATATGATGGTTAAACCAGTTGTATGTACTGTTTGGCCTGGGAAGTTCCTTAAAGTGTTTCATACCCACCTCACCCCACCCCACCACTTTTTCTGCCCCCCCCCCCCTTTTTTTTTTTTTGAGACAGAGTTTCGCCCTTATTGTCCAGGCTGGATCACAATGGCACAATCTCAGCTCACCGCAACTTCTACCTCCCAGGTTCAAGCCATTCTCCTGACTCAGCCTCCTGAGTAGCTGGGATTACAGACATGTGCCACCGTACCTGGCTAATTTTGTATTTTTTTAGTAGAGATAGGGTTTCTCCATGTTGCTTAGTCTGATCTCAGACTCCGGACCTCAGGTGATCCACCCACCTTGGCCTCCCAAAGTGCTGGGTTTATAGGCACGAGCCACCGCATCTGGCCTCTCTTTTTTGGCATATCAGAGATTTGGCACATCATGGTTCATGTTGTATTATTTTGATAGTTAGGTGATTTCATCATTGTGTGACCATCAGAGTGACTGACACAGACCTGAGTGGTGGAGCCCTTCTGCTACACTCCTAGGCTCTATGGTAGAGCCTGATGTTCCCAGGCTGCAAACCCGTGCAGCATGTTGCTGTGCTGAATACTGTAGGCAATTGCAGCACAATAGGAAGTATTTGTGGATCTAAACATAGAAAAACCGTAGTAAAAAGTACAGTATTACACTCCTAAAGGCCCATTATCATATATACAGCCCATCCGTGACCGAAATGTTGTTAGGCCACACGTGACTGGACTTATTTGGCACTTCTATGCAAGGCTTTTCCTCAAGTACTAAATGTCGTTTCAACTACTGACATAAGAGTTATCCTAGACAAAGAAAAACTAGTGTAAATGTGCTGAAAACCAAATGAGTTTTTAAAACTGCACATCAGGCTGTGTGTGTGTGTGTGTGTGTGTGTGTGTGTGTGTATGCGGAGGCGTGCACATGTGTATTTTGTACTTATTCCCTGATAACCTTTTATCTCTCAAACACTTAATTTGTCATTTAGGACATCTGTGGTTAGGAATGGAAGGCCCATTTTGTAATTGGTCACCATGCCAGAGGTGAAGCCATTGACACCGAGCCTCCAGGGATGGAGACTCTTGGCAGGGGTCACTACCAGTGGGTGTTTTGTTCAGTTCTGTCAGGTCTGTGTTCCCTTGGGGGAATTTGTACCCAACGAGTATTGAGTTTTTTCTGTTGATTTTTTCCAAAAGCATGTGTTTTCTGCATTCCTGTTTTATGGTTCCCTGCAAAGGAGGAACAGTTTCTTTCCTTATTTGGTTTGGATTTGATTAGCAGCATTTGGGATTAGTTCAGTCTTTTTAAAGTAAAACAAATGATAGGTAGCAGAGGGTGGTGGAAATCTCACTGGGCAAGGAAACAGGAGACCAGAATTCTGGTCTGAACTTTTCCTCTAGCCAACCCCAGCAGAGGAACTCTAACTGCTTAACCGGCTCTTGTCCTCAGGTTATATGCAGATAAAATGCATGCATAACATGAGAAAACTGGATAGTCTCAAAAGAATTTCAAAATTCCACATTCCTTGTAATGATAATGGCGGTAAAAACAACTGCAAGAGCAGCTATCAGATACTTTAAACACATTGTTTCTAATTCCTACAATAACCTTGGAAGGTTTGTTTGTTTTTCAAATCATGATGCAAAAGTTTGCTCGGTAGCATACTGATAGCAAGTGGCAAAGCCAGGACTGAAACTCAAGTTGGTGCAACCCCATAATTGCCCCAAAATTCTGATTATCAGGCTAGAAAATAGTGTCATAGATATGCATATAGGTTTTAGACTCAGATGTGTGGGTTTAAAACTCAGGTTTACCACTTTCTAGCCATGTCACCTTGAGCAAATTGTTTAACCTCTCTCTGAGGATTGCTAAACTGTGATGTGGGCAGCATCGCAGCTACATAAAGTTGAGGCTAGGCACCGCGGCTCACACCTGTAATCCCAGCACTTTGGGAAGCCAAGGAGGTTAGATCACCTGAGGTCAGGAGTTCGAGACCAACCTGGCCAACATGGTGAAACCCCATCTCTACTAAAATTACAAAGCTTAGCTGGGCATGGTGATGCACGTCTGTAATCCCAGCTACTTGGGAGGCTGAGGCAGGAGAATCACTTGAACCTGGAAGGCAGAGGTTGCAGTGAGCTGAGATCGCACCATTGCACTCCAGCCTGGGCAACTCCATCTCAAAATAATAATAATAATAAAATAAAATAAACCTCAGAGATTATATGGATTTGTGGTTGTTGTTGTTTGCTTTAGGGCAATATGGTTGTCAACATGCAAATCAGATGTGAATAAATTCCTCCCACTCCACACTTCCAGGTTTACTCAGGAATCCAGAAAACCTTAAAGTGCATTTCAAAGGATTCTTCTCAGTAACTTCTTGAGAGCTTACTATCTGCTGGGTACTATCCCAGGCACAGAGGTTTTGAATATTTCCAGTTGCCTCTCTGTAGGGAAATGTAAAAGCTCACCAACCACCAACTATACTGAAACCGAATGAGGTGTGCTAGACACCTCTAAAGAGGACAGGCTTGCTTTTATATGTTGTAGTCGGCTAGTGGCCGACTAGGATTCTGCCGCTGTTTATTTTCTTTTTTTGTCAATAATTTAAACTTATTTAAGTCAACAACTTATCACTACTTCCATCCTGCATGAGCATGTATCTGCTTATTGGCAGATACTGCTCCTGGATGAGGGTGGGTATAAAGAAAGAGCTCCTTCACTGAGTAGGAAAGTAATCCAAGAAAAAGTGTTAGACGATGCGTATGTTTACCAAGAAACAAGTAATACCCAATTGGCTTGTATTATTTGATAGTTTTTTTTTTTTACATTCATTTACTGAGTGATTTCATTATTTACTCTGAGACTACTCTGCACCCAGCCAGTGCTAAAAGAGTCTTCACTGTGATCCTCCCTCCTCTTTTTATCCCTGTTTACTCTTTAGTTCTATGTCCGTCTTTATTAGGGACATTTCTAAAAAATGCCACCTCTGGGAAAGGGCTCTGGATTCACGCATGTGAGAACGGTTTTCTGCATAATTAGCCTAATTTTTGTACATTAGATCATAGCAGTCATTGTCCCAGTGTGCTTTAACTCTGTGATGTTACCAGTTTGAATATTGAATTTGAGGCAGTCAGCCTTCCTAAAGAAAGATGTATACTGTGCTTTATGCATCATCACTGAAAGAATTTTGCTTTGAAGCCCAGTGTGAACACTTAATTTTTATTTGCTATTATAAAAGAGTCTCTTTGAGCCAACAAATATGAAAATATGACTGTGATTTGGGCAGGAGTCCAAAAATTTAGAGAGAATGATGCTTTTATCTTTTGAAAGTCTTTTGACTACTGCATTATTCTATTAACAGATGGAGAATGGGTAATAGCATCCTTCAAGACCTTCTTCTGTTGGAACTGGTCTTCCTATATACTATAGGAAAAAGATGTATGTGTCTAGTGCTAAGAGTTTAATGTACATTTATTTAAATCTCCTGTCTTTGGGCAGCTGTCAAGTTTATTTAAGAGCTCTGCGTAGCCAGTTTTCTTTCTTTTTTTTTTTTTCTCAATTTATATGCTGTCCTCCCTGGAATTTCAGTTAAACAATAAAAAACTATGCTTTTAAGTTGATATGTGGTTACATAGTTAAGATTTCTCATGAAATGACAGTAAGGAAGCCTTGAGCTAAATGGCAGCTTTCCCAGCATCCAGGAATTCTGTACAGAGTCTGCAGATAGGTCCACCTCCAAGTACAGCAGGAATATAAAAGCATTTTATCTCATTATATTCTGTTGCAACAAATAATTAAAGATTTTATGAAGGGTTAACACTCCAGAGGGAATATTTTATAGACCAGCTATATGCACGTACTGATCTTAGGAATCATTTCCATAAACATATATCAAAAAGCCTTTTTAAAATAGCTATAATAATTTCAATATTTCAACAGAACCCCAGGTGAAATCTAATGATATCCTTTTCATGAAAATTGTTAGAGTAAAAGAAAAATTAGTTTACCAATAGTGACTGATTTTGAGTTAAAATTTAAGGGATTCTGCCTACACGGCAGACATTTATATAAACTTGGGAATCTTGAAAATCTGGATTCAGCCCTTGGTCATTGCTATTTAAGCCAGATTTTGCAAACAACCTGCAAGTGTCATTGTGAAAATATGTTATATCAGCTGTCATCTTCTAAAACTGAACTAAGCAACTTAGAAGAAAACATAGATTCTCATTAGGAGAGATCCTTAAACCTAATGAATACTGAAGATAAGCTTAAAATGCTGATCTTTTTCAGACACATTCTGATGTGTCTAAATGCTTTTTCTGCATCTTTACTGATAATAGAAAACCTGGCTGGGCACGGTGGCTCATGCCTGTAATCCCAGCACTTTGGGAGGCCAAGGCGGGTGGATCACAAGGTTAGGGGTTCAAGACTAGCCTAACCAACATGGTGAAACCCCATCTCTTAAGAAAAAAGAAAGAGAAAATCTTAGGCTGGGCGTGGTGGCTCACGCCTGTAATCCCAACACTTTGGGAGGCCAAGGCAGGTGGATCTCCTGAGGTTGCGAGTTCAAGACCAGCCAGACCAACGTCAGAAACCCTGTCCCTACTAAAAATACAAAATTAGCTGGGTGTGGTAGCGCATGCCTATAATCCCAGCTACTCGGGAGGCTTGAGGCAGAAGAATTGCTTGAACCTGGGAGGCAGAGGTTGTGGTGCGCTGAGATCGCACCATTGCACTCCAGCCTGGGCAACAAGACTGAAACTCTGTCTCAAAAAAAAAAAGATACCCTTTCTCCTGATGGTTGAGATCTGTGAAAGAATGCTATCCAACCTCACTTTCCCTGTGTCCTATGTGTTTTTCCCTTCTAGGATTGATTTATCTCTTCTCTTAGAGAGTAATCTACCCATACCTCCTTGCCCTGACCTTGGAAGATTCTTGGAGGGCATGAAGCACGGTTGGGTGGGGTTGTTGTTTTGTGGGGAGGCTCTAAGGCTTGTGTCTAGAAGTACTGTCAGAAGAGAACAGCAGAGATGCTTTGTCCTATTCCAGATAAAAGCTTTTCATCTCATTGTTGTAAACTGAAGTGTTTACTCTGTGATAACTATGGCTTTACATTTTCATGCTTATATACTTTCTTTCAAATAAGCCCTATTGCACCCAGAAAATTTGGGGACATTTGGGAGATGATGGGGATTACAAGAAAGGAGATTATTGAGGCTTTAATTGTCCTTTGCCCCAGCTCTTCTACATTTTCCCCTGCAACTCCTTGAGCTCCTTTGTCTTTGAGGTTCTCACATTTAACCTCTATTTGCAAATCTCTTTTCCCTGTGGCCTGCTTTGCTCATGCCAGCCACTTGCTCAGATCTCAGAGGCTTCATTAACTTCACACTGACACTGTGTCCAGTATTACCTAGAACCAAGATAGCAGTGAATGATAAAGACCGCAAACATTGGCTTTATTCTGCTTTCTGTTTCCAAATTTGGCTTTCACCCAGTACTTTTGATCAAGGCACAGAGTCCTCCAGAATGTTTATAATTTCGTAGTACCACTTCATTGGCGTAAATTCATTCTTCAACCCAGATGGTGATCCGCTTAGAAGGTTTTTTTCTTCCTTGCTTATTTGTCATTTAGAAAGCCTGGGATTGGGAGTAGTAGGTCCATTTTGTAACTGGTCTTTGTGCCAGAGGTAAAAAACCATTGGCAAAGCTCTCCTATGAAGGGGGAGCTGTTGGCAGGGCTAGGGGCTGGTGGGCGTTGCTCAATTCCGTTTGGTTTACGCTCCCTTGGGGGAATTTGTACCCAAAGCTTTTTAAGTTTAGTTTTCTACTGCCTTCTCTCACCCTCCTCAAAAGCATCCTTTATCCTGATTCTCTCCTAATAAGTGGAAATTCCCTTCTTTATAAGGTTTAAATTTGTTTGAAAACACTCGTGGCTATGATTTTTCTGTAATGTAGCAATATGTGGGCACTGAGGCTGTCCTTTCTTAGTTTATCAAGTTAATTCAAATGCCAGTTTACAATACTGAATTTTTAGACCCGGCAAAGTGTGAACTAATTTCTAGAAGCCAAACATTATGTAAAATAATCATGTGAATGCCATCCTAAGGCTAGTAACTGATTTAGGGTAGACCTGGCCTATCCACAAGTATTTTTTGAATTAAATAACTACTGGGCTGGGTTGGGAAGGGAATACAGATGATATATAGGTCCCCAGCCCAATCCTGTAGCCTGCAGGCTTACTTGAAAGACAGTTATTGAGAAAAGCAAAGACAAACAAAACCTAACTACTGGAGTTGAGACAGAGAGAGGCTTGTGCGCCAAAGTAAGAAGAAATGAAATGTCCAACCCCTAGTTATTCTCACTGTGTTTGGTTTTAGTTGGGTTTTTATGCTGTTGAGAAAGTAGCAATATACTATGCAGGAAAATGTACGTAATTCTTTATATAATTCGTTTGGTAAACGGTGGGAGAAAATAAAGATGCCAAAGATGAGAGCGGTAGGATTGGCACTAATAAAGGTGTTGGCTTCTGTGGCTTCCTTTAGGAGGAAGATCCAATTTGGTCATGCTTGCCTAATGCCGAGACTATTCTTAAAGCTTAAATATGATAATAACAAAAGCAAGCTCCCTAATGATTTGTATGTATGTATGTATGTATTTATTTGAAATGAAGTCTTGTTCTTGTCCCCCAGGCTGGAGTGCATTGGTGCAATCTTGGCTCACTGCAACCTCCCCCTCCTGGGTTCAAGCCATTCTCCTGCCTCAACCTCCTGAGTAGATGGGATTACAGGTGTCTGCCACCATGCCGAGCTAATTTTTGCATTTTTAGTAGAGACGGGTTTCACCCTGTTGGCCGGGATGGTCTCAAACTCCTGACCTCAGGTGATCCGCCTGCCTAGGCCTCTCAAGGTGCTGGATTACAAGCATGAGCCACCATGCTTGGCCAATGATTTGTAAATGACTGCATCAGTCACACCATCTACCTTGATGGGATTACATTAATTTTTCCTTAAATCTTTCAGCAAAATAAAATGACAATAATTTCCTTTAAAGAGTAACAAACTGATTTTGTGCTATGTATATCTTTTCTGAGTGGTAGGAACATCCTTGAGGCAATATTTGGTGTCAATAGTCCCCAGGTGTGATGCAGTGTTTGGCCTGTTGGGCTAGGAGCAGCAACCCTGGTTGGAGGAAAGATGAAATTGGGGAGATTTTTTCCCCCTGCATTTTTCATAATAATAACATGTATGCTGTTTGCTAATAGCACACATGAATAGCATACAGCCACCATTACTCTTTGTAGGCCAAGTAAAGCTGACTTTATACATTTAATGTTGATAAGGATTTAATTCTGACATTATTTATAATCACCATTTATGATTGATGAAAACAGTAATTTAACCTTTCCCTTGACTCAATTGTTAGGAGCATTATCACATATTCTTAGGAATCCTTTATAGGTAAAAAATAAATCATGGAAGGTGAATCTAGGGCCAGTATTCATCAAAGAATCTGTAACACAGTCTTTCTGCTTAGCTAAACTACTTCTACTTCAACCTGATTTCATGAAATTAAATTGGTATTTATACAGCTTAATTCCCTCTACTAATTTGCATCTTTTCTATAGGGAAACCACTTGAATTAACAGTGTCCAGAGGTATGATACTGGATAATTTAGAGGAAACAGTGGTTTCTTCCTTAGTTTCCTGTTTACAGAAATGTCTTCTCTAGTCAGTATGTGTATTAGTCAACCTCTGAAAATATTCCCCTGGAGCGTTGAGCAACCTAGAGTGTATTCTTTACTGACTTAGCTTTGAAATGATCTCTGATCCCCAAAACAATACCTCTGCCTCCTTTCTAATAAATATAGCTGTTACACCTAGAAGAAGTGATGTCTGTTTTTACAGAATGTTTATCAGACTCATTGAAAGTTACACTATATGTAAAAAGGTTTGTTTATGGATGGGAAATTTCATCTCTTAACTTATCAGACTGTTGGTGATACCAAATTCAAGCTGCCCTGATGATACCCTCTCAGCTGACCGAGAAATGTTGGCAGGTTTTTAGAACAGGAGGAGAAGCGATAGGCTGCTTGGTTAAGGTGGAGTCTTTAGGTAACATTTGAGAGAGAAAATAATAAAAGGTGTGTCTGTCTCTTCACCTCCCTTCCCTGGTAGTTAATCACAGTATACATTAGATGGGAAGAAGCAACTTGTATGGATATGTGATTTTTAGATTTATTATGAAAATATTTTATTTTTTATTATCGTGTAAAAATTTTACTTTGAATATTTCTGGTAATCCGTCTTTGTTTATGTTAGGTTCTCCAGGTATTTAATATCATTGAGCCTTAATATGAAACTCCCTATAAATTATTTGGCTTCCCATCAGTGTTTAATATAAAAAGAACCCATAATAAATGATCAACCCCTTCTATGAACAGAGCTAAGCAAAGAGAACACTTCAGGTTAGCAGCAAGTGTGCCACACTAAACTCGGATCCTGGGCTTTCTTGCCTTTTCTGCAATAGAAGAGTCCAAGGTTTCCTGTACCTTTATTTCTCACTTGCATTCTGCCACACTGTTGCCTTATAGGGGGGACTTTGATTGAGAAACCAGATTAGCCAGTGCATCTGTCCCTGATGGAGTGAACCAACTCATTTATGGTAGTCCATTGGACTCTTACCCTGTCCCCCATGGCCAAGTTCTTCAACATTGCCATGCTTTAAGTACTTTTTTTTTTCTACAGTCTTGCTCTGTTGCCCAGGGAGAGTGTAGTAGTGCAATCTCATTTCACTGCAACCTCTACCTCCTGGGTTCAAGCGATTCTCCTGCCTCAGCCTCCCAAGTAGCTGGGTTTGCAGGCGCACACTACCATGCCTAGCTAATTTTGGTATTTTTAGTAGACATGGGGTTTCACTATGTTGGCCAGGATGGTCTTGATCTCCTGACCTTGTGATCTGCCTGCCTTAGCCTCCCAAAGTCCTGGGATTACAGGCATGAGCCACCACACCCAGTCAAAATACTTTGCTTTTATAATGCTGTCAGATAAGAGAATTAGCTTTTCAGAACTAAATTAATAGAGGGGCATTAATCTTGCACAATAGCAAAAGGCTATTTTTTAAATTGTTACCTATTTCTGATTCAGTTAATTGGTAAAAATATTTACAATTATTATTTGCTAGCATCCATGGGTAGTGGACAAATGATAGTATTATAGTTTTCACTATACTCATTTTTAAAAACAATCTTGGAGTAGTGTAAAGGATGCTCACAATTTATCCTGACTTCCGTTTGACCCAAAAGAGAAATGTATATTCAGGTTTTACTTTTCTCAGATGACTACAACCACCAATACTTACATAACTTTTGACTTTTCAGGGCAGGGCATTTAGCTTTAAAATACTCCCATTGAGGGAAAAATAATATTTACCCTCATTTTCTCCCTCTGTCCCTCTTCCCTTCTGTCTAACCAATCTGCATGCTTTTATGTATTCTTTTTTTTTTTTTTAACTTATTTTCTATCTGGAATGCTTATCTAAACAAAGAGTTAGATGGCCTTGATAAGTGAGACTAATGGAATCATTTCCCTCTAACTTTATAAAAACTTTAAGGATTATCTTCTGTTTTAGAAGAAAAGAACAAAATTTCAGAAACAAAATTATAGTGCTTTTGCTAAAGTATAAATACATAGGTCCTATACAAACTGGCAAATTCATTAGTCTGAAAACAGACAGGTAGGCTATTGTGGGTGTTTGGATGACACCATTTTTACAGTAGGAAATCATTTCATTCTGAATGTGGAATCGGCATTGGTTAACGTAGTGAGTTTTATGTGGTATAAACACCTGGAAGTGAGAAAAGAGACAGCACAGAAGCTCTGTGGGAGCTCTGCTGAGCATTGTGTAATATTCTTGAACCAATCACCCGACAGCCACTTCCTGGAATAACAATGTCCTTGTTAAATTTTTTTTCAATATCCCATAAATATGTCTATATACTTGAGAGCAGGGGATTATTAATATGAATGGATATTGGGGGAGGGGGAATTATTATGAATGGATATCAATGATAATTAGTAGAATTTGGGTAACTGGCTCTATTTGTTTGTAAAAGTTCTCAGAATGTAGTCTCAATTTATGCCTCACACTTATAAAGGATATTTTGCTAAGCCTCTTCCTTTCTTTAACCTGAAGCGAGCTGCTGAATTTTAATCTTTTATCTACACTTCATAGCAAGGTTGGAGAATTGGAAGTAAAAAGAAAGATCTGAAGAGCTGAAAGATCCTTTTAGAAAGATCATGGCTAGAATGGCAACACTGATTTTCTACCAAAATGCCTACATGTACTTGCAATTTAAAAAAATTAATCTATCCAAACCTTAATGCTAATCAAAGGCCTATCTCAAATCCTGTCTCCTCCATGAAGACTCCAGTAATGTTAGTTACCATCAATCTGGCTCTGTGCTGAGAATGATGGTGGAGGTCAATAATATTCACTGACATTTATGCAGTGCCTCCTACGTGCCAGGCACTGAGCTAAAGAAATGCCTTACCTCTCCCCTAGTCCATACAATAGCCTTAAAGATACATGTTATTATTGGCACCATCTTACAGATGAGGAAAATGAGTCTCAGAGTGGTTAAGGGAAATATCCAGGGTCACAAAGTTAGTAAAAGGCAAAGTCAGACTTTGAACCCAGCCTGTTGGGAGTCCAGAGACCACTTCCTACAGATTGCCTTGAGTTGCTCCAGCACTTGTTCAAATCAGATATTTTTGATTCAGTGATGCTCAGTTTTCACCTCCTCACAATACTTGATCTTCATCTTTTTTTCTTTTTTCTTTTTTTTTTTTGAGATGGAGTCTCCCTCTTGTTGCCCAGGCTGGAGAGCAGTGGCACGATCTTGGCTCACTGCAACCTCTACCTCCTGGGTTCAAGTGATTCTTCTGCCTCAGCCTTCCCAGTAGCTGATATTATAAGCGTCCACCACCACACCCAGCTAATGTTTGTATTTTTAGTAGAGACAGGGTTTTGCCATGTTGGCCAGGCTTGTCTCAAACTCCTGACCTCAGGTGATCCACCCACTTCGGCCTCCCAAAGTGCTGGGATTACAAGTGTGAGCCATCACGCCTGGTTCATCCTCAATTTTTTATGTTATTTCTGAACTCCCAAACACAGCTACCAAGACCCTAAGCTTTTTGTCCATACCATTTTTCAGAAAGCAGAACATTGTCCTAGACACATACGTAGCACGTGTGTGATCAGTACTTGCAAGGCTGTTGAGATGGACAGTGCCAAAAATTAGGGAAAAAAATTTGACGCAGAGCTAGTAAAACTTTATTCCAAAGTCTTAAAGAGGTGATTGCAGAGTGAATTGGGACCTAAGGCAGGTGCTTAAGTAGGAAGTAACAGAGCTAAATTAATAACTACTTATGAAAGAGAGGCCGAAGGATGAAAAAAGTAAGGGCAGTGCATGTATGTGTGTGTGTATGTGTGTCTGTCTGTCCATCCTCATTTGTGACTTGGCAAGGCACAGAAGCTGGCAGGAGTTAGGTAGATAGACATGCAATACAGGTAATGTCAAGGCTCCATTCTTGAAAAACATGAAGCTGATGAAGTTATTGTGAGAAAGATTTAGAGATTTGAG
Source organism: Callithrix jacchus (assembly GCF_049354715.1). NCBI lineage: Eukaryota > Metazoa > Chordata > Mammalia > Primates > Cebidae > Callithrix > Callithrix jacchus. The sequence goes on from NC_133503.1 coordinate 155,968,549, forward strand.
GAGTTCCATCTTTGCTGTGTGGAGTTCCTATGCACGCCCTCACTACAAGTGAGATTAATGATTAAATGGAAGTTGAAGTGGTTGCACAACAATGTGAGTGTACTTAATGGCACTGAATTTTACACCTAAAAAATAGTGGAAATGGTGAATTTTATTTTATATGTGTTTTACTATAATAAAAATAAAATTAAAACAGAGAAGGAGATATTGGGGCTGGAGGAGCTGTTGGAGTTTTCTTTTAAAAGGTCTCGGTGACTGAGGATATAACCAAATAATTCAACATGTGAAGTCTTTCCCTTGAGGCGTGTCGTGTTCTTGTTCTGCTGAATCTTGTGGGAGGTTTTCCTGGCCCATTGAACAATTTCCTTTGGAAATCTATTACACAGGTCCATATAGAATAGTATCTTCTACTGAACCAGAGTAGAAGGAAAGAAGAGCATGGATGGCAGAGAGAAAATCATTCTCAAGAAGCTGGGTGTGCTCCATTTTGGCAGAAGGATTTCTATAAGATTGGATGTTGGTTTCAGCTGAATGGATTTTTTGATTGCTATGGAACAATTTGAAGAAGAGGATGCCAATCATTGTCAATTTGCTATCATGTCAATTCCTTTCCCTTCTCCTATAAACTGCATTGCCCAGGCTTCCTAACCATTATGCTTCTGATTTGCTCTGGCCAGGGAGGGACACACAGAATTTTGAGGGGAAGAAGGACACGTATGGGAGAAATGAGAGATATTGTTACCTGTCTGTGCATTGGATGAAGTTGCTGGGATGGGGGACTTTTTCCTGCCTTGGCTGCATGTCCTCCATGGTTTCATCTTCCTGCTAGACAACCCTTTCTTCCATGGTCCCAGATTCCACTGGACAGTCCCTGACATGGTCCCAGATCTCACTAGATGGCCCTGACTTCTATGAGCTAGTAAAGCCACCTCCTCCCCACATCCCTGCAACCCTGTGGGCATTAGTTGCTTCCTGCAGTCTCTGGATGGCTTCACTATCTTGGTTGTGACTCTTGGTACTTCTGTCACCTATGTCATCAGTTTTCTATATTACATTCCCAAGCTTGGAATAACTGGAGTGGTTTCTATTTGCCTGATACAATCAGATACTTGGATTGCAATAATGTGTCTTCTTCAGGTGTTTTTAAAATGTCTTTATTTCAGTGTATAGTTAGCAAAAAAAAAAGAAAAAGATAGCCAGGCACGGTGGCTCAGGCCTGTAATCCCAGCACTTTCGGAGGCTGAGGCAGGCAGATCACAAGGTCAGGTGTTCAAAACCAGCCTAACCAACATGGTGAAACCCTGTCTCTACTAAAAATACAAAAGTTAGCTGGGCATGGTGGCATGCGCCTGTAATCCCACCTACTCGGGAGGCTGAGGCAGGAGAATTGCTTGAACCTGGGTGGTGGAAGTTGCAGTGAGCCGAGATCGCATCACTGCACTCTAGCTTGGGCAACAGAGTGAGATTCCATCTAAAAATATATATATATAATAATAATAATAATAATTTCCAGCCAGGTGTGGTGGCTCACGCTTGTAATACCAGCACTTTGGGAGGCCAAGGCCCGCAGATCATCTGTGGTCAGGAGTTCAAGACCAGCCTGGCAAACATGGCGAACCCCTATCTCTACTGAAAATACAAAATTAGCCGGGCATGGTGGCAGGCACCTGTAATCCCAGCTACTTGGGAGGCTGAGGCAGGAGAACTGCTTGACCCCAGGAGGCAGAAGTTGTAGTGAGCCGAGATTACACCACTGTACTCCAGCTTGAGTGAGTAAGACAAAAAAAAGTTTCCAGGCATGGTGGCATGCAGCTATGGTCCCAGCTACTTGGGATGCTAATGTGGGAGGATCACTCGAGCTTGGACATTGAGGCTACAGTAAGCCATGATTTCACCACTGCACTCCAGCCTCAGTGACAGAGTGAGACCCCATCTCAAAAAAAAAAAAAACCAAAACACAAAAATAACACATTATAAAAATAGAATTATGAAACTGTAGGTTTTTAGATGTCCCAAGTTAGGAAGCAGCACAAGAAACAAACAAAAGTTCAAGAAAAAAGCTGAAGTATCTGCAATAGAGGACAAAGAAATAATTTTTTTTTAATATTGAAAACTGAAGCTTGGGAGAAAACCAACCTTATTAAAGGCAGTAGAAGGAGGCTTCTGTGAAAATGCTAAAAGACACTTATAAGCACTTTTTGGAGGAGTTGAATTCTTATTGTGTCTAATATGTCTAGCTTAACAGTTTTCTAATTTGAATGTAATTCCTTCCCTTCTCTGTAAATTTATAAATACTGATTTAGGTATTTGGGGCTCTCAAATTACATCGTGTTTGATAAGAATTGAAAGAAAGAGTGGGAGCTATAAAAAGGAGAGAGCCAAATGAATGCGTATACCTCCTCACTGGGAGAGAACCAAAGTCCCTGTGCACCCTCATTAGGCCAAAGAAAGCTTGGTCGCTGTCCAGAGTTGGGAGGAGGGCAGGGGGAGTTGCGGTGAGCAGCCTTTGAGTGAGAATGAAAAATGAAAAACGGTGTGGAACTGGCACTGAGGGAACAGAAAACTGGACTAAATGTTAGGAGTCCAGGTTCATGCCCTCAACCCTCCTAGCCGACCTTGGCTTTAGTCGGTCTCCTTGGCTGTGAAATGAGGGGGTTGAAATAGATGATTTGTAAGTCCCCTTCTGGCTCAAAACTTCTGACTCTAAGAAGATCTTTTCCATATCAGTTCTTTGGAATGAATCTTATTTTCAATTTATCTAAACAGTTTTAAAATGCTGTTTAGAATAATTAAAGTAACACTAAGAAAGGCTTGAAAAGTAATCAACAAAATTGGGAATATCTCCCATAATGTCGCTTCTGTGACAATCTGCTAAAATTTTTTAAGCTAATAAAAGTAAAAGACAACACCAAATGAATGCTTTTTAAGAACGCCAAGGAGACATAATGGCAACTTTCCAAAAGCTGCTAAAGCTCTCAGTCTGCTCCTCCCAGCTGTTACTTCTCAAGGTGCTCATGGGCCTTTGGAAACCTGACACAATGTCAGACAAATACCTTTCTCTCGACACTTTTATTACCTCCTTTTCCTGAAAGTCATAGTCTAACACCAGGAAGAGAACTCATAGTCATGTCTCATTTATCTCCAATGCTCTGCTTTCTAATTGCAGATTTTCCTTCAGCGGTTTTTCAAATCAGATCTTGTTTTAATTAAAAGTCTTTTAACTTTACAGTGTTTACCTGGTCTGAAAAATAATCAGGTTTTTTTCAAAATATATTGTTTAAAAAATAAAACTTCATGAGTTTTTTGGATATTATGAGATTTTTATTTTGACATGCTCAAGAATGTACCAGAAATGAAAGAATTTCATTTAGGTTGAAAAGAATCCATTTGGGTTACTAGTAAGCTGCCTTTAGGTAAACCATGTTTATTTGAGAAAGCTTTGTGCATTTGACAATGTATTATGTGCATCTGACAACATCCAGCAATTATATAGGATGTATAATTCATCTCTAGTACTCACAGATCACTTTACCAAGTAGCCTTTCACCAAGAAGGGGGAGATGGGGTGGGGGTAGGGAATAGCCTGCCCCTCAGAAGCAGCTGCATCATATTTAATGCAGATGTAAAGTTTTAATGCTCTTCAAAAATCAGACCACAAATAAAAAATTGTGTTTCAAGTTAGAGAGGCAAAAGGACTATGTTTCAGGTGTGGGAGGTGATTGTTTGTTTTGAGTTTCAGGAGTTCCAGCCTGGCTGACCCTTATCAGTGGCAGCCGGTGAAGACCAGAGTCCAAATGATGAAGGAAGTCACTCTCCAAAACTTGCTTGCCCTGAGTTTGAAGCTCCCTGTCTCTTGAGAAGACTTCTTTAGAGTATAGATTGTAGACTCACCCCAAAAAGGCCACTTTTTAAAAATTAATCATCAAAATAACTGAAAGCATGCATAGGTCACTTGTATTTTCTGTGTGAGTCCCCCGGAACATGCTCTGTATACACCGGTTATTCAATAAATGTCAGTCAGTCAGTCAGCAGCATTTATGGAGTGCTGCTCTATTTGAAATGCTCATAAAGGAAAGTGAAAGTGCTCAAGGGAATAGACAGTTTTCAGATTGTTTTTCTCTTGTGTTTCTGGTTCAGGATCTACACAGCTCAGTTGTCAGCACAGATGGAAAAGTGGCTGTCCTTTTCCTATGGAGTTGGTGTTCACAAGTCAAGCAATATTCCATCAATGTGCATCACTACAGATGTACCAGTTGTTAAAATATTGACGTACTGGCCCATCCGTCTGAATGCCACCTGTTTCCTCCCCCTTGGGACCTCTTGGGCTGCTCCGCAATTCTACAAGCAAAGCAGTAATTCCGGGCTTGGTAGAGAGCCTCTAGAACTGTGCTACAGTACTGCCACCAGCATTCATTCTGGTCGGTTCATGATCATGACATATCCCATCTTTAGTATCTTAAATGTTCCCTTGTGCTAAACATTATCTACACAGAAAGTTAGGGGACATTCAAGAATGATGCCTCAAAGCTAATACAGTCATTGTCATTAAAAAAATAAGAAGACATTCAAGCACTAAATGAATTGGTACAGTGATCCTTTTATGCTGGACTATTGGATTCTTCTCCTGGTACTGGGGCAGAGACCAGGCCTGAACCTTGTTTGTATCCCCAATACTAAACACAGGCAAGGGAACGGTGAATGTTAATTAAACTAAACAGAGCTGAATAGAGACTTCAGACTTGAAGGAGAGAATGGAAGCTGAGATGGCCATACCAGAAACGCAACCTAAGGCACACCAGAAGACAGTCTTTTCATTACCAAGTGACTGGCCGGTGAGGGTCAATAATTAACTGACAAAACACATGGTGCTACTCTACAAGTGAAGTAAAACAGGAAGTTGTTTAATGAGCAGATATTGATGGATTTACCTTGTCACTAAGGTACATATTGCTTTCAGGGTGTGCATTAACTTTTAGTGCATAGCTCTGGTGTGTCTGCAAAACTGAATTCTAGAACTGAATTAGACATTTTTTGTTTTAAAAAGGAAAGAAATCTGAATAGGTCAGTGTTGAGAAGCAGTACGATGCTGTGTAGTGATTGTCAAACTACTCATTCCTGGGAACCCCAGCCTCGCTTTAGTCAGAGCAGTCTGCTTTGAATGTTGTTTTGTTTTGTCACTCAGGCTGGAATACAGTGTCACAATCTTGGTTTCCTGCAACCTCCACATCCCACATCAAGCAATCCTCCCACCTCAGCCTCCCAAGTAGCTGGGACTACTGGTGCATTCCACCATGCCTGGCTAATTTTTGTATTTTTTAGTAGAGATGGTTTTAGTAGAGATGGGATTTGCCGTGTTGGCCAGGCTGGTCTTGAACTCCTGACCTCAAATGATCCACCTGCCTTGTGCTTTTCATGTTTTATATGCGTTATTCTGTTACTCTCTGAGTGAAATTATCTACAAAAATTAGTCCATGTTAATTTTTACTACTCTTCATTATAATTAATAGGAAAATAATATGTTTCTATTACTGGAACGTAAGTTCAAGGTTAAAAGGGGAAATGTTCACCAAATAAGCTTTTGTACTTAGTTACAATAGCTACTGGGGGACAGTAGACTACTATGAATAAGACCATGGGTCCTCAAGTTTCACTGACCAAGGGCAGAATGTTAGTTTCTTCACCTATTAGCTGCTTGCCTTTGGACAAGTGACTTACCTCTCTGAGCCTCTGTTCCTATATGAGTTAAATGCAGGTGATAACACGTTACCTGACAGAGCCGAAATGAGAATTAAGTGACAACACGTTTCTGTATTGGTTAGAGTAATACAGTTGCTATAAAGTCTAAAATCTCAATGGCTTGCCACTGTAAGTCACCTCACAGTCCAATATGTTCAGTGGGGGCACTCTGCTCCTTGTAGTTATTCAAGGACCTGGTGTCTTCTGTCTTGTTGTGCTCTCCTCTAGGTCCTTGGGGCCACTTTATTCAACCACTTATGAAAAGGAGAGAAGGACTGTGCACACAGAAAGGGAGCATCACAAAAGTTTGATTGGAGCCAGGCCTGGAGGTTGTACACATCTGTTGTGCCCCCATTCCCAGGACTCAGTCACCTGGCCACAGCCACCCCTGGCAGAGGCTGTGAAGTGTAGTGTAGGCTTTTGCCCAGGAAGAAGAGGGGGACACAGATATTTCTGTGCACTAGCAATTTCTGCCACCGTTATCTAAGGCGCTTACCACAGTGCCTGGCACATCGTAGATAGGCAGCTCCTTTTTTATTTTTTTCATAGAGACAGAGTCTCACTGTGTTGCCCAGGATGGTCTCAAACTCTGGTCTCAAGTGATCCTCTATCCTCAGCCTTCCTAAAGTGATGGGATTACAGGCCTGAACCACTGCACCTGGTTGGGCAGATACTTTAAAAAAAATTCCGGAAGCACCAGGCAGCGGCCACAATGATGCTCACTATCTGGCAGTTACTCAGTGACTGTGCAAATTATCCTGAACCCATAAAAGCACTCACTTTGTGTTGAAGAGCCATTTTTAAACAAAATGGCAAGAACTTATATTATGAAAGGCAACCAAGCAAGATCTACACCAAGTTGAAGCCGAGAATGAGACCCTTTCATTATGTCTTCAGTTACCCTCCTGCCCTATGTATATGGGGGGAAGTTTCTAAAACTGGGCTACTCTACCAAAAATAATAATTTCGGTAAAATAGACCCCCAAGATTTGTGAAGGTACTTAGGGGAAGGAAGGATTGTTTGGGGCTTTAGCATGAAATTTCATCTTTTTTTATAGCTTTCTATTAAGTAGTTATAAACTTTATTCATAAAACTACCAATTTCTGAGCTTGGGCAGTCATGGTGCTAAATATCTTACCTACATTTGTGCCCAATTAATACCCAAACCCTTCATAGACAGCTGTTATTCCCTTTAAAACATTAGGAAGCTAAAGACATTTGCTGACTCGTCAGTTCAAGATTACATGATTAGAAAATGGCAGGACAGTGATCTTTCTAGTTCCAAGTTGCACAGCTCTGACATCAAGAACAAAAGCAACAACTCAAACACCAGTTTCACTGGTTGCTATGCAAAATGAGTGGGCTGATCCAAACACATGGTATTCTAGGACCCAGCGTGGAATAGTAGGTGCTCAGTAAAGGCTGCTCCGTCGGCCTTCCCCTTGCTTCCTCCCTGTTGCCATTCAATAGAAATATACCATGGCAGCTGCTCATGCAGGTCTTTCACCTTAATCTGAGCTGTTTATTCAGAGTACACACACAGGCGTGCACCTTTCCTTCTTTTCCTTTCCCGTCCTGTTTTATTTCCCTCAATCACTTTCTTTCCACTCATGTGATGGTTTACAGCAAGCACTAGGTTGATCTTTTTTCTTGTCTTCATAAGAAAGATAAACATATTTATACTGCTCTGCACTGCACTGCACTGGAGTGTGAGTTCCCTTGGCAGGAGCACGTATAATTTTACAAGGGGTAGCTAGTGATACATTTGTAGATTCTACCATGAATATTCACGGTTCTGCAAACCATTCTGCATTCATTTCAGTGGCTTCCCTAATTCCTTCCAAGTTGAGAAAATCTGATGGGGAGGGCTTTGCTATTTACTACTCAGTATATTGGATAACACCTTTGGCATACACTTCTTAGACTTACGATGTAGTATTTGAATATGTTAAGGAAAACTGTATGACTGCTGATCTTTGCAATATGGTTCCTGTTTTCACAGAGATTGGCAGTGATCTGTAACAAAGGCCTTGATAGGGAGGTGTTATGAGGGGTGTATTATGTCCTGTACAGTTGCCCAGTGAATGTTCACTCACACCTGGTGCTTATAAGATAAACCATTGAAATTTTCCTTCCCAATGAAAGCCAAAACCAGTGGAGGAAATAAAAAGCCCAGTAGAAATCCGGAAGTTATAAAATAATTGTTTATATCCTTGTACTAATTTTAATTGTGTAATTAGATTGTAGATTTGTGTTACTTTTCAAGTTTAATGTACCTTCAAAAAGAATGCAGCTTTTTTTTTACTGTCAGCTTCACCAAATTACAAGATACATTTCAAAATCTCATCTCTTTTGCTTCCAGATACTCACTCTTATTTCGTTTGCTGTCAATGTTCTGTGTTGTGTTACCTCCAAACCAGGTTTTAAGAGCTTCCTATTTATTAGTGTGCAGTCCCTATTTGCATTTTAAGTCTGCAGCTTTGATAATTTCTGAAATTCTGCTGAGTTTGAGAAACTTTCTTTTCCATGTTCCCCCAAATCTAAATCACTCTCATCTCTCATTTTCACATTTATGCAAATTTTAGATTATTACCCAATTGCCAGATACCTTTAAAATGTCTGATTTCTGGCTGGCAGCAGTGGCTTACGGCTGTAATCCCAGCAGTTTGGGAGGCCAAGCAGGAAGGACCACTTAAGCCCAGGAGTGCATGACCAGCTTGGGCAACATAGTGAGAGCCCCCATCTCTATGAAAAAATAAAAAAAAATTTAGCCAGGCATGGTGGTGCACATTTGTGGTCCCAGCTACTCAGGAGGCTGGGACAGGAGTATTGCTTTAGCCTAAGATGTCAGATTTGCAGTGAGCTACCATCACACCACTGTGCTCTGGCCTGGGCAACACAGTGAGACCCTGTCTAAATAAATAAATAAAGTCCTCTTTTTTTCTAAATTGGTTTTCTATATTTTCCTTCTCTCAACAACTTCCCTGCATTATTTTGTAATTCATTAGTAGTTATACACTTGGGTATCTAGTTTACTAGGCTGTGGTACAGACTGAAGCCTCAGCTATCTCATAGCCATATGTTCTTATTGCATATGTCGTATGATTTCTAAGAATGGGAAATTCAGAGCCTCTTTGAGCCTGAGTTTAAGATGGATAACTCAGAATATGCAATATGTGTAAGCACAATACTGCCTTGTGTCTATTTACCAAAAGCGTTTTGAGGAATGCAGCTTCAGTTTTGATTGCCAGTGTATTCCTGGCAGACTCATAAAATGGGAGCAAAATGGCCCCCTTCACCCCTCTGGTGAAGGAGTTTGATAAATGAGGGATTAGAGCAATGTTAAATCCTTCTAGAGGCAATGCAAAGACGATATCCAGCAGCGTGAGTATCAGAAAAGGTTAATCTTAGCTGCGCTTCTCAAGCCAGACTTGAAGACCACTGTTTTCTGAATCAATAAGGATTTAAGGAAATAAACTGGTCGCATTTTTAGAAAGAGATCTGTTTTCTTATGTGTAATCCCCAGAATGGGAGCGGGAGTTGGGGTTGTTTTCTTAATTTGTCTGCTCTGTGAAGGCAGAGACTTTAGATTTTATGTGTTTGGTTAGTGACCACAGAATATATGTAGATGCCTAATAAACACTGTGATGACAGTGGGGAAGGGTTGAGGGAACCTTCTCAATTTGAGCTTCCATTTCTGAAGAATGAAACCCTTGTCTAAAAGATGCCTGTATCTTATCTCCACTAGGGGCCCATCCAGGCTTGAGCCTGGAGTAATTCTCCATCAAATCTTCTGTGTTCAAATTCCTAGGAGAATTTTTTGATGATTCAGTCTATTGGTATGTTTCACTAACCTTTATATCTGAAGTGATATCAGAGACACATTTAATGAGTTGCAGCTCTCAAATAAGTTGCTACAATTGGACCTAAAAGGCTTTTCTCAGGCAAGTCCAGATATCCACTTTCCCTTATCTGCTTACTTTCAGGGGCCTTCCAGAGAACAAATGGCTGGTCCTTTTCCAAAGGGACAGATTTTCCTATCTGATGCTTTTGTTCTCCAGCAAGAAAAGAAAATGAAAACTGTTGTCTTCCCCCAGGATATTGAATCAGAGTAAACTGAAGCTTTGTGTATTTCTTTTGTAGTGGTTTCCTTCATATAAATATGAATAGAGTGATTACTGAATATCAGAGGTTTGAGCTAGAGGTAAGGCATCTCTTTGATATGCAGAGCGAAATGAAATGGTAAAACATCAAATGTTAGGATGTTTGAGAGAGTTTCCTACAAGACCTGTCAGGTCTTAATTTGCTTAGAGTAATGCCTTGGGCCTTCGGTGTTGTTAATAGCCTTCAGGCGAAACTATGTTGGAGGCTGTATTAATCATCAGGCGTTTTCCTTGTTTCATACAAAATTCCCTGTACCCTTATTGTTCTATCGGAATATTCTAGGTTAGCTGGGCAGGCTTAGTACTGATGCCTTAAAAGATATGTCACCTGCCCATCTTAGTAGGCACTTTCCAAATAATAGTAATAATACTTTGTGTTCTGAAACGAAATTTTCTTTCTTTCTTTCTTTTCTCTCAACTTTAATTTTAGGTTTATGGGGTTACCTGTGCAGATTGTTTTCCCTGAAGTAGGTAAATTCTACACCAGGATTTGGTGTAGAAATGACTTTTGTCACCCAGGTAGTAAGCATCATACCCAACTGGCACTTCCTCAATACTCACCCTCCTCCCACCCTCCACCTTCAAGTAAGCCAATTTTCTATTTCTTTTTTTTTATATTACGTTTTGACTTTTCACCTGGACGTGGCCACATTGAGTTTAAGGTATTCTCTGAAATAAATCTGTTCTGGAATTTTATGAGTAAGTTTTAGAATTTCAGGCCAGGTGCAGTGCCTCATGCCTATAATCTCAGCACTTTAGAAGGCTGAGACAGAAGGATTGCTTGAGCCCAGGAGTTCAAGACAGTGTTTTTATAAAAAAATAAAAATAAATTAAAAAGCCAGGTGCAGTAGTGTGTGCCTGTAGTCCCAGTTATTCAGGAGCTGAGATGGGAGGATCACTTGAGCCCAGAAGGTGGAGGCTGCAGTGAGCCATGATCATGCCACTGCACTTCAGCCTGGGTGAAAGAGCAAGATCCCTGTCTCAAAAAAAGTAAAAAGTTATAGAATTTCTACCTTGAAACAGAAGCCAAATTGGGAATCAAGAGGTGAACCACTTAAAGTCACCTGACAAATCAAAAACCAACTTAAAAATAAAATTATTTCTCTTTCTTACTTGCTGCAATGAAATCTAAAATATATGTTGCCCTGGTTGAGACTATTTGTCTTGGATCAACATCATTCTAAAAAGGGTAAATTTGACAGTGGGTTATTGTACATTTCTTCCTTTCACTTTTTCAAGTTTTTACAACTAAAAGAAATGAATAGTGTGGCAGCTGGAGTAGAAATCTCTTACTGATTAGGCCATAAAATGGGAGCTTTCAGAAACAGCTTGTTCTCCACAAAGTAAAGTAATGTAAATGTTGTCTAAACTGTTTAATGCTAGACTTGAGAACTATAGTTTTAAAGCTTCTTTTGCTATGGCTTTCTTATAATTTATAAATATTATGAATTTTCAAATGGGTTAGCACAAGACAGGTAAATCTCACGCCCTCCTCTGTGTTCCCATAGCCGCTTTTATACACATCTTGTTATAATTACTGTCTTTTTCACCCAGTAGCCTATGGGTTCTTCGAGGGCAATATTCAGGTCTTGTCTTTCTGCCTCACAGCAGAGTGCATGTTGTGTGATCAAGCCCCCAACACACTGAATTAATAAAAACAATAGATCATCCTGCCCAGCCTGTTTTAGGAAGTATTTGTGTATATTCTTCAGTAGCCTGTTTGGTCAGCTCTGTGCCCAGCATCTCTGTTCAGAGGCAAGAACAAGGGAGGGTCTGAAATTCCTTTGGCTGTTCTCATTAGCAGCTCTTTCAGTTCCATTCAGTGAACCCTCTGAGTATCTGCCCCAGTTCAGGCCTTGCTCCACATGTGGGATTCGCCAAGATGAATGAGAGGGCCTGCTTTGGGCAAAGCTCTCTGGGCCTTGAGATCTCTCTTCATCCCAAAGAATCTGCACTCTGGCAGGGGAGATGGGAAACGAAAGGACAAATATTTATGCATCAGTTGGGTTGAGGGAGCAATCAATACTTCAGGGAAGGGAGAGCAAGGAAAACAAAGAAGAGAGTTGACAGGGGAGGGGAGGGAGGTTCCAGAATGGATATGGTGGATAAGTAGCAGTCTTGACATGTGAAAATTAATACATGGTATATTTGGGGAGACAGCAAGCACATTAAGGCATAGATTCAAGTAGGGTTGGGGCTTAAGTTGTTTAAGTGAGAGGACTTTTTTTTTTCTTAATGCTTTCCACACGATTTAGTCCTTGGAGGACTCACAAAACAGAACAGGGTTGTCATCTCTTAATACTCACAGATCCTATCCCCTTAACTTTCTAGCCAAACTGAGTTTCGTCAGTCCTTAAACTCATCCTGCCCTTCCAAAATATGAGTTATTTGCTCAAGACATTTTTTTCTTTTTTTTTTTTTTTTTTTTTTTTTTTTTTGAGACGGAGTTTCGCTCTTGTTACCCAGGCTGGAGTGCAATGGCGCGGTCTCGGCTCACCGCAACCTCCACCTCCTGGGTTCAGGCAATTCTCCTGCCTCAGCCTCCTGAGTAGCTGGGATTACAGGCATGCACCACCATGCCCAGCTAATTTTTTGTATTTTTAGTAGAGACGGGATTTCACCATGTTGACCAGGTTGGTCTTGATCTCTCGACCTCATGATCCACCTGCCGTATTTTTAGTAGAGACAGGTTTTCACCATGTTGACCAGGATGGTCTTGATCTCTTGACCTCGTGATCCACCCGCCTCGGCCTCCCAAAGTGCTGGGATTACAGGCTTGAGCCACTGCGCCCGGCCTCTCTGGTATATGTAAATAATGAACTGATTAAAACACTCACAGAAGGGAAGAAACAATAAGGAGGAAGAAGAAAAGTTGATGTTCATTCTAAATCCTCAGGTGTGTGATTTCAGGAGGAAAGAGGCTGCTTGTAAATAAATAAATATACACACACATATAATAATTGTCCTTCACATATATATAATAATTGTACTTTAAGGTAATATGAATACTTGCAGTGATACAGGTTAAATACCGCTAAAGTGATAAAACCAAGGGACTACAGGATCTCAGAGAAGGAAAATCACTGTTCAGTTATTAGAGATTCAGTGATTAGAGATTGAGAAGTAGCATCTGAATTGGGTCTTAAGCACAGGTAGAATTTTAGTTGTGGTCATAGTTGTAGTGGAAGAGTGCCAGGTACTATGCTGGCACTTTAATATTCTAATTCAATTGAGTCTCACAATGAACCCTGCGATACAGATATTATTGTTCTTGTCATTATTATTATACCCATTTCCCAAATTAGGCAACTATGGCCTAGAGCAGTCAAGGGACTTACCCAAAGACAAACAGTTAGTAAGTAATAAAGAACATATTTGAATATAGGTAATATTGGCTTCAGTCCAGTTAACTAAACTACCACCACATGGAACAGGGCAGAGGGCCTTCCAGGAGAAAGAAATGTCTTGAGCGAAGAGCTCATATTTGGGAAGGGCAAAATGAGTTTAAGGAGTGACTAAAGCCAGTTTGGCTAAAGAGTTAGGGGATAGGATCTGTGAGCATTCAGAGATGACAACCCTGCCCTGTTTTATTTTGTTTTGTTTTGTTGAGACAGGTTATCACTCTGTTGCCCTCAAGGAAGTGCAGTGGTGCTATTATGGCTCATTCCAACCGTGTCCTCTTAGGCTCAAGTGATCCTCCCAAGTCAGCCTCCCAAGTAGCTGAGACTCCAGATGCATGCCACCATTCCTGGCTCATTTTTTAAATTTTTTCTTGTAGAGACGGGGTCTTACTCTGTTGCCCTATCTGTTCTCAAACTCTGGTCTCGGTGAACTTTTTGCGCCTCCAAAAGTGCTGGGATTATAGGTTTCAGCAGCACGCCTGGCCTGACCACCCTGTTTTGAACTCTAGACTCCCATGCATCTCCCTGCTTCATCTTTCTGGTACTTTATGCCATTATCTAACACACTACATACTATTTTACCAGTTTATCACATTTATTTAGTCTCTCTTCACTAGATTGTAAGTACCTAGAAGTTCGGGATTATTCGGCTTTGTTCACTATTGTATCTTTGGTGACTAGAAGAATATCTGGCACGTTCCTATTGAGTATCTGTTAAATGAATGAATAGATAAGTTGAATCCAGATGACTGAAGGTTCCACAATAGTCTACGAGTCTTTTACCTCTTGGGGACCCTACATAATATGGGGAAGCCACCAATCAACCTTGATCATATCGATGCATATCAATGTGTCATGTGTCAGTGCACTCATTGCTGCCCTTTGGAGGAGGGGGTGCTGCAAGAATATAGTGGAGAAATAGAAAGACATTGAAAGGATTCTATGGTTTGAAATGCTTTGTTCTACTTGCATTACTTACTAGGAGTGGCTGCTGATGTGGACTGATTTTTAAGGGACTTCAGGAGGCATTGCAACAAATCTCATCCCAACTCTATTATGTACCTGAAGTTACATACTGTCGGATTTCACTTCCTGTTATTAATCACTGATTTTTCATTGAGATCCACTTTTTTGTTGTTAGTGCTAGTTCAGCATGCACTATACTAGCTAACAAGCAGCATGTTTCTGCTGTACCCAGGCTCTTGGGCCAGACTCTTGGGCCACCATTGTGTCCTGCCTCCATAGCTTGGACATATTTTACCTAAGCTTCAAAAATGGAAGCTTAGGTCAAATGGAGTAATAGTAGTACTGGCTTTGAAAAATGGAATAATAGGAGTACTTTCCTCAATGGACTGATGTGAGGATTAATCAGTTAATATATATATTTTTAATCTTAAAAGAGTATATGGTGCTTACTTTGGCAACACATATACTAAAATTGGAATGATACAGAGATTAGCATGGCCCCTGTGCAAGGATGACATGCAAATTTGTAAAGCATTCCATTTTTTTTAAAAAGCGTCTGACACATAGTAAGGTATATAGAGACTTCGGATTGCTGGAAAGAATTCTTGGAAAGGAAGGTGAAAAAGAAATAAAGGCAGATTTTATTTATCTAACAGTTTGGCCAGAATCCTATGGCTAAAGATACCTTAACTTTGCTGTTTTTAGATTCCACCATCACTACCCTGAAAGATTATTTTGGAGAGTGTTGTTGGGTTTGATCATGTGGCATTAAAAATGCCAGATGACCATATGTTCTCACTCATGTGGGAGCCAAGCTATGAGAACGCAAAGGCATAAGAATGATACAGTGGACTTTGGGGATTTGGGGAAAGGGTGGTGGGTGGCAAGGGATAAAAGACTACACATTGGATGCAGTTTGTACTGCTCAGGTGATGGGTGCACCAAAATCTCAGAAATCACCCCTGGAGAACTTCTTCATGTAACCTAACACCACCTGTTCCCCAAAAACCTATAAAAAAAAGTTCAAGGTACTTTGGAGAAACATACAAAAGAGTGCCAGATGACATCTAACGTCTGATGTATAAGATAGTAAGAACTGGACAGTATAGTTAAAATCCTGTCACCTGGAAATAGCATAGTGGTAGGGTGAAGGAATGAGGGAGAGAGAAAAGGGAAGAAAGAGGAAAGGAAAGAAAGGACAAAGTAAGGAAGGATTCTGAAGAATGATGTTGTAAGCATCACTTATTTTATATAGCAAAACAATTGAACAATCCCTTGGATTTTGCTATCAGGGACTTGACCTACTGAAGAATTTCTCGTTACCTTGATATTCTTAAACTTTTTTAAATGAGTGAACTTCAGTTGGAGCTTCTCGTAACAAGACAATTCTGATAAAATTGGAGTCCACACTTTATGGCAAATTAAGAAGCCCTCAAAATAGTAAGAATAATTCAAGATTGATGGTTTTCAATGAAGCTTGGTGTATTCTGTTAAGTAATTATGCTAAGGAAAGAGATAATTGAATGTTATTGTTCAACTCCAGATGGAGATATTACTTTATTTTTATTTTGTCTATATAGTCCACTGCTTCTGTCTACAAAGTATTTAAAGTGACTCACATGAAAATAGTAATAATAAAATATTGAAATACAAGAAGATGAGAACAAAGAGAAGGCAACTATAATAACGTTCAACCCTACTCCAGTTGGTCGAATCACTTTTCCACTGGGGTTTTATATTTGTTACTCTGGGTTTTTGAAAAACAAAAGGGCAGGGGAATCATGATCTGTTACATATTATTTCTCATTATAGAAAAGAAGGAGAATGTGTCTTCCACAGGGAAAATGAAAGCTGTTTGAACATAATTCTAAGAAGACATTTTCTATAGAAGACATTGGGTGATCTAATGCGTAATTCACGGCATTATTATAGTTAGTGTAGATTTGAGTTTCTTGTGGCCCTTTCTTACAGTGGCATTAAGTAAGGTTGAGACCCTAGTATTAAAATGCCAGAAAATGATTGGTAGCCTTCAGCAGGATATTCTTGAACTTCATTCAAGGATAGCATTAGACATCCTATAGAGGAAGATGGATGGTCTGGCCCTTTCAATGGTCTTCTCCAGAGATTGCCTCTCCCAGGAGGTGTGATAAAGAGCAGGGAGTTGGAGGTTTTATTTCCTGTCGGGGGCCTGAGGAGCTAGTACCACTGATTGTGGAAAAATCCACATATAAACATTACAGCCCTATGGGCACTTGTTGGATTTTCAGTTGTAAAAGTGAAGAATCCTGAGAGTCTTCTGGCCTGCCTGAAAGGTTGCCCACCTTCCAGAAACAGAAAACTCTTATAAATTATTATTGACTTAAAATTTAAATCCCCGAAGTGCTTAGATAAGATAAAAATCCATATTTCTTAACTATGATGGTTAAAAAGCAACTCTATCTCTCTGTGTCACATGAGTAGAAAATATGAGAAGAATGTTTTTATTTATTTATTATTATTATTATTTTTGAGACGGAGTTTTGTTCTTGTTGCCCAGGCTGGAGTGTAATGGTGCAATCTCAGCTCACCACAACCTCTGCCTCCCGGGTTCAAGCAGTTCTCCTACCTTAGCCTCCCAGGTAGCTGGGATTACAGGCACCTGCCACCATGCCTGGCTAATTTTTGTATTTTTAGTAGAGACAGCGTTTCTCCATGTTGGTCAGGTTGGTCTCAAACTCCCAACCTCAGTGGTCTGCCCACCTCAGCCTCCCAAAGTGCTGGGATTACAGGCGTGAGCCACCACGCCTGGCCACGAGGAGACTGTTTATATTGTTAGCTATTGTGTGCTTCACATTCATACAACTCCTGTTTATTGAGCTTCTACTGTGAGCCAGGTTAACTTTCTGGATGTGTCTCTGCATACAGTGTATTTTTATTTCCTTAAATTCTCTTTCTGGTCTTTGATGTGTTCATGTGTATGTTTTTATTTTATTAGATTTTTTTAATTATAAAAACTATAGGCACTTATTGTTTTAAGTTCAATTATTCATGGGTACGTAAAGATATATAAAAGTTAATAACCTTTTCCCTCTTTAATTTCCAAGGTTATTATCCAGTGTTATCAGTTTGATGTGGCTTCTTCCATACCTTTGTCTGTGCTCAGATAACTTTCTTCATTGTTCACTTCAGTGTATAATATGAGTGATTTTTTCAGTGGAGCCAAACTTATTTTTGCTGGCAAGCAGGAGAAATTTTCCCTTAATTATAATTGATTTTCTATAGTGTACTTGTTTGTTTGTTTGCTCTGTCTTGAGGGAAGGGAGGAGAAACATTGTTATTACTCTCCAGAATAACTTAGAAGCTGAAGACTCCACCTGTGAATGGGACTTTTCCTGTTCTGAACAGGACCAAACTTGACGGGTATGATAAGTATGTATTTTCGAATGATGTCATCTTCCATCTGATGTCAACTTTTGTGTACATAATGCAAGTTTAGATATGCTCATTAATTTTGAGACTGGCTCCAGTGTCACAATTTCAAATCTCGATACATCCTACACACCTTTCTCAAAAGCCAGTGCTCGAATATTCTTTCATTCAACTTTTATCAAACAGGGAAATCATCTGGTTTATAGTATTACTTCTTGTGCATTTAGTGAGCATACAGAATCCCAGAAACAGCATGACCCTAAAGTCACAAAAAAGAAACATTTTGAAAATTTGAATATAAGTGGATCCCCTGCTTACTGATGGAAGATATATTCCAAGGCCCCCTGTGGATGCCTGAAACTGTAGATAGTACCAAACCCTTTACAGTTGTCCCTCCATCAGTATCCATGGGGCATTTATTCTAAGACTTTTCTCAGGTAACAAAATCTGAGGATACTCAAGTCAGTGAGAGAAAATGGTGTACTATTTGCATATTACCTATGTACGTCCTCCTATACACTTTATGTCTTGGTTTCTTACAATACCTAATATAATGTAAATGCTATGTAACTAGTTATGCTCTGTTGTTTAGGGAATAAACACAAGGAAAAAGTTTGTTACCTGTTCAGTACGGGTGCATTATTTTTTTTTTTCGAGTATTTTCAATCCACAGTGGGTTGATCCACAGATGTGGAACCCATGGTTACAGAAGGGCTACTACAGATACTATATTTTTTTCCTATATATACCTGCGTATGATAAAGTTTAATTTATAAATTAGGCACAGTAAGATATTAACAATAATAATTAATAATTAAATAATTGTAACTATATACTGTAATAAAAATGAATGTGATCTTTCTCTTTTTCAAAATATCTTTTTGGACCGTACCAAGGAATATGAAACCATGGAAAGCGAAACTGTGTGTAAAGGGGACTGTTGTCCCCTATACATATAGTTATAACATCATGTTCATGCCTGTGATGATGCTTAAGGATGAGAAGTCTGAAACAGCATAGATAACTGTAAAAAAAATAGGACTGCTTTATGTGGAAATCTTAAATAGCAGTGGTATCTGAAACATTTCTAGACGCCCAAAAAGTACCTGAAATGCTGTGTGCAGAGGGTCTCTTTCATATTTGAGTTATTGGGCATTTGCTCACAGAGAGTAAGAATATATTAAGGAACTTCAAGCCAACCTTTCGGCCTTCTCCCATTCCCTCTAGGCTGCTCCCACCCAAGAAAACCGAATACACACACGCGTGCGCGCGCGCGCGCACACACACACACACCACACACTTGCCAAAATCTTAACTCTTAGACCTAAAGACCAGTAATTATAGATATGTGCCATATATCAGTTGGACATCACCACAAGGTGTGTCTAAGAAAGCCAACTTAAGTATTCCCATTTTACAGATGGGAAAATAGGTGGAATATGGGAGAAACAGTAACATGGAGGAAATAGTTCCAAGGTATGCTGGCCATGTAGTAGTTAAATGAAAAGTAAGTCGTTTCACTGCTAGGAAGCTGTATTTCTTGCTGGCCTCAATGAAACCATATAAGGATGACCATCCTTGTGTGGAAACTTAAAGTAACCTGAAGGAAGAGGCCGCAGCTTCATCGCTTCCAGTTGGTTAATCCCCTCTCTGTCAATCACCTGCGCACGAGCTGAATAGACTATAAATTCACATTTCTGGAGCCACATGGTCAAAATAGCACTTTATATTCAGTGTGAAATTCTTAAAATGAAACCCAGCTGGCAGATGGGAAGGACCGGGGTGGGGAGGAATATTGAGTGTGCAAGGGTTTCATCATCTTCCAGAGAGCTTTTTATGCTTTGTGCAGTTATAGGAATATTTTTAAACATCTATGATGCAGCACAAATGAATTTCTTAAATCTAAATGATGAGTCTAATTTATAATATTTCTTAAAAAGCATTAAGATAGTCATGCAAGCCATTGCCTATAAGGATAGAGCGATTTGCTTATTTAGGGAACTGTTTTCAATTCCTACATGAGTGTTAGTTAATAAATCGTGTCTTTTAGTGCTTTGAATAAGTCCATGGCTTAATAACATACTTTGTGAGACAGTGAAAGGAACAAGAAAGAGAATAGTTAGTTCAGTTCACTTCCACCTCCACCTCATGTTCAGAACTTCTCCCCATTATGTTGTACATCTTAATCGCTTCCATTTCCTTCTCTTTCCCAGCTTCTGTAGGAGGTAAACCATATCTTGATGATTTACAGGGCCTATGGTCATACTGGACCCTCTCAAACCCCCATTCCATAGTGCAATGCTTTTTGTTACTGATCCAAGCCTTGCAACCTCCCAGACACATTTACAGATTTATCAAATCAGATTGTTAATAGGTGGCCCCTTCTCATAGTGCCGAAAAGTTCAACCTGTAAGCAGGTTACTACATATTTGGTGTCTGTGACTTCCTATAAGAAGTCAGAATTCAAGTACTTGAGCAGCTGCAAGAGATTTCAGCATTTCCGTATGTTTTATGAAAACTACAATTAACTTGCTAAGAAGTATGCAGGTTGTATGTGCTGTATGAATAGATGAGAAGCTACAGTCAAATAGGCAACAGTTTGTTTGTGAAATCCTGATTTCTCTGAAGCCACATTTTTTCTTTTCTTCAGTGAAAGATTAGATGCTGTGACTAGGCACCTAAAATTTACAAACCCTATTTCAAAGGCTCTGATGTGTAAGTCCCCTTATGCTAAATGTGATGAAGACAAGGTATCAGGAACTAAAAGTAAGTTTGTAGACAGATAGAGAGAAATGCCTTTCACATGTGTCATTTTATATTATTCTGTTATTGACACTTATAGTTAAAAATAGACCCTTGGTAGAGGCTATCATTTGTCAGGCATTGGATTATATGATTTTTGTTTTTAAGTGCTATTCTGGAATTGGCATTTTACCAAAGGAAAAATGAATTTGATAAGGGTGAGAAAGAAGCAGATAATAATTTCAAGGTAAAATAGGACCATTCTGCAAAGCACTAAGATTACCTGTTTTCTAAAGAAATGTGTAGAAGATCGTTATCAGGGCATTGGCTAAGAAAATATCAGGGCATTTTTTTGGTGGGTATACTTTATAATATACTTCTGTTTCTGTTCTGGGTCTAGAAAATTGGAATGAGTTCTATTTAACAATATTTTACAGACACATTCAGAAGAATGTTATGTTTAATATTTTAACTAACATTATATTTAATAACAAGATTTTCAGTTACAACCATGATATGTTTTCATAGAGATGAATATTTCTACAGGAAACTATCGGGGTATGGGTGTGTGTACATGAGTGTGGGTTTGAGTTTTTAAATTTTATTTATTTATACTCTCACAAAGAAGGATTTGAGGTGATAGACACTAGTATTGATTCCGACAGTGGACATGCTTTTATGTAACACTCCAAACTTCAGACTGAAGTGGGTGTTAATGACTTCCCCTCTGAGAATGCTTTTGATTCAGACATGAGGAAAAGTGTGACTGGAAATTTAGAGCAGTAAGTATAGTTAAAACCCCACTCATCTGGCCTGATCTGAACTGGTAGTTGAACAGTTAAGAACTGGTTAAAAGACTGAGCATGGTGGCTCATGCCTGTAATCCCAGCACTTTGAGAGGCTGAGGCAGGTGGATCATCTGAGGTCAGGATTTCGAGACCATCCTGACCAACATGGTAAAACCACATCTCTAATAAAAATACAAAAAGTAGCGGGGCATGGTGGCAGGAGCCTGTAATCCCAGCTACTCGGGAGGATGAGGCATGAGAATCACTTGAACCCAGGAGGCAGAGGTTGCAGTGAGCCGAGATTGTGCCACTGCACTCCAGCCTGAGTGACAGCGTGAAACTCTCTCAAAAAAAAACAAAAGAACTGATTAAAGTGGGAAGTCATTGAAAAAAAATAAATACACACGCGCACACACACATGCGTGCACACACACGCACGCGCGCGCACACACGTGCGCACACACACCCTAAATAATTTATTTTAAATTTAAATATACCAAAGGTACTAATCTTTTGATGTTGGGCCAAGGCCTTTTATCTGAATGTGTGGCCGCTAATCAGAGTTGTGTATTATATTTCTTTCATTAAGCAGCTGTTACCTGTGATTTTCTCACCTTCTGTTTTTTGTTTTTAAATAGAACTATAAGTTAAAGATACTTGGGAAGCAATCCGCATCTTTCCCTCTCAATCCTTTATAGTTGTCTTATCTAAATCCAATTCAATAGCAGTTTGGTTTTAGTGACTCACCTTTATTAAGTTCTTTGAATTCATTCCATTTAGATTTTCATAGAAATAGACATAGAAATTCTTAAGTTCATATTTTATCTGTTGGTGTCACATTTAATTATACTACTTAATAATAAATATGATTGCCATCGTGAGAGCTGAAATGAGCAGACATTTTAAAAAGCAGTTCACCAGGCCAGGCACGGTGGCTCACACCTGTAATCCCAGCACTTTGGGAGGCCAAGGTGCATGGATCACGAGGTCGAGAGATCGAGACCATCCTGGCCAACATGGTGAAGTCCCGTCTCTACTAAAAACTCAAAAAAATTAGCTGGGCGTGGTGGTACACACCTGTAATCCTTGCTACTTGGGAGGCTGAGGCAGGAGAATTGCTTGAACCCAGGACATGGAGGTTGCAGTGAGCCAAGATCATGCCGCTGCACTCCAGCCTGGTGAAAGAGCGAGACTCCGTGTCCCAAAAAAAAGAAGCAGTTCACCAATTGTCAACACCCACTGGGTAGTTACCATCATTCAGATGGTGTGTCCACTGGTCATGAACATTTACTGTGTAGGCAACATCAATCATTTGTCTTGTACCAGGACAGTGAAGAATCAGTGGATCCCAGGTGAGTGGAGATTAATCAATAGAGCTTTTAACATAGCTGTATGCACTATTGTTTTGAGCCTAACGATAGATTTGTCCTTATCTGTGGCTGCTTCATGTTTAACCCACATATTGCCTTCTGTCCCTTCTTTAGATCAGTTATATAGCAAATGTTCTTATTGCTCTGGCACTTTCTTTTCCTTCATGTCATTTGGAAAGTGGCTTCTGGCACTTTCTTTCTTTCCTTATTCCTACCTGACTTTACTTAGTTACTTGATATCTGTCAGTCTCGCCGACTACCATATAAGCTCCATAAGGGCTAGGACTTATGATGTCCACCTTTGTATCCCCAGAGCCCAGAACAGTGACTGTGTAGACTGAGTGAAAGGTGGCTGCTTCCTTGGCACACTTGTTTCACCCCAGTTTGATGTACTTACTTGGCCCCCGCAAGATCTGTTGATTATTCATTTTGAGCCAGAAAGAAGCACAGAGAATAGGAGCTGTCAACCTGTGATGCTCCTGGTCTACCCTCCCAGTCCACTTTCTAAATCTCCTGGTTCCAGGGAGTGAGTCTGATGGTTTGTGCTGCTAAACTGCGGATTGAATCAGTAACAGGGCTGTGTTCTTTGATTTTTTCCTGAAAAGATCAGTTCGGGGCAAGGTTTTTCAGTCTTGGCATTATTGACCTTTTGGGCTAATTTTCTTGTTGAGATGAGAGGGGAAGCTTCCCTACACACTGGAGGATGTTAGCAGCATCCCCCTGGCCTCTACCCACTAGATGCTGGTAGTAACCACCTGCTCTGCTTCCTCACCCCCTGTTATGACAACCAAACAATCTCCAAACATTATCAAATGTCCCCTAGGGAGGTACAGTTGCCTTTTCCTTTCCTTGGCTTAGAACTAGTGGTTTCAACTAGTCATGGATGACAACTAGGACCCACGGCCACCCTCCCAGTGCTGTGGTAAATGCAGTCAATGGCTTTTTGAACCTTTATTTCTGGTGTTCTCTTTATGTCTGTTTATAATGTTCTTGAGACTTGTCTTTCACAAGCTTTATACTGAGTTCAACTAGTCCTGTGTGGGATTTTTTGGCTAAAATTCCTGAGGACGGATTACCACTTAGCTTTTCTTTAGACGGCCTGAAAGCCTCTTTCCAAGCTCATATTTCTCAGTTGCCAGGATATTAGGCTCCTGACTGTATTGCCAGCAGGGAAAGAAATTCTCTTGCCGTGACTAACATGGCACCTGGTTACAAGCTCATTTATTACCTGTTGCCCTTGCTCAGATGTGCTATTGAGGCGGCTGTTAGCTTTTTCTGCCTCCACTCCCTGCCCGTCTTTCCCGCAGTTCTCCATGCCTTCCTGTTTTGTCTTTTCCTCCCAGTGTTTCCATAGTGGCTCCCTGATGTAGCCAGAGAACAAACTGCTGACAGGCACATCCCTTGAATATCTGTGCATCTGGACGGGGCCACTGGCACCATCCATTGGTGGCTGAGTAATGCGTGGCTTGCCATATTTGTCTGTCTCCTGTTTATGGCCCAAGAATTTGAATCTGTTCCAGCATCTAAATGTTGTCGTTGTTAGGACAGAGTGCTGCCATAGTACCACAAGGCCAATATTAAACATGTTTATTTGGGTTCCATATATTAACATTTTGATTTGTTACTACTGCTGTTGTTTTTTCATACCCGACAGCTGCAAGATTGAGACAGGGGACATATATTCCATTACAAAAGCCAGATAACCTTGTATATATAAACTGTTTTTAAAAGATATTTGTGTCTTTAACAGTCTTTAACCCTTGACTAAATATATTCTCCCTAATATTTTGTTGAGTCGAAGAATCCCTTGAGTTGGCCAATTGACAGTAGTTTAATAAAGTGCACAAGGAGTGCCAATATCGGATAAGCAGGGAGAATAGCTAGACTCAACAAAGCCAAAGCATGTTCTCCTGGTTGTCTGATCAGGTAGCAATTGTTTGAAATGTATTTGTGGCATGGAGCCTTGTATAACAGATAAAGTTGAATGTGAGGTGTGGCCAAAACTCCATTTTAAAATATACAGTAGATTTTTAAGAAAATTCAAAATGTGAAATAGAAGCAGAATTGTTTATTTGTCAGCTAACGTTAAGTTACCTCGAATGTTTTGTAAGGTCTTAGGGGGATGAAATTTGATGTTCACTCCAAGGCAAATGTTGGATTTGAAAAATACCAGGCTCAGGAGCTTCTTCCTCTCACGTTATTTTGCAGAATCGAAGGCTATGGTGGGAAACAGTGCTTTCTGTAACACAAAAGCATAAATTCTCAGCACTGCAATGTCCTCAGAGCACATCTACCCACCTCAGTCTGAGCTTTTAGCAAGACAAAGGAGGAATACTCCAATTGTGTTGAAACATTTCAGTCACTGAGGCACACAGTTGTTGGTAATGATGAGTTGTTTTTCTTTTTCAAATACTCCTTAACCTCATAAAATATGGAGCTCATATCTTCAACCTGCACTTTGTAAATCAGGATGTGCACCCACCTTCCCACCCTCCTAGCCATTTCAATATGCACACTTAATGAGTATTAAGTTTAAAAAAAAAAACTTAAAAGAATCAATTTCATGGTGAATGCATCTAGTTAAGCAAGCCATTTAAACAACATTTTACTCGTGTTTAGTAGACCATTTTATAAGATACGGATAGCTTTACAAGCCTGTGTTTCAGACAAGCTAATTGGTTGTCTCTGATATGAGTTTGGGGCTTTCACTCATTAACTCCCTTTCCTGTCTAGTACATACTTGGCTAGCTTGCAGGATTATAGGTAGGACTCTTCAAACAACCTTATTCTATTGCCAGGAAAAAGGTTTTCATTGAATGGGTTTCTTCCTGCTTACAATATTTGCTTTCTTGAAATGAAGACAAATCATAACTGAGTACTACCCCAAACACAGCAGATACAAAATCCAGCAGAATACCCTAAAAGTTCTTGATACCAAAAATACATAGTTTTTGAAAGAGTGGATTGGAAATGATTAACAGAAAGGAAGGAGAGGAGAAAAGGGAAGAAGAGAGGAACATGATGTGCCGTTGGACCTGGCTGCCTCTGTAATTAATGACTATGTTATGCATGGTATTGAGAAGTCTGTTGCTTGCACCTTGGCATGCAAAGACAAGTGTACTGATGCTTCTCTTTTTGCATATGTCAGAGCTTTCCATTCTCTGAAATAAGAATTAGATGCTTTATTTGGACACAGATGAAAGGAATAGCTCAAAACATAAGTATCCTATGTGGGTCTTGAGATTTCTGGAGTGGTTCTCTTTTCCAGGATAGGTTGTTTACTTTTCTGTTTGCAACACGATTCATTGCAGCTGCCCGTAGGCATATGTGTAATCATTTGAACCAATTAGATCTATGGTTTTGAAACTCTTCATGTAAAATCCCACCTTCTGCATGAAACCTTGGCTTAATTGAAAGACTGGTAACTTCTCTCCAGTATTCAATTTTCTTCTTTTACTAACATTTTAACACGGAATGAAATATAGTACATGTTTTCTTGTCTTTTTCACCGTAGTTCAGTTCTTTAAATCTGTTTTTTGTTTTTTTTTTGAGACAGAGTTTCCCTCTTGTTGCCCAGGCTGGAGTGCAATGGCGCAATCTTGGCTCAACACAACCTCTGCCTCTTCGGTGCAAGCGATTCCTCTGCCTCAGCCTCCCGAGTAGCTGGGATTGCAGGCATGTGCCACCATGCCTAGTTAATTTTGTATTTTTAGCAGAGATGGGGTTTTTCCATGTTGGTCAGGCTGGTCTCAAACTCCCGACTTCAGGTGATCCTCCCGTCTCGGTCTCCCAAAGTGCTGGGATTACAGGTGTGAGCCACCACGTCAGGCCTGAATCTATTTTTTTTTAAAGAATAAATGAGTATTCTCTTTGTGTCTCACATTATATTAAGAACACTAGAGAATACAAAATGTTTTCCCATTGTCTGTGCCCTCAATGAATTGAATACTCATACACATGAGAAAATAGAAAACAATGATCCAAATCTGGATTATGCTGTAACTAAAAAGGGAGTTCACCAGAGATTTGTGGAGATGCTTCTGCATTGAGTCTTGATCGCCTAAGCCATTAATTTATACAATAATTATTTATAATGCCTGTTATAAGGAGAGTATAATGGTTCCTATAACTAAAAAGCTCAGAGATTGCAGGCCTTTGGCATAGTATGACTCAGGGGTTTATCATTCAGTCATGCCTATTTTTCTGCAGTTTTCTTGGCTATTTCTTCATGTATCAGCTGTCTTTCAGCATTCATATCCTGCGGAAACTACCTAGAAACTAAACCTCAGCTCTGATGACCTTATGAACCTCTGAATCCAATGGGCCCACACTGGCAGGGGATATTTCAATTTTATAAACAAATAAATCCTCTTCATCTTTTCAGGCCGGTTTAAGTTGGGCATTTTGTTTCTGTCAACCACAGGCCTCTTCAGTTACAGATAATTTGGTACTAGAGGTGGTTGCTGTTTGTTAATTCTACCAGACGTTAACATTCAGTTACTCATAATTTGGTATTAGAAGTGGTTGCTACAAGTGGACTCCAAAATGTAGAATTAGATAAATAGATGTAGGGAAGAAAAAAGTAAGGAGAACTCTTCTGTCCATGATTTGTAAGGTTAGGAGTCCTATTTGCTGACAGAAAAACAGATCAATTTACATTTTTTCTTGTTGTAACTTGGAATATATCATAACTCTTGTGAATTCAGAAACAATCAAAATGTGAGAGAAACATAATCCAACTGGATTTTATTTTTACACCTATAAGAGGTATAGCCCTTCCAGATAAGAAAATTAGGAAAAGAATATAGAATTTCATTTACTTTAGTCAATCAAAAAATTAGAAATTGAAACATAATAATATATATGGGGGTGAGATCCAACAGAATGCTTCTAAATTGCCATTAAAATTAAATATTAAACCTTAGTAAAGTAGGGGGGAAAAGCAAACTAAACCAAAACAAACAGTAAAAAGAATACAATAAAGATTACACTGGAAGTAAATGAAATAGAGATTAGGAAAACAATAGAGAAAATCAATAAAACCAAAAGTTAGTTTTTTTGAAAGACCAATAAAATCGACAAATCTTTTTTTTTTTTAATTTTTGGGAAGACAGTCTCACTTTGTTACCCAGGCTGGAGTGCAGTAGCACGATCTTGACTAACTGCAACCTCCACCTCCCAGGTTCAACTGATTCTCCTGCCCCAGCCTCCCAAGTAGCTCAGATTGCAGGTACACACCACCACACCTGGCTAATTTTTTTTTTAATATTTTTAGTAGAGATGGGATTTCATCATGTTGGCCAGGCTGGTCTTCAACTCTGGACCTCAGGTGATCCACCTGCCTCAGCCTCCCAAAGTGCTGGGATTACAGGCGTGAGCCACCATGCCTGGTCAAATTGACAAATAGTTAATCAACTAACAAAGCAAAAATGAAGGAAACTTAAATTACTAAAATTAGGAATGAAAGAAGAGACACAACTACCACCCTTGCAGAATTAAAAAGGGACTGGGTGCAGTGGCCCATGCCTGTAATCCTAGCACTTTGGGAGGCCAAGAGAAGAGGATTGCTTGAGCCCAGGAGTTTGAGATCAGCCTGGGCAACATGATGAAACCCATGTCTACAAAAAAAAATACAAAAATTAGCCAGGCATGGTGATACATGCCTGTGGTCCTCGCTGCTCTGGAGGCTGAGGTGGAAGGATTACCTGAGCCTGGAAGATTGAGGCTGCAGTGAGCCATGATAGTACCACTGGGCAACAGAGTGAGGTCTGGGAGATAAAAAATGAAAAAAGAAAAAAAAAAAAAAACCAAACCACAAAAGAAAGAAAGGAAACATAAAGGACTATGAAGGAATATTATTAAAAAATTCTTTGCCAAATAATTAGATAA
The DNA here is from genome assembly GCF_049354715.1 of Callithrix jacchus. Classification (NCBI taxonomy): domain Eukaryota; kingdom Metazoa; phylum Chordata; class Mammalia; order Primates; family Cebidae; genus Callithrix; species Callithrix jacchus. The sequence continues at coordinate 155,997,013 of NC_133503.1, forward strand.
CCTACATTAAATGCACAAATTCCTAGAAGGGTGCAAACTACTGAAATTGACTCAAGAAGTAATAGAAATCAAAATTAGACCTATAACAAGTAAAGACATTGAATTACACTTCCCATCAGAAAAGCCCAGGACCCTTGCTTCACTGCTGAATTCTACCAAACATTTAAATAATTTACACCAATCCCCAAACCATTCCAAAAAATAGAAGAGGAGGGAATGCTTCCTAACTCATGCCGCAAGACCAAGATTACTATGATGCCAAAACCAAACACTTTACAAAAAAGTTAAAGACCAATATTCCTTGTAAATATAGATGCAAAAATCTCTCAACCAATATAGTCGACCCTTGAACAACACAGGTTTGAACTGTGTGGGTCCACTTATATGCAGATTTTCTTCTCACTCTGCCACCTGTGAGATAGCAAAGCCAACCTCTCTTCTTCTTCCTCCTCCTATGCCTTCATTTAACATGAAGACAGTGAAGAACTTTATAATGCTCCCCTTCCACTTAATAAATAGTAAATGTACTTTATTTTCCTTATTATTTTATTAATAACATTTTATTTTCTCTAGCTTATCTTATTGTAATAACATAAATATACATATTACATATGAAATATGTTAATTGGCCATTTATGTTGCTGGTAAAGCTTCCAGTCAACAGTAGGCTATTAGTAGTTAAGTTTTGGATGGATTTTTGACTATGTGGGGGTCAGCACTCCAACCCCCATGTTGTTCAGTGATCAACTGTACTAACAGATGAATCCAGCAACATATAAAAGAGGATTATACATATGATAATCAAGCATAGTTTATCTCAAGATACAAAGTTGTTTTAGCATGCAAAAAATCAGGGTAATACATATTAAAGGACTGTAAGATAAAAATCATACAGTCATGTTAATAGATTATATCAAATGCAGAAAAAGCATTTGACAACATAGACTTAACATATAACCCAGGAATTCCATCCCTAGATATATACCCAAAAGAAATGAAAACATGTGTTCATACAAAACTGCTAATAGAAAGCAGCGTTATTTATACCAGCCAAAAAGTCGAGCCAGCCTAAACGTTCATCAACCAGTGAATGGATAAACAAAATGGGATACATCTACACAGTGGAATATTATTCAGCCATAAAAAGAAATGAAGTACTGATATTTACTACAATATGGGTGAACATTGAAAACATTTTGCTAAGTGAAAGAAATTGGACACAAAAGATCACATATTACATGATTTTATCTATATGAAATATTCAGAATAGGCAAATCGAAAAAGAAGCAGAGTAGTGGTTGCTATAGGCTGAAGGAAACAGTAATGGGGATGACTATTAATGGTTCAGGTGTTTCTCTTTAGATGTCAAAAATGTTCTGGAACTATATAGTGATGATGGTTGCACAACCCTATGAATATACTAAAAGCCACTGAATTGTGTGCTTTAAAAGGATGAATTTTATAGTATACAAATTATCGGTAAAAGAAAATGGAATATCTGTAGAGGAACATGGAAAGATAGTTAAGTATATGCTAAAGAAACATAAAGTCCACGCAAGCAGTGGAAGAAATTACCTAGAATCTTAGGCAGGAGTATCCACTTCTGTGAGTAGACAGTGAAGTAGGTAATGATAACTTGTATCCAGGAGCAAGCAACCCCCTTTGAAGACCGAAGTCTTCAAACAGTTGTTGTAACAATTATTTTTTGAAAGCGCTTAACTTGTTAGTGAGTATCTCTAAAAAGTTTGGTTGAAAACCAACCCAAGTTCAATTAGATAGGAACCTCAAGCTACATGGAATTATAACCCCTTTCATTTGAGATGGTAAATTGTTTCCTTAATGAATTCTTTATTCTTTTTACCCTGGAGGGTTTATCATTAAGAGTATAGAAACGATTAAATAGGCTCGGCATGGTGGCTCATGCCTGTAATCCCAAGCACTTTGGGAGGCCAACGTGGGCAGATCACTTGAGGTCAGGAGTTAGAGACTAGCCTAGCCAACATGGCAAAATTCTGTCTCTACTAAAAATGCCGAAATTAGTGGGGCATGGCAGTGCACACCTGTAAATCCAGCTACTCAGTTGGCTGAGGCACGAGAATCACTTGAACACAGGAGATGGAGGTTGCAGTAAACCAACATCACACCATTACACTTCAGCCTGAGTAACAGAGCAAGACTGTCTCGGCTGGGTGCTGTGGCTCACCCCTGTAATCTCAGCACTTTGGGAGGCCAAGCGGGGTGGATCACCTGAAGTTGGGAACTTGAGACCAGCCTGACCAACATGGAGAAACCCCCTCTCTACTAAAAATACAAAATTAGCCAGGCGTGGTGGCGCATGCCTGTAATCCCAGCTACTTGGGAGACTGAGGCAGAGGAATCGCTTGAACCCAGGAGGCGGAGGTTGCAGTGAGCCAAGATTGTGCCATTGCACTCCAGCCTGGGCAACAAGAGCAAAACTCCATCTCAAAAAACAAACCAACAAAAAACTCTGTCTTAAAAATAAAAAATATATATTACACATAGATCAAAGTGGTAGATTCTCTTTGTGATTCCAATTTAAAATGTACCAGAACTTGATTCATTGAATTTATAAAATTATTGGAAAACAATTTTTAAGATTATCAACCACTTGAGAATGTTTTAATTGTTAAAACAGTTGAAATGCTTAAAAAGAAAATTGAATATGTTAAACTTATAAATGGAATTATAAAGTGAGATTGAAAATGAACTAAGTTTATAGATGGACCTAAAGAGTATTCAAAGGCACTATAAATGTAATTGTTAAAATTGAAAAGATATGTAGATAAAATATTAAATTTTTTTTTTTAAGACTGGGTTTCACCATGTTGGTCAGGCTGGTCTTGAACTCCCATCCTCAGGTGATCTGCCTGCCTTGGCCTCCAAAGTGCTTGGATTACAGGCATGAGCCACCGCACCCAGCTACAATTTTTAAATCTAGCATAAAAACTTCAGGAAAAGCCAGGCTTCAGATGGTGTACATTTAACAAACTGTATGTTCCTTTTTAAAACTGCAAAGTAACAATAACTAGTATTGCTGTGTACCAAAAGCCATCCTGAAGGGCACAAACCTCAAAGGAACAGGTCACTGACCATGTGCCTAATGGGGAGTAGCACTAGGGGAGTTGGTAAGAAGACTTCCTGTGCCCTGGCTTGTCCTTGTGGCCTTTAGCAAGTCTCTGCATACACGAAAGAAACACAGGCTAAACACAGAGAAGAAATAAAAGATGGTTTTTTTAATGAGAGATGACCCTACTGCCTGCTTGACTACAATTCAAACCATTTGAAGTCATAACTGGAGCCTGGCCAAGTTGGAAAATCCAAATCCTCTGTCCCACTAAAGTGTGAGCTAAAGCAGAGAGGAGGAAATCTAGCAATTTGAGGTCAAACTGAGGCACAGAAAGCCTGATGTCCCATGCTCCTCCCAAGCACTCCTTGTGCCTCCCTGCTGGACAAAGCAGAAGGCTGCTTTAGGCCAGAGGCTTTTTATTTTTCTGTAAAGGGCTAGGTAGTAAATATTCTAGCCCATGTGGGACATACCATCTCTGTGTCAATTACTCAGTTTTGCCACTGTAGTATGAAAGCAGCCATAATAATACTTAAGTAAATGAACATGCTGAGTTCTAATAAAACATTATCTACAGGGAATTTATGGGTGATGGGGAGGCAACCAACATTGGCCTCTGTGACTAAGACCCCTTCTATATCTTTCAAAAGTTATTTCTATGTCATCAGGGGATCCCCTCAGAATGATAGGAGGACATCAGCTTGGTCTGAAAGATGAGAGAGTTCCTATAGGCTGGTCCTGTCCACCTGTGGATGGAGGAGCCTTGGGTTAGAAGCAGGAGTTGGAGCAAAGGCCTAGGTGCAGGAATCCATCCAGGCTCTAGAGGGCCTGATAGAATAACTGGTACCAATGTGGGAGTGCTGGGCATCTTTCATTAGTCCCTAAAAACAAGAAGTATCCATACCTAACTGTGCCTCTCACAGTGGTTATCTAGAAGCAAGCTTTTTGGATAGAATAAGAGAATAAAATAAGCCCGGAGGCATACCAAAAACAACAATAATGAAAAACAGACATGATTTGCCCTATACTTATTGGTAGTCAGATTAAGCAAAAATGAGGATGTCTTTCTTAGGTCCTATCACCAAAGCTAATGAGATTATTTTGTTTGGCTACTCTGGGACATACTAAGTTCTCCCATGCATTAGAAGACTGGCTTTCTACACAATTATTGTCACAACGTATAACATTCTATACATAGCAGAGGTTACTGACTGGGAAAGAAGACTTACCGTAAGAGTGAGACTCCATCACAGGTGATTACCTGCAGTTATTTGTCTGGTTTTCAATTATTCCAAGGTCAGGTAGGCTGCACTGAACTTTAGTATCCTTAAGAAAGAAGCATCTTATGAGGACTATACTTTTATACTTCCAGTCTTTTTGAAATGAATATGCACTCCCAAAGTAATAATGTGATATTGGTCAACATTAAGTCATCATTTTCAGGTCATTATTAAGCACTCAAAAAGTAAATAATATCCATTCTGTGTTAGAATATTTTGGGGATTGTGGCAAATTGGCTTTTTATTTGTATCATTTATTTCTGCCTTTAATGACATATTTAGTATCTTCCTAATGATTTCAAAATCCTGCAAGCAGTACAATGAAAAGAGGAACAGCTGGTGCTGCTCTCTAGACTAACCTTTCTTTGAACAAGCTGCCAAGAATGCACTCTGAAGAATCTTAATGATGCCCTGCCACTTTATCTCCAGACCCTGTCCTGGAGCCATGGCGTGGGCATGGCTTTCTCTGACTTTGGTGAAGGTTACCCAGTTAAGCCAGCTTCATAAGCCCTGTAATGAAGGCAGCAAAGCTGGAGGGCACTTTTGTATACACTCAGTAGTGTGGTGGTAAATGTAACTCTTTAGAAAGAAAAAAAAGTTCTGATTTGTTGTACTTGCAGGTTTGTGGAGTGTAAATACTTCAAACCATGGCCAAGTTTATGACTTGTACAATTTGACATCCGTGTACCCGGAGTTGGAAGGAGAACGCACAATCAGCTCTTGCCAGCCCCATGTCAGCAGACCCCACCACACCACTGAGAAAAATGTCAGTACAAATATTTTCCCCCAATGTGACATGTTCCCACAATCGGGCTATCTGCTCTAGTGATTAAAGAAAGGTGCTAGGACACAGATAAGGAAAGTCCCACTCTCTTTGTAACAATATGGAAAAGGTCCTACAAAATTTTGCCATCCATTCAGGCTCTCTTGGCATCCTGTTAATTGAAACAAGATTATATTTTTACCAAAGAATTTAAAACCAGTATAGGCTGGGCACAGTGGCTCATGCCTATAATTCCAGCACTTTGGGAGCCAAGGCAGGAGGATTGCTTGAGGCCAGGATTTCAAGACCAGCCTGAACAAAACCATGAGATAATGTCTCTACAAAAAATCAATTAGCCAGGCGTGATGCCACACTCCTATAGTCCGAGCTATTTGAGAGGCTGGGGTGAGAGGATTGCTTGAGCCCAGGAGTTCGAGGCTGAAGTGAGCTGTGATTATGCCACTGCATTCCAGCCTGGGCAACAAAGCAAGGGCCTATCTCTTAAAAAAAAAAAAAAGTAATTATAATAATAAATAACAGAACCAATATGAATCCATCTCAAAACCATGATTCCTTTAGTTCTTTGAAAAATACAGGCCATGCAATGGACACTGTGTATTTAAATTTACGAGAAAGCAGTAACATCTGCCCCGTGATTCAAGATGGTTAACAGAGTCAGATTCTCTTTTATCATCCTCCAGCTTCCCCTTCTCCCTGTCACATCCCACAGTTGTACTTCTTTTTCCTGGCCTTTTGTATTTGGTTTGAGATCCTCACCCAGTCATCTGCATTAGCTGACTTATCACTATCAGTTTGAAGGAGCTAAAGTTGTCAGCCTAGACTCCTTCATCAGACCTGGTACCTTTTCCAGAGATGGAGAAAGAATGTGCCTTTATTTCTGAAGTTTATTTTAATAGTTTTCTATCCAGATACTTTTTATTCAAATTGAGTTCTATGATTTAAGAACTAGTCTAAGTAATCATGTCCCTCTTTGTTGGAATCCATTGCTTTTCTGACGTCCAGTGAAAATACAGTCCAAGTGCCATAAATAAGTGAGAAAGCTCTTAGTAAACCATGCAGTGTTAAACAGTCTCTTGTGGTCACTAAAAAGCCCTGGGGGGAATCTTGTGCTCTTATAATACAAATGATGAGGACAGTGGTCCTCTCAGGCCATCGCTGCTGTTTTGTTTTTGGTTTGCAGCATCCTGTCCTCGATGGAGCCCTGTCTGCTGGCACCTGGAGTGCTGGCACACGGGCTGCCTTCCCACACTCCCCACAGTCTCGTTCAGGACAGAGCGGCTGAGTGAATGAAGTTATGGGAAGACAAGTTTTAGGACAAAACTTTCCAAAGCTCCTTAGATAGCTCCCAATCCCACTACAACCCATCACAACTGCCTTGCAGGCCTAGGAACGGTCAGTTATAATCCACTAGTTTTTCACAGAGGAAACATAGTTCCCCTTTACGTTGTCTGTAGCAGGGGATATGGGGAAGAATGGGGAAAGCAGATATCTAGCTGCCATCTCCAATGGTGACTGCTGAAAAAATAAGCTAATAGCCCATACAGGGTGAGAGGTACCTGTATTTCACATAGCCAAGAACAGCAGTTCCCAACAGGGTCAGGGTCACCCAAGGGATATGTTGGGCATGGGAGGGCACAGTGTGTTTTCAGTTTTAGCAGTAACTGGTTGGTGCCAATGGCATTTAACTCAGTAGAACTAGGGGTGGCATATTCTGTGATGCAGAGCAGAGTCCCACACAGTAAGGAACTGTCACACACCCTGGCTCTCCATGTCTCACAACACGTTCTTGTGGGTCACAGCTCTGTTTATAAATATCTGAGCTTAGAACCTGACTCTCTCTTTTACACACTAAGTAAATGCTTTTTGGACTGTTCTGTCCCCCTGCTCCCTAGAGTACTTACAGGAAAACTAGGTCAACGCTGGGCACACACTTCTGGTTTAATAACAAAAGAGGAAAAACAAGCAGCCTGCCATTAGAAATAAAATGAAGTTTGCAGCTTTTTAAAAAAGGAAAGACCTGTCATTGAAGTTCAGAACTGTTCACATGCCTTCTAGAAATTTAGTCACACCAAGTTGGCAAGAACTGAAAGTCAAAATTTTGACTCTCAAGTGAGGGCAAGACAGGGAAATCAGACAACATCATTACCCCATTAGAGATCCTGGAACTAGGAAAGGAAGGAAACATAAAGGACATTTCCTACCCAATGAGTGGGACTCCGGTGCTATGTAATGTCTCACAGGTTTAACAGCTGCTACAAACATTAGCAACAGTGAGATGGTGCCGAGTCGTCTCTGTTATGTTGGGACTTTACAGTAAACTCTATGTGTGAATAATGGAATGCAGTCATGCCAATCAGCCAGCAGTGGCATGAGTGGAGCAAGGCTCTGGTGACAGAGCTAAAATAGGTTGCCTCTGGTGGTGGCTTTGTTTTCCTATCTCTAGGGTGGACACATGGCTACTAATAAATGCCCATTCTCTATGGCTATCCTGAAAATAGCTAAATGACCACAGGTTGTCAGACAGCTGTATTCTGATGTCATTCTCCCAAGTGCCATCTCCAAAAGCCAATGTGAAACAATCACTATCTCCTTATTCAAGAAGTTTCCACTTAACCATGCTAGCTCAGCAATGGATAAAGTAGCCAAAATACGTAGGTTCATATTCCCTTTAGTCATTGTTAAAATGTTTGTCTTGATAAGTAAATGACCTTAAAAAACATTCAGGCCCCTCATAAAAAAATAGGTCCTTGCATCACAGGCAGTTTTTTTTTAACCTTAAAAATAATGTCAGATTTAAGTATCTGACCTATGTTGTTCAGAGTTAAACACTATTCTTTAAAATCATACATCAACATATACAAAGACAAAAAAGCAATGGTGAACAATTCAAACGTGACTGTAATTGTTACTGTGATAATATATGGAGAGTAAAATTTGAAGTTTAGATTGATATAAGAAAACAAAATAAAAATGTTATCCTAGGCCAGGTGGGGTGGCTCATGCCTGTAATCCCAGCACTTTGGGAGGCCAAGGTGAACGGATCGCCTGAGGTCAGGAGTTCGAGACCAGCCTGGCCAACATGGTAAAACCTCATCTCTACTGAAAAGACAAAAATTAGCCAGGCATAGTGGCAGGTGCCTGTAATCCCAGCTACTTGGGAGGCTGTGACAAGAGAATCGCTTGAACCTGGGAGGCGGAGGTTGCAGTGAGCCGAGACTGTGCCATTGCACTCCAGCCTGGGCAACAAGAGTAAAACTCTGTCTCAAAGTAAAATATTGTCCTAAAAAAAGGAGTCAGAATTAGAACATAAAGTCCTCTCTGTACTGTGATCTTTGTTTTTAGAAACATAAAACTCCGAGTAATGAAAAGCTAATAAATGTTCTAGCAGCAGTCCCTTTCTGTACTTGAATATTAGTGAAATGACAAAACTTGTTTACAAATTGGTATCATAAATATAGAGTTGTGTGGAAGCCTGTGGATGCCAGTGGAGTGAATATGCAGGGTTAGATACCCACTTAGGTTATGGATCTGAGAATCTCGAGTTACCCAGCCATATTTGTCAGCTTAACACCACTAGGCCCCTTTATCTGGTGACCACTCTGTCATTGTAATCTCCACTTCCTTCTCATGTTTAGCATTCAGCAGGAACAACTTCTGAAGCATGCCTACCTTCAGACATCTGTATTATCTTCCATGTGTGCCTGTGTGATAGACTATATTTTCAGTTGCCTAGAAACCAACCTTTAACGGGTAGCTGAACTTCACTGTTCTGTGTCTGGTAGGTGTTGGAAAATATCACATATTACTGATATACTTTGTGATTATTTTAATCCAACATTGTTTTCAAATTAGCTGTAAATACGCTACTGGGATAAATTCTGTATGATTTTTAAACTAACCACTCAGAGGAAGTATTGTTAGTGAGATGCTCTTTCTATTATTATTATTCATTATTTTAATATTACTGAATTTCTTGTGACAGCCCTCTTCTCAGTCATTAGCAATACTTAAATGCTGTCCTTTTGGATTTTGGTTTATAAAATATAGCAAGGGTACAACTTCCTTGATGTACTAGATTTTGAATGTTGCATACTTTATCTGATGGGAAGCATTACTGATCAAGTACTAGATTGCATCATAACTACAGTTCCAGTTTCTGAGCCCGGTGATACAATCTGAAGCCTTACTTTGTGGCAGAAGCAACAAGACCAACATCTCTGATTTTCAACTCTTTGGAGCAGCCCCCTCCTCTTTTGAGCGGTAGACTTAGCCAGTGTTCCCTGCCAGTCCCTCCTGCCTACTCTTTTACCTCCTTCTTGGCCAATGGCGCTCTGCTCAGCTAACTTCCAGTTCTTCCCTCTGCTGGGTGGGGTTGGTCCCTGATACTGTTTGCACTAGGAATTTCAGATTCTCTTAGATGTCAGTTGTTTTCACTGCCTTAAAGAAAACAAACTAAAAGAATGGAGTTTGTGTTTTCAGTAAGCAAGAATCCCAACGCTTTTGGAGGCTAAGGTGGCAGAAGCCCATGAGCTTAGGGGTTCAAGACCACCCCAGGCAACGTGGTTAGATACCATCTTTACAAAAGGTTTTTAAAAAATTAGCCAGGTTCCGTGACGTGCACCTATGGTCCCAGCTACTTGGGAGGCTAAGGCAGGAGGATCACCCAACCCTGGGAGGTCGAGGCTGCAGTGAGCTGTATTTGTACCATTGCACTGCAGCCTGGGTGACCAAGTGAGACCCTGTCTCAAAATTAAAAATTAGCCAAAAACAAAACAAAGAATCATCTTAACATGATTTTAAAAATACCTTGGGCAAAAAATTGTTCTGAAGTTGTGTACCCATTTTCTGATCTGCAAATGAGATTTTCATTACTCTTCAGAATCAGAATTAATGAGGATCCTTTAATTCTCACAGGCTTTTCTTAAAATTAGTGTTTATTATGAACTTGCAGACATTGATAGGAAGACTTTTTAGACACACTGAAACAAAATGTTAGCATATTTCTGGTTCCTAAATTAGCATAACAGCTCAGTATTTCTTATATATAGGTATATAAAATATCTTCTGGCTTAATATGAAAAAATGTCAAACATATGAATACCAATTTGGATGGTGTATCTCTACTGTCAACAAACAGTAGTCTGCAGTGCTACTGGCAAAATAAAACTATTTGAGAATGGCGTTTAAAGTGGAGATACGTTTTTTTCCTAAGTCAAGTATTGACTAAGATAAGACACTGGAGGTTTTCATGACACATGAGATTTAATGAAATTTGTTGACCAAGAACATCTTTGAACAACGTCTCTTTTGAGGTTGCTACTGACTGTATTTGATGTTATGTAAAACCTTGCTGGGCAATAAATATAAGATTCTATTTTTGTATGATATTATAGTGCGTGTGAGTGGGGGGCTTTCTCAACTTTGTGTTTTATGATACCATTTCAGAGATCATCAATACTTCTAGAAGCCATAATAATTTGCTATTTATCTGCAGCCAAGAATTGGTAATACTAGATGCCATCAATATGCTGGCCAATGTAGAAAAGTAACTTGTGACTGGTTATTAACTGAGCAGGTTTTTCGGCATACACCTGTTTATGAGTTCTTGCTTTTTCCCTCCCAGAAAATTCAAGACTGAAAAAAAAAGCTAGAAGATTTTATGCCTATATGTAAATTTATGCAAGTTTGTAAATACATACAAACACACATACACTCAGTTTCTATCCTCTTTCCTAGAAAACACTCTGTCATGTCTCGGAAACAGATATTAGAAATTTAAGAGAGAAAGAGAAAAAGATTAAATTAGATTTTTGTTGTATTATGTGCTTGATGGTCAAAATAATTGCGTCTTGAGTAATCAGTATAGTACGTACTGTAAGTTGTCACCAATTTAGTAAGTCAGCAAGATGAGAGATGAAAGCTGCTCTGCTAGTTGTTTTGTTTTATTTAAATGGAATCTTTTGGTGTCTGCAGTGTATTTTGCTTGGTGTCATAGTGCAAATAATTTTTTCTCCGACTTCTTCATCAGACCTCCCATGCCGATAAGTATGGGTAGAATGGTGAGTTGCACGCAGGTCATTCACCCCTAAAGAAAACACTCCCAGGTCACAATATTTAACCCACATTATAACAACAGCTGCAGACTGGCATCCACAGTGTAAAGTCATAGGCATCACAGTTCGTAGGAATTCCACCTTGAAATCCCCCTATTTTATCCCTCAGAATTTTGATATGAGAAAGTGTCTGATATAATTAATAACCTATTTGTCTTGGTTTTTTTCCTCTTAAGATCAAAAAATATTTTGAACTTGAGCCACTTGCACGTGGGAAACGCTGGATTCTACATCCCTGCTCACTGGACGACATGGATGCACTGAAAGACAGCTTCTCTCAGCTGATAAATTTGTTAGAAGAAAAAGACCATGACGCTGTAAGAATGTGAAATCTGGCAAAGAAAACGGGCGCCCCAAAGGCCTTGAACCTATCATGTTAGTTTCTCGTTTTAATTTTATTTTGGTATCAAGACTATAATGGCTTCGGTATCTATTTTTCTCTGGTTTTTTCAGACTCTCATCTCTCTATCAAAGTGAATATTCTGTAGATCAGATGAATTATCATCGGCATTAACGTCAAGTACACACTACTGAGAGAGAATTTATTCTCTGTTTACCACTAATTATCTTCACCGCATGTCTCTTCCTTCTGTTGTTCTAAGCATCTCTTCTATACTCTGTGTTAAAACGGATGGAATTCATGGCTTATGGAAATCAAATCCCTTTTGAAGGACTCAGAAAGACTCACAAGACCATGATCATTTTCCCTGGGATTGGGAGTGGAGTATCATGTGACTGGGACTCCACAAAATATGTATATTATTTTCAAGATCTCTTGGGGGGGGATTGTTTTATTTTATTTTATCTTATTTTTATTGTTTTATTTTTGGTATACTGAGCTTATAGACTATGAGAGAAAAGTGAGCACCAAAAACTTTCATTAATCACTTTATCAGGAAGAAATATCCTGCCATAGTAAAATTGGCTCTGAAGAGCTTAGAGATAAGTTGCATAATGTTTTCTTGATTACGTCTGAAGTGTCACTCCTCTCTTTTAGGAGCAAAGACATTGTTTCAGTTTCTGAGAGCAGTTAGAGGAAATGCAGGTACAATGCATGCATCACGGACTGTATTGGATTGAGTCGAGTCTTCAAATATTTTTTAATGGAAAGGTTAGCCTGCATAAAGTCAAGCTGCAATGTAACATAAGTATCTTTTTTAAAAAACTGCAAGTGTTTAATTAAAATAGAGAAAATAATTTTAAAAATAATAGATATAAATTTTAAAAATAGCCAGAAAAAGCATAATTTATACTGCTTAGGGTTTAAGCTGGCATGGATTTGGCAAAGATAACAAAGAAAGAATTATCTATATATTCATTCATTATGTGCTACTATAGTTTATTGGAGTCTGTTAATGCCTTCCTCTAATAGTTAAAGGTTTATCAGCATTTCTATTATAAACCTCTATTTTCAGGGGTTTCACTGTGCCCTTAAAAGTGTGCTGGGGCTGCAACAAATAAATAATATTAGGACTCAGATTCAGTCTTTGGAACTAGTTCCCCCCCCACCATTTAATTTAAATGATAAAATTGCATAGGGATAAATGTACAGTTTGCTAAGGTTTAGCACCTTTGATCTTTTTTAAATCAGGAAAACAATCTATGCATATTGAGGTTCATAGATGAAATATTCTTTGGCATACTTTGTAGACTTTTGACTACTTAAAATACTGAGTTGCCAAATGATAAAAAACTGCTCCCTACACCTGAGTGATAAAAATCTTGTAATTTTTAGGTAACAGAGACTGATATCCAAATACCACAGACTCACACTATATTACAGAATGACATAATACCTGATAATTCTCCAGAAGATAGACTTCAGACCCTTAATGTCATTAAAATATAGTTTTTGTGGTTTAATCTTGTGAGTAGATTGTAATGAAATCGTTACCTTGGAAACATCAAACACTTCTTTAAGCTTCTTTTTTGTAATGTCATGAATCAGGAAGGACCCTTAGTGACTAATATACAGTTTTGTCTACAGCATCCTTGAATATTTTTAACACTGTGTAATCCGTGAGCAGCACAAAACTTTTATTCTGATGACCAGTCACACAATTCCTGTTTTTATTTTGTCCTGTTGTGCTCATCTTCTATGAGAAATAAATGATTATTAGGCCTTGCTTTCCCTGCAAGTTCATTAAATGTAGAATGTTGTCTTTTTAAGACACCGTGGCTGAGTGCTCCTAAGCCATCTGTTAAATGACTTCCCGTGGTCTGTGTGTGTGTGTTCATGTGTGCGCCAGTGATGGGCTTCTCCTCAGACCCATGACTGTCTGCAGCGTCTCAGCCGTCAGAATGAAAACATTATCAATCAGTACCCAACAACAGCTGTTTTTGACAAGTTTCTGTCTGACGCCTAATGCTTTACAACTGTCAATAAGGCTCCCTCTTTGTCTAGCAGGTCGGAGCTCGCCGTCTTGCTGCTTCCCAGCAGCATCCTGTCCTTGTAACCCTAGAATTTGCCATGTTTTGGAAATCCACGTGGGGGCGGGGTGGGGCCTGAACGGGTGGGGTGGGTGGGTGGGTGGTGGGGTGGGATGGGGAGGGGAGGGAGTCCTATTCCTACTTTCGTGTAAAGTGCCACAGGTGTCTTGGTTTGCGTATTCAAATATATAGGAAAAACAGTCTGTTATGTATTTCTTCACTTAGCTTCTTGTTATATTTATGGACGTTTCCAGTTTTTGTACCTTCTTAGCTAAAGCAGTTGCCTTTTTGTAATGGCAATTAATTTATATGATAAAACTTTGTATCCACTGTAGTCGACAGTATTGGTTGCTAATTAACTGCCATATTGCCCTTTCTATTATAAAATACTGTACCTGTACTTAGAGGCTAACAGATTCATGTGGACATTTGCCAGGCAAGAACAACATGTATTGTTCATGATTTCTATGATTTCCACTATCTTCAAAAAATAAACGCTGAGTAGAATTTTTGTTTTCAGAGTAACTCCTTTCAGCTTTAGCATTTGGGAGTCCCAGATTTCTGTTTACATTTGTGTTGCCTGTTTGTCTCCAAAATAAGTTCTGCTGCTCTTGGGTCAAAACAAATGATTAATTCGCATTTCCTTTGAAGCCATTGTGAAACCTTAAAAGGAAAAAAAAAAAAGCCAAGTATCTTTTCCAGTTGGTTTGTCTTCGGCAGCAATTTACTCTCATTGAAGCTGCTCTTTCACAGTGTGTGAACAGACTCAAGATATTATTATAAAGCATCATCCTTCAATCAAAGGCTTATTTTATAATATCTGCTATAAAATTAACTTGAGTGGCACAGTTTGGTGCAATGAATTATTTCCTTCAATGGTGATTGATGCTGTTAAATATTTTTAAGTGACTCAAGAGGAAATACTGTCCATTTACAGGTCCATCCTTAAGGATGAAAGTATAAAAAAAGGGAGAAAGAAAAATCCAGTGGTAGATGGATGGAAGAAGAGAGAAAAAGAAAAAAGTACATAATCAAAGATGAAAAATGTAAATCCCAGCTTTTGCTTGGTCCCAAATGCAACATTATCAACACTTAGTATTTGACTATACAGAGAGATTACAACATTTCACTTCTAAGCTGGGATCTAACCTTCATTCCTAGGTTTATTTCTGGAGTAGGCAATTAGCAGTTATCAACTTCCTAAGCAACTCAGGCCTACTCAAGTAAATGTGAACAGAACTGTAAGATTTTGAAGCAAATGGGGTTTTCTTCATGTCCAGATTGCACATTCAGACTTGAATGGAAATATATTTGTGCCTGCCTTCATCCTCTTTATAACTTGAAAGTGCATTTTCATTAACCCCCTGACCTAATGGTGCAAACAGAAATGCAAAGGTATGTGGGGTGGTGGGGCTGGAAGTGGGAGTTGCCCTTTGGGATCCCTCATTTTCAATGCATTTGGAAGGGAGGGTCTGTCTTTGTTATGCAGAATCTTTAGAATGTAGAGTCCCTGCCTTCCCTTGTTCCCCAGCCTGGCTCCTGGAGATCTGGAGTTAATGCTGTAAAATGCATGACCACATCATGGTAGGGAATTCCTGCCTCCCAGGGGCTCACAGTTTTTGGTCACCAGTGAATCAGCATGATTAAATGATTTGCATGTCAGGGTTAAATGTTTTCAACTCAGATGCATGAAGTGACTGATGAGCCCAAGGTTTGGCACCCTACCCCACACCCCCTTGTACTAATTTAGTAACATGAAAAGGATCCCTTGTAAGACTTAGAAGCCTCAGATGGAATATCAGTTTCCCCCACCCCTTTCCTATTCTCTTTGAATGAAAAACTTTTCTTCCACCTACTGTCTCATCGGATCTGGAAATTCTGACTTCCCTTTCTGGGGGTTCATCTGTGACAACTTCTCCATAATGTGACTTACTGTGAAACCGAGGCAAAGAAGTTAAAAGTCACAAAGAATATCTCCAATATGCCTTGTCTAGCATCCTCCTTTCCTTACAAAACAAAGGGAAATTAAAAGCCCATGATCTTTCTATCAGATTTTTCTCTATAATCTCATCTTGCATTCCATCTCTGCTCCTCGAAGCATATTGTATTCACTGGCTTCTGGTTTAAAAAGGCCACCTACAGTGTTCTTAGGCTGACCCTGCCCCTTCCCTTTCTTGCTCTACTTCTCAAGTCCTGACTGCAAGCAGGAATTTCCACAGGGCATTCTAGATGAATAATCACTTTCTGCAAGGGAATGGTGTGGGCCTGGTGGCTTTCAAAGAAACTTCACTTACCATATAGACCTTGAAAGTTACTTGTACCCTGTTTGGAGAATAAAGAAAGTGGTTTATAGATGTAATGCCTTGCTAGACTCAGCCAGGTCTATAATCCAGTCCAACTCCTTATCCCCACTGCTCCAGCTAGACATAGACCAACACGGTACAGCCTTCCCACCATACTTAAAAATGATCTTCTGCAAACTACTAGATAATGGTGAATTCCCTCTTTCCTTCCTTCTTTCTTTTTCAAAAATCTCTTCCTTTTATCTGATGCTCTCAAAAAATCCTACATGAATGTTTCAGCCTGTTTTTTTTTTTCCTAGCAGCAACATTTCAGTCATGGAAGTGAGTTGGCGATGTGGTCCTCAGAGTTGCTAGCCAGGCTCAGACCCATGGGAACAAATCAAAATAAGCCTTGAGTAAGCACCACGTTCCCCAAACTCTCTCATTTTCCTGTTTCTTCAGGAAATAAGGGGAGGTGGAGGGAACTGGTTGTTTCAAAAAGCCTAAGATCACTTCCATCACAGGCAAACCCCTTCTGAAAGTGTGAAATCCAGCCTACAATGCCACAATTTTCACCGACAAGTGATTCATTGAGACAAAGGCTAGAGTTCCAGCATCAAACAGATGTCAGGCAAAACACCAAACGCCTATAAATGATTGCTTTGCAAGCAATGGAGTAACTGGAAGACCTGGCCTAATGATGCACCCCATGTCTGGACAAGCTGACAGAAGATGGGGGTGGAGGGAGCTGGTTTTAAATGAGTCTGTGAAGAAGGCTGTTTCTGGAGAGAGAAGCAAGACCACAATTCTTACCTGAGAGGTTCATGTTGAATGGTTTCTGGCCAGTTTGTGTATAATCTGTATAAAGGTAAATCAGAAAAATGTGAGTCCAGGGCACCTTGAAAGCCAGAGTGGTATGGTATGATATTAAATCATTAGACTTATAAATATCGGAGTAAATTAAAAATGAGAAGATTTTGTTAGGATGGAAATGGCTCACCAAAAGGCAGAGACAAGAATGCAAACACTAAGTCTGGCTGTCATTCTCTGTAAGCTGGAGCAAGTCAGGTTTGTCTCTGGACCTTCTCCAGTTGTTTTACAACTTTCTAGACATGGAGTGCATCAACCCAACACTTTTATTAAGCAGCTTCTACAGGATTTTTGAAATGACAGCTTGTCGAGATTCAGCTTAGCATTGTACAGTTTTAGTTCACAGTTGGAACTTTTGGTTTCAATACTCTGAGGACTTTGTTCGTTAATGCAACACACTTTTTGTTGAACATTTATGTACTAGGGATTGTGTTAGGTACTGTGGATATAGCTGTAAACATGACATACTTGGTCTCTGTAGACTTTAATTTCTGCAATACTGGTTGATTGGATTATTTTTATGACCATAGAGAATTAAAGGGAGTGAGGGGTTTTATTATATTAAAATCGCAATTTGAGTCTCTAGATTTAAAAAAATTTGTTCTTGGTCCTATTTTATGGTTTTTAGCCCTCCTAATTTAGAATTGTTTTTGAATGCTGTTTAGCTTCCGCGACCATTAATAAAACTAAAAATCTAACCATAGTGAAGGCTTTGCCTTTTTTTAAGCATCTTTGTAAATAGAACCCTTTGAAGCTAGCACCTTTTATTCTGCTATTTTGCTGCTACAACAATGCAGCATGTGTCTAGCGCACAAAGGTGCTTCCAACGTGCAAAACCAAACTCTTGTCAATTACCTACTGTTCTTTTCATCCTCTCTGTATTCAAAGGGCTTTGCCTCTTCTAGAACAACCTTGTCTCATCCTGTCTGTTGATCAAACAAATGACTTATATTTGAAATGCTGAATGTTGAATCTCCAAGAAGAAAATTCTTATTCAGCAGCAGTCTCTTGTGTTTTATTCCATCTAACAGTAAAGGCTGCCACGATTCGCATGCCCAGACAGAATACAACTGGTAACCTGTAAGCATATAACCTGCTGAGTTTTTGTTGTTGTTGTTGTTATTTGACCTAGGATGGTAACAGTGAGTTTTAACTGGTTTCAAGAGGCTGCTTTGTTTTTCTCTCTTTGAGGATTGAGAACTTGGAGAGACCCCTTTAAGCCCATGATTTATTCCAAAATGGTACTTGGGCAAAGTTGTTCTTTCAGCAGGAGTTAACACATTTTGGATTTAGAACACTTTTACAAAATCTATACCAACACTCTTCACATTTTCTTGAACACCTAAAGGCCATACTGTTCCTGCTTACCAGTCTTAAGCCCCATGCTGGATGTGACCTTTAGAGAACCATGACACATTCCTTTACCCTGATAACAGTTTGGATCACAAACTTTAACTGAAATAGAAACCTCTCTATTTCCATTCCATTTGTTAATTTCAAATCACCCAGATTTTTTACTTTTTAATTTATGGATTTATTTTTTAGAGATAAGGTCTTACGTTCCCCCAGGCTCACCTCTAACTCCTGGGCTCAAGCAGTTCTCCCCGGACTCAGCCTCCAGAATTTTAAAGTAAAACAGTAGGATCCAATGACATCGTATAATATCAGTGATTAATCAAAATGTGTGGTTTGTAATTGGGTGTCCGCCCCTAATGAAATAAGGGGCAGTGGTCATCAGTGTCTGCTAATGTCACAAAAGAGAAGCAACCAGGCATAGTTCTGTGCTTCCAGATGGAAGTGTGAAATACGACCGAGGAAGTATTCGTGCCAAAAAATTGAACCTGAGTCTGATCAACCCTAACAATTTGTAGAAAATACAGAAACAGAGAAATAGGTTAAATGACACATGGTGACACAATAATCAAAAGCCAGACTATTGGAAATTTCACTGACCAATGAGCTGGTTTACTAAATAACAGGCCAGAAAAAAGAAATAGAGGGAGGAAATCTGCAGATTGAAAGAGTATGAAGAGCTCCATCAACCAATTACAGAGTCTGGGCCTTATTTGGATTCTGTTCAAACTACCAAAATGTAAAAGAATAAAATTTGAGACAATTGGAAAAATTTAAGCACTTGTTGAATATTTTATGAATTAAGAAATCCTTGATTACTAAATTCTTTTAGGTGTGATAATGAAATTGTGGTTGTATGTTTTTTAAAGGAGCCTTTATTTATTAGGGGCACATACTTAGATCTTTATGGATGAAATATTATGATGCTCAAGATTTACTTCGAAATAATCTATTAGGTGGAGAGAGAAATAGAAGTAGGTGAGGATTAGATGAAATAAGATTGTTCGTTAGTGACAGCTGTTGAAGCCAAATCATGGTGAAGGAGGATAGTGATACCTTGTTTTCTGTCTCTAAATGTGTAATTGACATCCCCACCTCCTTTTTTTTTTTTGTTGCCTCTGAATATGTAATTGCCATTTTCCCCAAGAAGCTTTTGAAAGAAAGAAAGGAGAAAATGAAGAGAATAAAAAGACAAGCTGCGGAATAGAAGATACTTGCAACACAAAACCAAGACCGTTACCAGGATATTTATTCAGAATTCCTGTTACTCGGTAAGAGAAAAAAAATATCAGTGGAAAAATTAGCAAGCAACTTGAACAAGCACTTCACAAAGGAAGAGGATATCCAATTGGTCAGTAAGTTTATTAGTAGTGAGATGCAAATAAAACTACCATGAACTGGCACTGCACACTCACCAGAATAGCTGAAATTAAAGATAACACCAAGAAAAAGAAAATAGGAAAAAAAACTATGTCCATCTGGCATGTTAATCACCACTGAAAATTTGTGTCCTGACTCCAAGAAGGAGGTTTGTAGCATGGTGACTAATCCCACAGTGTTTGGAGTCACCCAGAACTGGCTTAGAGTTTGGCTAGACTCCTTGCTAGTTACATGACACTGGACAAATCACATAAATGTCTGTGTTTCAGTTCTCTCGTCACAGTGGAGATAACTTGCCTGCTTCACAGGGTTATCATGAGGATTAAATAAAACCATGCACATAAAGTCCTTCTTATGGTGTCTGGCACACAGGAAACATTCAATAAATGGTGACGATGATGATTCCAGTAATGTGTGTTTGAAGGAAACTTCCCTTTGCCTTTCTGAGGTAGAAAGCTCTGCAAGAGCTGAGATGGGTTGGGAGTTGCAAATGGTGAGGTTTTACAACCAATGATTTTTTTTTTGAGCCAGTCTCGCTCTGTCACCCAGCCTGGAGTGCAGTGGCGCAATCTTGGCTCACTGCAGCCTCCACCTCCCAGGTTCAAGCGATTCTCCTGCCTCAGCCTCCCAAGTAGCTGGGACTATAGGCATGGACCATCATGCCCAGCTAATTGTATTTTTAGTTGAGTGGGGTTTCATCATGTTGGTCAGGCTGGTCTCAAATTCCTGACCTTAAATGATTTGCCTGCCTTGGCCTACCAAAGTGCTGGGATTACAGGCGTGAGCCACCACACCCGGCCACAACCAGTGAATTTATATAATGACTACAGCAACATTGGTCTCGGAACTCCAGTCTCACTGGTCATGGAGCTTTTCTAGATCAGGTAAATACACCTCCCTCTAGAGGCCTCAGAACTTCCACTTTCCATCATTCAACTGCCCACACATTGATTTATTCATTCAACAAACACTGATTGAATGTATATTATGTGCCAGGCATTGAGATTTATGTATTAAAGAAAGATAAAAACCAAATAAATTTAATCTGATATAGTGCTCAGGACTAAATATTTGCTATTTGAATATGTTTATTTCTTCAGAGGTCATTGGTTCTTTCCAGTACTTTCTGTGTCATCATTCACTTGTAAGTCACAGAAGAGCAATGCTTATGTCTCTTTGTTGCCTTTAAAAATCTATAGTACTTATTAAGAGAAAATTTCATGAATATTGGTAACTGACCAACCACCTCAAGTTGAAAACAAGGGTGCCAAGTCATATGCTTTTCTTAAATAGGGCCGGGATTACAAAAAGGTGAGCTTTATCATCAATGATTATAAAAGAGATTCTTGTAGGCCGGGCGCGGTGGCTCAAGCCTGTAATCCGAGCACTTTGGGAGGCCGAGGCGGGTGGATCACCAGGTCAAGAGATCAAGACCATCCTGGTCAACATGGTGAAACCCGTCTCTACTAAAAATACAAAAAATTAGCTGGGCATAGTGGCGTGTGCCTGTAATCCCAGCTGCTCGGGAGGCTGAGGCAGGAGAATTTCCTGAACCCAGGAGGCAGAGGTTGCGGTGAGCCGAGATCGCGCCATTGCACTCCGGCCTGTGTAACAAGAGCAAAACTCCGTCTCAAAAAAAAAAAAAAAAGAGAGAGATTCTTGTTCATTGTGGAAAATACAAAGGAGAAAACAAAATAACTGTAATCCTAGAAAGAATCACGTGATGCATATTCTTTTCATTTTTGTGTATATTTTTATAAAATGGGAGTCATACTATGTATGTATATTATTTTGGAACATGCTTTTTATTTTCTAAATATTAGAAGCATTTTTCCTAAAACATGATTTTTAATGGCTGCCAAGCACTTAGAGCAATATCATTATTGCACTGGCTCC
This sequence comes from Callithrix jacchus, assembly GCF_049354715.1. Taxonomy (NCBI): domain Eukaryota; kingdom Metazoa; phylum Chordata; class Mammalia; order Primates; family Cebidae; genus Callithrix; species Callithrix jacchus. The sequence continues at coordinate 156,018,486 of NC_133503.1, forward strand.
ATATTGTTGGATATTTGGATTTCTGTTTTAAATGTCTTTGTATAAGAATATTTGTGCACATTCCTTGATGCTCTAGCTAGAATGAATACTTTCAAGTGGAATTCCAGGGTCAAAAGTTGTAAACACTTTTAAGGTTTTTAAAACATAATTCTCAAAATGCCTTCCTTAGCTGTAACAATTCATAGTTCCTACCAGTGATTAGAGGCTGGTTCCTATTTCTCTATTATATGTGACCTTGGGCTGTGGAATTATTTTAATCTACCCTGATTTAACAGGTGAAAATGAAAGCTTGTTTTAATTTGCTTTTCTGATAACTTGCATTCTAGCTAGACTTTACACAAACAAAACAGCTTTGGTTATCATCTTCTGGGGAAGTAAGAGAAGTGAACAATTTTTTTTTTTTTTGAGATGGAGTCTCGCACTGTCACCCGGGCTGCAGTGCACTGGTGTGATCTTGGCTCACTGCAACCTCCGCCTCTAGGGTTCAAGTGATTCTCCTGCCTCGGCCTCCCAAGTAGTTGGCATTATAGGCACCCGCCACCATACCTGGCTAATTTTTTTGTATTTTTAGTAGAGACAGGGTTTCACCATGTTGGCCAGGCTGGTCCTCCCAAAGTACTGGGAGTACAGGCATGAGCCATCGCATCCTGCCAACAGTATTTAATTCTGTGTACTAAATTGTTTAACTCAAATGCTTCCCTCCCACCTACTACATGATGTTGACCACAGGATAGATATGCAATATATGTTATATATGTTTTTGTAGAGTGGGAAGACATCAATAAACACCATGTACTTGTGATAAATCCAGTGTAGAAAGTAAGTGTGAAAGGAGGGGGAGAAAGGAAAAAGAGTAGAGGCACAAAAGAGGCAAAGAGATACAAGAAGTCTCTTACCCATAAGGATAGAATGAAAACGCAAAGGGGAAGGTAGGCTGAAGTCAAACTCTGGAGAGCCTTGAAGTCCAGGACGAGGAAATGGGATGAAACGTAGTGGGCAATGGAAACGCACTGAATGTTTTAGAGAGGAGCAGTGTAATCAAAACAGTTATTTAGGGAAAGTAGCCTGGGCAGAGGGTGGGTTGGAGGAGAAGCTCTAGGGCGGTTGCAGGTAACAGGGAGGCAAGGAAATGTGTTAATATAGAGACGTTCCCTTTTGTCAAAGGGAACAGCAAAATTACTAGGCCAAACTGAGGAGCTGAGGTAATAGACAAAGAACAGGAAAACCAGCCTCCTTGTTACCGACTCCTCACTCCACAGCTCCATGGTCCTGAACAACAAACACAGGCTTGGATGCCTCCGGAGGTGACTGGGGAAACTACGATACTGGCGGAGGAGCAAGGGTTCTGCAGGGTGCTATTCCCACCACCCATGGAAGAGTCCAGAGGTCTGAGGAGCCCCGCAGGCTGCCCAGAAAGTGCTTTGTTGAACACACTCTAGTTGCCTCAGATAATGGGATTTAATTATAGGACAACAAATAAACCTGCCAACAAATAAAGTGGGTGAGTATCCATTGCTGAGGCTGCATACATAGCTCGGCTGCTGGGGTAACTGGAACTACATATTTCAAGAGGCAGTAGGACTTTACATCATCCATAACAGCTAGATGACAAAAACTTCTCTACTAGTCATTATCCCATTCGGGTGCAGCTTCACCGGTGTGCAAGCTAGTGCAGGGGTCCCCAACCCCAGGGTCACAGACTGTGGCCTGTAAAGAACCAGGCCTCATTGCAGGAGGTGGGCAGCAGGAAAGCATTACCTCTGAGCTCCCCTTCCTGTCAGATCAGCAGTGTTATTAGATTATCATAGGAACACAAACCCTATTGTGAACTGTGCATGCTAGGATCTAGGTTGCATGTTCTTTATGAGAATCTAATGCCTGGTGATCTGAGGTGGAAAAGTTTCACTCTGAAACCATCCCCCGCCCCCCACCCCTCCTCCCCATTGTCCATGGAAAAACTGTCTTCCACAAAACCAGTCCCTGATGCTAAAAACGTTGGGGCCCACTGACCTAGTGCATTCACACAATGTTCTGTGTTCAGAAGGGCCCTGTGCTTGGCTTAATGCTCTGCTGTCACCATCTTGGACCTTCTTAATAATTTCATTATAGAACTTGTGTTGTATTACAAGTAAAGTCCATGGGACAATAAGCCTTCATGCAAATAGAGGAGATGTTGCAATATGAATGTTCTTGTCTGTCTGTTCATGTACAGCATTTTCAATATTCCCTTGGCACAGAATTTCATTGGATGGACCCGTGATGCACAAGAGTTCAGCAAGACTCAAAAGAGTACAGAGTAGTTGTGTTGAGTCTGTGACCAGAAAGAGAGGACACTGGCATACCCCAAGGGCCATGCTTTCCATCTGAACCTGAACTTGTTTCAAATGCAGAAAGAAGGCAGTGGCATTCTAAGAAACACCAACAACCAAGGAAATCTGTCATATCCTTTCTAACCTGTTTAACCTCCGTGTAGTAACCAACCTTTTACACTGAAAATAATGCCACAGAAGGAAAGGGAAGACAGGACAATCTCTAGTTTCTGTTCTTTTCAGTCCTTCCTTGTCAGTAGCCAAAAGTAGAGTGTTGGTGTAATATGCATGTATCAAGAAGTCAGATAGAAACAGACGAGGCGCTCTTCCGCAGGAGGCCTACACGCTGCCACTTGTGCGGCCGCCATGTCTCTAGTGATCCCTGAAAAATTCCAGCATATTTTGTGAGTACTCAACATCAACATTGATGGGCGGAGGAAAATCACCTTTGCCATCACTGCCATTAAGCATGTGGGCCGAAGATACACTCATGTGGTGTTGAGGAAAGCAGACATTGACCTCACCAAGAGGGCGGGAGAACTCACTAAGGATGAGGTGGAATGTGTGATCACCATTTTACGGAATCCACGCCAGTACAAGATCCCAGACTGGTTACTGAACAGACAGAAGGATGTAAAGGATGGAAAATATAGTTTACTGAATCCGAATCTCTGTGAATGGGAGGCCTAACAAGTCTGTATTTTAACAGGCTCCTTAGACAATTCTGATCATCACTATTTTTCATTGTTTGTGGGCAGCAGAGGGCAGAAGAGGGTGAACAATGGTGAAGGCAAATTCCAAATAAGGAAAGGTAAATGCTTTTTGTTCCAATATTTTAGGTGCTAATAAACTCACCCCGAGACAGCTGTGTTCTTCCTGGAGCTGTGGTTGAGCATTGCCCGGGAATTTGAGTGTGCAGGTCTTCTGCAGTCTTGGGACTCTGTGTGCCGCAGCTGTGTTGCCCTGTGGAGAAGCCCTCCTGGAACTGGATGAGGATTTTGACCTGAGGAAGAATAGCAGAGTCATACTTAGGACTCTGAAGAAAAATAGTTTATGACTCTATGGGGAAGGTTATGGTATGCTCTAAGCCAACAGATATGAAACTATGTTAACCTACCCTTGTGTTTTAGGAAGATGTTCCAGTGGGCACAAGGCAGGATAGTTTTATGGAAACCAATTTCTATATCTTCAACTCACATGAGTATTTGTTCCTACAACTGGTTTGCCAGAGATTGGGTCAGCATCATGCCCTTTCACCTTTCCCTCTTCTTCACAACCCATCTTATCCCACTTTGGAAGAGACAGACCTCTCATCATCCCTTATTGATCAGGCATCCAGTGACCTGACTGCTGAAAGACTAGCAGTGTTATGGAAAAAAAAGCAATGGGCAGAGTGACTCTCCAGAAAAGAAATTAGGGCTAGCTGATCATGGTGGCTCATGCCTATAATCCCAGCACTTTGGGAGGCTGAGGTGGGTGGATTGCCTGAGGTCAGGAGTTCGAGACCAGCCTGACTAACATGGAGAAACCCCATCTCTACCAAAAATAACAAATTAGCCAGGCATGGTGGCACATGCCTGTAATCCCAGCTACTCAGGAGGCCAAGGCAGGAGAATTGCTTGAACTCGGGAGGTGGAGGTTGCGGTGAGCCAAGATCAAGCCACTACACTCCAGCCTGGGCAACAAGAACAAAACTGTCTAAAAAAAAAAAAAAAAAGAAAGAAATTAGTGCTTTAATCAAATGCCACTATGCACTGCAACAACCCTCCATCCTTATCTTGTCTCGAAGACTACTGATAACTTGCTTTTTTGCAGTTACTCTGACCAAATCATCCAAGTTATCTGAATGTCAAATAAAAGCAAAGAATGAGGCATCCAGATTTTGAAATGCATTCACATTAGCATGCATTCCAGACCCCACCACCTCCTTGCAGTAGACAGGGGCTTGTCATACTAAGCAGGAAGAGGGGCTGTTCTCCACACTTCAATACAGTATCTACAGTATGGGGCTGGAAAAGTCATCAAAAGCATTAAAGGTATTAGGGGTGTTTACTCCACATTCCTATCTATCTACTGCCCAATTAACATGATTTGCAGCTGAGAAAATAATACTCTTCTCCGTCAGAGATAAATAGGGTCCCCAAACTGAGAAACAAAGGGGAGAGGGGCAGTGATGTTTATAAAGGTGATTGCAAACAAATGCACTTCAAAAGGAGTTGTGGCGATAGATTCAGTTTCACAGGGTCCTCTCAATTCTTCTCAGCCTATCAAGACCCTTCCTCAGACTCAGCTGGGTGTTTTCACCACTGGCCTGCTGCTTTGAGATGTAGTGCAATGTGTGGAATTAATCTAGTCTACAGCCTAGCTCTGCTCTGTCCAATACAGTAGCTATTGAACCCTGGAAAGGTGGCTAGTCCCAATGGAGGTGTGTGTGCATGTAAAACACACCAGGTTGCAAAGACTTAGCACAAAAAAGTGAACTATCTTATTATTACTTTTTATACTGATAACATGATAAATGAAACTATTCTGGATCTGTTGGGTTAAATTTATTAGAATTTATTTCACCTGCTTCTTTTTAAGTTTTTACATTGCGGCTACTAGAAATTTAAAGTGACATGTGCCTCCCATTGGTGGCTCACATTATATTTCTGTGGGACTGTCTGTCAGTCTGAACTGTGGGTTGAGCAGCCTCAGGACAGGTTGATGGGGATATGGAAGTCCAGGCCTGATTGGTAAGTGGAATTGGGGTGATTTGGGGCTGGTAGTGACCCCTCTTGCTGAAAAGAGGTATATTCGTGACAACTGCAGCATGTGGAGCCCAGGCTAACAGATTGTAATCCTGCCTTCTTTCTGGTTCTAATACTTACTTAACCTCAAAGGAACCTTAATATTTAAACCAAATGGCATGTGAGATTTCAGTAAGCTGATGGATTGCTCTCCACTCAGTCATTTGAGAAATCCTACTGAGGTCTCTGCACAGCTGAGTTCCAGTTGCCGCCATATCCCAATGAAAGTCTGACACAGCACTGATGAGCTGATGAGATTTTTTTCTCACTTGTTTGGTATTAAATAGGAAAGGCTTTCGAATTAAACGTTTATAGATAGTGTGAAAATTGGAAGTATGGGTTTTAGCTGAGCCAACTACAACAGATCGAAAGCCTGCAGTTGCCTGCTGGTGAGAGAACAGTGCTGGCTGCCCTTGTTAGCTCCACCACCAACCACTCTGGGGAACTGGGAGCTGCTTGCCAGCTTACTCCTTTCCAGCGGTGAGTAACTCCAACACCAAGTCCACCAGGCTTACGCTATTGTGGATACAGCTCTGGTCTAAACACCATTACCTATGACAGCAACAACTTACTGGCTTAAGACAAGAATTTAGGGCTTTTGGATGATGAGGCTGAACCCATTTCAGAACTTAATGCCAGACGTGATGCAGGGCCTCCGCAGGGGTCCCTCAAATAACAACGACAGCAACGATAATAATAACACCAGATACGTATGGGACACTCACTCTGTGCTTTAAATACATTAGCTTACTTCATCTTCAGTCATACATGACAGAAAGGGCTTTTAAAAATATATTATTCTGTGTTTTTTTTAAGTTGCCCAAGGTGACATAGTAAGTGGTAGAGCCAGCTACAAACCCAAGGTTTTTGACCAAAGCCCATATTCAGAACCATACTGCCATTCTTACAGAGAATAAATATTAAAATCTCAGCAGCAATGGTCAGAAATGGCAAAATGACAAATGAGAACTTCGTCAGTCATTCGGGGGACATCAAGTCACATGTGTATGAATCAATAGCCCAAAGGTAAATGTTTTTTATTCCAATGTGGCTTTTTGGACAAAAAGGACCAGACCAGGTTTCTAGTAAGGATATTGGTGCACACAGACCTACCTGAGAATGGCTTCCAGATTTTATCTTAGTAGAATCTTCCTAAAATTGAAGGTCTCATGGCATAGACAAGGCAATCTTTCTTTCACTATAACACTCTTTCTTCAAACAATATCATGTCCTTAGATTAAACATATGTATATGAAGGGGGGCTACTCTGACTTCCATGAGTTCATCTATTTTTTTTTTTGAGATGGAGTCTTGCTGTCGTTGTTATTTGAGGGACCCCTGCGGAGGCCCTGCATCACGTCTGGCATTAAGTTCTGAAATGAGTTCAGCTCACTCGTCACCCAGGCGAGAGTGCAATGGTATGATCTTGGCTTGCTGCAACCTCTACCTCCTGGGTTCAAGTGACTCTCCTGTCTCAGTTTCCCTACTAGCTGGCATTACAGGCACGCACCACCATGCCTGTTAATTTTTTGTATCTTTAATAGAGACAGGTTTTGACATGTTGGCCAGGCTGGTCTTGAACTCCTGACCTCAGATGATCCTCAGCCTCCCAACGTGCTAGGATTACAGGCATGACCCACTGCACCAGTTGAGGTTATCTATTTCAGCTCCCACAGTATGGCTCTAGGGAACCACATACAGCCAGTTGGCTATGCCAAATGATGCAAAACTGCTGGGGAACTGCGTTAGGAGATCAAGAGTTGAATTCTGCTTTTGCCACTTACCACTCACGAGGGCCTCACTGAGCCTTTTTTCAGTCATTTGTCCCATTAGGTAGCTGGATTCACCCACGATTTTTTAGAAAAAGAAAGTTGATCAAATTGAGCTTTCCTAAAAAGAAACTTCTCTCAGTCCATGTGTGAAAAAGGGGAAGTCTTGCCTTACTGGGTTTTTTGTTTTTTGTTTTTTTCTTACCATGCCTCTCTTTCTTGAATTGGAGTAAACAGCCAATCCCTAATTTGAACTTTCACCTCTGACAAAGTTCCTTGCCTTACCAATTCCCTGTGGAGGGTGAAGTAGACCATGGCAAAGGTTCTCCAAATGACTCCTTCCTGAAGAGAAACACAGAGCAGCGAGGAGCACGGGGAAGTCAGAGATTGAGCAAGGATCGAAGAGGGACCTGGGAACAAAAGGCACCGTGGGAAAGCAAAGGAATTTCTTCTGCACACCCCTTTCCCAGCCACAAACCTCCTTTTCTTTTCTACAGTTCCCCAAAAGGCCATATCAGGAAGGGGGTGCTGTGAACTTTTGGGTTCCATCGAAAAAACTTTTCTTTTTAAATCAGTAGAAAGCACCTATGGATGAATGATCAGAAAGAGTATTTGAAACGGCTTTAGAATAAAAGAGAATCCTTCCTTTAACCCAGAAGCTTATAGAAGAGCATGATTAGAGCTACTGCAGGATTATCTTTCTACTTCCATTGTCCTTGGACAGGCCTGTCATATCTGATGCCAAATTAGAATGAGAGGAGTTTGCTACACAGTGTCTTCCATGTGGCACCATGTTCGAGACTGTCAAATCTACAAAAACAAATACATAGATAAAGCCTTAAAGCACAGATCCTGATTTGAGGGGTTCGCTGGGAATTTAGACATGGAAAACTGAAACCATGCAGGGTGGTGGGAGGAGCTACGGATAACTTGTTGGGGTACACGTGCTGTCATTCAGAGAGTTTTCATGCTTAGTTCTTCAGAGGGTTTCAGACTATGATAAGATAGATGGAGAATTGTGTGGTGTGTTAGGTGCTAAGAGGGGTATCTAAGGGGCTCTATTCTCTTAGGGTGCACACACTTGTTCTTCATAGATTCCTTCCTGGCGTCCCATGAAATGGTCACCCTGTTTTTGGATCTCATTAACCCTTCAGGGCCTGGCACATCTTACTTTTCAAAGAATTGCTGTTGGCTATAGTACATACAGAGTCTCTTCAATAATTTATGTAAACCTTGAAGCTTTAACTTGCAAGTAACTCACTAGGTTTGATGCAAATAGGAGAAACTGTGTCAGCCTGTTGTCAATATGCTGTGCCGAGGACATTCCCCAACATGTGTTAATTCTGAGCTCACTTAACTTTTCCAGATGTGGCTGGCTGGGCTGCCAAGTTGGTGACATTGCAGATGGATGGCCACAGCCTCACTGTAGGCAGATGAACATGGGTACCTTTGATGTGATGGGGTGACTCTTCTCATCTATTAGCCAGAAGGAAAAGCTATTTTCTTCTGTAGAGTTCTCAGTTCACTCCCAGCTCAAGGGGACCATATAATCCTCAGCATACTCTAGCACTCAGGACTGGAGTCTGGGACTCTCATCCTTACCCACTGAGCATGTAGCCAGGAGCTCCTGTCAAGTCAGAATAAAGTTATTCCAAGGAGAGCTGTAAGACAAGCTTCAGAGAAGGTTGTTCTCTTAAAGGGGAATGTTGTTTCATATATATATATATATATATATATATATATGAAAATCATTGCATTTCACTTGTTTAATCAAATGCCATCCAAAGCACACAAGGCACTCATGTCCTTTACTCAGTAGATATATTTCATCCTCCTTGTATCCATATCATGCATATACAAATTTCAGAGTATAATGACTCACCTATTCCAGGGAGGAAATCAGTGATGAACAAAATCTAAGGAAGAGAAAGAGCTCTTTAGCCCTCCATCTTAGTGGCAGATAGAGGTAGTAAAAGAATGTGCAGGTTTTCCACTTCAGCAGGATAGGGACCTTCTTCAGCAGGAAGGAGACCATATACACCACAGCAGCTTTGGTTTAAAATATGCTCCATTAGGCCGGGCGCGGTGGCTCATGCCTATAATCCCAGCACTTTGGGAGGCCGAGGCGAGTGGATCACGAGATCAAGAGATCGAGACCATCCTGGTCAACAAGGCGAAACCCCGTCTCTACTAAAAATACAAAAATTAGCTGGGCCTGGTGGTGTGTGCCTGTAGTCCCAGCTACTCGGGAGGCTGAGGCAGGAGAATTGCTTGAACCCAGGAGACAGAGGTTGCGGTGAGCCAATCGTGCCCTTGCACTCCAGTCTGGGTAACAACAGCGAAACTCCATCTCAAAATAAATAAATAAATAAATAATAAATAAATAAATAAAATATGCTCCATTATTTGGTTAGTAGGCAAATTATTGAACCTTTAGGCACTTTGGTTTCCTCATCAGGAAAACTGGAGTAATAGTCACTCTACAGGAATATGGTGAGAGCAGACCACACATGTAGAGCCACAGCATAAACTTGCCACATAATGGGTCCTCCATATTTATAGCCATTTGTAACAATATAATGGAAATCCTTTTTTGCTTTTAGTTCAGTACAAGGTTCATGAAACTGGTCGTTAATGAGCCTATAGAAGCTTGGACATTTAGAAGTTACATTTGAAGTCTGATGCAAGGCCCACAGTGCAGAATTTGGTAAGGCTAGTGGCTACTTTATTTAAGAAGGATTATCTTGTCCCAGCCTTTTTCTCAGATTGACAGTAAATTGAAAACTATATTTGAAAGCAACTGATTTTTGGAAACTTAATTGTTAAAAAAATTGTTATACCTTATTAACAATTCACTCTAGAGTTGATTTTCTTAAACTGACAATTAAAATTGTATTGTGATTCTAATCACAATTGCTTTCATTGCCATTGCTTTTGGTATTTCAGTTATGAAGTCTTTGCCCATGCCTATGTCCTGAATGATATTGTCCAGATTTTCTTCTAGGGTTTTTATGATTTTAGGTCTTATGTTTAAGTCTTTAATCCATCTTGAGTTAATTTTTGTATAAGGCATAAGGAAGGCATCCAGCTTCAGCTTCCTGCATATGGCTAGCCAGTTTTCCCAACACCATTTATTAAATAGGAAATTCTTTCCCCATTGCTTGTTTTTGTCAACTTTGTCAATGATCAGATGGTTGTAGATGTGTGGTGTTATTTCTGAGGCCTCTGTTCTGTTCCATTGGTCTATATATCTGTTTTGATATGAGTACCATACTGTTTTTGTTACTGTAGCCTTGCAGTATAGTTTGAAGTCAGGTAGCATGATGCCTCCAGCTTTATTCTTTTTGCTTAGGATTGTCTTGGCTATGCTGGCTCTTTTTTGGTTCCATATGAAACTTAAAGTAGTTTTTTCCAGTTCTGTGAAGAAAGGAAATGGTAGTTTGATGGAGATCACATTAAATCTGTAAATTACTTTGGGCAGTATGGCCATTTTCACTATATTGATTCTTCCTATCCATGAGGGTGGAATGTTTTTTCATTTGTTTGTGTTGTCTCTTATTTCCTGGAGCAGTGGTTTGTAGTTCTCCTTGAAGCGGTCCTTCACATTCCTTGTAAGTTGTATTCCTAGATATTTATTCTCTTTGTAGCACTTGTGAGTGGGAGTTCATTCATGATTTGGCTCTCTGTCTGTTATTGGTGTATAGGAATGCTTGTGATTTTGCTCATTGATTTTGTATGCTGAGACTTTGCTGAAGTTGCTCATCAACTTAAGGGCATTTTGGGCTGAGATGATGGGGTTTTCTAAATATACAATCATGTCATCTGCAAACAGAGACAATTTGACTTTATCTTTACCTATTTGAATACCCTTTATTTCTTTCTCTTGCCTGATTGCCTTGGCCAGAACTTCCAATATTATGTTGAATATGAGTGGTGAAAGAGGGCATCCTTGTCTCGTGCCAGTTTTCAAAGGGAATGCTTCCAGTTTTGCCCATTCAGTATGATATTGGCTGTGGGCTTGTCATAATTTGAGATACTTTCCATCAGTACCTAATTTATTGAGAGTTTTTAGCATTAAAGGCTGTTGAATTTTGTCAAAGGTCTTTTTTGCATCTATTGACATAATCATGTGGTTTTGTCATTGGTTCTGTTTATGTGATGCAGTGTTTATGTGATGGATTATGTTTATTGATTATATATGTTAAACCAGCCTTGCATCCCAGGGATGAAGCCAACTTGATCGTGGTGGACAAGCTTTTTAATGTGCTGCTGGATTCAGTTTGCCAGTATTTTGCGTCAATATTCATCAGGGATATTGGCCTGAAATCTTCTTTTTTAGTTGTGTCTCTGTCAGGTTTTGGTATCAGGATGATGCTGGCTTCATAAAATGAGTTAGGGAGGAATCCCTCTTTTTCTATTGTTTGGAATAGTTTCAGAAGGAATGGTACCAGCTCCTCTTTGTACCTCTAGTAGAATTTAGTTGTGAATCAGTCTGCTTCTGGACTCTTTTTGGTTGGTAGGCTATTAATTGCTGCCTCAATTTCAGAACTTGTTATTGGCCTATTCAGGGATTTGACTTCTTCTTCCTGGTTTGGTCATGGGAGGGTGTATATGTCCAGGAATTTATCCATTTCTGGGTTTTCTAATTTATTTGCATAGAGGTGTTTATAGTATTCTCTGATGGTAGTTTGTATTTCTGTGGGATTGGAGATAAAAAAGGATCGGAGCAATAAAAAAGGATATCCCCTTTATCATTTTTTATTGCTTCTATTTGATTCGTCTTTCTTTTCTTCTTTATTAATCTGGCTAGCACTCTATTTTGTTGATCTTACAAAAAAAACCTCCTGAATTCATTGATTTTTGAAAGTTGTTTTTCATGTCTCTGTCTCCTTCAGTTCTGCTCTGGTTTTAGTTATTTCTTGTCTTCTGCTAGCTTTTGAATTTGATTGCTCTTTTAATTGTGATGTTAGGGTGTTGATTTTAGATCTTTCCAGCTTTCTCTTGTGAGTATTTAGTGCTATAAATTTCCCTCTACACACTGCTTTAAATGTGTTCCAGAGATTCCAGTATGCTGTGTCTTTGTTCTCATTGGTTTCAAAGAACATCTTTATTTCTGCCTTCATTTAGTTATTTACCCAGCAGTCATTCAGGAGCAGGTTGTTCAATTTCCATGTAGTTGTGTGGTTTTAAGTGAGTTTCTTAATCTTAAATTCTAATTTGACTGCACTGTGGTCTGAGAGACTGTTTGTTATGATTTTCATTCTTTTGCATTTGCTGAGGAGTGCTTTCCTTCCAATTATGTGGTCAATTTTTAGAATAAGTATGATGTGGTGTAAGGCAGGCCTGGTGTCTGCAAAGGATTTTATTTTTTCTTCACTTATGAAGCTTAGTTTGGCTGGATATGAAATTCTGGGTTGAAAATTCTTTTCTTTAAGAATGTTGAATGTTTGCCCCCACTCTCTTCTGGCTTGTAGGGTTTCTGCCAAGAGATCCGCTGTTAGTCTGATGGGCTTCCCTTATTTCGTGGAGGCTTTGTTGGTTTCTTCTCACCCTTTTTTTTCTCTATTCTTGTCTTTTTGCTTTATTTCATTGAGTTGATCTTCAATCTCTGATATCCTTTCTTCTATTTGATCAATTTGGCTATTGATACCTGTGTATGCTTCATGAATTTCTTGTGCTGTGTTTTTCAGCTCCATTAGGTCATTTATGTTCTTCTCTAGGCTGGTTATTCTAGTCAGCAATTCATCTAACCTTTTTTCCAGGTTCTTAGCTTCCTTGCATTGGGTTAGAACATGCTCCTTTAGCTCAGAAGAGTTTATTATCCACATTCTGAAGCCTATTTCTAAATCATCAAACTCATTCTCTGTCTAGTTTTGTTCCTTTGCTGCAAAGGAGTTGTGATCCTTTGGAGAAGAGGCATTCTGGTTTTTGGAATTTTCAGCCTTTTGGGGCTGGTTTCTTCCTGTCTCATGGATTTATCCACCTTCAGTCTTTGATGTTAGTGATGTTGATACTATTCCTTTCTTCAGAGGGGCCTGATTGTTAAGGTCTGTTGGAGTTTGCTGGAGGTCCACTCCAGACCCTGTTTGCCTGGGTAAACAGCAGAGGCTGGAGAACAACAAAGATTGCTGCCTGTTTCTACTCTGGAAGCTTCATCCCAGAGGGGAACCCGCCAGATTCCAGCTGGAGCTCTCCTGTATGAGGTTCTGTTGGCCCTACTGGTAGGTGTGTCCCTGTCTGGATGCACAAGGTGATAAGGGTCCCATTTGAGGAGGCAGTCTGTGCCTCAGAGCTCAAACACTGTGCTGGGAGAACTGCTGCTCTTGTCAGCACTTTCAGGCAGGGATGTTTAAATCTGCTGAAGCTGCACCCACAGCTGCCCCTTTTCCCCGGTGCTTTGACTCAGGGAGCTGCAGTGGGCTCCACCCAGTTCGAACTTCCTGGAGTCTTTGTTTACACTGTGAGGGTGGAACAGCCTACTCAAGCTTCGGCAATGGTGGATGCCCCTCCCCAACCAAGTTCTGTCCCAGGTTGACCCCAGACTGCTGTGCTAGCAGTGAGAGTTTCAAGCCAGTGGATTTTAGCTTGCTGGGCTCTGTCGGTGTGGGACCCATTGAGCCAGGCACTGGAGCTAATTTCCTGGTCTGCTGGTTGCGAAGACCATGGGAAAAGTGCAGTATCTGGGCCGGAATGCACCGTTTCTCCTGGTACAGTCTCTGGAAGTTTCCTTTGGCTGGGAAAGGGATATTCCCTGACCCCTTGTGCTTCCTGTGAGCCAGTGCCCCACGCTGCTTCTGCTCACCCTCTGTGGGCTGCCCCCCACTCTCCAACCAGTCCCAGTGAGATGAACTGGGTACCAGAGTTGGAAATGCAGGAATCACCTGCCATCTGTGTCAATCTCACTGGGAGCTGAGCACTGGAGCTCTTCCTATTCAGCCACCTGGCCCTCAGCTGTGGTAAGTCAAAATTTTTTTTACCTTTCTTTTACCCTGCACAATTGACCTCCATCCAGATACATCCAATCAAGCAGAACAAAGGTATTCCCCAATGGATTATGTCAGAATTTGGAACACACTACTTCAAAATATGGCACCTGAAAACTGAGACAATACCAGATACAGAAAAGTTGCTCTCTGACTTTCCCCTAACTTTTTGTGTGAGAACTGGTCATAAAGGAATTCCCTGCCCTACCTTCCCTGAATTAGGTCATAAGACCCTCAGGTGACAACTATCCTACCCTGTACTCAGAGGAAAGGAATGCTACACAGAGAGGCCATTAAGAATCTGAACAAGCAGGCCTTGCTGAGTTCCCTTTAGTTCATTATCATCAGATCACACCCCCTTTTTGTCTAATCACATTTCTACATGACTCTCTTCTTTATTGAATGTAAGCATAAAAACACAGTGTTCCCTGGGTGTTTGGATCTTCATTTCTGAAGGCTCCTGTGTCATGTAAGTCTTGGTTGAATACCTGTGTTATGATTTTCTCTTATTATTCTGTTTTTTATTTAATTGGGATCCAGCCATGCCCTTTGTGGTGGGTGAGGAAATAAATATTACCTTTTCTCCCCTATAATTGCTAACACCAATTATGATGGTTAATATTAAGGGTCCACTGATTGGATTAAAGGATGCAAAGTATTCTTCCTAGGTGTGTCTGGCAGGTTGTTGCCAGATAAGATTAACATTTGAGTCAGTGGACAGGGAGAGGTAGACCCACCCTCAATGTGGGTGGGCACCATCCAATCAGCTGCTAGTGTGGCTAGAAAAAGCAGGTGGAAGAAGGTGGAATGAGTCAATTTGTTGAGTCTTCTGGCCGTTACCTTTCTCTCGTGTGCTGGATGCTTTCTGACCTTGAACATCTGACTTTAGCTTCTTTGCTTTTGGACTCTTGGACTTACGCCAGGGGTTTGCCAGGGCCTTGAGGGCTTTCCACCACAGAGTGAAGGCTGCACTGTCAGCTTCCCTACTTTTGAGGTTTTGGGACCTGGACTGAGCTACTACTGGCTTCTTTGTGCCTCAGCTTGCAGACGGCCTATCGTGGGACTTCACCCTGTGATCGTGTGAGTCAATTCTCCTTAATAAACCCCTTTCAAATATACGTAAATCCTATTAGTTCTGTCCCTCTAGAGAACCCTGACTAATGCACCAACCCATTGTCAATACAATACAGCGAAATCCAGATCATTCTTCAAAGCCAGATTTTACTCTTCAATAAAGCATTCCTTAACTAGCCCAGCCCACAGTAATCACATTTTTTACTTGTAGTAAGTTGAGTAATAGGTTTTGATGTCCTTCATCAAACCTATAAGTTTTTCATCAAACTCCAAGAACCTATAAATGTTACCTTATAAGGAAAAAGTATCTTTGCAGATGTGATTAGGTTAAGGATATTGACATGGATTATTTCTTTCATGGGTCATGCCCTTGGTGTTGTATCTAAAAAATCATTGCCATGCCCAAGATCATCTAGGTTTTCTCCTGTTATCTTCTAAGAGTTTTGTAGTCTTGTGTTTTACATTTAGGTCTATAATTCATTTTCAGTTAATTTTTGTGAAGGGTATAATATCAATGTCTAGATTCTTTTTTTTTGCACATGGGTGTTCATTATTCTAGCACTAGCTAGTGAAAATACTATCTTTGCTCCATTGTATTGTCTTTGATTTTTTGGGGGGCATTGTGTGTGTGTGTGTGTGTACATATGTTAATGTACATGTTTTTGTATGTTTATTTGCCATCTGTGTATCTTCTTTGGTGAGGTGTCTGTTAAAGTCTTTGGTCCACTTTCTAATTAAGTTGTTTTCTTATTGTTGAGTTTTAAGAATTCTTTGTATATTTTGGATAATAGTTTGAGAGTTCTTTATCAGATGTGTCTTTTGCAAACGTTTTCTTTCAGACTGTGGCCTATCTTCTCATTCTCTTGACAGTGTCTTTGGCAGATAAGTTTTAAACTTTAATACAGTCCAGTTTGTCAATTATTTCTTTCATAGGTCATGCCCAAGATCATCTAGGTTTTCTCCTGTTATCTTATAAGAGTTTTGTAGTTTTGTGTTTTACATTTAGGTCTATATTTCATTTTTAGGTAATTTTTGTGAAGGGTGTAATGTTAATGTCTAGTTCTTTTTTGGGGGGGACATGGATGTTCATTATTCTAGCACTAGCTGGTGAAAATACTATCTTTGCTCCATTGTATTGTTTATGATGTTTTGGGGGCCCCTTTATTCTGTTCTATTGATCTATTTGTCCGTTCTTTTACCAATATCACATTGTCTTGTTATTGTAGCTTTATAATAAGTCTTGAACTTGGGTAGTGTCAGTCTTCCAACTTTGTTCTTCTTCAATACTTTGCTGACTACTCGAGTATTTTACCTCTTCATATAAACTTTAGAATCAGTCTGTGGATATCCACAAAATTTGCTGGGGTTTTGACTGGATTGCATTTTATCTATAGATCAACTTAGAAAGAATTGATATCTTGACAATATTGAGTCCTTATTGAGTCCTCCTATACATGAACATGGTTTCATTCCTCAGAGTTTTGTAGCTTTCTCATACAGATTTTGTACATACTTTGCTAGATTTTTACCTATTTAATTTTTTGGTGTGCACATGTAAATTGTATTAAGTTTCAAATTCCACTCTTCATAGCTGGTATATAGGAAAGCAATTAAGTTGTGTGTAATAACCTTGTATCCTGCAAGCATGCTATAATCACTTATTAGCTTGAGCTTTTTTTTAAATCAACTCTTTTGGATTTTCTGCATAGATGATCATGTAATCTGTGAAAAAAAGACAGTTTCATTTCTTCCTTCCAAACCTGTATACCTTTTATTTCTTTTTCTTGTTGCATTAGCTAGTATTTCCAGTATAATGTTGAAAAGGAATGGTGGCAAGGGACATCTTTTTCTTGTTCCTGGTCTTAGTGGGAAAGCCTCTAGTTTCTTGCTATTAAGTATAATGTTAGCTATAGGTTTTTGTAAATGTCTTTTATTAATTTGAATAAGTTCCCCTTTATTCTTGGTCTACTGAGAAGTATTATCATTAATAGGTTTTGAATTCTGAAGTCAAATGCTTTTTCTGCAACTATCAATATAATCATGCAAATTATCTTTTTTACCCTGTAGATGTGATAGATTGAATTAATTGACCTTCAAATGTTGAACAAATTCACAAGTGATAACTCCCACTTGGTCATGGGGTATAATTCTTTTCAACACAGTTAGATCGAATTTGCTAGTATTTTACTTAGGATTTGTACAGCTATCTTCATGAGAAATGTTGCTCTGTAGTTTTCTTTTCCTGTAATGTCTTTATCTTATTAAGGTGTCGGGATAATGCTGGCCTCATAGAATGAATTAGAAAAGTATTCCTTCTGTTTAATCCCCTGAAAGAGACTAGAGAATTGGTATAACTCTTCCATAAAGTGTGGTAAATTCACCAGCAAACCCATCTGGGCCTGATGCTTTCTGTTTTAGAAGATTATTAAATTATTGATTAAATTTCTTTAATAGATATAAGCCTATTTAGATGGTATATTTCTTCCTGTATGAGTTTTGGCAAATCAAATCTTTGAAGGAATTGGTCCATTTCATCTAGGTTTTCTTTCTTTCTTTTTTTTTTTTGAGATGGAGTTTCGCTCTTGTTACCCGGCTGGAGTGCAATGGCGCCATCTCGGCTCACCGCAACCTCCGCCTCCTGGGTTCAAGCAATTCTCCTGCCTCAGCCTCCCGAGTAGCTAGGACTACAGGTGTGTGCCACCATGCCCAGCTAATTTTTGTATTATTTTAGTAGAGATGGTGTTTCACCTTGTTGACCAGGATGGTCTCGATCTCTTGATCTCATGATCCGCCCGCCTTGGCCTCCCAAAGTGCTGGGATTATAGGCATGAGCCACCATGCCCAGCCTCATCTAGGTTTTCAAAATTGTAGGCCTATAGTTATTTTTGATATTCATGTATTATTCTTTTAATTTCCATAGGATCTGTAGTAATGTCCTCTATTTTATTTGTGATATTAGTAATTCATCTTTTCTTTCTTTTTTAAAAATTAGCCTGGCTAGTTTCTTATCAATTTCATTGATTTTTTCAATAAACCAGCTTTGGTTTCATTGATATTCTATATTGATCTTCTGGTTTTAATTTCATTGATTTCTGCTCTAATTCTTAATTATTTTCTTCTTCTTACTTTGGATTTAATTTGCTCTTCTTTTTCTAGTTTTATAGATGGAAGTGTATTATTAATTTTAAATCTTTCTTCTTTTCTAATATATGCAATCAATATTATAAATTTCCCTCTAAGCACTGCTTTTACTGCATGCCACATATTTTATTAAGTTATGTTTCTATTTTCATTAATTTTAAAATATTTTAATATTTCTCTTGAGATTTCTTCTTTGACCCATTAGTTATTTAGAAGTCTGTTTAATTGTCATGTTTTGGGATATTACGGTTATCTTTTTGTTATTTATTTCTAGTTCAATTACATGTGGTCTGAGAGCAGACATTGTACGATTTTAATTTCTTTAATTAGTTAAGGTGTATTTTGTATCCCAGAATGTGGTCTATCTTGGTGAATGTTCCATGTGAGCTTCAGAAGAATGTGGATTCTATTGTTGTAGGATAAAATACTTTATGGATGTCAATTATATCCAGTTGATCAATGATGTTGTTAAGTATGTCCTTATTGATTTTCTGTCCATTTCTGACAGAGGGGTATTGAAGTCCCCAACTATAATACTGTATTCATTAATTTCTCCTTGCAGTTCTATTAGTTTCTGCCTCAGGTATGTTTGACATTCTATTGTTAGGCACATACATGTTAAGAACTGTTATTTCTTCTTACAGAATTGATCCTTTTATCATTACATAATACCATTCTTTACCTCTGATAACTTTCCTTGCTTTGAAGTCTACTTTGTCTGAAATTTATGTAGTCACTCCTGAAACTTTGCTGAATGTATTTTTCAGTTCTAGGAACTTTTTGGAGGAGTCTTTAGGGTTTTCTAGATATAAAACTGTATCATTAGCAAACAGCGGCAATTTGACTTCCTTTTTACTGATTCGGATGCCCTTTATTTCTTTCTCTTGTCTGGTTGCTCTGGCTAGGCGATGATCTTTTTGCGATGAATTTCCCAGATGTTCTTTGAGCTTTTTGTATTTGGATGTCTAGATTCTGGCAAGGCTGTAGAAGCTTTCCTTGATTATTCCCCCAAATACATTTTCCAAACTTTTAGATTTTCTTCTTCCTCAGGAAAGCCAATTATTCTTAGGTTTGGTCATTTGACATAATTCCACACTTCTTGGAAGCTTTGCTCATTTTTTAAAAGTTATTTTTTCTTTGTCTTTGATGGAATGGATTATTTCAAAAACTTTGTCTTCTAGCTCTGAAGTTCTTTCTTCTACTTGTTTGATTTTATTGCTGAGACATTCCAATGCATTTTGCGTTTCTATAACTGTCTTCTGCCTTTCTATAACTGGAGTTGTGATTACTTTTATTTATGCTATTTCACTGAAGGTTTCTCCCCTCATATCTTGTGTCATTTAAAAATGTTCTTCAATTGGACTTTACCTTTCTCTGGTACCTGTTTGATTAGCTTAATAATTGACTTTCTGAATTCTTTTTTTTTTTTTTTAAAGACATTTATTCAGCATCATGATCAGACTATTACATTTAGCAATCAACAGCATGGGTGCAAAAAAAAAAAAAAAAGAAAAAGAAAAAGAAAAAATCTACATTAAAACCCTTTGTTGGAATGCTTTACACTTTCCACAGAACAGAAACTAAAAAACCTGTTATGCAATTAGTCACAAATACAGTCCTCAAGCTTTTTGCCCATACACATGAGTATTTGTCTAAATCATGTCTTCTTTGTAGCAGCTAGGCCCTGCCACCACTGTGCTTGGCTGAATTCACAAATCTGTTGTAACCTGTAGCTTCCCTGTCACTTCTCTGGCTCTCCTTTCCTGCTAAGCTTTGTTTCCTAATTAAAATCTTCTGCCACTGCCATAGCTACTGCTGCTACTGGAACCGCCATGGCCACCTTGGTTTCGTGGTTTGGCAAAGTATTGGCCGCCACCACCATAGGGGCCAGAGCTTCTGCCTCCAAAGTTTCCTCCCTTCATGGGTCCAAAATTTGAAGACTGATTGTTATAACTGCCAAAATCATTGTAGCTTCCACCACCTCCAAAATTGCCTCCATCATTACCAAATCCATTACAGCCATCCCCACTGCCACTATATCCACCACCATCACGGCTGCCACCAAAGCTACCATGACCACTGAAATTTCCTCCATGACCAAAGTTCTCATTCCCACCGAAACCACCTCCACGACCACCACCAAAGTTTCCAGAACCACTTCGACCTCTTTGGCTGATGAAGCACCAGCCATCTCTTGCTCTGACAGGGCTTTCCTAACTCCACAGCCGTGGCCGTTCACAGTAAGGGATTTCTGAATGACAGTCTTATCCACGGAGTCATGGTCATCAAAGGTTACAAAGGCAAAGCCCCTTTTTTGCCACTGCCTCTGTCTGTCATGATTTCAGCCACTTCAATTTTTCCATACTGTTCAAAATAATCTCTTAGGTGATGTTCTTCAGTGTCTTCTTTAATGCCACCAACGAATTTTTTTTCACAGTTAAGTGGGCACCTGGTCTTTGAGAATCTTCTCTTGAGACAGCTCTCTTTGGTTCCACAACTCTTCCATCCACTTTGTGTGGTCTTGCATTCATGGCTGCATCCACCTCCTCCACAGTTGCATACGTGACGAACCCAAAGCCCCTGGAGAGCTTGGTGTTTGGATCTCTCATTACCACACAGTCTATGAGCGTTCCCCATTGCTCAAAATGGCTCCTCAGGCTCTCATCGGTTGTTTCAAAGCTCAACTCTCCAATGAAGAGCTTCCTCAACTGTTCCTGCTCTTTAGGAGACTCTGACTTAGACATGATCGCGGGGAGAAGAGAGACTTTAACGATGCTGCTTCGGCGGCGTCCACGGGCAGAAAGGACCTTTCTGAATTCTTTTTCTGGGAAATCAGGGATTTCTTCTTGGTTTAGATCTATTGCTGGTGAGCTAGTGTGATTTTTTTGAGAGTCTTAAAGAACCCTGCTTTGTCATATTACCAGAATTGTTTTTCTGGTTCTTTCTCATTTGGGTAAGCTATGTTGGAGAGAAGATCTGGGGCTCAAGGGTGCTGTTCAGTTTCTTTTGTCCTGTGGGGTGCTCCCTTGATGTAGTGCTTTTCCCCTTTTTTTAGAAGTGTGGCTTCCCAAGAGCTGAACCATAGTGATTGTTATTTCTCTTCTGAATCTAGCCACCCAGTACAATTACGGGGTTCTAGGGTGGTACTGGGGAGTATCTGCACAGAGTCCTGTGATGTGAACCATCTTCTGGTCTCTCAGCTGTGGATAACAGCACCTGCTCTAGTGAAGGTGGCAGGATTGTGAAATGGACTCTGTGAGGGTCCTTAGTTGTATTATTTTTGTTTATTGCACTAGTTTTGTGCTGGTTGGCCTCTTGCTGGAAGGTGGCGCTTTCAAGAGAGCATCAGCTGTGGTATAGGGAGGATCATGCAGTGGGCGGGGCCCTAGAACTCCCAAGTGAATATGACTTTTGTATTCAGCTACCAGGGTGAGTAGAGAATGACCATTAGGTTGGGGCAGGGTTAAGCATGTCTGAGCTCAGATTTTCCCCGGGCAGAGCTTGCTGCAGCTGTTGTGGGAGATGGTCCCCAGGTCAACGGGGTTATGTTCCCAGGATTATAGCTGCCTCTACTCTCACACAGGTCACCAGGGAAGTAGGGGAAAGCCAGCAGTTACAGGCCTCACCCAGCTCCCGTGCAACCCAAAAGGCTAGTCTCACTCCCACCGTGTCCCCCACCCCCAACAGCACTAAGTTTGTTTCCAGGCGGTGGGTGAGCAGGGCTGAGAACTTGCTCCAGGCTACCAGCCGTCAGCTGAGGAAGCAAGCAGGGCTTTCAAGTTTCATGCCTCCCCACCTTCCCAAGTCTGCTCTTTGGATTCACCCCATCCTGTGAGTTCTGTCCAAGGATCTGCGTTTTCGGTTGGAATCATTACAAAGTTTAGCTTGAGGTTTTCTTCTCCCTGTGGTCTTTTCCCAGTTCCTCTGGCAGCCCTCCCCAAGGGCCCCTGTGAAACAAAGTCTGAGTTCTTTATTCTTTTAGTCTATCCAGCTTTTTATTTGTTGTTAGAATTAAGTGACTACTTTTCTTTTCTTTTCTTTTTTATAGAGATGGAGTCCCACCTCTATATTTTTTTTATAGAGAATGGGGTACCATTTTTTTTAGAGATGTTGACCAGGTTTATCTTGAACTCCTGGCCTCAAGCAATCCTTCTGCCTCAGCCTCCCAAAGTGGTGGGATTACAGGTACAAGCTACCATGCCTGCCTGCTTTCAAGCTCCTTGCATGCAGAACTGAATATATACATTGTTTTAAATATTACTTTTGTTCTTTTACCTAAAGTATAAATCCCTCAGAACACAGAATTGTTTCTCTAATTTATCAGCATTTCTAAAGCACCTTGCATAGTATTAACTTATAATACTATGTAATTTACAGAAATTAACAATTCTGTAAATTTCAGAAAATAATCTACCTTTATACCATATAATTTACAGAAATTAATAATAATTCTGTAAATTTCAGAAATTAATAGTCTCCCCTTTTTTTTTTGAGACTGAGTCTCGTTCTGTTGCCAGGCGCTAGGATGGAGTGCAGTGGCACAATCTCGGCTCACTGCAACCTCCACCTCCCGGGTTCAAGCAATTCTCCTGCCTCAGCCTTCCCAGTAGCTGGGACTACAGGTGCACGCCACCACACTCAGCTAATTTTTGTATTTTTAGTAGAGACGGGGTTTCACCATGTTGGCCAGGGTGGTCTCGATCTCTTGACTGGTGATCCGCCCACCTCGGCCTCGGAAAGTACTGGGATTACAGGCATGAGCCACCGCTCCTGGCCTAATCTCCCTTTTTAAGTGTTCAGTTCATTGAGTTTGCCAAAAGCATATGGCCGCGTATCTGCCACCACGATCAAGATCTAGAACACTGCCTTCACCTCAGAAGATTTCTTGTGCTTCTTTACAGTCAATTTCTTCTTCCTATTCCTAGTTTTTGGCAACCACTTGTCTGATTTCTGTCCCTATAGCTTTGTGTTTTCTAGAATTTCATATAAGTGGAATCAAACAATATGTATGTAGCTCCTTGTTTCTGGCTTTTTTTACTTAGCATTATGTTTGTGAGATTCCATCTATTTGTATGAACCAGTGTGAATCTATTTGTTTCCCTTGCGTGAATGTACCTCAGTTTGTTTATCCATTCACCAGTTGGTGAGTATTTGGGCATTTTCAGTTTGGGGCTATTATAATTAAGGCTTATATATAATTCATGAACAGGTCTTTGCTATGAACATTCACATATATATCTTTGTATGGACGTATCTGCATTTCTCTTGGGTATATACCTTGGTTTGGAATTGCTGGCTCATATGGGAAGCGTATGTGTAACTTTATAAGAAACAGCTTAATTGTTTTTCCAAAGTAGCTCTACCGTTTTTACATTTCAACCAACAAACTACAAAATTTCTAGTGGCTCTCACCAAACCTTCATATGATCAGTCTTTTAAATTTACTTTTAGCTGTTTTATGTTTGTGATATGTTTTATGTTTGTATCCTATTATGGTTTATTTTATTTTATTATTATTATTTTTTGAGACGGAGTCTTGCTCTGTCACCCAGGCTGGAGTGCAATGGCATGCTCTTGGCTCACCGCAACCTCCACCTCCCGGGTTCAAGCAATTCTCCTGCCTCAGCCTCCCAAGTAGCTGGGATTACAGGTGTGTGCCACCACACCTGGCTAATTTTTGTATTTTTAAGTAGAGATGGGGTTTTACCATGTTGGTCAGGCTGGTCTCAAACCCCTGACCTCGTGATCCTCCCGTCTCAATCTCCCAAAGTACTGGGATTACAGGCGTGAGCCACTGCGCCTGGCTCCATTATGGTTTAAATGTGCATTTCTCTCTGGCAAATTATGTCAAGTATTTGTCAGTGTGCTGATTTATCATGGGTATGTCCTCTTTGGTGAAGTGTCTGTTAAAATCTTTTACCCATTTTTTTAAACATTAGGTTTTTCCCATTAGTGAATCAAAAGATACATAAATATATATATTCCAGATGTGTTTTGCAAATTTTTTTCCCAATCTGTGATTTATCTTTTCATTTTCTTAACAGTGTCTTTTAAAGAGCAGAAATGTTATATCTTGATATAACTTGATGAAGTCCAGTTTATCAAGATTTTCTTTTCAGGACCATATTTTTTGTGACTTTTCTAAAAAGCTTTGTCTAACCCAAGGTCACAAGAATTTCTCTCCTGTATTTTCTTATGGAAAGTTTTATTTTTCTTATAGAAAGTCTTATAGTGCTAGCTCTAACATTTAGGTCTATGATCCATGTCTAGCTAATTTTTACATATGATTAAGGAAACATATACTGTTTGATGTATACGTATGTGTCCCAGAATACAACCATCAAACATCTAACTCAGAAACAAAAAGACACATTTATCTAGAATGAAGACCAGAGCCCTGTAGAAAAGCTTGAAATTATTCTTTTGGAGAAACCACATAGGAACATGTCTTCTACCATTGGGGAAGTGGGTAGGTGAGAATTAGCATAGCTTTGTTATTTAAAGGTTTGCATTTCAATAAATTTTGAAATTTATTCAGATCACAAATGCTACATGAGAGAAAAATACTTATGTGGGCTGGCAGAATAAGAACTCCTCTGGGTATTCTTGATTAACTGACTAGATGTTGAGAAAACAACAAACCTGTTTCATTACCTGTGAAATGGGTACAATCATACTTGACACAAAGCTACTTTATAGGCTTGTGTAGACCAATTTAGAAATCTTGTAGAGGGGTCATAGGATCCCAAATTTAATTGTGATTATTGCTAATTATACTAATTCTTAATTCAAAATGCTGCCAGAAAGCCTGCAGATGACATCAGTAATAAGGGGTTCATTGATTTGCATGTGTTGTGAGCATTTTAATCATAATTATTGCTTTGGCAGCCACGATGTCTAACTCCAAGGTGTTTATTCAGTTAGTGATTCATTATTTTCAAAGTACCATTCTGGTAATGATGAGTTACCAACCCAGGCCTTACATGATGAAATGTCATTGTTTTGTGGGATTTGTGACTCCTCCCCCATGGGAGGCAACCTCACATGTCATGCCCTCAACAAATGATATAGTGGATTAAACTAGGATGGGAGAAAATGATTTTGGTTCAAATGCTGGATTTTTTTTTTGTCATCTTGGGAGAAAGTGCCTTCCCATAAATATTTTCTTGAAATGGAAGTTGCCATGGGAAGTGGGTGGGTGGCTTAGATATCAGACTAAGGGCCTGGCAGCCAGGGGTCTGGAGCTCGCTTCATGTCCAAAGGCTCAAGGCAATGGCAATAAACACACAGTTCCAAAAGGGTGATGTGGCCCTGAACTTGAACCCAGCAACTATAAAGAGAACTGCCTTCCAATGACCACTGTTAAACACTTAGCACTTTGTTTGTGACATGCTTTCAATCTTTACTTACTCTTCACTGCACCTCTGTGAGTTAGGGCAGGACGCACAGTTGGCTCACAGGGAGAAAACAGCCTCCAGGAGGCGGTAGTCAGGGCCTCCCTCTCTGCTGTACCCTTTGGTCTCCACTAACATTTTGAATTATGAGTTTTTAGGCTTCAGAGGACCCAGTTCTTTTGATTTTTTCTCCCCTCTTAATTTTTTAGTATGAAAAATATTTAAAATATTCAACAGAAGTTGAATATGTAGGAGTTATAGTAAACTCCTACATATTTTCTTCAACAGTTATAAAGACATGGCCAATCTAGTTTTATCTATACCCCATCCATCTCAGCTCACCCTGCTGAATTATTTTAAAGCAAACCCCAGACCACACATTTTTAAATCTGTAAGTATTTTGATCACTAAAAAGTAGGATTTTTTTTTTTTGATGGAGTTTCACTCTTGTTGTCCAGGCTGGAGTGCAATGGCATGATCTCGGCTTACCACAACCTCCACCTCCCAGGTTCAAGCTATTCTCGTGCCTCAGCCTCCTGAGTAGCTGGGATTACAGGCATGTGACACCACGCCTGGCTAATTTATGTATTATTAATAGAGACGGGGTTTCTCCATGTTGGTCAGGCTGGTCTCAAACTCTCGACCTCAAGTAATCCGTCTGCCTCGGCCTCCCAAAGTTCTGGGATTACAGGCATGAGCCATTGCGCCCAGCCCAGGATTTTCTTTTAAAACAAATTATCACACATAAAAAAAATTGCCAATAATTCCTTTATATCAGTCAATTACCCCAAACATCTCATAAATATTTTTTCTTCACTTTTTTTGGTTAGAATCAGGATTCAAGTTAAGTTCCACACATTACAATTGGTTGATGTCTCTCCGGTCTGTTTTAGTCTGGGGTTCCCTTTTTTGTCCCCCCCCTCACAATTTATTTGTCTAAAAATTCAAATCATTTTTTTGTGTGAGAGTTTGTCCTGCATTTTGCTAATTGCATACCTGTAGTCTTTTTTTCTTTTCTTTTTTGTTTTTGCATACTCATGGTATTTTTAATAATGTCATCTGTCCTTCGTGTTCTCTACAAATTGGTGGTTAAATCTAGAGACTTGATCAAATTAGTCTGATATTTTTTCCCCCGAAAGAGCGTATCATGGTGTTGTATGCTTCCATCAGATGGCCCAGGGCTTTTCATTAGCAGCCATCAGTGACTGTTGTCTGGATCCGTTAATTAATTACAGGTTGCAAAACGACAACATTCTATCACATATCAGCTGGAATATGTCCATAAAGAGAAAGTTCCCCTCACCTACTTTTTGGTTACCCAGTGATACAGTTTATGTACGTGAGAATAAATGCTTGATTCTTTCCCTTATATTTTGTCAAAATATTGAGTTAGTTCTCTAGTATCCTCCCAAGTTATCCAATTAGGTTTTAAAAATTTTTAAATCACAATGTAATTTTCTGGATTTAAACATGCTTATTTGTTTTACTTTATTAGAATTATTATGCTTGATGCCCAGATTGTTCCGTATTTGGCCAGTGACAGCCCTTTCCTGGCTGCTGAGTCTTCTTGACTTAATTTCTGTGTTAGTTTCCTAGGGCTGCTGTAACAAATACCACAAACTGGGTGGCTTATGACAGAATGTATTGCCTCACAGCTCTGGAGGCTGGAAATTTGAAATCAAGACATTGGTAAGGCTGGGTTTTGGGGGAGGCTCTAAGAGAAAATCTGTTCTATGCCTCTCTCCTAGCATCTGGCCATTGCCACAATCCTTGATGGTCCTTGGCTTGTGGATGTCACTCCAATCTCTGTCTCCATCATCACATGGTCTTCTTTCCCTCTCTGTGTCTGTGTCCACATTTCCCTCTTCTTATACAGACACAAGTCACTGGATTTGGATCCACCCTAGTCCATTATCACCTCATTTTAACTTGATTACATCTGAAAGACTCGATTTTCAAATAAGGTCACATTCACATAGGGGTTAGACTTTGAACACATATTTTGGGGGAACACAATTCGACCCACAGCAACCCCAGTAATCTTTGATGGGTTTATTGCTTTCTGTTACGACAAAATGTTGCAGGCTCTTTTTTTACATTTCCTGTTGCAGACCCAGAATTAACCCTTTTAGGTTGGAAATGATATTTAGGGACCACAATCTGAGCACTGGGAGTGCTCCTTGTTACTGGATTACTCATCAGTTCCAGGCCTTCGAAAAGGACAGAAGTTGGAAATGATATTATTTCTTACAGAAAAATACATTATAAATGTATAACTCACACTTGAAATTCAAATTCAAGCTTTAAAACTTAACCCCATAAAACCATCATCTATTTATCTTTTCTTGCATTAGCAAGTACTGGTTCTCAATGATACCATGTAATTACTCTTTTTCTGCTGCACAGTGGTATGTTCCTATACTCTCTAAGGCAGGAAGATTGCTGGAGACCAGGAATTCAAGGCTACACTGGGCAATGTAGCAAGACTTCATCTCTCTAAAAAGAAATTATGTACAATTACTCTTATATTTTATTTCATAACATGTACAGCACTAAAAATAACAAAACTAATACTACTACCAACAATATAATTACTAAAAATAGTTTAATATTTTAAAAATTATTTTTGTAATTTTTTTCCTCAGTGTACATTCCACTCAGGATATACACAAAAATTATTTCATATTGAAATAGTTTTTCTATGTTTAGCTATGCTATACTACCAGTTTGGTGGATAGTTATGGTCATTTGTTTTCAGTTTTTAGGGATTATCTTTTATTAATAGTCTTTCTATTTTAGAATATTTTTAGGCTCACAGCAAAACTGATAAGAAGGTACAGAAATTTATCACATATCCCATCCCTACACATACGTAGTTTCTAATTATGAATATCTTCCATGAGACTTCCATTTGTTACAGTTGATGAAACTACACTGACACATCATTATCACCCTGTAATAGTTTACATTAAGGTTTACTCAGTATGAAACACTGCATGGGTGTGGACAATGTATAATGACATGTATGCAGAAGGTTGTCTTTTTAAATTAAATTTTATTCTTATAAGTATGTAGAATATTTTTAAGAGTTTAGAGTTCCACAGTTGAATCTATAATGTGAGGTTTAATCATGGATTTCCATAGCTTCTATGCCTATATTCTCCACCTTGTCCCCTCCTTCTATTAGAGATGATTATTAAAATGCCTTATGCTTCCATTTTGGCAAAGTGGTCAGAATTTATTCATTGCTCTAATAGTTTTTTACTATATTCCTTAGGATTTCCTGTGTACAATATAACACTATCTGTGAATAGAGATAGAAATAGTTTTACTTCTTTCTAATTTGGATGCTTTATTTCCTTTTTTTTCTTTCTTCCTCTTTTTTTTTTTTTTTTTTTTGCCTAATTGCTTTGTTTGAATCTCCAATACAATCTTAAGAAGAAGTGGCAAGAGTAGACATCCTTGTGGTATTCCTGATCTTAGGAACAAATATTTCTATTTTTCACTATTAAATATAATGCTAATGATGCTAACCATAGGTTTTTCATGGATCTCTTCATCGTATTGAGTAAAATTTCTTCTATTTCTAGTTTGTTGAGTGTTTTTATCTCAAAAGAGTGTTAGATTTTGTCAAATGCTTTTCTGTGTCTATTCAGATGATTATGTGGTTTTTGTTTTTTATTCTATTGATATGGTGCACTGCATTAATTGATTTTCAGATATTAAACCAAACTTGCATTACTGAGATAAATACTAATTGGTCATGGTCATTATTTTTGTATTTTGTGGAGTTGATTTACTGGTATTTGTTAATAATTTTTGTGTTTATATTCACAAGAGATATTGGCCTGGAGTGTTCTTTTCTTGTAATGCCTTTGGTTTCTGAATCAAGGCAATACTAGCCTCATAAAATGAGTTGGAAAGTATTTCCTCCATTTTAATATTTTTGAAAGAGCCTTTTCATTTTATACATACAAAAATATGTGCACATATTTTTGTGTTCTCATTCCTCTTTGTAGCTTGATAGTACTCCACTGAGTGGATATACAATGTTTATTCAACCAGTCTTTTATTCGAATTGTTTCCAGTCTTTTGCTATTAAAACACAGACTGCACTGAAATACTCTAATAATGTGTGTTTTCATATTTTTGCCTGTGTTTCTGAGGTACAGATTTTCAGAAGTAAGATTGATGAGTCAAAGAGTAAACACTTGTGGAACTTTGCTAGATATTGTCAAATTTTTTCTGTAGGGATTGAACCATTTTGAATTTTGTTAAAAAGAGTCACAACTTCACCAACAAAGTATCTTGCCTATTTTTTGTTTTGTTTTGTTTTTGCCATTCTAGCCACCATATTTATTGAGAAATGGTGACTCCATATAGTTTTGATTTGTGTTTACTTTATTTATTTTATTTTTTTAATTTTTTATTGGATTTTAGGTTTTGGGGTACATGAGCAGAGCATGCAAGACAGTTGCGTAGGTACACACATGACAGTGTGCTTTGCTTTTCTTCTCCGCTTCACCCACATTTGGCATTTCTCCCCAGGCTATCCCTCCCCACCTCCCCCTCCCACTGGCCCTCCCCTTTTCCCCCCAATAGACCCCACTGTTTAGTACTCCCCTTTCTGTGTCCATGTGTTCTCATTTTTCTTTTTTTTTTTTTTTTAAATTTTTTATTGGATTATAGGTTTTGGGGTACATGAGCAGAGCATGCAAGACAGTTGCGTAGGTACACACATGGCAGTGTGCTTTGCTTTTCTTCTCCCCTTCACCCACATTTGGCATTTCTCCCCAGGCTATCCCTCCCCACCTCCCCCTCCCACTGGCCCTCCCCTTTTCCCCCCAATAGACCCCAGTGTTTAGTACTCCCCTTTCTGTGTCCATGTGTTCTCATTTTTCATCACCCACCTATGAGTGAGAATATGCGGTGTTTCATTTTCTGTTCTTGTGTCAGTTTGCTGAGGATGATGTTCTCCAGATTCATCCATGTCCCTACAAATGACCCAAACTCATCATTTCTGATTGCTGCATAATATTCCATGGTGTATATGTGCCACATTTTTCCAATCCAGTCTATTATCAATGGGCATTTGGGTTGATTCCAGGTCTTTGCTATTGTAAACAGTGCTGCAATGAACATTCGTGTACATGTGTCCTTATAGTAGAACAATTTATAGTCTTTTGGATATATACCCAGTAATGGGATTGCTGGGTCAAATGGAATTTCTATTTCTACGGCCTTGAGGAATCGCCACACTGTCTTCCACAGTGGTTGAACTAATTTACACTCCCACCAACAGTGTAAAAGTGTTCCTTTTTCTCCACATCCTCTCCAGCATCTGTTGTCTCCAGATTTTTTAATGATCGCCATTCTAACTGGCGTGAGATGGTATCTCAATGTGGTTTTGATTTGCATCTCTCTGATGACCAGTGACGATGAGCATTTTTTCATATGATTGTTGGCCTCATATATGTCTTCTTTCGTAAAGTATCTGTTCATATCCTTTGCCCACTTTTGAATGGGCTTGTTCGTTTTTTTCCTGTAAATCTGTTTGAGTTCTTTGTAAATTCTGGATATCAGCCCTTTGTCAGATGGGTAAACTGCAAACATTTTTTCCCATTCTGTTGGTTGCCGATCCACTCTAGTGACTGTTTCTTTTGCCGTGCAGAAGCTGTGGAGTTTGATTAGGTCCCATTTGTCTATTTTGGCTTTTGTTGCCAATGCTTTTGGTGTTTTGTTCATGAAGTCCTTGCCTACTCCTATGTCCTGGATAGTTTTGCCTAGATTTCCTTCTAGGGTTTTTATCGTGCCAGGTCTTATGTTTAAGTCTTTAATCCATCTGGAGTTAATTTTAGTGTAAGGTGTCAGGAAGGGGTCCAGTTTCTGCTTTCTGCACATTGCTAGCCAGTTTTCCCAACACCATTTGTTAAACAGGGAATCCTTTCCCCATTGCTTGTTTTTGTCAGGTTTATCAAAGATTGTATAGTTGTATATACGTTGTGTTGCCTCTGGTGCCTCTGTTTTGTTCCATTGGTCTATATCTCTGTTTTGGTACCAGTACCATGCTGTTTTGATTACTGTAGCCTTGTAGTATAGTTTGAAATCCAGTAGTGTGATGCCCCCTGCTGTGTTCTTTTTGCTTAGAATTGACTTGGCTATACGGGCTCTCTTTTGGTTTCATATGAAGTTCATGGTGGTTTTTTCCAGTTCTGTGAAGAAAGTCAATGGTAGCTTGATGGGGATAGCATTGATTCTGTAAATTACTTTGGGCAGTATAGCCATTTTCATGATATTAATTCTTCCTAACCATGAACATGGAATGTTTCTCTATCTGTTTGTGTCCTCCCTGATTTCGTTGAGCAGTGGTTTGTAGTTCTCCTTGAAGAGGTCCCTTACGTTCCTTGTGAGTTGTATTCCAAGGTATTTTATTCTTTTTGTAGCAATTGTGAATGGCAGTTCGTTCTTGATTTGGCTTTCTTTAAGTCTGTTATTGGTGTAGACGAATGCCTGTGATTTTTGCACATTGATTTTATATCCTGAGACTTTGCTGAAGTTGCTTATCAGTTTCAGGAGTTTTTGGGCTGAGGCAATGGGGTCTTCTAGGTATACTATCATGTCGTCTGCAAATAGAGACAATTTGGCTTCCACCTTTCCTATTTGAATGCCCTTTATTTCTTTTTCTTGCCTGATTGTTCTGGCTAGAACTTCTAGTACTATATTGAATAGGAGTGGTGAAAGAGGGCATCCTTGTCTAGTGCCGGATATCAAAGGGAATGCTTCCAGTTTTTGCCCATTCAGTATGATATTGGCTGTTGGTTTGTCATAAATAGCTTTTATTACTTTGAGATACGTTCCATCGATACCGAGTTTATTGAGGGTTTTTAGCATGAAGGGCAAATGCCTTCTCTGCATCAATTGAGATCATCATGTGGTTTTTGTTTTTGGTTCTGTTTATGTGGTGAATTACGTTGATAGACTTGCGTATGTTGAACCAGCCTTGCATCCCCGGGATGAATCCTACTTGATCATGATGAATAAGTTTTTTGATTTGCTGTTGCAATCGGCTTGCCAATATTTTATTGAAGATTTTTGCATCTATGTTCATCATGGATGTTGGCCTGAAGTTTTCTTTTCTTGTTGGGTCTCTGCCGGGTTTTGGTATCAGAATGATGTTGGTCTCGTAAAATGATTTGGGAAGGATTCCCTCTTTTTGGATTGTTTGAAATAGTTTTAGAAGGAATGGTACCAGCTCCTCCTTGTGTGTCTGGTAGAATTCAGCTGTGAACCCGTCTGGATCTGGGCTTTTTTTGTGTGGTAGGCTCTTAATTGCTGCCTCGACTTCTGACCTTGTTATTGGTCTATTCATAGTTTCAGCTTCCTCCTGGTTTAGGCTTGGGAGGACACAGGAATCCAGGAATTTATCCATTTCTTCCAGGTTTACTAGTTTATGAGCATAGAGTTGTTTTTAATATTCTCTGATGATGGTTTGAATTTCTGTGGAATCTGTGGTGATTTCCCCTTTATCATTTTTTATTGCATCTATTTGGTTGTTCTCTCTTTTATTTTTAATCAATCTGGCTAGTGGTCTGTCTATTTTGTTGATCTTTTCAAAAAACCAGCTCTTGGATTTATTGATTTTTTGAAGGGTTTTTCGTGTCTCAATCTCCTTCAGTTCAGCTCTGATCTTAGTTACTTCTTGTCTTCTGCTGGGTTTTGAGTTTTTTGATCTTGCTCCTCTAACTCTTTCAATTTTGACGATAGGGTGTCAATTTTGGATCTCTCCATTCTCCTCATATGGGCACTTATTGCTATATACTTTCCTCTAGAGACTGCTTTAAATGTGTCCCAGAGGTTCTGGCATGTTGTGTCTTCGTTCTCATTGGTTTCGAAGAACTTCTTTATTTCTGCCTTCATTTCATTGTTTACCCAGTCAACATTCAAGAGCCAGTTGTTCAGTTTCCATGAAGCTGTGTGGTTCTGGGTCGGTTTCTGTATTCTGAGTTCTAACTTGATTGCACTATGGTCTGAGAGGCTGTTTGTTATGATTTCAGTTGTTTTGCATTTGTTGAGCAGTGCTTTACTTCCAATTATGTGGTCAATTTTAGAGTAGGTGTGATGTGGTGCTGAGAAGAATGTGTATTCTGTGGATTTGGGGTGCAGAGTTCTGTAAATGTCTATCAGGTTTGCTTGCTCCAAGTCTGAATTCAAGTCCTGGATATCCTTGTTGATTTTCTGTCTGGTTGATCTGTCTAATATTGACAGTGGAGTGTTAAAGTCTCCCACTATTATTGTGTGGGAGTCTAAGTCTCTTTGTAAGTCATTAAGAACTTGCCTTATGTATCTGGGTGCTCCTGCATTGGGTCCATATATGTTTAGGATTGTTAGCTCTTCTTGTTGTATCGATCCTTTTACCATTATGTAATGGCCTTCTTTGTCTCTTTTGATCTTTGTTGCTTTAAAGTCTATTTTATCAGAGATGAGAATTACAACTCCTGCTTTTTTTTGCTTTCCATTTGCTTGATAAATCTTCCTCCATTCCTTTATTTTGAGCCTTTGTGTATCCTTGCATGTGAGATGGGTTTCCTGGATGCAGCACACTGATGGGTTTTGGATTTTTATCCAATTTGCCAGTCTGTGTCTTTTGATTGGTGCATTTAGTCCATTTACATTTAGGGTTAATATTGTTATGTGTGAATTTGATACTGCCATTTTTATGCTAAGTGGCTGTTTTGCCTGTTAGTTGTTGTGGATTCTTCATTATGTTGATGCTCTTTAGCATTTAGTGTGATTTTGGAATGGCTGGTACTGGTTGATCCTTTCTATGTGTAGTGCCTCTTTTAGGAGCTCCTGTAAAGCAGGCCTGGTGGTGACAAAATCTCTGAGCACTTGCTTGTTCGCAAAGGATTTTATTTTTCCTTCACTTCTGAAGCTCAGTTTGGCTGGATATGAAATTCTGGGTTGAAAGTTCTTTTCTTTAAGAATGTTGAATATTGGCCCCCACTCTCTTCTGGCTTGTAGTGTTTCTGCCGAGAGATCTGCTGTGAGTCTGATGGGCTGCCCTTTGTGGGTGACCCGACCTTTCTCTCTGGCTGCCCTTAGTATTTTCTCCTTTATTTCAACCTTGTTGAATCTGACGATTATGTGCCTTGGGGTTGCTCTTCTTGTGGAATATCTTTGTGGTGTTCTCTGTATTTCCTGCATTTGAGTGTTGGCCTGTCTTGCTAGGTGGGGGAAATTTTCCTGGATGATGTCCTGAAGAGTATTTTCCAGCTTGGATTCATTCTCTTCGTCCCATTCTGGTACACCTATCAAACGTAGGTTAGGTCTCTTCACATAGTCCCACATTTCTTGGAGACTTTGTTCATTTTTTTTTTGCGCTTTTTTCTCTAATCTTGGTTTCTCATTTTATTTCATTAAGTTGGTCTTCGACTTCTGATATTCTTTCTTCTGCTTGGTCAATTTGGCTATTGAAACTTGTGCATGCTTCGCAAAGTTCTTGTATTGTGTTTTTCAGCTTCTTTAATTCATTCATATTCCTCTCTAAGTTATCCATTCTTGTTATCATTTTCTCATATCTTTTTTCAAGTTTCTTAGTTTCTTTGCATTGATTTAATACATGTTCTTTTAGCTCACAAAAGTTTCTCATTATCCACCTTCTGAAGTCTAATTCCATCATTTCGTCACAGTCATTCTCCGTCCAGCTTTGTTCCCTTGCTGGTGAGGAGTTTTGGTCCTTTCTAGGAGGTGAGGTGTTCTGGTTTCAGGTGTTTTCCTCCTTTTTGCACTGGTTTCTTCCCATCTTTGTGGATTTATCCGCTTGTCATCTGCGTAGTTGCTGACTTTTCGATTGGGTCTCTGAGTGGACACCCAGAATGTTGATGATGAAGTATTTCTGTTGCTTGGTTTTCCTTCTACCAGCCTAGCCCCTTCGCTGTATGACTGCTGAGGTCCGCTCCAGGCCCTGCTTGTCTGGGGTGCACCTCTAGCAGCTGTGGCACAGCGAGGGATGTTACCAGTTTCTTTTTCTGCTATCTTTGTCCCAGGATGATGCCTGCCAAATGTCAGTCTTTTGGATATAGAGGGGTCAGGGAGCTGCTTGAGGAGACAGTCTGTACTTTATAGGAGCTCAATTGCTGAGCTGTGAGCTCTGTTGTTCCTTCAGGGCTGTTAGGCTGCTATGTTTGATTCTGCTGCAACAGAGCTCATTAAAAAAAAACCCTTTTTTTTCTCAAATGCTCTGTGTTGAGGGGTTTGGGCTTTATTTTTGGATGTCCGTTGAGGTTCTGCCCCGCTAGGACGCAGACTAGCCACTGTTTGCCTGCCGAGGCTCCGCCCTGCTGTTGTGTGGTTCGCCCTGTTGTGCAGGCTCTGCTGTTCTGCTGTGTTCTCTGCCACGCCCTGCGGCGGAGTCTCTCTGTGGTAGCAGGTTGCCTCGGCAACGGCAGGCTGCGTCAGCAGTGGGCGTGTATCTCAGTAGGGATGGGTTGCCTCGGCAACGGCTGGCTGGGTCAGCAATGGGCGTGTATCTCAGTTGGGGCGGGTTGCCTCGGTAATGGTGGATGCCCCTCCCCCACAGAGCGTCTCGGGCCGTCTGCACGGGATTGTTTGAAATCGCGGTTTTGTTCGTCCCACTGGGTCACCCCAAATGCTCTGTCCCTGCAATCCCCTGGGCTGGCCCACTGTCCAAGTCTCGCTCAGTCTCAAGTCCAGCCCCCTCATGTCTCCGGTTGCCGGTTCAACAGGGCACCCGGACAAGCGTGCCCTGTGGGGAGTGCTGGGCAGGGCCGGCCGCCGCCACCCCAGCTCCCGGCTTCACCAGGCAGAGGTTCTGCCTGGCGTCCTGCGTCTCCTCTTCACTTGGGAATTTCCCCGTTCCGTGGGCAACAAAGATCAGTCTGGAAATGCAGCTCCAACTCACCTTTCCGCGGACTCAACGAGAGCTCCAATCCTGGGTTGTTCTCACAGCGCCATCTTGAGTCCTCCTCCTGTGTTTACTTTATTATGAGTGAGTTTAAGCATCTTGACATGTGGTTATGAGCCAGATCTTTCTTTATGAGCTATCTGTTCATATCTCTGGCCCATTTATCTATAATACAGCTGAAATTTTTCTTCATTTTCTAGAGACTTCTGCATTTTAGGGATATTAAAAACCTTTGTCTGTAGTTTAAATTACAAATATATTTTCCTAGTTTAACTTTTTAAAAATAATTCTTAGGGTATTTTCTCTAACTGTGTAAAAGTTTTAATTCTTAATTTTTGCAACATATCCGTTAGGTTTCATTTCTGATCTAAGCACAGGCATAATATTTACTTAGAAAGAAAGAACCCTGATTGGGCATTCCAAGCCCAAAGAAATCAGTACCTGAATGCCCACACCTCAAACTAGTGACTCATCTCAAACCCACTGATGCCCATTTTTCTTTCTTATTAATATTAACATAATTATTCTGAGATAAACAATTTCCAAGTAATATTTCTTTTTCTTACTTAAGCTAGATTTTTCTCACAGGGCTCTTGTTGACATGGGTGAATGAAAGTGATAATGTGGGAGAGTGAACAAGGAGGAGGATCCCAAAAGAGGGAGAGCTTTGGATTGAGCTGAGGATCCCCAAACAATGCAAAATGTGGCTGACAAATGTGTTTTCCTCTAAAGCCACTGCCATGAGAACAGAGAGATGTTTTCTTAAACTCATATTCCTCTTCTTAGAAGCTACTTGGGACTTTCATCAGGGCTTCTTTTGCAGAATAAAACAAACATATCAGGCCTTGAAAGTGTCTGGGAGAGAATTTCACAGTGTCATGGATAATGCTGTATTTCTTTTATTTTTATAAAAGCAGTAGGCATGCAGACTATTATGTAAAGGTAATAGCATAGTAATCTGCGTTTCTGTCTTTTGCATGTCCTATTTTCTTGGCATGTGAGATCAGCTGAATGAACTGTACTCATTTCACATATTTGGGTTAATATATTTACTTTTACTTTTTAAAAAAATTAAATTATAGAGTATTTAAAACATAATTAAAAAAAAACTCAAAAAGTAACATAATAGTAATGATGTATCCAACCTCCCCCAATTCTTTATTCAAATTTCTACATGAGGCATATGTTTTAAAATTAAACTTGAAATATTGGCTCTGAACAACTCTCTGCACTACAGTAAGTCATGTAAGTTTGTATAAAATGTGTCTACACATATATATGTATAAAGATACAGTTTTTTTCCATACAGGTTTGAATAAAGTTGGTAGGTTTCTTTAAACTGCTGATGCTACTTTGCTCCTGATAATTGGTTTCTGTCCTGAATCGCTGCAGAGCTTGTCATTTTCCCTTCATTTCATGACCTGTGAGAGAGAATGTGTTGGGCCTAATTTATTTAATTGGCCCCAAACATTCTGTTGGTTTAGGGACAACGTCAGACAGTACTCAACATGGAAGACAAAGGATCCTGTATCTGGTTATAATTTAGAAGTGGTGCCATTAACTTTAACATACTCCTTGCTGTTGAGTTGTGTTGAACTTCCAGGAATCTGAGCTTTATCTCTACGTAGGAATTTAGATGGATAGTATTCAAAAGTTGCAAGCAGGTTATGATTCTGACAAATTAGTTTGTAATTATTTGACTGTAGGCTCTGCCCATATTGCATGCAGAGGAGCCTTTACCAGGACACTAGAAGAGTTTCAGAGCTTAAACTGATTTAATTTAAAACAAATGGATTCATATAATTGCCTCAACCACAGATACGTAATACAATGTGTCATATATTTAAAAGGCAAGAGGAAATTTAGTAATGGAATTTTCAGATTGTTTGAAAGAAAGGAACTTTGGGAAGAAAGAGAGGAAGAAGGGGATCAGTGACGCCAATTTGATTATTTTCAAATACCACAGCTGGACTCAGATTTGTACAAGGGTGTATTGAGCTGTAAGGGATGCCAGCAGAAATCTGAGTTCTGAGATACCACATGGAGGAATAAATGAAAAGGCTTCAGACACCCAGGAGACTTAAAAATAAATTCACTCCTAATGTATCTTATTTTCTATAGGAAAATTTCCTGATTTGCAAACTCTACCAGAGAAATATCTAAGACAGGAAAAACTGTGTTTTGGTCACTTTACTCATGTATTTGGTTTCTGATGTGGCTTTCGCTATGTCCCCACCCAAATCTCATCTTGAATTGTAGCTCCCATAATTCCCATGTATTGTGGGAAGGACCCAGTGGGAGATAATTGAATAATGGGGACGGTTTCCCCCATACTATTCTCATGGTAGTGAATAAGTCTCATGAGATCTGATGGTTTTATAAGGGGTTTCCCATTTCCCTTGGCTCTCATTCTCTCTTGCCTGCTGCCATGTAAGATGTGCCTTTTGCCGTCCGCTATGATTGTGAGGCCTCCCCAGCCACATGCAACTGTGAGTCTATTAAACCTCTTTTTTTTTTTTTTAATAAATTACCCAGTCCTGGGTATATCTTTATCAGCAGTGGGAAAACAGGCTAATGTAGTTTCTATTACTGGCTACTCATGCACTCTATTGCTATTCCAACATCTATGCATTCCATATAGACTAAATCCTATGGTATTAATAAAAACAGCTAACACAAATTGAACTCTTACTATGTCCTGAACATTGTTCTAAGCATTATTTCCTCATTTAATTCCTGTGACAAGCCTATGAGACTGACACGATTATGATCCTGCTCTTACAGATGAGGAAGGAATAGAGAAGTTAAGTAATTTGCCTAAGATAAATACCTAGAAAGTTCTCCTTAGCAATTAAATGATACTGCCCTTCCAAGCACACCAAATGTCTTATGATAAATGCCTTGTCATGAGGACTTCCAAAGACCAGCTGAGTTTGAATAAATATGTAGGACTAAATATTTTAGAACTATAAAAATAAATGAGATTCTCAATAAAATGTGATGACAGGTTTTTAAAGCATTCATTTGGATGTGTGAATTTTAATACATCTGTTTGAAAACCAACCACATTTCTGAATAGTCACACCTTCTATAATAGATTTATTGAGTTGAAATATACAAAAGCTCCTACAGTTAACTTTTTTCACCTGTAAAAATTGCAGTTTCATATGGTTCCATATAATACTTTTGCTGCTATTGAAAAGATGATACTTCTCAGAGATTTGAGCTATTTGTCAGTCCATCTGGCAATCAACCCATTGGTTAACTGTGCCAAACAGTATATCGGTCCTGGGGTGAGCCATGCCTCTTAAAAACTTTATGTCTTGGGATAAGTTACTTCTCTCAGTATCAATTTTATCTATAAGGTAGAAACTTTAATACCTGCCTCAGAATTATTATGAAGACCAATTACATGATGTAAGTTAAAAGTTCAATCATATATGTCAAGTACCTAACAAATGATGGCTATTATTATCATTGTTGCTTATTTTACTTCTTTGATAACTAGCATCCCATTAGACCATCATTAGAGAGATGTCGACTTTATTCCCCATGAAAGTCATTGACCGTCTGGTTGGAGGATAGGTGCAGGTATTGACTTGATAGGTGATATATAACCATAAAAAGCTTGTGACTTTTTGTCAGGCTACAGTGTGGTAATGAATTTTCCCAGAAGTCTATGGTATCTGCGTGTCATCTTGCTGATGTATGTGTGAGCTTCAAGAGCAAGCTTGTCAGCACACAAAAGTTCCCAGATGACTTTTCAAGGACTTTTGATGTCTTCAATCTTTGATTTGAATGTTCTCCAGAGATCTGAGAGAAGATTTCTTGTATCCTTAAACATGGCTGTGCAAAATTGAGCAAATAATTGGCCTAGTTTAAACCATCTTGTTAAATGACAGCTAGATTCATGGCAGCAAGAGCAGCCTCACATCTGATGTCATTGACTGAGCCATGACCCACTGGCCTTGGGAGCTCTGCAAACTTCTCAGGAGAGTCTTGAAAGAGGCTAATCAGGTGTGGTCAGCGGAATAAAAGTTCTAATTGAACAATCTTGCCTGTGAAATGGGTGACAGATTTTGTCTTGCTGCAGTTAACTGTCTTGATTCTTGATCAGTTTCATTAGCTTCACCCATAGCTGTAATGGATTTGAGATGACCGTCTAGGAGCTGCCAATATTGAGGTCCTGGAACACAAGCACACATTAAAGTCGGCCACAGTAAAACAAGACTTGGGGCAACATGCCTCCCTCGGCTGGCTTCCTGCAGAGAATGAAGGCCAAAAAAATTATCCTCGCCTCTGCATGTGGTCCCTTAGCCATGAGAGGGAAAGAAGAGTCTGAGTCTTAAGACCTGGAGTGCAAAAAAACATAGAGTTTAACTATCAGAGACTACTGTTGTGAGAATGGCAGGCACTACAAAACATGAGTATAGCCTCAATTCAGGGCATGAAATTGCTCTTGTTTGCGAATCTTGTCTCAATACTTAAAGAGTACTGTGCAAGAGGTCCATTGCTTATGTTGCATACAGGGTTAGCTAGACATTCACTTTGGGGGAAAATGTGTTTTAGTTGTTCCGAAGCCTCTTCTGGCTTCTTTACGGCTGTGTTCTGATGTAACCTTAGTGCCATCCAAGGCAGTAAACAGCAAGGGAGTTGGGGTAAGTCCAGTGATTTTCCACAGCATCTTTCATTCTAAGTATGCCGGATTTAAAAAAATGAGCCTCCATAAACCACATCTTCACAGAATCCTGTTGCCATCTCTGGGGGGTTTTGGAGTTCTAAATGCTTGCCTTCTTGGATGGTGCATTGATGTGGCCCTGGGAACTGGTTAGAGTGACTAAAACCAATCCTGGCACTGGATCACCTTGTGGCTGAGGTAAAATGGGGATCTTGTTTTCAAGAGGTTGGTGGAGAAGAACTCAGAGGAAAGGACCCGAGAGGAGACCACTCTCCCTTTGGAGCTTAGGAAAGATTGACCTTTGACCCTCTCAATCTTCAGACCTTAGAATCTCCTTGCTAGTCACACATGTTCACATCCATCTTGGCAGCCTGAACACCCAACGTCCTTGGAAATTCCTAGAAGCATAAAAACCAAATCAGCCCCAGGATGTTGGCAGGATTTGGTGTGTTACTAAAAATGGGCCCTGGTGGATGAAGACTTAAGCATTTTAAGTGAAAAAAGAAAATAAAATTTATGTAATTATTAGTGTCTCCAGTGACTTCAGTTGTTCTGAAATGGTTCATTACCAAAGATTGAAACAGGGTCACAGGAACACTGCTTCCCAGTAAGAGAGAAGCACATCTCTCTGCAGCCCCTATTCCTCCCCCAATCTTAGCCAAGAGTGACACTGGGGAATAAACCAGAAAACTATTCATGGGGATTTGGATTTACAAGCTTCATAACTGTTCTCTTAACACTACAACCCACCTTTGCAGGGATTCGCAGCCACAGCCTCCTAGCTAACTTTGGGTCCTTTCCCAAATACTGAATAATGGGATGGGGATAGAAGACAGTTTCTTTTCCAGAGTGCAGAGGCGGGAGGCTGGATGACTGCTCCAGGAGCTGGTCTAACGCCAGCCCCTGGCTGATACCTGCTCTGGGGAAGTGTGTAAAGGCTACGGCCTGGATGGAGCTGGGAGGTGAGGGAACAGTTTTCTGTGACAGCCTCCCTTATTCATGGCTGTCCTTCTCTCAGCCAAAACTTTATTTCCTGGTACCTCTCTCAGGGTTGCAAACGAGGAGCAGTTGGATCATTTGATTAGCTTTTTCCCAGAACAGGGAGCCTCCCATCCCTGTTTACTTCCCAGTGAGTGAAGGAGGAGGCCCAAGAATGGGGCACCTTCTGGGGCTGTTCCTGAAACAGAAACTGCCCCAGAGTCAGCCCTGGTTTTGTTAAATGTGTCACATTTCCCACATCAGGTTGACACCTGCTGACCCTTTCTAGCCTCCCTACTTCTGGGGAAAATACTTCCGGGTGGTCCCACTCCAGCTCTCCCCACTGAAAAAGGAATCTTTCCTTGCTCCTCATCGATCACCTGTCTGGATTTTTGCTTTTGTTTTTAATTGTGGTAAAAATTCATAACA
This sequence comes from Callithrix jacchus, assembly GCF_049354715.1. NCBI lineage: Eukaryota > Metazoa > Chordata > Mammalia > Primates > Cebidae > Callithrix > Callithrix jacchus. The sequence continues at coordinate 156,060,954 of NC_133503.1, forward strand.
TAAAATTTACCATCTTAACTATTTTTGAACATAGTTCAGTAGGGTCAACTATATTCATATAGTTGCACATTGGACCTCTAGAACTTTTTCATCTTGCAAAACTGAAACTGTGTATTCTTTTTTTTTTTTTTTTTGGAAGGGAGGAAGGGAGGAAGGCAGGAAGGGAAGAAAGGAGGAAGGGAGGGAGGAAGGAAGGGAGGGAGGAAGGGAGGGAGGGAGGAAGGGAGGGAGGGAGAGAAGGGAAGGAAGGAAATCGAGCAATGAGAGAGACATTGCCGACCTGGATCTAGAGGTCTACAAGTTGATTTCTTTTTTTTTCTTTTTTTGAGAGAAGGAAAGAAAACAAAGGAGTGAAGGAGAGGAAGAAAGAGGAAGAAAAAGAGGGAGAGAGAAGGGAAATGTTGCTTTATTCTAAAAAAAAATGGGTATTAATAATGGCCAATCAATGTTTCATTTAAACCTATGAGTAGGTGTGATGTGGTATTGACAAGAATGTATATTTTGTATATTTAAAGTGGAGAGCTCTATAAATATTTGTTAAGTTTACTTGTTCCAGATCTGAGTTCGAGTCCTTGATATCCTTATTAATTTTCTGTCTCGTTGAGTCTAAGTCTCTTTATAGGTCTTATTATGTATGTGGGTGTTAGGATCATTAGCTCTTCTTGTTGCATTGATCCTTTTACCACTATGTCTTTGTTGCTTTAAGATCTATTTTATCAGATATGAGAATTGCAACTCCTGCTTTTTATTTATTCATTTATTTTTGCTCCCCATTTGGTTGGTAAATCTTTCTCCATCCCTTTGTTTTGAGTCTTTGTGTATCCTTGCATGTGAAATTGGTCTGGATGTAGCATACTGCTGGGTTTTGGCTATATCTTTTGATTGGGGGATTTAGTTGATTTAAATTTAGGATTACTGCCATATGATGTTAACTGGCTGTTTTATGCATTCGTTGATGTAAATTCTTCTTTATGTTGATGCTCTTTACTTTTTGGTATATTTTTAGAAAGGCTAATACTGGTTGTTTCTTTCTATGTGTAATGCTTCTTTCAGAAGCTCTTGTAAAGCAGGCCTGGTGGTAATAAAATCTCTGAGTACTTGCTTGTTTATAAACAATTTTATTTTTCCTTCAGTTGTGAAGCTTAGTTTGGCTGGATATGAAATTCTGAGCTGAAGGTTCTGTTCTTTAAGGATGTTGAATATTGGCTCCCACTCTCTTCTGGCTTGTAGAGTTTCTGCTGAGAGATCTGCTGTAAGTCTGATAGGCTTGCCTTTGTGGGTAACCCGACCTTTCTCTCTGGCTGCCCTTAGTAATTTCTCCTTCGTTTCAACCCTGGTGAATCTAATGATTATGTGCCTTGGGGTTGCTCTTCTTGAAGAATATCTTTGTGGTGTTCTCTGTATTATCTGGGGTTGCATATTGTCCTGCTTTTCGAGTTTAGGAAAATTTTCCTGAATAATATTCTGAAGAATATTTTCCAGCTTGGATTCATTCTCTCCGTCGCATTCAGGTACACCTATCAAACGTAAATTTGGTCTTTTCACATAGTCCCACATTTCTTGGAGACTTTGCTCATTCCTTTTTATCCTTTTTTCTCTAATCTTGTCTTCTCGTTTTATTTCATTAAGTTGGACTTTGACCTCTGATATCCTTTCTTCTGCTTGAACAATTCGAGTGTTTAAACCTGTGCATACTTCTCGGAGTTCCTGCATTGTATTCTTCAGTTCCATTAATTCACTTATATTCCTCTCTAAGTTGTCTATTCTCATTAGGATTTCGTCAAACCTTTTTTCAAAGTTCTTAGTTTCTTTACATTGGGCTGCAACATATTCTTTTAACTCACAGAAGTTTCTTATTATCCATCTTCTGAAGCCTGATTCTGTTAATGAGATGCACTCATTCTCCATCAAGTCTTGTTTCCTTGTTGATGAGGAACTGTGATCCTCTTTAGAGGGAGAGGCGTTCTGATTTTGAGTATTCTCAGCCTTTTTACACTGGTTTCTTCCCATCATTGTAAATTTATCCACCTGTCGTCTTTGTAATTACCAACTTTCAAATTAGGTCTCTGAGTGGATGTCCAAGTTCTTAATTCCCAGGGCCGAAATATGAGCAACCCACTGTGCCTGCGGCGTTAAGACTGATGGTGCTTTTCTGCCCGGGAATCTCCAGTCTGGCTTCCTTCTTGAGTCCGTAATAGGCAACTTTGCCTTCCTGGAGCTCCAAACCTCGGTCAGAAGGAACCAGTCCCGTTTACTCTGCCCCAAGAGCTGCCGCACCGAGGTGCCAGTGAAACTGCTGCGCCGGCCACAAGAGTCGCGCTGGCGACCCGTGGAGCTCCTCCACTGGGAATCTTCTGCTCCGTGAGTGACCAAAATTTGTCTGAAAGTGTGGTGTCCTCTGTTGTTTGAGCTTTCGCTGGGAGCTGCAATCCTGAGATGTTAGTGATTGGCCATCTTGAATCGTTCCCCTGAAACTCTGTATTCTTTGAACAATTGCCCATTTCCCTCTCACTGCAGCCTTTGACAATTACCATTTGACTTTCTATTTCCATGAGTTTCACTACTTTAAATACCCATATAAATGGAATCACACAGGATTTGTCTTCTTGTGATTGGCCTATTTCCCTTAGTATAATATCCTCAAGGTTCATCATGTTGTAACATGTGACAGGATTTCTTTTGTTCATAAGATTGAAAACCATTCCATTGTATGTGTATACCATATTTGGTTTATTCATTCATCTGTTGATGGAGATTTAGGTTGTTTTCACCTGTTGGCTATTGTGAATGATGCTGAAATAAACATGGATGTGCAAACTTCTCTTTGAGATTCTGCTTTTGATTCTGTAGGGTATATACTGGAGGTGGGATTGCTGGATCATAGGGTAATTCTACTTTTAATATTTTGAGGAATCTCCATGCTGTTTTCCATAGCAGCTGCACAATTTTATATTGTCTGTGGGTAATTTTGAAATGCAGTGGCATAAACTTCAGGCCTTAGGCTTATACTCTTGGATTCATTTTTGATATTCCTACATTCTTTCCACATCACCCACCCATAGCAATTAGTTGTAGAATGTAACGTTTCTCCAAGGTTAATCCCACAGAGCAGGGAACAAACAACAGGCCTTGTCCCAGTCCCATGTGAAAGTAAAACATGGACTTTTCACTTCCAATCTGATGCTACACTGGGTCCTTACCATAACCGGCAAGCGCAAGCACTCAGCCCAAACACCCTCCATCTGTACGTGGGCCTCTCTGGAGTCTCTAGCATATCCCTCCATGTGGGGTGAAGTTCCATGGTCTTTAGTCAGTGTCATTTTCCTGGAACTGGTTAGGGCTCCCATCCTCATGCCTATATATTAAAGGCAGACCGGCATCTCTGGCTCTCTTTTCTGTGGTGGCAATGGCTCGTTAAATGCAGCTTGGTCACTTCTATGAGACAGCTTGGCAGTGGAGGAGGGACAGCGGTTTGCTGGCTGCCCACCCAGGCTGAAGAGCTCTGATATTTTACAGAGGAGCCCATCTCTTTTATGCTGCAGAAGGAGTCAAGACTTGCAGGGAAATTGTAGGACTGGTTTCTTTTTCCTACCTGGCTTTGGATGACATGGTTTTCTGATCTAGGAGCTTATACCTTTGATGAGATATGTGTCTCCTCTGCTCCCTCTGGCCCCAACTCAGATGCCCCTTTAGCCAACTGTAACACACACACACACACACACACGTGCGTGCGTGCGCACATCAAAGGTTCTTGTCCACTCCAGCCTATGGTTTGCTTTCCAATCATTCATCCTGTTCCCAGCTTCTGACTTGGAATTTGGGCCTCCAAAAAGGAAATAAGGGGTGCAATTCCTTAAGATTAGCTACCAATTTTTTTCATTCTATTTTGTGCTCACCTTATTTACCAAAGTCACTGCTGGCTTTACATGCAAGCAGAGAAGTTTTCAGAGCAATTAGACATGCCACAAAATAGCTCCTTTCCAATTTGCATTGGAGCAAAAAGCCAACATTAGATAATCATTTCTTAGGCTTTGAATGGCCCTTTCTAGTTTTTTTTAAAAATGCAAATATACCTACTAGGAGTAACAAATTGCCACTAACCCTTCACTGTAATTTAGTTTGTCAGATGGCTTCCCTCTGGGGCAAATGGGTAGATAAATGCTAAGGCTTGAACAGGAGAAAAACACAGAAAGTGGAGTTGGGGGAAACATGAACAAATTCCATTTATTTCCCAATTTTTCCCAAGATCGGCTCTGTATATGGTTCAGCTAGAATCTCATGAGTCTTTGTATTTCAGCACTTGTCTATTTTAGGAAAAATTGAGTGAGCAAGTTAGCCAAATCATTCTTGACATCTCGATTTTACAGGCTGGTACCATGTTATGAAATATTGTATGGGAAGGAGGCGTCCCTGAATGTTTGTCTGTTTGTCTCTTTTCCTAATTAAGTCCATGTGGATCCCATGTGACTTCAAAGTATGGAGGCCACATTGACTTTTTTTTTTCTTTTTTGGGGGATATTTCTCCTTTAATGTGTTGCTCTAATTAGAGAAGGAACAAATCAATATTTGGATTTGAAAGTTAGAGGGGAAATTGTTTGGCCCATAAACTATTGAGAGAATAATGAACTCTAACATCATCAAGAAGATAGTTCCTGGTATTAGTTCAGATAATTTTAGATGAAAGAAATAGAAATGAATCTGATCTAGCTTAAGCAAAATGTTGGGGGGTGGTATAAGGATAAGTGGTATCTTACAGAGCCCAAGAGCAGGAATAGCCTGTCAGCAATCCAGGAGTGAACTCGACCTCTAGTTTCTGCTGCTCTCAGAACATCAGCTTCTCTTTTTCTCTCTCTCTGCAGACCAGCTTTCTCTGGATCTCTGGTCACATTGCAGAATGTGGCTGCCAAGGCTCTCAGATCAACATATTATCTTCCCAACCACATGAAGATTAACTAGCTATTAATTAGTCCTAATTCTTGGGAGAAGGAACATGAATCAGGGTCTACAGTAGCCTAAGGAACTAGGGACAAAGGGCCAACATCACATTCTACAAATGTGGCTGCTGGGGGTTTACCATGGGCATCAGAGACACTTTCTCAGAGAAGAAGCATGGTCCACATGCTGAGCTTTCAAAATAAAACTAGCCATAGTTTACTGTTTGTACCCTGAATGTCCCCAGGTCTTGTCAGCTATGGGCACAAATAGTCATGTCATGCTTCTAACACCAGCATAATAGGGGACCTCAGACCCCACACAAATGCCGTCAAGGGTTTTCTTTATTTTATTTTATTTTCATTTATTTTTTTGAGATGGGGTCTCACTCTGTCACCCAAGCTGGAGTGCAGTGGCATGATCTTGGGTCACTGCAACCTCTGCCTCCTGGGCTCAAGTGACCCTCCCAGACTGTAGGCGCATGCCACCAACCTTAGCCGCCTTTTTTATTTTTTCAGAGGCAGGGTTTTGCCACATTGCCCAGGCTGATCTTGAACTCCTAGGCTCAAGAAATCCTCCTGCCTCAGCCTCCCAAAGTGCTAGGATTACAGGCATGAGCCACAGTGCCCAACCAGACCAAGACTCTTCTCTAATGTTCCTCCAAGCTCATGAATGGTGCACTCCAGTATCAGATAACTCAGTTCCCCGCCAGGTATTATATCTTTGCCACCGTTCTGCTGGGCACCAACCACAAACAACAAGCCGAGTTTGCTCCTTCCCTAAGGGTGGCCACATATTTCCAGCTTATGCCTGTTGTCCTGATATCATTGTTAATAGCACCTCCTTTTATTCTCAGAAAAGAACAAGTTTTACAATGGCCCCAGCCAAGGAGGGTTTTGTGAATCCTGTTAGAGAAGCTCCCAAACAGCTCCATTTGTGCTCTCAACATTTGATAGAGGGGCAGAGAAACCTAAATTAACCAAAGGAGGACTGTTTATTGATTGACATAACCAAACTAGGGAAAAGGCAGTAGGTGGAGAACCTCAGTGGCCACCAGATTCGGAATCTCAAATGTTAGCGAACTCATACCTTCTCTGTCCATTTTTATGTGTCTCTGTTTCTATGTGTAAATTTATTCCCTTAGCCTTGTCCCTGTGAGGCTGAAGGCTGGACACTAACACCAGCCTTGCGCCTACGTCCTCAAAGCTTCAGAACCACAAAACTCAGGGAGCTCTTACCGCGAATATCTTAGGGAAGAGACTGTTGACTCTGGTTGGGTCATATGCCCAACACTGGACCATTCACTGTGGCCAAAGCATGAGGAACTATGGTTGGCAGCCCCATCAGAATCCTACTAAAAAGAGGCAAACAAAACAATGAATACCCACCACATAGAGCTCTCTCAGCGTTTAACCATTAGCCAGTTTTCCCCAGAACTGAGACCTGAGTCCAGTTGGGGAACATAATAAAATAAAAGCAGTGGGTGTCCTAACATTCCTCCCTTTCTACAACTAAGATTTTTCTGACTGAGGCAAACTCTTCTTGATCCTTGATCCCTTCACTCATCCAGGAGCGTCCACAGTTCTTACACATGTTGGCTTGGTTAGGCCGCCCTAGCTGTTCACTGGATCCGCAGCAGTGGACATAGCTTAGGCACATGCCTAAAGATATCATTATATATATTAGCAAAACCAAACAGGATTAGGGAAACATGTACATTACATCCCAGCCCAACCCTGAACAAGTTCTTGAAATTAAACCAGATGACTTCTTAGACCTACAGTTTGCATTCTGAAGATAATCCAGTGGGATTCATACTCAGGGTAAGAAATCCGCCCTCATGTGTGTGGTGGGGTGTGTGTGTGTGTGTGTGTGTTTATAAACCAGGACTCAAATAGTACATTTATTGGCTTCAGGCCCAAATATTATTCACAGAAGAGAAAAGCTGATTTCTGCTCTGATATAAACTTGAACATTTTTCTGTTCATGGAAAATTCTATTTTTTTTTAGTCCTGTTAATTAACTAGAAGACTTTAAAAACATTGCAGCAGTACTTTGAAGCTCTCCGTGAAGTTGAGCTATTTCAGGCCCGTTCAAGAATAGGTTGCATGCTCATGTGGGTTTCCATATCTGCAGTGGATCTTCCATATCTGCAGTAGTGTTTTGGTTGACATTTAAGAGCTTTTCAAGCTCATGGTTCTGTTTCATGAGTACTTAGATGAAGCCAATTTACTTTGCATGTGAAATCCACCCAGTTTATTCCACCCAGATGAAAGGAGATTCCTTTCATCTCTTCTCAAATATATTTGAGAAAATCATTTCAAATCAAGAGACCAATGTGAAGCTTAAAATACATTTTAAAAAATGTACTTGAAAAAGAGATTATGTTTTGAACAGCTAAACCAGGAGGTGAATCTCTGAGCATCCAGGAGTTTTTAGAGGTGATAGCATTGTAGGTTCGTAATGTTTGGAAAACAGTGGCCTGGACTATTTGTACGCGTGTGGGGATATCCCCATACTGGGAAGTGAGCACTCATCCTCAAAGCCATTTGCATGTTCTGCACCTTTCTGAACCCTTCCCAGTGCCAAGTCCAAAATGAGTCATGAGACTGACTGTACGCACCATATGGTAAATCTGAGAACCATCCCTCTACTGAAGGACACGCACCAGGGCATGACTTGTTTAAGGCTACACAACTTCTGCTGAAAGATGATTTTGCCACAGCTTTTAAACATATGATGCAAGTATGTGCTGTGAAAAGTCCCCACTTACAGTTTAAGTATTTTTGTTCAGAGGGATAAAAGAAAAGAAAACAAACACATAAGTCCTAACACAGGGCCTGTTTATAGCAATGGATGAGGCAGATCTCACTCCCCTTACTACATCCCTGACTGTTTCTAACTGCATTAATTAGCTTAAAGGGGCTCCAGGGCTCCTTGGTAATGAAAACAGTCATACCTTCTGCAATTAATTATATAGAACAGCTATTTAGCTTCCATTTTTCTGCACCCCTCATGGTACTCACTTTCCACTTTTTGTTTTCATTTTTAGAAAATACATTGCTATGAAACACCTATTGACTTTGAGGATGCTTCTAGAAAATTATTTGAATCTTTTTAAAACCAAAGATTTCTATACTTTTGCTAAATTTTTAAAGAGGAGACCAACTCTGAGAGAGACAGAAACCCAACTTTAATTATATCTGTGGTGCCTGGGAGACATCCCCAGCTTAGAGGAGAAAATGTGAAAAGGGAAAACAATCATAGGCAATTAGCTGGGTCTTGGCTTAATGTCAGCAATGTATCCAATGTGAACCTCAAGCCCTCCCTGCTCTGTGGGCACCAGTCTCCCTCCCTCCCTTCCTCCCCTCAGCCACAGTTCCAGTTAGCAAAGCAGAAAGGGCCTCGGATTTGTATTGTTTCTGTGGAATTAGGCTTGACAGACTTTTCCAGTGACTTCTTAAAAGTCTGTCCCTTCTTCTGGTCATCATTGTATTCTGCTCCCCCCCACCCCTTCCCCACACACACCTCCCCCCTCACCACAACCCCATGCCTTGTTAAGTCATTTTGCTGGAAAACTGGCACCGAGCACCTCTTCTTGCAATTACACCAGCTTTTCAAGGTCTCACTGGCCCACACAGAATGCCACTGGCCGAGTGTAAGTGCTGGGGTTATGTATTTATTTTACAACACGCTGCATTTCTACTGCAAATGGGAACCCTCTCCAAGTCCATCACATCTGGTGAAAACCACCATCAGGCTGGATGGTGGACTCATGGTGCTCTCAGGGTGACCTCGCAGGGGCTTGGCTGTGGCACAGGGGAGAGCCTGATTGGCCATCTGTTTCATTGCCGGATCTCTGAGGGCCAATCAGGATTTGCAGTTCAGCCACATGCCTTCTGAGGTGCTTTGAACAAGATGGCCGCCTCCTGGCGGGAAGTCTCCCTTCCAAAGTTCCCAGCTTTGCTCTACAGCGGGACATTTTGCTGCCCCCTCTTTGTGTGTTGGGAAGATGACGTCTTTTCTTCTCATCCTGCTTCTCTGATTGGTGAGTTTGGGATGGAAAAGTGGACATGTGCGGTTCAACCCCTTCCATTCTCCCCAAGAAGCAAGGTTTCTTAGTCTCTGGAAGTTTCCTGGGACTGGACTTCATCTTGGCAAAGGTAGAGCCTGCAATTTGGTTGGGAAATGTTAAATAGGGCTGTGTGAGAACTCTTAGGTGCAGGCTGGGGCTCTTCATCTAGCTTTATCAGCAATAGAGCAGACATTCTTGGCCCCAGCTTCCCTTGTCTACCTGTCAACTGCTTTGGGGCTTGGAGCAGAAAAGCAGGGAAGTAATTAACCATCACCTTCTAACTCCAGCACTGCCCTCAGGAATGAAGACAGAAGCCAGGGAACTCCTGCGGGAATTCCTGAGACGACCACAGTGATATAAAATATAATGAAGTGATGTGGGGAAAAAACTGATAAACCAGCATGGAGTTTGAGGAGGAAACTCATAAGGATGCAGGAAAGCTGAATATCATGTTTTTCTCCTAGGAAATTCCTCTCAACATGTGAAACAGGAAGACCTAGGGTTTCTCCTGGAGTTATTTGAAGAGTGGCACTTTACAGAATTAGTTTCATAAAGCTTGTGAAAGGAAATCATCTGTCAGTGCACCATCAAGTCATGGTTAGAGTTTTCTTAGAATACTACCCAGGGGCTGGTAGAAATTGATTTACACAAGTGTTCTTGTGGCCCTTGAAGCAGAATTAATAATTTAGTTAAAACCTTTCAGATACAGTAGATTAGACCTGCAGAAGAGATAAGAGAATTTGGTGGAAGCGGGAGGCAGAGAGAACCCTTCCTAATTTTAAGAGCTCACCCAAGGCCAATAGTTTTCCATCCGTTAGAATCACCTAAGGAATTGCTGAGCAATTCCAACATTTGGGTTCCTTCCCACATCATTCAAACCAGACACTCTGGTGATGAGCCAAGGAGTCAGTACTGTTAAAAACTGCCCAGGTGATTCTGTTTGGTGTGTAGCTGGGACTGAAAAACAATGTCCTAGACCAAGGAAGCCCTGGTTATCTGTACCTTGCCTTTGGGAGCAGCCAGCCACAGGGGATGGTGATGATGGTAGTGGTGAAGTGGGGAATTTACATACTGTTCCTTCCCTAATGAATCCAAAGCTCTGCTACTTGAAGGGTGGTCCTTGGACTAGCTGTATCATCACTTGGGACCTTGTTGGAAAATGCACAATTTGGGGCCCCATCCTAGACCCAGACCTACTAAATCAGAACTGTAGTGGGGAAATATTTCTTGAGCTTTAATGTGCATAGGAAACACCTGGGATCTTGTTAAAATGCAGATTCTGTTTCAGTAGATCTGGGGTGCAGTCCGAGATCCTAGAGTTCTAACAATCTCCCAGGTGATTCCAGTGCTTCCAATCCATGGACTATACTTTGAGCAGCAAGGCAGCCAAGGACTTGGAGCAACCACAAATAGAAGTTGCTCAAAGAGCAGTGCTTTAGCTTTGGACTGCTCTGTAGGAATGGTGCTGAAAATGTTGCATGGTGCACCTGCAGGGACATAAAAGACAGTGAAGATTTTATTGGCGTGGCTGCCATTCTCAGGGCAGCCAGTAGTAATTACCACCATCAGGAGATGCTGTTGCTGGGAACTTCCAGGAACTGCCAATTGGAGCTGGCACCAAAGGAAACTGCAATGGGAGAATCGAGTTAACAAGATTGCTTAGCAAGTTGGAACCCTCTCTGCATTCCAACCCAGGTCACATTTGAGAATGAGGGAATTGGCTGTTCTTATCTGGAGGAGAGAACCAGTCTTTCCATATCCTTCACACTGAAATTAGAAAATAATTTTTCATCAAGATTCCTCATGGGGCTTATGTATTCCTTTACTCCACAGATATTTTTGAGTACCTGGTTTGACTTAGATTTGAATGGCTGGAAACTGAGTGAGGATCCAGCCAGCAGTAGAAACCTAGAATTGCAATTCAACCCTCACTGGAGAGGACCCTGTGGCTTGAGAGAAGGTTATATTGGGATAGTGTCCATAAACATCTTAGCTATTATATAAACCCTGGGCCTAACATGTCAATTTCAGAAATAAGACCATATACGATTCATTTGGAATCAGGCACTGGAAAAGCCAATGAATGCTATTACTGGAAGGAATCTGACACCACTGAGCTACCCTAGGATAAAGGCTAAGTACACATATTTTGCAATGAAAAAGCTGCCATAGAAGAGATTGTCTGACTACACTGGGGGTTTAGAACTATAACCATTTGAGAATTGGGCTAATGGTTTGTTTCTGGGCAGGTGATGTAAGTGGGAGCTTGAACCATGGGCTGTTTTCCTCCTTCCCATACAGAAAGGCTTTGCCTGTGTCATTTACAATATCCTTTCCCATCCTACCTTTTAAACCAGTGCACTCAGAAGAGGTATTGCTGGATTCCAGAGATTTCAAACACCCTGCAGACAATGTTTTTTGTGACTTGCATAAGGCCTAGGGCTTTCTATTTGCAGAGCTACTTTCACCTGCTGTGAAGGCAGGAAGACATCTCAGTCAAAATATATTCTAGTGACCCAGAAGCAGGGGAATGTTGAATAAAAAAATTGCTGATCAGGAATTCTGAAACTTCAGCAGACCTAGGAACACAATAGGAGCTCATTAGCAAGAGTGACCAGGAACCCTAAGTGGAAGCCATTATAATCCTCACCCCAAACCCCACCCCACTCTGCAAAGGTAGGTTAGAGTCCACAGCTCACCAATAATAAATGACTCCAATGAAGTTACAAGGTAGTAGATACAAGAGGAGAAGAACAAAGCTTTTCTGAATTCTAGTACCAGGGAAGTTAGAAATGGTTAAGAACCAGAGAAACTGCGGAAGAAAAAGACCTTTCATTACAGTTGGGGGTGTGTGTGCAAAAGGAAATATGTAATCATCTCGATTTGAGGGGCCTTCATGTGTGGGCACACACAACAGACTCTGAGAAGTTACAAAGGAGGTGGAGCACCGAGTCCCTCCGGTCGAAGGAGTGTGCAATATAACTAGAAATAGGACAGATCTAATGGAAATACACAATAGCATAAGTAGCATAAGCACAGAATATATACCTAAGTGGTGACAGCTGTATAAGGAGCCAGGTCATGGGGGCGAGGAGGAGGCTCGGGGAGGTAATTGGAAAAGCGTGTGGGTAGAAAGGAACTTAATAGAAAGCAGCAGGAGTTGCATCTACCTGAGGAAAGGTACTTGCTGCTGAGGCAGGTTTAAGTAAGTTCCCCGGGGCCAAGATAAAGCCTTTTTAAGGGCTCTGAGATTCTAGGACTAGAGAAATTTGAGTATGAAATTTTCTTTCTGGGACAGTCAGGTTGGGAAGGGAGGAGGAGAGATAAGAGAAAGCTCCTGTGTAATATACAAGAAGAAAGGAAAAGAAAGACAAGTAGAAGGAATGATCTGAAACCACCTGGATATTGGAGCACAATTGTGACAACAACTGAGTAAGGAGAATCCATTTTCTTACCTCCCCTTTTTCCCCCTTTCCAAAGCATCCTATTTTCCATTTTGGATTATTCTTGGTGAGTTTCCATTCCTGTTGAATGTGCGACCTATCTAGTAGCAACGGATGCTACCTCTCTTAGCTTCCAACTTGATAAAGAGGCATTTTTATTGTAGCTGCTGGATCCAAATTCAAGGGAGGAATAATTCAGCAAAATATCTACAAGCTAGCTCTGCTTCCTTTTGTAACGTAAGGCAGCTCAGCTCTGTTCACTCCCCTGAGATGGGGTGGAAGATCTCATACACTGTTCTCTGCTTTCCTTTTCTGCTTTGTTCAGAAACACAGATGTCTCTGAGCATGAAACTCCAGTTCCTTTAATAGATGTGGGCTCCCTCGTCTACCTCAACCTATGCTTATTCAGGTAGAGCCCAGATGGAGACTAACAGTGGTAGAGTATTCCTGATTTAGGTTCTGCACAAAAAGCACTGGGAGTGTGTTTGCGGGGGATGTGAGTTTTTAATGTATTTGATTGGTTTAGCATGTCAGAGATCAAGGCCTTGGAAGTAGGACCCAAAATGTATACATCTTTCCAGCAGAGCCAATGTAATGCTTGCCTGCTAGTCACCAGAAATTGTGCTATAAACTGTGTACACCTTTCTCATAGACCTAAGGTAATGGAACCTGCAATCCAGTGGACCATGGACCCACTTGAGTTCTGGGCACTGTCTGTGCCAGCATAGTCTGCTGAATCAGTATCTCTCAGGAGGGGGCCAGAAATCAATCTGACTCCTTCCCCAGATAATTCTGATACCTTTAGAACTACGACTTAGAGGGTCCGCGTAATAATAGAAATGACTTACTGGAAGGATAAATTTTTAGAAAATAGTTAAACTTTTAGAAAGCAGCATCCTCAATAATACAGGAGTAATAAGGAATAATAAGTAATAATAAGGAATAATTCTGTTCCTTAATGAAACAGGAACAGAAAGCCATAGATGGGAACATTGTGAAGTGGAGGGCTAAGAATACAACAGCCACACCACCTGATACAACATAAAATGAAAATGTTGAGAAGAAAGGGAACTGGGGGTGGTAAAATAGTACTGCAAGGAAACAATATTTGAAGTAGCACAATTTAAATCTGTATCAGAGGCATAAACAGCAGAACTAACAGGGTAGAATTTAAATCAATGTGGAGGATATGCCTAGAAAGTGTGCCAGAAGATAGTGAAAAGCAGGGGAAAAGGAATATGTTAAAATGAGTAAAGAAGTGGTGGGTAAGAAAGTATGCAAAGGGTACAGAGAGCCAACCAAGAACTGCAGATTTCTTTTATTTTTAGAAAAAAAATTAAAACCAAACCCTAGAGTAGTTAGTTAATTGCTTCTCAGCCTTGAGAAGCTAGAGTAGTTAACAACAACTGAGTAGAAACTAGAGTAGTTAGAAAAGAAACGATAATCATGATGGAAAAGACAACTTTTCAAGGGAGAAAAAAGGTCCTGGATTCACAGATGAAAAAGGCCCCTTGGTTCAGCCAAGGAGTATTCTGGAAAAAAAAAAATTCTAGCAAAACCTTGAATTATAAGGATTAGTGAATAAATCTACATGCATATAGCCAGAAAAATATAACCACAAATGAACAAAATCAGACAAACTTTCCACTTGTTTCTGCCACTGTAAATGCCAGAAAAATAATGGTGCTGTGTTAATAATATTTTGAAGGGAAAATGTATAAACTAAGAATGTTATACTGTTTTTCATCTGTTAAGGCAACAGACATACATTTCTAGACAAAGATTTCCAAAATATACCGCCTATGTATTTCATCTTGAAAAGATTATTTGGGGACGTACTCTGGGTGAGTAATTGATGAATCAAAATTGAGATCCCGAAAAGAAAGAAGTACATCCTAGCATGAAACACTGGCAGGGAGAATTGAATATGGCAAAGCAAAGAGTTAAATCTATGTAATTGTAAACGAGTTGAAGCCTGTTGGCCAATTCCACTCCATACAGTACTTACTGACTTCAGGTGCGTGGGCTCTGGTATGCCAAATAATGAAGATTAGTTCTCCCTAAACTGTAAGCTGGGAGAGAGCAAGGGTCATGCCATCTTCTTCACCACTTTGTCTCCAGTGTCCACTCCTAGCTTGTGGTGACGCTTCGTAAACATTTATTAGACTCTCTACATGAGTATTTATTCATTCTTTTAAACTTTTCTCAGCAGCCAGGCCTTATGAATTCTATAATAACATTCCGGCTGGGATATGGAAGATTTTGGACAGCAAAATGAGGGAAGAGAAATACTGTAAAATTTTCAGAGAAGAGAACAAACTCTCCCACTGAGCCAAGTCATCAGGAAAAAGGCAGTATTTCTAAGAGACCCAAAACGTCATGTGCCTATTTTTTATAGGCACCAAGTAATAGTACGTTCTAGTTCCATTCCTCTGAAGATAGAGGTGGGAAGAGTCCAGCCTGTCTTTAAGTGGTACAACTATCAAGCCTCTGGCTGTTTCTCAGCTTCTGAAGGGCCTTGAGGCATGGGGGAAGTGTAGAGGGTGTGTTCTGAGCCCAGAGTGGTCCAGGGAGTGGCATACTCCTTTCCTACAGACTCTTAAGATTCCATTCCTCAACTATCTATCAACAGATTCAAGGTCATAAATTCTTGGCATTTTCTGGAAAACAAAGCCCCGTATCCTGGAGGAAGTGAGGTGGATAGGTGTAAGTGATGTTACATGTGGAATGGTTTTCACCATATTTTTCTGCAAAATGTCCTTACGAATGGTCTTCATATTGAGTTGCAGCCCAAGCCTAGAAGCCAGGGAGGAGAAAAGATATGTGTATGTGTAGAAGGGATGGGGCAAGAAAGAACAGTCATGTGTGTACCTTTCCCCCAGTGCACTAAAGGAAATGTATTCAGAGAGCAGAGGAGAAATACGGCCAGCCAGGCCCAGGCTGGGAGCAGGTTCAGGGAGTCTCACTTAAAGGCAGGTAAGTGATAGTTGCCTTCTATACCTGATTTCACTTGGTTGGAACAAGCAGTCTCAAAGAAGCAACTCTATTCCGTTAATAAACTTACAGGGGTTTATCAAGCATGTGTCAAATGTGGGACATTTCCATGCTGGTAACTAAGAGCAAAGACACAATTTCTTGTTTTAAATGGTTTTATCTAATAAGATGTAGGAGTGGCCATCTCTACCTTACTAGGTTAAAAGAATGACTTCTTATTCTTGAAGATTTGATCAAGATGTCGTCTCTTTGTAGTTGCTCCTGACCGCCAGTCCCTCTGTTGAGCCCTGTCAGACAATTGTAGGGATGTAGGTAGCAGAATGTGTCAGACCTCAGGAGGCCTTGGAGATAGGCATGGAGGCTTGTGTGAAAAGTTTATTAGAAGGTTTTCACTTTGAAGTTGAGAAATTCAGGCCAGTGAGCCAAGGTATGAGAGATGCACCCAGGTTTTTTTCCTGGGGGCTCAAAACCAAGGGCGGCAGATGAAGGGAGAACTGGCTCAGAAATCCGAGCAGCAGCAGCTTGAAGGCACTTAGAGGAGTGGGAAAGTGGGACTCAACTGAGGAACCAAGGGGTCCCCATGCACACGTGAACTCTCCCAGTAACCGCTACAGTCCATCCTTTGAAAACAACGCAATTTTAATGTCTTTATAGTAAAGCTCTAAGATTCAGCCTAGAAGGTGAAGTTTGATATTGAGGATGAATGCCACTTAGTGCAGTGGTTCTTAATCCTGGAGGCGTATTAGAATAATCTGAGACATTAAAAAATGTATAAATCCCTGGGCCTACCCCAAACTAAATTCATATCTCTGGTCATGGAGACTGGGTGTTGGTATATTTTTAAAACACCCCCTGGCTGACTCTAATCTGCAAAATGCTACTGGAAGGGAATTTCGAGGCAAGTAGGGGGCCTTGCTGAAAAATATGGTCTGTACGTCAGCATCTTCGGGAGGCCTGATGGAAATACAGCCTCTCAGGCCCCATACCAGACCTTCTGGGTTAGAATCTGCATCTTAACAATGTCCTCAGAGCATTTGTAGGTACTTTAATTTGGAGTATCATGATAGAAGAATATTATGCAAGGTTTCAGCAATGACTTGTTAAAATACACCCAAATCAGACAGCTAGAATTGACTTTTAGTCACTGAATTCAGAGATCCCAGTGTCCCCCCAGGAATCAGGCAGAACAGTAAGAGTTAGGCGGGCCTGCCACCCCAGCAGATCATGTGGGCCTCAAAGACTCTAAACAAAGTGGGAGAAGGTAGGGAGTAATGAATACTGAGCGGGAGAGCACACAGCCCCACTAGAGAGGGAATGTGACTTTGGTCCAGCTTTGATTCTGCTGGAGTTACAACTTGACTCCAGCTGTTGTTTCTCTGTGAAATTTCCTGTTCTTTAAATGTTGGCAACTAATTCATGTTTTAAAAGTTGTTTTGTTTTGTTTTTTAAATAGGTGTGATGGTTAATTTTAGGTGTCATCTTCCTCCATTAAAGGATACCCAGGTGATATGATTTGGATTTGTGTCTCCAGTGTTGGGGGAGGGGCCTGGTGGGAGGTGATGGATCATGGGGTGGACTTCCCCCTTGCTGTTCTCATTAGAGTGAGTTTGTTCTCACGAGAGCTGGTTGTTTTAGAGTGTGTAGCTTTCCTTCTCTCTCTTACTCCTGCTCTGGCCGTGTAAGACGTGTTTGCTTTGCCTTTTGCCATGACTGAAAGTTTTGTGAGACCTCCAGCCATGCTTTCTGTATAGCATGCAGAGCTGTGAGTCAATTAAACCTCTTTTCTTTATAAATTACCCAGTTTCAGGTACTTCTTTACAGCAGTGCAAGAATAGACTAATACACCAACCAGGTCATTGGTAAAGCATTATTTCAGGGTGTGTCTGTGAGGGTATTTCTGGAGGAGACTGGCATCTGAATGAGTGGACTGAGTAAGGAAGAGCCAACCTCACTCCATGTGGGTGGGCACCATTCAATTCTTCGAGGGCCAGGACAGAACAGAAAGGCAGAGAAAAGGTGAATACATGCTCTCTGCTGGAGGTGGGCCATCCATCTTCTCTAGCCCTTGGACATCAGAACTCCAGGTTCTTAGGCCTTCAAACTTGGGGACTTATACCAGTGACCTACTAGGATCTCAGGCCTTCAGCCTTGGCCTGAAAGGTATACCATCAGCTTTATTGGTTCGCAGACCTTTAGATTCAGACTGAATTATACTACCAGCTTCCCTGGTTCTCCAGCTTGCACATGGCATAGGATGGGACTTCTCCACCTCCATAATCACATGAGCCAATTCCCATAATAATTTTCCCTTATATATCTATAGATATGGACATGTCTGTATCTATATCTGATTGGTTCTGTTTCTCTGGAGAACCCTAATACAATGGGCAAATTACAACACACTATAGGACAGATTATACCCATGGAATACCACAAATCCAAACCAACTTCTTCATATTACAGATAAAGAAATTAAATCTAGTTTTCTCATCCTCCACTTTCAGGAGAGTGACTCCAGTTTAAGCATCATTTAAAATTTCCACTTTTGTTTTGTTTTAGGTAATAGAGAGTTGCTGTCTCACAGAATTCTAGAGCCACTGCAGGTGGAAGTGGCTCTGAGGGGGCGCTCAGGAGGGGTTTCTCTGGAAAGGCAATGAAGAAACTGAGATTCAATATCCAGATGTGTTAAGTGTTTTTTAAGCCCTGTGTAATCTACCAGAGGGGCAGACCAAACCTTTTCAGTTGACATTTCCTTCAACACCAGGCTTGTTTTGGGAGTCTGGGCCAGGTGACAATGATGGCACTAAGAGCTTGTTTTCCCAGTTGGAGTCAAAACATTTGCTGAGCCACCTCATAAATTGGCTAGACAAAAGTAAATAGGAAGGAGAGACATGGGAAAGGTGAGGTACCACACAGCTCTGTGTGAAACGAAAGTTGGAGGGAAGCACTGTGCAAAGAAAAAGACAGCAGAGAGACAAGATACAGGGATGGCTGGGCTAGCCAGTTAGTCAGCATTCAGTGTTCATTCTCCCTCAATAGCTAATGGCCATGCACCTACCATATGCCAGGCACAGCTTTGGATACTAAATACACAACAGTGAATACAACTGACCAAGTTCCTGCCCTCGTGGAGCTCACACCATTTTTCATATGAGCATCCTACATCTATGCATCTTTATTTTTTTGAAACAAGGTCGCACTGGGGCCTAGACTAGGGTGCAGTGGCGTGATCACAGCTCATCGTAGCCTTGACCTCCCTGAGCTCAGGCAGTACTTTCACCTAAGACTACCAAGTAGCTGGGACTATAGGAACGCACTACTATGCCCCACAAGTTTTGGTATTTTGTGTAGACATGGGGTCTCTCTGTGTTGCTCAGGCTGGTCTCAAACTCCTGGGCTCAAGTCATTCACCTACCTTGGCCTCCCAAAGTGCTAGGATGACAGGCCACTGTGTCCTGCCTATTCCGGAATCCTAAATATCTTGGCCTCCCATCTGAGTATTAGAGCCAACATCCTATTTTTAAGCCATATTACTACAATATATTTACATCTTATATCGTTTTTACATTAACTATCCTGAACCTAAGAGATCTTGACAGATTTTCCTCTTTTCAGAAGCAGAGACCCTGATACCGTGATGGTCATCACCAAGCTTCACAGTCCCGTGTGGTGGGGATAATAGCTCCTGTGATTGGTATTTGGTTAAGGTTGTAAACCCAGGAAAGTTGGAATATATCAAGGAATTTATAATCTTGTCTTCTTCACCTTAAATGGAATTGTTGGGTGTTTCATTCCAAATTTTTACCCTCTATGATTTCGATATTTAACTTAGAATAGAAGTGGTCATCTTCAGCCTTTGAACTTTCTCTTGGTTGGAGGTCTCATTTCATATTATCTCAGTTAAAACACATTTTTATGATAGGTAGTAACTTTGTCCTAATTATATAAGCACTTTGGCCAGTTAGAAAGGGCAATCGCAGTTCCCTTAAGAATGAGTGTAATTATAGGTTTGTGTGATAGAATCTTTGTTCAGTTCATTTTAATTGAGAAAGAATATGAAGAGCAAAAATGTACTAGAAGCCTTAGTAAATTTCCATTCTTTGCATATGTAGAGGTAAATTTCTCTGAACAGTGCTATTCATCATCATTGCATGAGTTAATGTCTGCATCCGTACAGGCAGCAGTAAATTACTTAAATGATTTTCCCACTGGGCATTAATAATAGATGAGGTTATTTTTTCCAGGAATTCACTTTATTTTTCCCTTTAGTATTTCTAGTTTGTTCAAATTACTTTTAACCATAGTGACAATAACAAAATTCTACCCCGTCTGCTTTATCTAAGGTACCCACAGAGCCCCAAAATGTCTACTGAATAAGGGGTCATGGTGTCTGCACATTGCTTCTTATAGGGTTTGAGATGCTGAAATTGTTTGAATTCGTTCTTTATATGTTACCATTGCCTTACAAGGAAAATTGGTGTAACACCTTTGATTGCATGTTCCACTCCTGACCCTGTGCTTTCTTATACACAGTATTGCTCATTCCCTCCTGGAATGCTGCCCTCTTCCTTTCAGCCCCTTACCAAGCTTGTTTCTTGCCTTCCTTGAGGGCTTTCTTATATAGATATTATTCCAAAGAAATACTATCCGTGCTTTTCTGGAGAGCAGAGACTTGAACCCAACTCACAGCGCAGAACAAGGCAGACACTGCTGGCCTTGTCTGCTGACAAGAACCACAGACCCAGGGTTTGAAACAAGATGTATGTACCCTCTGGGCACTGGTCAAATAAGGAGGACAGCTAAGAGACTACCTTCTGTCTCTCTGCTGGTGGCAAACTAGCCATACTGATTGGTCAGCCAGAAGCCCAAACCATCTGGACAGACTTGGACTCCCAGACTGGTCAGATCTAGGTCTCATAACAAAGAGTATCCCCAGGCAAAGTCACAAGGCTGACTGTGGATTCCTAGGAGCAGACTATCCCCTGTCTCCTTGGTATGCTGCTTGGCACAGTGCCTGGCACATCAAGATCCCTCAGTGGACATTTGCCGAACCTTTAACTAGGTAAGATTGTTTTCCATTACTCCTGGTCACCCCACACAGCCCTTGGGACTGCCAGGCATCTGTCCATCCATACCATAAGAAAGCAGGCCTAAGTCATCATCACTTTGAAGTTTAATAGGTCATCTCTTACTTCTTGGAGCTTTTTTTGTTGTTATTTCTGAAGAGGAAGATAAATGTTTAATTAAAGAGGAATACTTTTTTTTTTTTTTTTTTTTTGAGACAGACTGGAGTGCAGTGGTACGATAGCTCGCTGCAACCTCTGCCTCCTGGGTTCAAGTGAGTCTCCTGCTTCAACATCCCAAGTAGCTGGGATTACAGGTGACCGCCACCAGTGGCAAATTTTGTATTTTTAGTAGAGAGGGATTGGTTTCACCATGTTGGCCAGGCTGGTCTCAAACTCATGATCTCAAGTGGTCCACTCACCTCGGCCTCCCAAAGTGCTGGGATTACAGGCATGAGCCACTGTGCCTGGCCTTGGAATACTATTTTTCAAATAAGGAGGCAAATAGCTGTAGTGACCAGACAGTCGAACTCTCTATATGTCTTTCCTTGCAGGAAATGTTCCAAAGATACCTTTGGTTGCATTGCATATGCAACAACCATTTCCCCAGGGTTTTTTTTTGTTAGTAGAATTCTGATACATTCACATGTGACTGTGTTTTAGGAAAGCTGGGCCCATACTCAGGACCAAAAGGGAATTAGTCTTGATTAGTCCAAGTTGATCATGGCAACTGCATTCTCCGTGCTGACAACTGGCTTAGAAAAGGAGTTGGGAACAATTATGACTAATAAGGCACAAAGGTAAGGTTTTTGAAAAGGGTTGGGGGAAGCCTGGGAAAGTTTTCTTGTTGACAAAGAAATGTCAGTCTCACTGTGGACTTCACATTTTGTTGTGTGAGGATGTTGTGGTTAAGGTTGTTGCTACTATTTTTTGACCATAAGGAGACAAGCTAGAGGACCTAAGCCAACACCCTAAGTATTGCAGGGCAGAATTATGAGAAGAATCTGGTCCTCGATGAGGTTGTTGAGCCCCTAAATTTACCAACCCTAGGCCTAACGTACCTCAGACTGCTCCTCCTTTGAGAAAATGATACTCTTTATTTTTAAAGCCAGTTTTGGTTAAGTCTGTTACATATAGCCAAAAAAATAAAGAAGAGAAAGCCGACTCTCCTCAGGAGGTTGCCAAGTGTACAAAGATTCAAACTGAGGGGAGCCAATTGAATACTTTAATTAGTAAATAGTCCATAGATCTCTGATGCGTCCATTTTTCCATAGGGATCAGACAATCAAGTCTTCCGGTGAGCTGTCTCTTTCCCTGAACTCTGCAAGGTGCACATTGCCAAATTTGAAATCTATTTTCTGGAATTTAGGAATCTTTTGAGGTGGATTTAAGCCCTGAGAACTAAGGGATTTCTCCCAGTCTTCTAAAGTCACAGTCTCTTTAGGATTGCCTCCTCTGTCTGGTGGCTGCCATGGCCAGGGTTCTGACGTATCTGTCTTCCCAGCTCTCCACACTGTGGGTATGGGGAGGTACATGGAGGGATGAGAGAGAGGCTACCCCTCCCTCCATCCCTGACTCCAGGGGCCACTGAGATGCCCTCAGCCCTGGACTGTCAGCTGGTGGCTTTACTTGCACATAGATGCTTTCTTTGGGGAGAAATATTTTTCTCTCTTGTTTTGTGATAAATTTCCTTTAAATTTCTCACTGTGTTTAAGATCTTTTATCACTACTGGGAAGGAAATTGGTGGTTTTAGGAACTCTACTTGTACTTTTTAGTCAATATGCCTCCTCCATGTAAACTTGTAGGGTCCTTCATTAGTTGCAGATGGCCTAAGTGTAAACTGTCCTTCCCAGGCAAACCCTTGTTGATGAATATCAGCTAAGGAAAGACCAGGTAGGAAACAGGATTTAGATAGTGGGATCTGAACATGAAAATAGTGGCACTTCTCACCAGGGGAGTTGGTTTATAAGCCTCTAGTTGAAGATTGCCCTACTACAGCTGGAAGAGAGAATAAGTATATCATGAATCAAGCAAAGGCTCATAAAGGCATCTTAAAGATGAGAAAAGAACCCCAGCTTGGTAATCTCGTATAGGTGTTTCAAGGCAAAGAAGAGCCTAACAAAAAAGACGTTCATTATTTATGAAAGTGGGTATAGCGGGGAACTATGCTGAGATGCTCAGAAGTCACTGTTTCCTGAGCAGCACTCGTAGCTTTTTATCTGTCCTATTTCAGGGAGAGAAAAGATATATTCTAAGACAAGGAAGTCATCGCTCAGCTCTGATTTTCAAAATAGTTTTTTAAGTTCACAAGAGTGATAGTAATCTAAAAGTCAAAGTGCTTTTGATTTGTTATTATTAGGCAGGCTTTGATGGGAGAGAATTTCTGCTGGGATTCCAAAATCTAGCTTTTTTATATCAAGAGCAAAGGTAGAGAATTTACCACATAGAGTTTATACATTAAACTTAAAGTCGGAAAGAATGCACACTGAACCAAGTATGGGTGTATAGTTCAAACAGAAAGAGAAAACTGTTCTCTGGGCAGATGGGGTAGGGAGAAGATGGAAAGAGAAGAGACCATTCAGATGCTGATATTGAGCACTACTCTCTGTCAATCCCATAATTCAGCACTCAGGATGAAACCCTAAGGATGAAAACAGAAACCATGTTAAATAGTATATTAACATGGTTAATTACATGATTCACACATTCAATAGATATTGAGTGCCTTCGAAGTAACTGACACTATGCTAGGTGTGTGAACTATATCAGTGAATAAAAGAGACAGTGATGCCTGCCCTCCTGGAGCTTATATTCTAACTGAGGAAGGCAGATATAAAAAATAAACATAATAAATGATTTAATATGACCTGGTGATAAAAGAAAAAATAAAGTAAGGATTCAAAGCCAGATTGGAATTCAAAACCCGTGCTCTTAACCACTGCACCATAGTTTTCTATGACAGTTTTTTGACCATGGGAGATCTACAAAGAAATTTCTCACTAGTGACGCTAAATAACTGAGTCTGAGCTGTTTCTGAGGTGAAGGAGACACATACATGTAACATGTCTTGAACATGAGAATCACCTATGAAAATACATAAAGATGAGAAATGGCACAGGGGAGGCCACAACCCAGCAGTGCATCCTGTAGCATTAAATTTCCTCCGTGTTCTAAACTCTGCTTTTGGAAAAGGAAGAGACACCCACAAATTAAACCCAAATGTCCAAAATAAGTAAATAAATAAATGGCCTGAAGAATGAGCAATGGCATACATCTGATTTACACCCCTGTCAGCTTCCTAGGCGGGCTGACCCTGAGCTAGACCAGCCTTCATTCTGCAGGATTTGGCCATTTGCAAATGTAAACCCACTACTGGCCTCTTCCCATCAGTGACTACCTAATATTGCAGGGGTTTCCCAAAACACTCATTTGTGTTTTCTTATTCTCTTTGCTAAACTTATAACTAAGAAAGTATTTAATAAGTAAAATTACTCATGACATATAATTTTATTTACATTTCTTACAAAGGTTGTCTCCTCCACACTTCAGCAACTGGTTGAAGCCACCAGGAAGGGATTACTGTTATGAAATGTATAAACAATTGATATATGAGATTCTCATTCATCTTGGCATCTGGCAGGCTCCCCATGTAATCAAGGGTTCATGTGCATACACACTAACACAACATGGACAGTGTTTCCCACAGAGTGGGTGACCAGTAAATGCAGAATTGAATGGTGATGCAAAGAAAACTTTGTCTAAAAAACTCAGCCTAAAAAGATTATCTCACCCTGGAAAGAGAATAAATGCCTGTAGATATGTAGCACATGTATTGGTTTGGGGTTGGGGTGCACGGAGGGAGTGATTTATTTCTCTGATATGGTTTGGCTGTGTCCCCACGCAAATCTCATCTTGAATTGTAGCTCCCATAATTCCCATGTGTTGTGGGAGGGACCTGGTGGGAGAGAACTGAATCATGGGGGCAGTTCCCCCCATGCTGTTTTTCTGATAGTGAATGTCAGTCTCACAAGGTATGATGGTTTTATAAGGGGTTTCTCTTTTCACTAGGCTCTCATTCTTTCTCGTCTGCTGCCATGTAAGACATGCTTTTTGCCTTCTACCATGATTGTGAGGCCTCCCCAGCCACGTGGAACTATGAGTCTATTAAACCTCTTTTTCTTTATAAATTACCCAGTCTTGGGTATGTGTTTATCAGCAGTGTGAAAACGGACTAATACATCCTCCTTCCACAGATAGGGAACATGGTTCAGGCCTGATTAATTGTAGTTCCTTCCCCCTGCCATGGAGATTGGCTCAGAGATGGATACAGCATCTTAGGCCAGTAAGAGTCTTCCAGGACTTTTGGCACTATCTAGAAAGAGGTTTGTTCTTCCACCTAAGCCACTAAGCTTGTGGAATGTGAGCCTGAAGCTTTGACAACTTTGTCTCCATGCATTTCTGCCTGAGGACAAAGCCAGGAGATAAAGAGGGACCTAGGGTCCTGAGAGGTCACTTGAGTCTCTGGCTATTGAGGCTCCTGAAGGTAGATGGCCTTCCTAGTGATATAAATTAATACATTTTCTTCTTTGCTTTACTTAGATTGAGTTTCTATCACTGAAAACCAAATCAGTGCTAATATACGATGATAAACATATGCTATCATTTGCTATTATCTACCATATGCTAGGTATGATGCTAGGTACTACATAGAGTCTCGCACAATTGTACTCTTAGTTGGGTAACATTATGTTTTAGAACAGGAAAGTAAGAACAAGACAGTAAGATTATACAGCCTGTAAAAGTGATTATCAAGTGGTCCAGGCTCCCAAGTGCATGCTTGGGGTCCAGGCTCCCAAGTCCACGCTCTTTTTGCCTTATCCTGACACTAGGTACCAGCAGAAGTGTGGTGGGAAATGGACTTGGCATCAGAAGACTGAGTCACTTACTAGTGACTTTTGGATGTTCATTTATTTATTTCATAATACCTCATGAAATAAAGAATATGAACAAGATTGGCAGATGCTAAGTCTATGCCAATTATTTTTTACAGACAGCTTTATGGAGATATAATTAGTATACCATAGAATTTAGCTACTTAAAGTGCACCATTCTATGGCTTTTAGCATATCCATAGATATGTACAGAACTCACCACCATCAATTTTAGAACATATTTCTCACATCAAAAACCCTGTACCTGCTGGGCATGGTGACTTGTGCCTGTAATCCTCCCAGCACTTTGGGAGGCCAAGTCAAGTGGATCATGAGGTCAAGAGTTCAAGACCAGCCTGACCACCATGGTGAAACATCGTCTACTAAAAATACAAAAATTAGCCGGGCATGGTGGCGTGCACCTTAGTGCCAGCTACTCAGGAGGCTGAGGCAGAAGAATCGCTTGAACCCGGGATGCGGAGTTTGCAGTGAGCTGAGATTGTGCCACTGCACTCCAGCCTAGGTGACAGAGCAAGACTCTGACTCAGTCAAACACCCTGTATCTTTTAGCTATCATCCCCTCTTCTTATTTCCCCACTCCCAACCTAGCCCTAAGCAACCAGTAATCTACTTTCTGACTAATTTCTTTATTCTGGACTTGTATATAGATAAAGACATACAGTATGTGGTCTTTTGTGGCTTCTTTCACTTAGCATAATGTTTTCAAGGTTCATCCATGTTGTAGCATGTATGAGAACTTCATTCCTTTTTATGATACCAATGATTCTTGACCTCTCCTAGCATTAAGAGGTCTTTTGAAAATCTGAAAGCCAAACATTCCTCCCTGGGCAAACACACATATGTAACAATTTCCAAGGCCTCCTAGATCCCTGGAAGCTCATTCACAGAACTCAGTACAAATGTATGAACATAAGTATCTCTTAAAGTCAGACAAGACTTTAAGTGGCACTTCTTTTTAATGTGCTATACTCCCTATGTATGTGTAACTCCGGCCAAAATAGGCCTCGCTAAAGCAGTATCTGTGAGGAGACAGCTTGCCTGGGAACCTAGACCAAGCAGGGCCACTGGGTACACACCACCATCACCAACAACAGCTGCAGAAATTCTTTACGGACTTTGTGAAGATACAAAAGGATTAAATGAGAATGACTAAACACAGTATGAAATAAGAACTGTGTACAGTTTACTATATAATAAACACGTATAGTATGTTTGTAGAATAGGCTATAAATGATATACAAAGGGTTCTGGTAAGAGTTTCCAATTCCTCTTCACTAGTAACTGGTGAAATCTTATCAGGTGTGGCTGAGAAAATAATCTTTTTTTCTGGATGAGTTGGAGTTCTGATGATCTGTGGTTTCCCACACTGTCCTTGTAACCCAGCAGCCTGTACTTGGAATGTGTGGCTTCTTTATATCTGGGCCCTTGGTATCATCAAAGAATGCTTCTTATCCAATAGTCAGCATGATGGCTATCAGATAATTAACAAAATTGGTTTAAAAGGATAATTACATAAGAAAAATAAATGTATACCCTTAACATTTTATTTTTACTTGAAACATATTAGGTTCATGTAAAAATATCAGAGTGTGAATATTCTACTATTTCTGAATAGGTTGCAACCTAAAACGAAGATCTTTATTTCATCCAGGTTTTCTGATCAGGGCTCTAAACCGTTTTTCTTGCATTATCAGCTATACCCATATTGCATCACCTACAATTAAAAAAATTTTTTTTTATTAAAGTAGAACAAAACTTAAAGGCATTTGCTCTAGAATATGAATATAAAATCTATTTCTAGGGTTTTTTTTCTCTAATCTTTTTTTTTTCTTTTTTTCTTTTTTTGAGACAGGGTCTTGCTCTGTCACCCAAGCTGGAATGCAGTGTTATAATCATGTCTTACTACAGCCTTAGTGTCCTGGGCTCAAGTAATCCTCCCACCTCAGCCTCCCAAGTAGCTGGGACTACAGGCATGTACCACTGTGCCCAGCTAATATTTGTAATTTTTGTAGAGATAGGGTCTTCCTATGTTGTCCAGGCTGGTCTTAAACTCCTGGGCTCAAGCGATCCTTCTGCCTCAGCCTCCCAAAGTGCTGGGATTATAGGCGTGAGCCACCATGCCTGGCCCTAAACTGACTTTCATAGAAACAACTAACTACCTTTTTGCTCTCATATTTCACTTGTATAATATTCAAATAAATTACATTATTACAGGAATAAGGCCAGGATACAGACTCTAAAAAGTAAAGTTTTGGTAAATCTGTAGTTGGTAGATCCAGAAGTAGAGAAGTATAGTAGAAAGAAGCCTACTCACTACTGGTATGAAGAGATGAAATGAAATATATATGTGGAGTATATGTGTTATATAGATAAAATACAGTCATATATAGGGCTTTGACTTTTATACATATATACAGCTGTTCTATGGGGCTATGTAATAGGTAGTTTTCTGAATGTACATGTAAATTAAAATTCATAAGTTGTTTTTGAAATATATACAGACTCTTCTCTGTTTATTTTTGAGATGGAGACTTGCTCTGTTGGCCAGGCTGGAGTGCAGTGGCATGATCTTGGCTCTCTGCAACCTCCGCCTCCCGAGTTCAAGCAATTCTCCTGCCTCAGCCTCCTGAGTAGCTAGGATTACAGGAATGTGCCACCGTGGCTGGCTAATTTTTGTATTTTTAGTAGAGTTGGGGTTTAATCATGTTGGCCAAGCTGGTCTCAAACTTCTGACTTCAGGTGATCCGTCTGCCTTGGCCTCCCAAAGTTCTGGGATTGCAGGCTGGAGCCACAATGCCTGGCCCAGACTCCTCTCTTAAAGGAAGCCTTTGCAGAATTCTTTTCTACTAACTAAATTCCTCCTAACATAACTATTAGCATAACTATTTAAAATCATCAAGTTGATGATTTAAAAAAAAACCTAGAAATAGATTTTGTATTCATATTCTAGAGCAAATGTCTTTAAGTTTTGGTCTACTTTAATAAAAAAAAAAATTTAATTGTAGGTGATGCAACATGGGTGTAGCTGATAATGTAAGAAAAACGGTTTAGAGCCCTGATCAGAAAACCTGGATGAAATAAAGATCTTCGTAACTGATTTCATTTCTTCCTAACTACCTTCCTCACTTCCCACTGCCCGTTCCGGTCAGACCTGTCAGGGACATAAATGCCAAGACCCACCTTCTCAGGGTGGGATGTGATCCTCACATGGCTCTCTTGATGCCTCTCCCATCTGTGTGATCTGGGCATTTTCACTATTAATTTGTCTGCAGATGTTAAGATGTTACTGCTTCTTTTCAACCTTGCTGCCACCACCTTGGTACAATATACCATTGTCTCCATTCAGATGTCTGCAGACTTCCTTCCTGTTTCCCAGAATCCTCTCTGATATATAGCAGTCACAGTAGGTCTTTCTGAAATATGAATCTGATGATATCACTTTCATTTTAAAGTGGATTCTTCAGTGCTTCTCATTCTCTTAGAGACCAGACTTTTCTTTTCTTTTTTTTTTTTTTTTAATTTTTTATTGGATTATAGGTTTTGGGGTACATGAGCAGAGCATGCAAGACAGTTGCGTAGGTACACACATGGCAGTGTGCTTTGCTTTTCTTCTCCGCTTCACCCACATTTGGCATTTCTCCCCAGGCTATCCCTCCCCACCTCCCCCTCCCACTGGCCCTCCCCTTTTCCCCCCAATAGACCCCAGTGTTTAGTACTCCCCTTTCTGTGTCCATGTGTTCTCATTTTTCATCACCCACCTATGAGTGAGAATATGCGGTGTTTCATTTTCTGTTCTTGTGTCAGTTTGCTGAGGATGATGTTCTCCAGATTCATCCATGTCCCTACAAACGACACAAACTCATCATTTCTGATTGCTGCATATTATTCCATGGTGTATATGTGCCACATTTTTCCAATCCAGTCTATTATCAATGGGCATTTGGGTTGATTCCAGGTCTTTGCTATTGTAAACAGTGCTGCAATGAACATTCGTGTACATGTGTCCTTATAGTAGAACGATTTATAGTCTTTTGGATATATACCCAGTAATGGGATTGCTGGGTCAAATGGAATTTCTATTTCTAAGGCCTTGAGGAATCGCCACACTGTCTTCCACAATGGTTGAACTAATTTACACTCCCACCAACAGTGTAAAAGTGTTCCTTTTTCTCCACATCCTCTCCAGCATCTGTTGTCTCCAGATTTTTTAATGATCGCCATTCTAACTGGCGTGAGAAGGTATCTCAATGTGGTTTTGATTTGCATCTCTCTGATGACCAGTGATGATGAGCATTTTTTCATATGATTGTTGGCCTCATATATGTCTTCTTTCATAAAGTATCTGTTCATATCCTTTGCCCACTTTTGAATGGGCTTGTTTGTTTTTTTCCTGTAAATCTGCTTGAGTTCTTTGTAAATTCTGGATATCAGCCCTTTGTCAGATGGGTAAACTGTGAAAATTTTTTCCCATTCTGTTGGTTGCCGATCCACTCTAGTGACTGTTTCTTTTGCCGTGCAGACGCTGTGGAGTTTCATTAGGTCCCATTTGTCTATTTTGGCTTTTTTTGCCAATGCTTTTGGTGTTTTGTTCATGAAGTCCTAGCCTACTCCTATGTCCTGGATAGTTTTGCCTAGATTTCCTTCTAGGGTTTTTATGGTGCCAGGTCGTATGTTTAAGTCTTTAATCCATCTGGAGTTAATTTTAGTGTAAGGTGTCAGGAAGGGGTCCAGTTTCTGCTTTCTGCACATGGCTAGCCAGTTTTCCCAACACCATTTGTTAAACATGGAATCCTTGCCCCATTGCTTGTTTTTGTCAGGTTTATCAAAGATTGTATAGTTGTATGTATGTTGTGTTGCCTCCAGTGCCTCTGTTTTGTTCCATTGAGACCAGACTTTTCAATAGTACCCTTGAGAGTCTTTGTGACATGGCCTGGGCTACACTTCCAGCCTCCTTTGTGTCACAACACTCTCCCGTCTTTGTGGTCTAGCTATTTCCATCTTCTTTCAGTTTCTTATGTATCCTATATTCTTCTCTACCTCCACATCTTTGGTTCCTTCTGGAATATCTCCTGCATTGTCACTCAGTTGTCTCAGGAGCCCTCCTCTGACCCCCTCAGCCTAAACTCCAACAGCACCCCATACTACCACCTTTTTAATGTTCTTCAGATGTAGTTTCATAGTCAAACAACTGACTCTCCCAATAGACCTTAAGATCCATGAGGGCAAGAGGTATGTTTGTTGTGATCATTGCTGTATCCCCAATACAGTATCTGACACTCAGTAGATGCTTAAAATTATTTGTTGGGTCAGTAAGTGTATATTGTACTCTTCTCAGTTAGTTATCTTTGAATGGGAGTCTCTAGGTAACACAGAATTCTAACCCCTAAGCACCCAAGTATGCTAATTAGTAAGGAGCATTTTCATCTGCCCACTAGGCTACAGTGGGGAACTAGAAGGCTCGCATGCCACCAAGAGCACGTTTTGAATTCATCTCTTTCCAGTTCTCTTATCATCTTTATGTCTCAAATTCATCAACCTTTCTAAGAGTCCTGGGTTCATTCACTTGAGAAGATCCTGGGAATTCCATAGTTTAATTTACATTTGTATCTACCACCTGTAGAGCCCATTAAAGATAAAATGACAGTGGCAAGAACATGGCTATGGAGAAACTTCCTAAAATCTGGCAGTGATGAAAGCCATAGAGTAACTTCAGTGTTTGCTTATTTTATTATACTTTAAGTTCTGGGATACATGTGCAGAACATGCAGGTTTGTTTCATAGGTATACATGTACCATGGTGGTTTGCTGCACCCATCAACTCGTCATCTACATTAGGTATTTCTCCTTATGCTATCCTCCCCCTTGCCCCGTGGCAGGCCCCAGTGTGTATGTTTCCCTTCCTGTGTTCTCATTGTTCAACTCCCACTTATGAGTGAGAACATGTGGTGTTTGGTTTTCTGTTCTTGTTTTAGTTTGCTGAGAATGATGGTTTCCAGCTTCATCCATTTCCCTGCAAAGGATATGAACTCATCCTTCTTTATGGCTGCATAGTATTCCATGGGGTATATGTGCCATATTTTCCTTATTCAGGCTTTCATTGATGGGCATTTGGGTTGGTTCCAAGTTTTCGCTATTGTGAATAGTGCCGCAATAAACATACATGTGCATGTGTCTTTATAATAGAATGATTTATAATCCTTTGGGTATATACCCAGTAGTGGGATTGCTGGGTCAAATGACATTTCTAGTCCTAGATCCTTGAGGAATCACCACACTGTCTTCCACAATGGTTGAACTAATTTACACTCCCACCAACAGTGTAAAAACCTGACTATTTCTTCACATCCTTTCCAGGATCTATTGTTTCCTGACTTTTTAATGATCGCCATTTGAACTGGCATGAGATGATATCTCAATGTGGTTTTGATTTGACCAGTGATGATGAGCATTCTTTTTTATACATTTGTTGGCTGCATAAATGTCTTCTTGACTTGTGGTTTTTTTTTAATGTTTAGATCTCTTGGCTCTTCATGAATGTGGTGACTTTGTGGTGACTTCCACCTTATGTTCAAAAGTGACTTAAAGCTGGGTTTCAAAGACTATAGCAACAACTTTAGATGTGGAACTTGAGTTTCCTTCTCTGGTGCTCACCTGTTTTTTGTTTATAGCTACACACATTTTTCTTTTCTTTTTTTAACCTGGAAGAGGAGAGGCATTGTTTCAGATATCTCAAACAAGGTTGAAAAATGTCCACAGCCAATTCCCAGGAAAAAATGACCCTTTCTGTCTAGTAGTCTCTTCCAGTTTAGTTCCTTGTATTTCTATGAGTTTCCTTCCGTCTCTTGTACTTCTTGATGTTCATGAACCCTGTACCCAGTACCTACCTGTTCATGAAACCTGTACTCAGTATGCTCTCT
The DNA here is from genome assembly GCF_049354715.1 of Callithrix jacchus. Lineage (NCBI taxonomy): Eukaryota > Metazoa > Chordata > Mammalia > Primates > Cebidae > Callithrix > Callithrix jacchus. Next base: position 156,093,331 of record NC_133503.1, read on the forward strand.
GTTCAGCTACTTCCTAGTCCCCTGCGAGCACAGCCACATGTGGGAGGAATAGATAGCATCTCCTCTTCTGCCATGCAGACTGGCTTCAGTCTCCTCAACATCGTTTCAGTCAATTCTAGTCTTAGGCTTTGACACAACGTAACTGCCCAACAGAGGTTCACCAGTGCCCTCTGTGTAGACAGAGCTGATTTATGAAAACAAGGGAATTGCAACAGAGAAAGAATAATTCAAGCAGAGCCAGCTGTGCGGGAGACAAGTTTTATTATTACTTAAATCAGTCTTACTGAGAACTTGGGGACTGGAGTTTTTAAGGATAATTTGGTAGATGAGGGTCAGTGAATCGGGAGTTCTGATTGATCAGGTCTGAGACGAACTCACAGGGAGTTGAAGCTGTCCTCTTGAGTTGAGTCAGTTCCTGGATCAGGGTCACAAGTCCAGATGAGCCAGTTTATCGATCTGTGTGGTGCCAGTTGATCCATCAAGTGCGGGGTCTGCAAAATATCTCAAGCACTGATCTTACATTTTACAATAGTAATGTTATCCCTATGAGCAATTTGGGGAGGTTCAGAATCTTGTAGCCTCCAGCTGCCTGACTCCTAAATCATAATTTCTAATCTTTCAGCTAATTTGTTAGTCCTGCAAAGGCAGTCTAGTCCCCAGGCAGAAAGGGGGTTTGTTTTGGGAAAGGGCTGTTATCATCTTTGTTTCAAAGCAAAACCATAAACTAAGTTCCTCCCAGAGTTAGTTCAGCCTGCACCCAGGAATGAGCAAGGACAGCTTGGAGGTTAGAAGCAAGAGGGAGTTGGTTAGTTCAGATCTCTTTCACTGCATCAGTTGTAATTTTGCAACGGCAGTCTCAACAGTGTGAGGCTGTGTCTTTAAAAGAGAAAGTAAGTCACAAAATAAAGTATAACCTGGTATTTGCAAAGATAATTGAAATGAGGTCGCTTTGGTATACTGAAGATGAATTTTTCACTTCATTTTCCATTTTAGGGCCCATCAGTAACTTCCTGTATCTTCTTTTAAGCAGACATCCATGACCCCCGAGAAGAAGTTGGCAATTTAAAAACAGCCAGATATCTGGTGCTATTTCAAAGGTATAATAGAGATTTGTGATACCTTACTGTGGTGATGGACTCAGTTTATGTCTTCCATCTTCCTCTGGTAGACAGAAAAATTAGTCTGGTTTATGATGAGTTTTATGTATGTTATTGGAAAATGTTTCTGCCTTAAATTTTTCATCATAGCCAAAAGCACATTGCAGGAAGATGCTCTGCATAGACCTGTGTGTGCTTGTAATGTGGCAAATTTCAGACATGGGAGAATGTGGCTTTCTCTTGTGTTTGAAAGTACAGAGAGTTTTATGGATTCCTAGATGCCTGGCTAACGACGATTAATATATAGTTGGTTGGCTTCAGTCATCTCTGGCTATTCATCACCTAATGTTACACTCAATCATGTTCATGGGTTTAAAGAATCAGAACATGAGAAAAGAGTAAGGGCAAATGATCTGAAATACATCAATGGAAGCTCATTTCTAATTGGTGCTATCATTTAGGTTTATGGCAGGTTCTTCATAAACCACTAAGTGTGTGTAAAACGCATCAGAGACTTCTCACACCAGACCAAACCAGACTAGACAGTTATTTCACACAGTAATCACCAAACATTCTTATCTTTTAAATATAAGGAGCCGATCTATTATAACCTCCTCTGTAAACACTGTTTTATTTATTCTTTCTCTTTAAATGCTTGACACTTAACCTGAATGGCTTCTTTTATGTGCTCAGTTTGACAAACAGGATATAGAAAGCATCATTTGATTTTTAAATTTCCATTCCTGAATAGATGTTTTGGTTATTAAAAAATAGCTCAACCCTATTTGTTTGGGACATATATGCAGGTAAATGGGTACATTTAGGATTTTTTTTTTTTGGCCTTCCATTTCCCTGTCCACATTTGTGCTTGTAGATCTGTGTCTCTGGACATCCATTCACTCAGTCATCAGATCATGGAGGCACCCATGGTTTATAACAGTAAGCAAGCCCATGTAGTTAAAAAAAAATGTTGGAGAGCAGGAAAAATGTATAGGTGGCATGAGTCTGCACAGAACAGAGCAGGACCAGCTTGTCCAGGGTAGTCAGAGTTGCACCAGGGGTGCAGCAGGAGCATCCAGCACAGGACGGTTGTGTCTGCCAGGGTCCCTAATTATTTTGCAGTCAGAAAGTGCCTGGTGAAAGGCTTAAAGGAGAAATTCAATGCAATTTCCTTTTATCTGCCTCTCCAATTGATGTCTATACAGAGCAAACAGGGCTCCCCAAACACGCCAGTCTGTTTCAGATACACGAGATTAAGTAGCTAGTGACATTCAAGACCAATCGGCCCACCCAGGAGGACTGAAACCAGTGGAAAAGCTGTCAGATTTCCCTTTTTCTCCATTAATCTTAAAGCTTTTCAGTGGTGCCAGGTCGCATCTCCATCAGGCAAGCTGAGAAGAGTGTCCTGCAACTTTCTACAGCCCAACCCCCACACCAAGGAGAGTAACCCCTTCATTGCTGAGCCGATCTCTTAGGATATAGGGGATTCTTTTCACAGCCAGAAACAGATCCTCACTGGCCCCACTGCTTTTCAATACTGGAGGAATCTGAAAGCAGATGGCAGGATCCTTTTTCCTTACAAGTCCACAGCTGGTCCACTCCCTGTAGGCTGTGTCACATAGACCTCAGAGATCAGCTGCCCTTGAGAAGAGATGGCTTTAGGGGTCACCGTGGGACAACTAAGGAAACAGGTGTTCCCCTAGTAGTCTGGAAGCTTCACCTACCTGACACAGTGCATGGAAGGAGGGAGGGAAAGCCAGAGGGCAAGAATGCTGGGAAAGATGAGAGAGAAGAAAGAAGGTGCAAATGGAATGAAGTGTGAATTTGTAACGGTCCTTTCCCCCATGCCTTATTTTAAATCCCTTTGGAAGCAGGGGATGACCTGGACAAGAGGTCACCAGTAAGGAGCAAAGGGACCTGTCTGCCACGCTTAAGCAGAGTGCCTGCTGAATCAGGATTTCCAAGAGCTCCGGCCGAGTGCCTGGCTAGGGGCTGTGTGTGCAGGTGCCACAGACAGACAAGACTGAGGATGCAGGCGAGCATTTCTCAATGTAGTCAGGGGTGGGAGAGGCCTGTGGCTTCCAGAAACCCAGCTTTGCCTTTGAAGACAGAACTCAGAGAACCCTCTGGCTGGAGGGGGCCAGGGTCTTTTCCTGCTTTCTCTTTACCCCCGAGAACCTTTTCTGTGGTGTTTATATCACTGTCAGCCCATGTCTACCCCCAACAATAGGTGTCTGAGAACACTGTAGGCCCAGTTCCTTCAGCTGGCGGTGATTTATACCAGCAGGTATTGACTGATCCTGTTCAAAATTGAAACTCTGGCCTCCACTAAAATCTTTCACAGCTTATATAGGTTTAACACACACACACACACACACACACACACACACACACACACTTACAAAACATCCATTCTTGGGAGGAATAGATCACTCTCGGGATGGGTTATCTTGTTCCCGTTAGTAGGTGTGGCTTCCCACAGCTCCACCCAACCCCAGATGGCTGCTGGCAGCAAGGCCTCAGCCTGTTTCCCAAGTGCAGGAATTATAAAATAGACGTCTGGGTGACTTGTTTTAGGACAACTTTCCATACAGTGCCTAGACTCATTTTAAGTATCTTTTGTTACATCAAAGAAGTCACCCTCCACAGCAGTCCCGGGGAACCAGGCCATCACCCAGAGTTACAGCATCACTTCGTAGATTTAAAATATTAATAAGCACAAAACTATGCAAAGGTAGACTTGTGGTGTCAGTCTCACCTCACCTGTAGGAAACAGAAGTGCCATTGTTGTGTATATTAATATCTTTTCTCAAAGGAATATTAACCCAGAAGAAATAATAGGCATAATTATATCTAGGCATAATGACATATATATTGAACACTACCTTTGTCAGTATTATGCAACCACATTTATCCTAACTGACCATTATTGAATACTTAGATAAACATCCACTAATGAGAGGGGGCTTAGCACAAGACTCTGCATAGAGTTGATGCCCAATAATTTTCCCGTTTATTAAGTGCATGTCCTGACTAGTGCATTCAGTATACAAAGCACTTAGGTATTTGCATGGAATGTACATTTCTAGTACAGGCATCATCCATCCTCTAATATTACAGTTACGAAAAAGATAAGGACTCCCACAAAGGGAACTGAAGCCCCTGAGGCCAGATGTTTTGTCTAGGAATTTAACAGAGGCTTTGTGTGATACGAGTCTCTCTAGGAAGGACCAGCACTCAAGATTGTATCAACATTACAATGGCAAAAACCGCAATTACTTTTGTGCCAACCTAATAATCAGGCTGTATGGCTGCAGTCCAGGCTGGGTTGCTGGGCCAGCAGCTCATGCTGCTTAACATCTCCCCTGTAGTTTCTGCTAAACTGAGGACACAGGAGATTCCAGATAGGTAACTGGCGAAGGAATTGAATGAGAGTCTGAGAAGGTAGCCAACTTCTGGAGACAGGTGGCCAGCAGGATAGATCCATCATAGCAGCCTCTACTGCTTTTTGCTTTTAAAAGTGTGATCACATCTTCACACTCTTGCAGAAATTCAGAATTGGGCCAGTACTACCTCCTGTTAAAAGGAGAAAGCAATTTGGTTGCTTGGCTGCTGGTATCTGGGGAAGAAAGATGAAGGGCCTGACTTTGCCACGTGTGGACCTCTCCACACAGCAGGTTGCTAGAATTGCCTCCTAACCATAGAGAGGAAAGAGAAACAGGGCAGCTTTCTTCTGTCATCTCCATCCTCATCATAGGCCCTCACACTGACAGCTGCCCAAAGGGTTGCTATATCTCACTAACCAAACTCTCGGCCCTTCCAGGTGGATAATAAGATATTTTTATTTCTTGATCACTCAATAGAGGATTTGTATGTTGTATGGGCATATGTGAATTTAATATCAGTTTTTGCACTTTCTCAGTGATTTCCAAAGAAATCTATAGTTTAACTTTATTTGTTTTATGAAAGGAAGAGAGTCGTAAGCAGTGTAGATTTAGAAATAAAGCGGTGGGAGTGGAAAGCCAGCAGTCCAGCATCACTTGTTTAAAACTCTACGAAGGTAAAGAATCTGTACTTTTCCAGAACTTGTCTCTCTTATCTCCCTTCCATCTTATTCTATTTTTTGACTTTTCATGACCACACCTCTTACCATCTTTATAGTCTATCTTGTGTGGGTAGGGACGCATTTTGGCCAGATTCAGAATCATCTGGTTCCTTCTCTTTCTTGGTTCTTTTTATTTTACGTGTTATTCTGAGCATGGGTCACCCCTCAGCTCCCTTCTTACCTTCTCCTAATCATAGTCACAGGAAAATCATAGGAAGAACATCTAGTTTTAATTACATGGAAATACGCAGTAACATCTAGTGGATAATTTTTAATAAATCTCCACTAGGAATTGAGCTGTTTTTGCCCTTACCTTTCCTGATAGCTTCCTCAGATAAGCAGCTCATTTAAAATAAAATGTCTTGGGGGCATTTGGAAACCATCCCTGCCCTCAGCATCTTGGCCAGGCCTTGACTTCCAAGGCTTATCATATGCAAGTTAAGAGTTTAAACTGATGACCTGTTGGAACAGAAGCAGATGGGACAGGGCTTCCAGAGAAAAAGGGCTTAGCCAGCATGAAGGCTGGGGCCTGGGGTCCTCCCTGAGGGTGATGATACAAGTTAGATTCTTTGCTGCTCAAATGAAACAGTGTTTATAGTCTACACCCTGGGCCTCCGCAACAATGGATCTTCAGTCAACAGTAGTATTTGTTAGATGCCTTAAATGTGTATTGTCTGGCAAAATGGCTTCTGCCAAAAGTCAGGATAAGTCGAGGGATATTCTTGGGGGGAATTTAATGCAATGGAGAAGTTTTCAACAAATCACAAAGTGTTGGAAGTAAAGCATTTGTTCATATTAAGACATGAACATTTAAAAATATTTAAAAGTACATTTGTTCAGTTGGCAAGATGTGTTTCAAGCTAATCAGTTGGATCTGAAAAAGTTAATAAAAGGGGTTTTGAGTGGTGAATAGACCCAATCTGAAACACAAGTGACTTTCGGAGTTTGCAAATGCTATCCCTATATTAAGCACCTAGATCACCAGATAACTTCAATTTTGTATCATATTTCTCTGGACCCCCAGAGACTCAACTTTACAGAGTCAGTCTTTAAAAGAGCTTGAGAGGCGGGTGCAGTGGCTCACGCCTGTAATCCCAGCACTTTGGGAGGCCGGGGTGGGCGGATTGCCTGAGGTCAGGAGTTTGAGACCAGCTTGACCAACATGGCAAAATGCCATCTCTACTAAAAATACAAAAATTAGCCGGGCATGGTGGCGCACGCTTGTAATCCCAGTTACTTGGAAGGCTGAGGCAGGAAAATCACTTGAACCCAGGAGGCAGAGGTGGCAGTGAGCTGAGATTGCATCATTGCATTCCAGCCTGGGCAAAAAGAGTGAAATTTCATCTCAAAACAAAACAAAAAAGCTTTGAGATAAGCTGTGGGGGTTGTGGGAGTGGAAGAGAGGCAATATAAGAAAGCTGCTGCTCTCTCTATATCTGTGTTTGTGTGTGTGCATTCAGACCTGCTTCAGCAGTGTTGCTTTCTGCCTCATACCTAAGTATAGTTCAAGGCCAAGAAAAAATTTGTCTAGCCTCCTCTGAGTAGACATCAAGAATGATATAATCTACTATGTTTTGCCTTAGACTTGAGCTTGCTAGCATCTAAAGCTATGATTTGGTCTCCTGCTGTTATCTTTCTTTCGCCAGAGCTTCTTGATATGATTTTCCCCCTTTGAACTTGCTCTTGGTCATACCAAGGTACTGATATATCTGTTCCAATGCTTGCAGTGACCTTACCGTCAAGACTTCACATGCTATCTGTGGTATATAGAGTATAAACATGCTAGGAAGTGCCTGGAGGGATTGCAAGGATTTTGAAACCACTTCTTTTGCTTTAGAACAAAACACATCTAAAACTATGTGCTGTGGAGTACCAGGAGAACCTTCCAGAGGCCCACACAGAAGAGGATCTTTGATTTGGTCACTGGAACTACTCTCAGCACACAATAGTCCTTACCTCCTTTGGCTGCTGCTCTGCTTTTTTGACTCACTTCCTGACCCAGACTTCTGTTTAGAAAGGAATCCTGTATTCCTGGTCCTTTCCCAACAGGCTGCTCTGCCTGCTTGGCTGTTTAAAGATGTGGTGCTTTGTGATTTGCTGCATCTCAGGGCATCTTTGAGGCATTTCTCCTGACCACCCTGCTTGCAGCTGCCAACTTCCTCTCCCTTCCAACAGCTGTTCTGATGTCCTGCTGTCATCCTCTCTGTATACAGCAGACAAGCAGTCTCGCTGCAGCTAGCATCCATCCTGTAAGTGACGGTGGGCTGGCTGCATTCCAGGACATGGGTAGATGGATACGAGAGGACAAGCTTGGGAACCAAATGTTGGCAAGGGAGTGGAATGAACACAAAGCCCTTTGCTAGTGATCATCAAGGAGGGGTGATAGGAACATCTCCCTCAGTTGATGACCTTTGAATTCGCAGTCTCTGGAAGAACTTTGATATCCAGGGAACCTTTGTGAGCTAAAGTCCTCTAAAGGGAATCTTTGTGTGATCGTGTCCTCTAAGGGCACATGTTTTCTTTAAAGACTTGTTGTTCTGCAAACTCAGAAAGGTTTCTGCTAGCTCTAACCAGCCTGTGGCTTCCCAGCAACCTGGACTCAGCCCTTGTATGTTCCAAAAGCAGTGATCATCGAATTAGAGAAGCAAAGAAGCTGATCTGACAGTGCACACAGTTTGTAAGTGTGTGTTAAACCTCACAGTAAGGAAGGTATAAAGCGGAGAAGAAAGATAACAGCTTATACCTCCCTACACCCTCTTTCAGGATGAACTGAGAGTGATGATGTTCCTTTCTTTTCAAAACTGGCACAAGGAAAATTTTGGAGAAGAAACTGGAGGTCATTCCACAAATCCTAAGCTGGGGAACCACATGTGGTGAAAACAGGAATGCAGAGGCTGGATTTCCAGGACATTCTGCAGTGGGAGGTGGAGGGGGCATTGTGGTAGCTTTTGTTTTCAGGAAACAGGAATGAGGAACAGAATGAAAAATGGCGAGACAAATGCAATTGACATTTGTCATTTTTGGCTACCTAGTATATGAACTACCTTTCTGTGTTTGAGAAGTTTCCTCCCCAAAGGCCAGAAAACCCCCTTTACTAGCCCTCCCTGCAGCTCAAGCGTAGGCATGTGCCCTAGGGTGGATCCCTAGATGCATCACCCCAGCTTCTGAACAGGAGCCAGAAGCACAAAGAAGCTGAAACAGGGCAGAAACCATTTGGTGGTAGTGGTGGCCATAGTGCCAACCTTCAGCTCCCTGTGTTCCGTGGGGACTGGAGGGCCTCACGGGTCTGGGTCTATGCTCCCACCTGTTCTCTGGGCCCAGTGTTCTTGAAGAGTTTGTGAGCTGCTTCCTATCCTTTGAAAACAGTGTGTTTTCTGTTTAAGTCAGACATAGTTTCTGTTGCTGGCAAAATGAAAGTTCAGAATAAAACCAGAGCTGCCTCTGACTCTCATCCCACATATTTGAATCAAACTCAGATTTCCTACAACAGCAGGCTTCTGATGCCCAGGCCTCAGTCCTGAGCTCTGGAGGCTACAACCTGGCCTCCTTATAGATGGGGGACCAAATGAAGGAAAGAGGAGAGGGGTGAGGAGAGGACTGGGTGGCAGGGACATATGATCTGGTTAGGGAAAAAAAAACCAAGTGGCAGCACTGAGGGTTTTCAACACAGGGAGGTACTGAGAAGATTGAGGCATGTACAGGGAGGCGGGCATGGTTTGTGACTGTCAGATTCAAAGGCTGGGGTTGAGGGACTCACCCTGAGTTCTGTTTGCCCAGGAGGCCTGACTGGCTGAGGTGGCCAAGCCCAGGGTTAATAGAGAAGAGCATGCTAGTTTTCTAGATGAGGAAGGCAATGTGTTAAAATCTCTCACTTTGGCCATCCCAATGGAGAAAGAAAGAACTCTATGAAAGACCATGTTCTCTTCTTCCCTGTGCGCTGGGGGCTGATATTGATAACTGGGGTTTAGCACATTAAAGAAGAAGTCATGCAACCCCATCTGAAGACTCTGTGCAATTCCCCTTCAGTCAGAGCTGATATACACACATACCTTGAGACCTAAACAATCTCATAGCACCAGATGGTTCCCTAGGAAGCAAATTAATTAGACATTTCTCTAAAGGTATTATAGTCCAGTTGGGGTTAAAAGTTGGAAAAGTTCTTTGTACTTTTCCAAAGTACAAAGGAAGCAAGGCAAAGGAAGCAAGGTTTTATTTGAAGTAGAGAGTGGCTGAAATTATGGCACAATCTGCAGGGCAGGCAACATTCTGGAGTTTCGTTTTAGGCTAAGAATAGGTGCTTGGCTACTCCAGCTACCTTTACAGCCCTCCAATATTTCGAAGAGTGGCCCAGGTATTAGGAAGAGCATGGCAGAGACTTATGAATTTTCTAGAGGTGGACTAATTCATTCATTAATTTATCTACTCATTTGACCAATATTCATTAAACACTTTCTATGCTAGGCACTGTTGTCTGGGCTTTTCTTATCATGGAAATTGAGATTATGCTTTTATTTAATCCACACAATGCCCTGAGAAAAGTCTATTTGTTATCCTTTACAGATGAGGAAACAAGCAACTGTTCAAATAGAGGATCTCAAAAGGGACAGGTGTTGATGATATTGTCAGATCTTCTTCATGGGGAATCTCAGCCTCACATGGTGGAGTTATGACCAATGAGGGGAAAAAAAAATAAGGCTTTCCACGTAATTTCTTGGCAGTCACTGAGGGTCAGGGTTGATTTTGTGTCCCTAAAATGTCACATGAAATTGATAGGTACTTCCAGAGGGGCAGTCTAGCAAGTAAAACAGTAGATGTGGGGCTGTGTGGAGTCTATTGTTGGATGATAATTTTCAAACAATAGGAATATACCAGCTTGTAAAGATTTGCCCACTTAGCTTCAAGTCTGTCTGAATACATTTCCCCCCACTCTGTGAAGAGATGAAGACATACAAATATAACTCTTTTGATGTTCTTAAGTGAAAAACATGATATGGAATAGCAGATAAACATGCACAATTTCTTATCCAGTGAAGAGCTCCAGAAATGTTTTGACTTCATGTAAATGTTATATAAATATGTGCTGGTGGAATTTTTTTCTAAACGAAATACCCTGAAGGACTTGAGTTGTCTCTATACAACTTCTTGCCTGTGGAAAATGCTGACTTCCTGATGACTTTGACTCCCTGTGTTCACCTGAACTTTTGCTTTGGCAGTAGCTTTTCTTAGGGTTTAGTGGCATCACCTGTCCAGTGACAGGACGTGGTGTTCTTCTTGGGACTAATATGTGTTATGGCTCTAGAACCATCAGAATCCACTTTTGCTTTTTCCTACACTCTTCTTTCTATAGAATAAAAGGGAATGGGGATCCCACATGGTGTTCACTGCCTTGGGCATACTGAGATTTCTTTGCAAAAAGAGAAACAGCACCAGCAAGTAAGCATTTTAGCCCATTTTATTTTACTTCTATGATTCGTTGCCACTTAGCAATGTTAATCAATTGATTTGGGACTGGAAATACAGTTCTTATGCAGTTGTCAGCTTTTCTTTGATAAGAACATAACTTTCATCTGATATTTTCCCCCACTTTTCTCCTTGCAAATGTAATATTTGGGTCAGTCCTTGAAAGTGAACTAAGTTCTCATGACCCATGAAAGAACATATTCAAAATGTATACTTTCCTTTATGTCACAGATAAAAATAAGATCATTAATTTATATATACAATTTCCCTATGATTAAAAACATTTTTATTGCAATAATTTATTTTAGATTTATATTAAAGTTGCACGGAAGGTACAAAGAGTTTCTGTATGCCTTTCACTTAGAAACTTTCAGTTTCTTTTAATGTTGTTTAAGGTTAACATCTTACATAATCATGGTTCCCCTTTTCAAAACTGAGAAATTAACACTGGTATTTTGCTAGTAACAACAGAGTTTACTCAGTTGTAAACAGTGTTTTCGTTAATGCCCATTTTTAGTTTCAGAATTCAGTCGGGATACCATAGTTCATTTAGTCAAATGTACTCTACGACTTTATCAAATTCATTTATTAGTTTTAACATTTTTTTGATGGAGTCATTAGAGCTTTCTACATATAAGATCATGTTGTCTGCAAGCAAGAACAGTTTAATTTCTTCCATTCTGATGTGGGTGGTGTTTATTTCTTTCCTTTCTTTCCTTTCCCTGATTGCTCAAGCTAGGAGTTTCAGTACTATGTGGAATAGAAGTGGCAAGAGTAGAGATCCTTGTCTGCAACCTCTATCTCCCGGGTTCAAGTTATTCTCTTGCCTCAGCTTCCCAAGTAGCTGGGACTACAGGCATGTGCCACCATGCCCAGCTAAGTTTTGCATTTTTAGTAGAAATGGGGTTTTACCATGTTGGCCTCAAACTCCTGATTTCAGGTGATCCACCTACCTCAGCCTCCCAAGGTATTGGATTACAAGTATGAACCACCATGCCCAGTCAGTTTGATATTTTTAATGTGTTGTTGAATTCAGTTTGCTAGCATTTTTTTTTTTGAGGACTTTTGCACCTATGTTCATCAGGGAAAATGGCCTGTAATTTTCTTTTCTTGTAGTATCTTTGTCTGACTTTGATATCAGGGTAATGCTGGCCTTGTATAATAAGTTAGGAAGTATTTCCTTCTCTTCAGTTTTGGGAAAAGTTTGAGAAGGATTGGTGTTAGTTATTCTTTAAATGTTTTGTAGAACTTAGCAGTGAAGTTCTACAGAAAAAAAAAGTTCTATTAAAAAAAGAAAGAACTTAGCAGTGAAGCCATCCAATCCTGGGCTTTCCTTTGATGGGAAACTTTTTATTACTGATTAAATTCTCTTACCCATTATTGCTTCGTTCAGATTTCCTATTTCTTCATGATTCATCCTTGATAGCCTGTATGCATCTAGGAATTTGTTTTTTCTAGGTTTTCCGATTGGTCAGTGTATAATTATTGTAATACTCTCTTACGGTTCTTTGTATTTCTGTGATATTAGTTGTAATGTTTACTTTTCCATTTACAATTTTGAGTCTTCTATTCTTAGTCTATCTAAAAGTTTGTCAATGCCTTGTTTTCAAAAAAACCAATCCTTAGTTTCATTGATCTTTTCTGTTGTTTTTCTAGTCTCTATTTCATTTATTTCTGTTGTGATCTTTAGTATTTCCTTTCTTCTAACTTTGAGCTTAGTTTGTTCTTCTTTGTCTAGTTTCTTGAGGTGTAACGTTAGCTTGCTTACGTGGACTTTTTTGATGTAGGTATTTACTGCTATAAACTTCCCTCTTAAAACTGGTTTTGCTGCATCCTGTAAGTTTTGCTATGTTGTATATCTGTTTTCGTTTCAAATGCAATGTTTTTTCATTTCTTTTAAAATTTCTTCTTCAATCCATTCATTATTTAGGATAATGTTGTTCAATTTCTATGTATTTTTGCATTTCCCAGAATTTCTCCTGTCACTGATATGTACTTTTCTACTATTGTTGCAAAAAATTATACTTGATATGATTTCAATCTTCTTACATTTGTTAAGACTTGTTTTGTGGCTTAACATATGATCTATCTTAGAGCATATTCCATGTGTCCTTGAGAGGAATATGTATTATGCTGCAGTCATATGAAATGTTCTATATGTCTATTAGTTTTATGTGGTCTAAGGTATAGTTTACATCTGATATGCCTGAATGATGAGGCCATTGCTTAAAATGGGGTGTCAAAGTCCCCCACTGTTATTATATTACAGTCTTTCTCTTTCTTCAGATCTATTAATACTTGCTTTATATAGTTAGGTATTCTGATGTTGGGTGCATTTATATTTACAACTGTATATTGTCTTATAAATTGACCTCTTTATTATTACATAATGAAATTTCTTGTTTCATTTTATAGTTTTTTACTTTAAAGTCTATTTTATCTGATACAAGTATGGCCAACCTGGTCTCTTTTGGGTTCCAGTTGCATGGAATGTCTTTTTTTCATTTCTTTACATCTTTGGTGTGTCCATAAAAGTGAAGTGAGTGCTTTGTAAGCAGCATGTAGTTGGTTTCTGTTTTTATCCATTTAGCTATTCTGTGTCTTTTAATTGGAGAATTTAATTCATTTACATTATACTTAGTATGCAAGTATATGCTACTGCCATTTTGTTAATCTTTTTGTGTGTTTTGTTGATCCTTGTTTGTTTCTTCCTCTCTTGCTGTCTTCCTTTATGACTAGGTGAGTTTCACTAGGAGTATACACTGATTCCTTACTTTTTATTGTTTGTGTTTCTACTAGAGTTTTGCTTTCTGGTTATGTAAGGCTTACATAAAACATGTCGTAGTTAAAACTGGCTGTTTTGAGGCAATAACTTAACTTTGATTGCATAAACACATTTTACACTTTTATTCAACCCTCCTCAATTCTTTTGTTGTCACAATTTATATCTTTTAATATTGTGTATACCTTAACAAATTATTGTAGTGACAGTTATTTTAAATATTATTGTCTTTTAATCTTCATACTAAAGATATAAATGATTTGTACATCTCTGTTACAGTGTAAGAGTATTCTAAATTTGTTTTTTTTTTTCTTTTCTTTTTTGAGACAAAGTCTCATGCTGTTTCCCAGGCTGGAGTATAGCAGCACAATCTCTGCTTACTGAAAGCTCTGCCTCCCAGGTTCAAGTGATCCTCCTGCTTCCTCAGCACCTGCCAATAGCTGGAATTACAGGTGCATATCACCATGCCTGGCTAATTTTTGTGTTTTTAGTAGAGATAGGGTTTTGCCATGTTGGCCAGGCTGGTCTCAAACTCCTGATCTCAGGTGATCCACCTGCCTCAGCCTCCCAAAGTGCTGGGATTACAAGTGTGAGCCACTGCATCCATCAGGTTATTTCTTTTACCAGTGAACTTTGTACTTTCATATTTTTTGTGTTACTTACTCACATTCTTTCAGCTTGAAGAACTCCCTTTAGCATTTCTGGCAAGATGAGTCCAATGGTAATGAATTCCCTCAGCTCTTGTTTGTCTAGGAAAGTGTTTGTCACTCCTCCTTTCCTAAAGGACAGTTTTGCCAGTTAAAGTATTCTTGCTTGAGAGGATATCCCCCTCCCCTCACCTATCCAGCATTTTATATATATACCATTTACTCTCTCCTGGCCTATAAGGTTTCTGCTGAGAAGTCTGCTAGCCTTATTGGAACTCCTTATATGTGATATGCTTCTTTTCTCTTGCAGCTTTCAGGATCCTCTCTTTGTCTTTCATTTTTGGTAATTTGATTATTATGTCTTGGTGTAGTCTGCAATTTTGTTCATATTGAATCTGATTAAAACACTTTGACCTTCCAGTGTCTAGATATTTCTGTCTTTCCCCAGATTTGGAAAGTTTTTTGCTATTATCTTTTTAAATCAGCTTTCTGGCCCTTTGTCTTTCTCTTCTACTTTTTGAACTCCTATAATTTGAAACTTTGCTCTTTTGATGCTCTCCCATAAATTCCATAAGCTTTCTCTATTCCCCTTCTTTCTTTTTCCTTTTGTTTCTCTGACTGGGTAATTTCAAATGTCCCATCTTTGAGCTCACTGACTCTTTCTTCTGCTTGATTGAGTCTGTTATTGCAGCTCTCTAGGTCAGGAATTTTCCAGGTCAGTTATTGTGTTTCATTAGTTTTAGATTTTTTTTATAGTTTCTATGTCTGTTAAACTTCAAATTTTGTTCATATATTGTTTTTTTGATGTTTAGTTGTCTATCTGTATTCCTGTGTAGCTCACTGAACTTCTTAAAGATGATTACTTTGAACTCTTTGTCAGACAATTTATAAATCTCTGTTTCTTTAGGGTCAGTTTGCTGGTGCATTATTTTCGTCCTTTGGTGGTGTCATGTTTCCCTGATTGTTCTTGATCATTCTGGTTATATGCTGGTGTCTGTGGAGACTAGAAAACTCCTCACCAATCAGTCTGTCCAGAGATTCTGGGTAGGGCAGGACATGTTCTGCAGCTGGGCTTTTGCTGGAATCTTCAGGCGAGTTAACCTAGGTGCCTTTGTTAGCAAGTGTGTGGGCCTGGTATCTAGGTCTGTAGGGTTGGGCTTGGAGCCTAGATCCACTGGGATGTATCTCTTGATTGAGTCTGCAGGGGTGGGCCTGGAACCTATAGGGGCCAGCCTGAACTCTGGCTATGTAGGGGTCAGCCTGAAACCTAAGTATACAGATGCCTGCCTGAAGCTTCGGCATATGGGGTCATGCCCAGGGCTGGGGGTGGTTTGGAACATGGGCAACTGGGGATGTCCTGGCTCTGGGGTGTTCAGATCAGAATCTGAGTCTGTGAGGGCTGGCCTGCTACTAGAGTTTTCCTGGGATGGGGCCGCTGTGGTAGGGCCACTGTGGTGGGCCCAGGGCATCTGGGCCCAGCCCATTCCTGCATCCAGTCTGGAACCTAGAGCACTGGGGTTAGCCTGGTAGTTGGGGAGGCTTAGAGGCTCAGTCTCTGAGTACTGACATGAAGTCTGGGGCTATGAGGACCTGCCCAGCACTGGATTTTACTGGAGCAGGCCGTGTTGGGGTCCAAGGCATGTCTAATGCTCACTTCCCTCTATTTCTTCCAGATATCTCAATTCACATTGTGCTACCTGGATAGGGAAGGGCTGATGTGTGTAGTGTATAACTGTCTTTCTTATCCTCTTCAACGCATTGTTTCTTATTTCTGTGTTATACCCAGCTCTTAATTTTCATAGCTCTGTGAAGGTATTTTTATGCATGTTTAGTTATTCAAATTCATGTTTCTGTGGAGGAATGAGTGCTGGAAAGTCCTATGCTGCCATTTTACTGATGTCTAGACTCTGTTTAGTTTTCGAAATTACTGATGTGGTTTGATTTATTTTTAAATTTTAATTTGTGAGATTTTTATGTACACATACTGCTTTTTTCTTCTTTCTTGCTAAGTAAATTTATTAGGGTTTTCTTATTTTGTCTTTTCTCTCTGCTAGTTTAGAAGTTCTCTTTTTCCATTCTTACAATATTACTCATTAAAAAAATGCACATTTGTCTTAAAGTCTAAAGTTAATATTGCTACCCTCTTCCTGAGAGTTAAACTCTTTACTAATCCGCATCTTCCATATTATTGTTGTCTAATAAAGTAGTTGCACCTTGTTTTCAACCCTCTCAAATCAGCCCTTATTTTTATTGTTTAACAGTCAATGCTGATTTCTATATACTTACAATGATGAATGTATTAATTTGTCATTATTCCCAGCGTTTTCCTTGGTTCTTAAAAAAGCGCATCCATTAGTGTTTCCTTCAGAATATGTTCTCAAACTTTGTTTGAAAACATTCATTTTTCTTCAGTCTTGAATGATAAATATAGTATTTTTGATCGTTATATTTCATTAATATTTTGAAGATATTTTTATATTATCTTCTCTCCTTTGATGTTGCTGATAGAAAATCCATTTTTATTTTAATTATTTTTAAGGTAGGAAATCTCTCTTTTCCTTCTGGTTGCTTTGAAGATATTCTTTTCTGTTTGACACATCTAAATGTGAATGTATTTGTATTTATCCTATTCACGACCTATGCTTCTTCAAACTGAGGATATATCTCTTTAACCATTTCGAAAAATTCTCAAATATATTATTTTCAGGCCAGGTGTGGTGGCTCACGCCTGTAATTCTAGCACTTTGGAAGGCCGAGGCAGGTGGATCACTTTAGTTTGAGACCAGCCTGGCCAACATGGTGAAACCCTGTCTCTATTAAAAATAGAAAAATTAGCCAGGTATGGTGGCGGGTGCCTGTAATTCCAGCTGCTGAGGAAGCTAAGGCAGAAGATTGCTTGAACCTGGGAGGTGGAGGTTGCAGTGAGCTGAGATTATGCCACTGCACTCTAGCCTGGAAGGCAGAGTGAGATGATGTCTGTCTGTCTTTCTCTCTCTCTCTCTCTCTCTCTCTCTCTCTATATATATATATATATATGTGTGTGTGTGTGTGTGTGTGTGTGTGTGTGTGTGTGTGTAATATATATAGCATATATATTATACATATATATAATTCTATCCACAACTCTTATTTCATACATATTGAGTGTTTTAAGTCTTGTCTTCATTTATTTTAATATTCTTTTGTATTTTGAACATCTTTATCTCTCTGCTTCATTTTGCATAATTTCCTCAGATTTATCCATCACTTCACCAGTTTTTTCTTCAGTTTGTCTAATCTGCCTGCTGTTTAATCTTCCCATAAATGTTTTTAATTTGTTTCAAAGCCTTTTCCTGTATAGAAGTGGTATTTGGTTTTTTTCCACATCTTTCTATTCTTTGTACATAGTATTCTTCTTTAAAGGTTCTCTTTATTTTTTTAAATCACCATCATAATTTTAAACATATCTATTTTATATTTTCTTTCAGAATTTTCTATTATCTTCAGAAATACTAATGCTAATACTTGTGTTTGTTGTATCTCCTTATGCTATGTGCTTTGTAGTGAACTCTATCCTCATATAGTTTAATTTCTTTTCATTATGAGTGCATCTTTATCAGTGGGGTGTGTGTGTGTGTGTGTGTGTGTGTGTGTGTGTGTGTGTAGAAATTCAACATGCCTGGGTTGTAAAAAATATTGCTACAAAGAGTATCCGTTGTTCAGGATTCCTTTGAACAGTAATTTCTCATAGAAGTTCTTCTCCCCTAGAGCCTTAGGAAATTTTATCTCAAATCCTTTAGATTAGGGGATGTAGCCCTTTTGGTCAGTCTTTCAAAGAAAAGGCAGTTTTTCCAGGGTTGGAGGACTTCAGTTCTATATTTCCATCCCATGACCCCATTTAATCCTATCTGGACATTAACACTCCCTTCTGCCATTCTATGTGAGAGCATGGCAGCCACTGCTGATGACTCAAGCTATAAGTTCCTCTTTTGTTTCTGGCTGAAGACCTGACTTTTCTTTTTTTCATTCAACTAGTTAATATTTTGTATATATTTTTCTGACCTGTTCATACATTTATAGCTGAAGAAGGGTAGCTACTATCTCAATGTGTATATTATGGAAACTGAAAATTCCCTAATTACATTTGCATGAATCTTACCTCTCTTTGTACCTATTGTTCAGACTATTCCTAAAATCTGTAAACCTTTGAGAAGTCTTTTTGGGTTTTTCAAAATATTGTTTTTCAGATAAACAGCCAACATTCTATCTACTTGACTAGAGTCTAAGCACTCTACGTATTCCATGTGATCTTCACAAAATTCTGTAAGTTAATTCATATAATTGCTATCTTGATTTTCAGATGAAAACAATGAGACATTATGAAGATACACTTTTTCAGGGTCACACAGCTATTGAGTAATGGGTGCCAGGATTTAAATCCATGTCTGTCTGTTGCCAGAGTGTATGATCTTAACCATGGAACTCTATTTTTCCTGGTTTCCTGTTGCCTTGGTAGATTGATTGTAAACTTCTGAAGTGCTTCGATGATGACAGGAAAAAGCCACTAGGAAAGTTTCTTACTCATGAGGACAGGATAACTGGAGCTGAGCACACTGCAAGCCCATTGGCAAGATGAATATGAACTTCAACTTCAGTTCCACTTTATTTAATCCACACCAGTTAGCAAAGTTCAAAGCAAGCTCAGATACTCTTTTTAGGTGGGATTGAAGATGACACTAGAAGAAACCTCAAAGAACTTATGCCCTTTTATAAGCACTCATTTCCAAGTAAGTGTTTAGGCACAACAGAGAAGCCAGCTTAGAAATTCTTGGGATGTGATACATTTATTGGAAAAGTAATTTGGAAAATGTTTAGTGTATTAATAGTCATGCTACTTGCCAACTAGGCACTGAACATGGTTTTTGTTCAATTGCATTCTAGTTTTCCATTCATCTGAGATGTTTCTGGGGGAAATAAACATGTATAGCTCTCCACTTTGTGAGAACACAATAGAAAACAAGAAAACGTCTGTGTATCAGTTTGTAATGATGAGAACATGTAGCAAATCACCACAAAAATATTACCATGGCATCAAAGGAATAAACATTACTTATTATTTTTAACACTATGAGTATTGTCCTTTTCTACCATTACAGAACTTTTTCTTTTCTTTTCCCTGAATAATGCACATAAATCTTTCTTCTTTGCTTTAGCCTGTTTCTAAGACATTACTATTAAGATAAAAATTTATTAGTTTCACAAAAGCATAGGAGGCAGAGAATTAAGCATTTAGACTTAATTTTATTTATGTTCTAAAACCCAAATATTCTCTGGTTATTATAGCTATTATGAACTGAATTGATTTTCCCCACCCCCAAATTCACATGTTGAAGCCCTAACACCCAAAGTGACTACATATAGAGATTGGGTCTTTAAGGAGGTAAGTATGGTTAAATGAGGTCAGAAATGTAGGGTCCCAATAAAACAGGACTGATATCCTTATAAGAAGAGAAAGATACTGGGAATACATGTACAGTGGTAAGGCTCTGTGAGGGCACAGTGAGAAAGTGGTCATCTACAAGGCAAGGAGAGAAGTCTCACCAGAAACCAACTCTGCTGGCACCTTGATCTTGGAATTACAGCATCCAGAACTGTGGGGAAATAAGTTTCTTTGCTGCTACCAATTTGTGGTATTTTGTTATGGCAGCTCTAGCTAACTAATACAAGCACCTTTCCTTTTTACCATAAATTATTTGAAAACTTAATGTATAATATTCTATCTAAGCAAACTACAATTCAAGTAAGTATATTAGTCCATTTTCACACTGCTGTAAAGATAGTACCCGAGACTGGGTAATTTATAAACAAAAGGGGTTTAATTGACTCACAGTTCCACATGGCTGGAGAGGCCTCGGGAAACTTACAATCAGGGCGAAAGGCAAAAGGGAAGCAAGGCATGTCTCCTTAGCAGGAGAAAGAGAGTACAAGGGAAACTGCCACTTTTAAAACCGTCAGATCTCTTGAGAACTCCCTCACTGTCACAAGAACATTATGAGGGAAACTGCCCCCATGATCCAAGCACCTCTCACCATTCCCTCTCTTGACAGGTGGGGCTTATGATTGAGGTGAGATTTGGGTGGGGATACAGAGGCAAACCATATCACCAAGTAAACACTGAAAACAAACAAACTGCCATCAATTAGCCTGAACTATATATACTGTGAGGAAATTTACATTATTGTGACATAGAACATATCAACATGTAGCCAGATATGTTCAAAAGCACTAAATTATTTCTCAGATTTTAAAGTTACATGGAAAATTTTCACACAGCAAGTATTCTGAAAGGATGAAAACTAGAAACTTAAGAAATTTTTATTTATGAACATTAAACTAATTGTTTAATAAGTCACTGAGAATTTAACAAATGTAAGATTTCTTAAAAATAAGTAGATGTTCTCTTCTTCATTTACGGCCTAGTCCAGTGGACAAATGAAGAGAGCTGCTTTTAAGTGCATATATTTTGAATAGAAACTATATGAGCAAGAATCTGACTTCTAGCCAGTCTTTGGTCATAGATGTCAGGCCTAACATATGTAGAGACATTTACAGCTCCCCTTCAAATGAGAGTCATTAAGATTCTGTTGATTTGACTTACCGCTAAGGAAGTTTCTTCACCAGAGGTCAACACTTGTGTGTTATTCAGAAACACAAGCCATTTCTACCCAAAAAGTGTGATTTGCTTTGCATTGAATAAAGCTAGGAAGAGAAAAACTCCAGTTTCTTTGTTCTAAGACCGGAACTGGATTTGAATGGACTTGAATGCTGGTGCTGTGTAGCTAGAATAGAATATATGCCAGTAGCCCACATTAGTAAACTGTCTCTGGTGAAGATGCTTTTCCAGGTGGAAACATATTTTCATGAAGAAGGAAATGTTTTTCTTTCTGTAAAGGATAGAAAGACTATCTTAAAAATTTTCTTAAGGTTCAGCTTGCTTTTCCCTCTTTTCTCTGTGTACTATCTGATGCTCTGTTGCAGAGGCTCCTGGGTAAACTTTGGTCCATCATAAACACTCTCCTGCCACTTCTCATTTGCTCTTCACCTCGTGATACCTCTAGTGCTTCTTCATTTTCTCCCTGGAAGCTGGCTCTCAGAAGCTGTCATGTTTTTCTTTACTGCTTGTTGGACACCTACAAGATACTCCTGGGCTAATAATTTACAAGACCAAATACCATAATCCTTTACTCCAAGGGCTAATGGTTTATGTCTAATGACCTCAAAGGCCTGAGCCAATTGGAGGGAAAATGATATTCATGTTCTTCTGGAGTGTTTATACTCTCCAGGGCACTGACTAGTCCATTGACATGGTCTACATTTTTCCCCTCTAAATAGTTGACAATGCAGCACAGAGATTTGGTGATAGAGCCAGATCTACCTTAGAGGAGGCTATCTTTTACTCTGAGAAAGACTCTTTTTGTTTTTTTGTGTGGCACATTTTCTATAGAAGAGAGGGCTTTGAACACAAGTCCTAAATAAACCTAGACAACAATTCCTATACAATAAGTAGAAATTATATTCTCTGTCAACATTCATGCATAATGAGGCAGATATGTGGTATGACTTTGTAAGTGATTTTAAAACTACCTAAACAAATGTACTAATCCCCCTAAACATGCTGCTCCACTGTCCCAGGGCCTGAATTTCCACCATGAGTTAGCTTAGGAAACAGACTGGATAATGAGGAACCAGGTCACACTAGGATGTTTTGGACAGTTAGCCTGATCAGAAAGTAGTGAGTTGATGCTTTTTTGTTTTTGGAGGTGGAGTTCATTTGAGCAGAAAGTTGGTAGGCAGGTAAGTGGTAAAGAGTAAGGAAAGACACAAAAGGGAAGAAGAAACGATGTCAACAGGCTAGAGTAAGATCTTTCAAAAGCTTAAATGCCGGAAATAAATGTAAAAATAATATTTAACTGTAAAACATGAAATATTAAAATAGCTTTTTAAAAAACATGTATATATTCGGATTGCAGCATTCTGGAAAGTACATCTGAATTGAATAAACTTTTCTCCTTTTCACTGGCCCTCCCTTGCTGATACCCTCACCCAGGTCTGGGTTTGCGTAGTGGGCATTCATGAAGGGAAGTATGTCTGCTGTTGTACGGATCACAATGTAGGGCTATAAAGGCTGTGCAGTGTATAACTCCGGGGAGTCCCATTCACAAGGTCTATGATATGTACGGCTGCCCATGGAGTCATGCAACATGGAGGCCCTGGGATTCAGGCTCTGATTAAGATTGACTGTGCTGAACAAAGCGTAGTCAGAAGACTCTGCACTGTAATCACTAGAGCATTTGTTAAAATGCAGATTCCTACAGCATTAGACTGGGTGGGGGTAAAGAAGAGCTAGAATTTCAGTATTACGATAGATTCCTGAGCTCACTGGCAGCACATGGTAACTACTTTTAGGTGAAGTTATTACCTGCTGCTTCCCCTTTCCTGCAGGAAAGCTCCAAGTTAGAGAGGCCTGAACTTCTGCTCTGGGGACCAGTTCTGGCATGGCCTGCTCCAGCAACTGGTCAGCTACCTGTAGCCATTTCATATTCTGACCTAAGCCAAAAAAGCATAGACCCCGTGTCAAAGAGCTGTATCAGGATCTCTGGAGGACAAGGTTTCAAGATCTGGGCCTCAATTCCAGTTTTGCCACTGAAATAGTCTGGATATCTTTCCCCTCAAAATTTCATGTTGACATTCGATCCCAGTGTTAGAGTTGGGGCCTAGTGAGAGGTGTTTGGGTCATTGGTGCAGGTATCTCGTGAAGGACTTGGTGACCTCCCCCTGGTAATGAGTGAGTTCTCACTTTATTAGTTCCTGTGAAATCAGATTGTTTAATAGAGCCTGGCCTCACCTTCCCCTGTTCCTCTTTCTCCCTCTCTTGCCATGTGACATGCCTGTTCCCCTTATGCCTTCCACCATGATTGGAAGCTTCCTGGGGTCCCTCACCAAAAGCAGATGCTGGTACCATGCCTGCAGAACAACGAGCCAAATAAACCTCTTTTCTTTGTAAATTACCCTGCCCCAAGTATTCCTTTATAGAAATGCAAACTGGCTAAAACACCTAATAACTAACTGTGTGATACTATATAAATTCATACAATTTCTCTGAACATGTTTTCTTGTGTGTTTGATTGGAGTGTAAGTCAGAACGTATCTTCCAAACCTTGATCTGAAACCCCTCTGTTTTTTAAGTTATGATGGTGAAAAAAGTACATCCCATAGGTCCAAAATTCAGAAACTCCTGGGTCCAAATGTGTTTTGAAATTCAGAATCTGTTGGGGTTTTTTGAAATGTGATATAATGCATATATATTATGGAATACCTTTAGCAGAGTCTGAGCAGGATCTATAATAAAATGTGTTAATTATTTCTATAGCAAAATATGTGAATATTTGTGTTAATGTGATAAAACTATAGATAGTCTTCAGTCAGGCTTTGCTGCCAATTAGATGTGTCTAAAACTTCAAAAATCCTTATGGATTTTAGAACACTTTAATTTGGGAATTTTAGGATAAAGAATTGTGGACTGGTACTAATGCCAGCTCTTACATCTTAGCTAAAGCTTGTGCTTTTGGTACGATACACACTTGTGAAGTTTGAGGAGGGAGTGTTGAAGTAGATAGAATACAGATGCCATTGGGCCACAACATCATGGTTAGAGAACGATACTGCAGCTGAAGTTCACAAGCCCTGCCTTGCCTATAATTGACTGCGGCGTTGGGCAAGTCTATTAACCTCTTTGTGCCTCGCTTCCTCCCACCTGTAAGTCATACAGGAGTTATGAAATAATCTATCATATTTTAGGCACCTAGAAGACTGCTTAGCACTCAACAGGTGTCAGTTTTCATTATCCTAGGAATTCAGTTAACTTGTTTTATTTGCTTATTTGTATGTGGAGGGTGGGGCCAGTGAGATGAGAGCTAGAAAATGAGAGATTACTATTTGACAGAGGGCACTTGTCAAACTGTTCTCCTTGTATTTGTCCTCCAGTCCTGCTCCAGATAATACTGTTTGGTAGCTCCCCTTTCTACCCATCTCCATGCTTGACTTCATCTATAAAATTGGACATGTCATCCTACTTACTGATAAGATTATGTAAAGAAAACAGATTAAATTTTTTAGAAAGGGAATTATTATTTCCTTGAAAGGTAAATCTGTATTTATGCCACTAATTTTAGTCTTTATGGGTTGCTGGAAAAATTAAGCAAAGTAGGGGCCTGAAAGACTTGCCTTATACTTAAACTATGTGTCTAATCCAAATGAATCCAGATTAAACAATAACAAAATGAAATGGAGTGAGTTTCCATGAACTTACTCATCTTCCCTACAGCCTAGGAAGCTGCATATAATTTTAAAGCTCACAACCCAGAGGTTTGTCCCCACTCCTGGTCCTAAGTTTTATATTTGACTCATGTGGCCACTGTAGACAAATAACTGATTCTAGAATCAAAACTCAGCAAGAGCAGAATATAAATCAGCTCCAAACCAGAGCTCTGGGTGGAAGCTTCAAGCTAGGCTGAGTAGCATGTAAGCATTGAACATGGTTTTAGTTTCATTGAGAGGGTGTTTCTTCTCAATCTGATATTTTTGTAATGAAAGTCATTTCTTTTTTCCTTCCTTACAGAAATGCAGTTCTCAAGTTAAGTGACTGGTAAACACCACAGTAACAGATGTTTTAATTTACATACATACTACAATCTAACGCTTCACTTCTGCTACCTAGAATCCAGTCATTTGCTGGAGTCTTCCAAATTTATTTTTCTTAAAAAAAAAAAAAAAAAGAAGACATGAAAAGTATAATTGCCACTGAATGGGTATTATTCTACCTGGAGAATAAGGATTGATAAAGGAAGAGATGAAAAAGAGTTTTCTGTTTTTTCTTTTCATTAGTAAATTCCAAAAAACTTGCTTACCTTCTCATCACTGCCAGGCATGACAAGACCTTTGAAATGAAAAAAATTCTTTCTGTGGTTTCAGATCAGCCATTTTTAACTCTCCTTTGCTGACTAACTTAATTAGATTTTCCTTAAAAAGTATTGCTCTGGGCTAAATATTTGTATGCCAAATGTCAGCCTTCAGCATATTTTCACTATGAAATTATTAACCTCTGAGAAACTTAATAGAATTTTAATTATACTGATGCTATTGGGAACTACTATAATAGGCTTTGATCCCCTTTTCTGTCTGTAACTTCCCTGGGTTTGATTTACATTTATTTTAACCAAGATCATTAATTCATAACCTTTTGAACCGCACCCACAAGAAACCACAGTCACAACGTAAAGAATCTCTCATTCAATGATTTTTAAACACTCTATAAATACATTACAAACTCTTAATTACCTACAAAATTAATTTATCCACTATTGAAAGGTATTTCCTAATGAGGTAGAAAATCACCAAATCGCCATTTTCTAGGATACTTGGGCAGGCAACAATGAAAGACAGCAGTAATTTTGATTATGAAAAACAATGTTTGCTTTTTTAAATGACCACAGCTAAGCAAATCTGCTAGTGAAACTCCACTAAAAAGTTGCTTGCTCCTGGGTAAACCAGTTAGCTTAGATCTCTATCACAAAGGTATCTTTTGGGTCTAACAAGTGACCATAGAGGTAAAGTACTTCTTTACATCCTTCCAACTCTAGGATTGGGTTGTACAGATCTTGTAGAAAAAGCAAAGCTGTATAAAACCACTTGTAGTTCTTGTAGTTAGAACTGTTCCTAACCCCTTTAAGAAAGAGGGGCCTGGCCAGACGTGGTGGCTCATGCCTGTAATCCCAGCACATTGGGAGGCCGAGGTGGGTGGAACATGAGGTCAGGAGTTCGAGACCAGCCTGGCCAACATGGTGAAACCTCATATCTACTAGAAATACAAAAATTAGCAAGGCATGGTGGCATGTACCTTGTAATCCAAGCTACTCAGAAGGTTGAGGTGGGGGAATTGCTTGAACCTGGGAGGCGAAGGTTGCCATGAGCCAAGATCATACCATTGCACTCCAGCCTGGGAGTCTGGGCCATAGAGTGCGACTCTACTAAATAAAAATAAAAAATAAAAAATAAATAAATAGAGAAAGACAGATGGGTAGGACTGGATGCGGTGGCTCATGACTGTAATCTCAGCACTTTGGGAGGCCGAGGTTGGTGGGTCACTTGAGTTCAGGAGTTCAAGACTAGCCTGGCCAACATGGTGAAACCCCATCTTTACTAAAAATACAAAAATTAGCCAGGCGTGGTGATGTGCACCCATAATCCTAGCTACTCAGGAAGCTGAAGTGGGAGAATCACTTGAACTTGGGAAGCCAAGGTTGTAGTGAGCCGAGATCACTCATGGGAGGCAGAGCAAATCTCTCTTAAAAAAAAAAGATGGGTTTTTGCCATGTTTTATAAAAATCTTTGTGGTAGTACCATCATGATATATTTTTGTCAAAAGTGTTAAACCTGAGTTTTGCCAAACTAAGACTGAGCTTTTCAGTTTATAAAAAATATAGGAGCCAGGCATCGTGGTGTGTGCCTGTAGTCTCAGCTGCTTGGGAGGCTCAGGTGGGGACACCTTGAGTCAGAAGTTTAAGGCTGTAGTGAGCTGTGATCCTGCCACTGACTCCAGCCTGGGTAACAGTAAGACCCTATCTCAAAAAAAAAAAAAATCAGATTAGCCAAAAACAATGCACAAAACCCCTTTTTTTTTTTTTTTTTTTGGATTTAAGTCCAAAATATTAACTGTAGAATTAAATTTGGTGCTGGTGGTAGGGAACCATTGGGAAAATCTGAATATGAACTAGACATCAGAGTCTAGTAAGGATAAAATGCTATGATGTCTAGAATTTGCTTTAAACAGCTTGAACAATTTGCTAGCAAATATGGCAAAATATGAACGTCAGTTTAATCTAAATTGGGCATACAGGGATTCTAGTGATTGTTTGAAAAATCACTCTAGTGATTGTTTGAAAATTTTCTTAATAAAAATAAAATAACAAATGAAAGAAATATGTGAAAGAAAAGAAAATCTACAGCTTTCTTCAGAGACATTCTTTAATTTCTTTATAGACAGAATGTGTTTGTCTAGATAACCTAACTTTCATGCTTATTTCCTTTAATTCTGCTTCTCATGAAGATATAGAACAAGTAGGATTATACTTTGTGTTCTTGAAATAAGTAGTCCATTGACCCCTGAATTTCCTTGAGCCCTTTCAGGAAATCTCTGAGGCCAAAACTCTTTGTTAGCTCTGGTCATTTAAAAAAGTAAGAGTAAAATGTTATTTGCTTTTTTATTGTATGGAATTTGCATTGATAGTGCGAAACAATAGTGGCAAATTGCTGTTTGACAGTGTTAAAATACGTTTCTCAAATAATATGTTCAGATATTATGGTCATAATTAGCAGTTTTTTAAACTAGAGAAAACACTTTTGTATTATTTGTAAATAAAATTAAATAGTATTCTTTAAAGGAGAGGAAATCTGCTGGTATCTGAACATGAGGGAGAGGCTGAGGGGGAGATATGTTTCTAAACCATTTGAGAATAAATTACATGTGTCATGGTCCTTTACTCCTAAATACTTCAATATGTAATTCCCATGAATATTCTTTCACAATTATAGTACGTTCGTCAATGTTTGTAAATTTAACTTTAATTATAATATTTTAAACTAATCTCTCTCATTCTAATTTTATCAAATGAATAATAATGGTCTTTGAAATATTTTTCCCCAGTCTAAGATCAGTGTTACATTTAATTGTCATGTCTCTTTAGCTTCCTTTAATCTGGAGCATTTTGATGGATTTATTTGTATTTTATGACACTTTTGAAGAATGTATCTCCTCCTTTAATTAAACATTCCTCATTTTCAGTTTATCTGATGTTTGATATTGTGTCCTCAGGGTATCACATCTGGTGGTATCTGCTGTCCATCTGACTTTCATTGGTGATGTGAATTTTGATCTCATTAAGATGTTGTCTGATTCTTCACTGTAATAATTACTGTTTTCCCTTGCAGTAAATGAGGAACCTGTGTGGAGACCATCTAAGACCATGTAAATATCCTTCAAAATTTCCCTCTAGATTTAATATCCATTGATGAATCTTGCCTGATCCAACCTTTCAAAAATAGCTTTCTTAAGGTATAATCTACATGCCATAGAATTCATTTTTTGTACATGTCCAATCAATTAACTTTAGTGCATTTACAGAGTTGTAAAACCATCACCACAATCTAATTGTAGAACATTTCTATCATCCCAAAAAGAGATCTTGTGCCCATTTGCCCACTATTCCTTATCACATTTTCTAGTTTCTTAAGGTAGAAAGTTAGATTATTGATTCAAAAGCTTTCTTCCTTGTAATGCAGGCATTTATAGCTATAAATTTCCCTCTGAAGACTGTGTTAGCTATATCCCATACATTTGGTATGTTGTGATTTTTACTCAGTTAAAAATATTTTCTGATTTCCCTTGTTCTTTATTTTTGATCCATGAGTTACTTAGACATGTGTTGTTTAATTTCCATGTATTTGTGGATTCCCCAAATTTGCTGTGGTGTTGATTTGCAATTTCATTTCATTGTGCTCAGAAAACATTCTTTGTATAGTTTCAATCCTTTTAAACTGAGGCTTGCTCTTACAACCTATCCTATGGTCTATCCTGGAAAATGTTCCAGATTTGAGAAGGATTTGTTTTCTGTTGCTGTGGATGGGAGGTTCTGCAGATGTCATTTAGGTCAGTTGGTTATTAGTGCTGTTTTAGTCTATTATACACTTCCTAATTTTGCATCTAGTTGTTCTACCCATTATCAAGAGTAGTACATTGAAATCTCCAACTATTACTGTAGAATTGTCTGTCTCCCTTTAATTCTGTCAGTTTTTGCTTCATTTTGGAGCTCTGTTGTCAGGCAAATATATATGTTTCTTGTAATATCTTCTCAGTGAATTGACTTTGTTTTAAGATGCTGCTCTGTGTCTCTAATAACGGTTTTGGTCTTAGCCTATTTTGTCTATTAGTGTAGCCACTTCAGTTCACTTATGCCTGCTGTTTGCTTGGCATATCTTTTTATAAATCTTTGCTTTCAACCTACATTTGAAAAAAAAAAAAACAAAACTCTAAAGTATGTTTCTTGTAACATCATAAAATTGGATTTTGCTTTTTTTTTTTTGTAATTGAGTTTTACAACCTCTTCCTTTTCTTTGGAGTGTTTAACTCATTTACATATAATGCCAGTATTGATATAGTTAGGTGTATCTTCCATTTTGTTATTTGTTTTCTACAGGTCTTCTGTCTTTTTGTTTCTCTTTCTCCTCTATTGCCTTTCTTTGTATTCCATTATTATTTTCTAATATACCACTATAATTTCTTTCTTAGTTTTAAAAATCAATTTTAAGTCATTTCCTAATGGTTATTCTAGGGCTTACAACATACACCTTATCAGAATGTACTTCAGATTCATGGGAACTTAGTTCCAGTAAGATAGAGAAACTTTATTCCAATATAGGTCCATTCCCTCTCCACACCTTTGTGCTATTATATACATACGATAAAATAGCATTATAAATATTGCTTGAGCTGGGCCTGGTGACTTGCACCTGTAATCCCAGGTATTCAGGAAGCTGAGGTGGTAGATTCCTTGAGGCCAGGGGTTTCAAACTAGTCTAGACAACACCGTGAGACCCTGTCTCTAAAAAAAAATGCAAAGATTAGCTGGACATGGTGGTGCATGCTTATAGGCCCCGCTACTTGGAAAGCTGTAGCGAGAGGATTGCTTGAGCATATGTTGAGCCATTCTTGCATCCTGGGGTAAATCCCACTTGATCACGATTTAAACTCTTTCTAATGTGCTATTGAATTTAGTTTGCTAGTATTTTGCTGAGGATTTCTACATCTATGTTTATCAGAGATATTGGCTTGTACTTTTCTTTTCTTAGACTGTTCTAGTCTGGCTTTGGTGTCATGGTATTGCTGGCTTTATAAGTTTGAAAGTATTTTTTCTCTTCAGTTTTTCACAAGAGTTTGAGAAAGATTGACATTTGTTCTTCCTTGAATGTTTGGGAGAACTCGCCAGTAAAGCTGTCTAGTCCTGGGTTTTTTAATTGTTGGGAAGTTTCTGACTACTGATTCAATACCCTTACTCATTATTTGTCTGTTTCGATTTATTACTTTTTTTTTCATGATTCAGTCTTGGTAGGTTGTATGTTCTAGAAATTTATCCTTTTTGCTTATGTTTTCCAATTTTGGCATATAATTGTTCATAGCACTCTCTTATGATCCTTTCTATTTCTTTGGCATCAGTTTTAAAGTCTTCCTTTATAATTTTGAGTTTTCTTTCTTTTTTTCTTAGTTTAGTGAAGGGTTTGCCAATTTTGTTTATCTTTTCAAAAAAAGAGAAAACATTGATCTTTCTATTGTTTTTCTAGTCTCTATTTTATTTATTTCTGTTCTTACCTTTACCATTTTCTTTATTTGTTAATTTTGAGCTTACTTTGGTCTTCCAGGTCCCTGATGTAGAAAGTTAGGTTGTTCGAGGTTTTTTTTCATAATGATGTCATTTATCACTATACACTTTCCTCTTGGAACCACTTTTGCTGCATCCCATAAGTTTTGGTGTGCTGTGTTTCTATTCTCATTTGTCTCAAGATGTTTTTGATTTTCTTTTGACCCACTTGTTCAGAGATGTGTTAATTTCCCATTTATTTGTGAATTTTTCAGTCTTCTTCCTGTTAATTTCTAGTTTCATACCATTGTGGACAAAAAAGATGCTTGATATGATTTCAGTCTTCTTAAATGTGTTAAGACTTGTTTTGTAGGATAACATGATTTTATCCTGGAAAATGTTCTTAAGAAGATTGTGTTTGCTACTGCTGTTAAATGGAATGTTTTGAATATTTCTGTTAGGTCCATTTAGTTTATAGTGTTTTCCAGTATACTATTTATTGATTTTTTTTTGGTCTGATCTGTTCATTGTTGAAAGTAGCGTTTTGAAAAGTCCCCTGCTATTACTGTATTGCTGTCTATTCTTCCTTCCAGTTTTATTTATTTGCTTCATATATTTAGAAGCTCTAATTTGGGGTTCATATATATTTATAATTGGTATATCCTCCTGATGAATGCAACCCTTTATCACTATATTACCTTCTTTGTCTCTTTTGAGAGTTTTTTACTTTAAGTCTATTTTGTCTAATATAGATGTAACGACCCTGCTTGGTTTGTGTCCTTAATGCTAAAGTGAGTGTTTTTTAATCCATTCAACCACTCTGTCTTTTGATTAGAGAATTTAATACGTTTACACTTAAAGTAATTATTGACAGTCGAGGACTTAATATTGCCATTTTGTGATTGTTTTCTGTTTTGTAGTCCCTTCGTTCCTTATGCTGCCTTGCTTCATGTTTTGATAATTTTTTTGGTAGCGATAGGTTTTTATTTCTTTCACTTTATATGTCTACCACAGGTTTCTTTTTCTTTGTGATCACCATGAGGCTTACATAAAACATCATATAAAAGTCTATTTTAAGCTGACAACAACTTAAGTTTGATTGTTTACAAAAAATCTGTGCTTTTACTTCCCCCATTTATGTTTTTAATATCACAGTTTACATATTTTTATATTGTATATCCATTAACAAATTGTTGTCAAGTTATTTTTCAATACTTTTGTCTTTAAATTTTATACTAGAGTTAAAAGTGATTACATACCACCATTACAGTATTAAAATATTCTTTTTTGTTTTTTTAGATGGTCTTACTTCTATTGCCCAGGTTGAAGTGCAGTGGCGTAACCTTGGCTTACCGCAACCTCTGCCTCCTGGGTTTAAGCAATTCTCTGCCTCAGCCTCCTGACTAGCTGGGATTACAAGCATGTGCCATCACGCTGGCTAATTTTTTTTATTTTTAGTAGAGACAGGTTTCTTCATCTTGGCCAGGCTGGTCTTGAACTCCTGACCTCATGATCCACCTGCTTCAGCCTCCTCAAGTGCTGCGATTACAGGCATGAGCCACTGTGCTCAGCCATATTAGAATATTCTCAATTTGATGATATACTCACTGTTACCAGTGAGTTTTATACTATTATATGTCTTTTTTTTAAAAAATTATTTTTAATTTTTCCATAAATTATTGGTGTATTGGGGTACAGGTGGTATTTGTTTACATGAATCAGTTTTTTTTTAGTGGCGATTTGTGAGATTTTGGTGCACCCATCACCCAAGCAGTATACACTGCACCATATTTGTAGTCTTTTATCCCTCACCCTACTCCCACCCTTCCCCGCAAGTCCCCAAAGTCCATTGTATCATTCTTATGTCTTTGTGTCCTCATAGCTTAGCTCCCACATATCATGATGATTATACAATGTATGGATTTCCATTCCTAAATTACATCACTTAGAATGTAATTCTCCAGTCTCATCCAGGTTACTGCAAATGCTGTTAGTTCATTCCTTTTGATGACTGCATGGTATTCCATTTTATATCTATCTATCTTACAGTTTCTTTATCCACTCATTGATTGATGGGTATTTTGGTTGGTTCCATGATTTTGCAATTGTGAATTGTGCTGCTATAAACATGCATGTGCAAGTATCTTTTGCAAATGATGACTTCTTTTCTTCTGAGTAGATACCTAGTAGTGGGACTGCCGGGCCAAATGGTAGTTCTACTTCTTTAAGGAATCTCCCACACTGGTTTCCATAGTGGCTGTACTAGTTTACATTCCACCAACAGTGTAGAAGTGTTCCCTGTTCACCACATCCACACCAACATCTACTGTTTTTTGATTATGGCCATTCTTGTAGGAGTGAAGTGGTATTGCATTGTGGTTTTGATTTGCATTTCCCTGATCATTAGTGATGTTGAGCATTTAAAAATATATATTTGTTGGCCATTTGTATATCTTCTTTTGAGACTTTTCTATTTAGGTCCTTAGCCCACTTTTTGATGGAATTGTTTGTTTTTTCTTACTCACTGTGGGTTGTCTGTTTACTTTGCTGACTATTCCTTTTGCCATGCAAAACTTCTTAGTTTAATTAATATAAACATAAATATTAGCTATTTATGTTTATTTTTACTGCATTTTTTGGGGCTCTTGGTCATGAAATCCTTGCTTAAGCCAATGTCTAGAAGGTTTTCTCCAACGTTATCTTCTAGAATTTTTATAGTTTCAGATCTTAGGTTTAAGTCTTTAATCCATCTTGAGTTGATTTTTTTATAAGGTGAGATATGAGGATCCAGTTTCATTCTACATGTGGCTAGAGGTGCTGGGCTAATTGGCTAGCCACACATAGGAGAATGAAACTGGATCCTCATATCTCACCTTATGTTTTTGTTTGCTTTGGCAAAGATCAATTGGCCGTAAGTATCTGAGTTCATTTCTGGTTTCTCTGTTCTGTTTCACTCGTCTGTGTACCTGCTTTTATACCAGTACCATTCCGTTTTGGTGACAATGGCCTTAAGTTTAGTTTGAAATCAGGTAGTGTGATGCCTCCAGATTTATTCTTTTACCTTAGTCTTGTTTGTCTATGTGTGCTCTTTTTTGGTTCCATATGAATTTTAGAATTGTTATTTCTAATTCTGTAAAGAATGATGGTGGTTTTCTGTTGGGAATTACATTGAGTTTGTAGATTGCTTTTGGTATATGATCATTTTCACAATATTCTACCCATCCATAAGCATGGGATGTGTTTCCATTTGCTTGTGTCATCTATGAGTTAGCAGTGTTTTGTAGTTTTCCTTGTAGAGGTCTTTTGAGGCCTTTGTTAGGTATATTTCTAGGTATTTTATTTTATTATTATTATTGTTTTGTAGCTATTATACAAGGGCTTGAGTTCTCAATTTGATTCTCTGCTTGGTCGCTGTTGGTGTATATAAGAGCTACTGATTGGTGTAGATTAACTTTATATGGAGAAACTTTGCTGAATGCTTTTATCAGTTCTAGGAGCTTTCTAGAGGAGTCCTTAGGGTTTTCAAGGTAAACAATCATATCATCAGCAAACAGTCACAGTTTGACTTCCTCTTTGTCAGTTTGTATGCTCTTGATTTCTTTTTCTTGTCTGATTGCTCTGGCTTGGACTTCCAGTACTATGTTGAAGAGGAGTGGTGAGAGTAAGCATTCTTTCTTGTTCCACTTCTCAGAGGGAATGCTTTCAACTTTTCCCCATTAAATATTATTTTGGCTTTGGGTTTGCCATAGATGGCTTTTATTACATTAAGTCATGTCCCTTGCATACTGATTTTGCTGAGAGTTTTAATCATAAAGAGATGCTGGATTTTGTTGAATGCTTTTTCTGCATCTACTGAGATCATGTGATTTTTGTTTTAAATTCTGTTTATGTGGTGTATCATATCTGTTGACATGCATATGTTAAACCATCTTGCACCCCTGGTATGAAACCCATGAAATCATGGTAGATTATCTTTTTGATACATTGTTGGATTTGGTTAGCTAGTATTTTGTTAAGGATTTCATCTATGTTCATCAAGGATATTGGTCTGTAGTTTTTTTTTGGTTATGTCCTTTCCTGGTTTTGGTACTAGGGTGAGTCTGGCTTCATAGAATGAATTAGCTAGGGTTCCTCCTTTCTCCGTCTTGTGGAATAGTGTCACAAGGATTGGTACCAACATTCCTTTGAATGTCTGATAGAGTTGGTAATATTTTAGTTACCATTTTAATCTCTCTGCTTGTTATTGGTCTGTTCAGGGTATCTAATTCTTCCTAATTTAAGGTAGGTGGGTTGTATTTTTCCAGGGATATATCCATCTCGTCTAGGTTTTCTAGTTTATGTGCATAAAGGTATTCCTAGTAGCTTTGAATGATTCTTTGTATTTCAGTGGTGTCAGTCATAACATCTGTTTTGTTTTTTAGTGAGGTTATTTGGATTTTCTCTGTTCTTTTCTTGGTTAACCTTGCCAATGGCCTATCAGTTTTATTTATCTTTTTAAAGAACCAGCTTTTCATTTCATTTATCTTTTGTGTATTTTTTGTTTCAATTTTATTTAGTTCTGCTCTGATCTGGGTTATTTCCTTTCTTCTGTTGGGTTTGGGTTTGGTTTGTTCTTGTTTCTCTAATTCCTTGAGGTGTGACATTAGATTTTCTTTCTTTTTGTGTTCTTTCAGATATTTTGATGTAGGCATTTAGGGCTATGAACTTTCGTCTTAGCACTGCCTTTGCTGTATCCCAGAGGTTTTGATAGGTTGTGTCATTCAGTTTGAATAATTTTTAAATTTCCATCTTGATTTCATTTTTTACTCAATGCTCATTCAAGAGCAGGTTATTTAATTTCCATTTATTTCCATGGTTTTGAAGGCTCTTTTTGGAGTTGATTTCCAGTTTTATTCCACTGTTGTCTGAGAGAGTACTTGATATAATTTCAATTTTATTACATTTATTGAGGCTTGTTTTATGACCTTTCATATTTTTATCCTGGAAAAAGTTCCATGTGCTGTTGAATAGAATAGAATGTATATTCTGTGGCTGTCATATGAAATATTCTGTATATATCTGTTAAGTTCATTTGTTTCAAGGTATAGTTTAAATCCATTGTTACTTTGTTGACTTTCTGTCCTGATGACCTGTCTAGTACTGTCAGTGGAGTATTGAAGTCTCCCACTATTATTGTGTTGCTGTTCTATCTGATTTCTTAGGTCTATTAGTAATTGTTTTATAAATTAGGGAGCTCCAGAGTTAGGTTCATATATGTTTAGGATTGTGAGATTTTCTTGTTGCACAAGGCCTTTTACCATTACATACTGCCCCTCTTTGTCTCCTTTAACTGTTGTTGCTTTAAGATTTGTTTTGTCTAATATAAGAATAGCTACCCTGGCTTGCTTTTGGTGTCTATCTGCATGAAATGCCTTTTTCCCCCTCCTTTTCTTTAAGCTTGTGTGAGTCCTTATGTGTTAGGTGAGTCTCCTGAAGGTGGCAGATAGTTGGTTGGTGAGTTCGTATCCATTCTACCATTCTGTACCTTTTAAGTGGAGCGTTATCTTTTAATTTAGGGCATTTACATTCAATGTTAGTATTGAAATGTGAGGTACTGTTGCTTTCATCGTACTTTGTTGTCTGTGTACTGTGTACTTTGGTGGTTTGTTTTTGCTTTTTAACTTGTATTTTTGTTTTATAGGTCCTCTGTGATTTATGCTTTAAAGAGGTTCTGTTTTGATGTGTTTCCAGGATTTGTTTCAAGATTAAGAAATCCTTTTAGCATTCTTATAGTGGTAGTTTGGTAATGGCAAATTCTCTCAGCATTTGTCTGACAACATCTGTATCTTATCTTTATATATGATACTTAGTTTTTCTGGATAAAAAATTCTTGGCTGATAATTGTTTGTTTGAGGAGGCTGAAGATAGGTCCCTAAGCCATTCTAGCTAGTAGGGTTTCTGCTGAGAAATCTGCTGTTAATCTGATAGGTTTTCTTTTATAAGTGACATGGTGCTTCTGTCTCACAGCTCTTAAGATTCTGTTTTTTGCCTTGACTTTGGATAACCTGATGACATTGTGCCTAGGTGAAGATCTTTTTGCAATGAATTTCTCAGGTGTTCTTTTTGCTTCCTGTATTTGGTGTCTAGGTGTCTCACAAGGCTGGGGAGGTTTTCTTCAATGATTCCCCCAAATATGTTTTCCAGACTTTTAGAATTATCTTCTTCCTCAGATACACCAATTATTCTTAGGTGTGGTGTTCTAACATAATCTCAGACTTCTTAGAGGCTTTGTTCATATTTTCTTATTCTTTTTTCTTTGTCTTTGTTGGATTTGGTTAATTCTAAGACCTTGTCTTTGAGCACTGAATTTTTCTTCTAATTGTTCAGTTCTATTGCTGAGACTACCTAGGGCATTCTGCATTTCTAAAAGTGTGTCTAAAGTGTCCTTAATTTTGTATTGTTTTTTTCTTAAAATTATTTGTTTCAATGACTATTTCTCCCCTCATTTCTTGTACCTTTTTTTTTTTTTTAAATTTCTTTGCATTGGGCTTCATCACTTTTCTCTGGTTCCTCCATGACTAACTTAATAACTAGCCTCCTGAATTCTTTTTCAGGTAAATAAGGAATTTCTTATTTGTTGGGATCCTTTGCTGGTGAACGAGTGTGATTTTTTTTGGGGGGTGTTGAAGAGACTTGTTTTGTCATATTATCAGGGTTGGCTTTCTGGTTCCTTCTCATTTGGTTAGCCTCTGTCAGAGGGAAGGTCTAGGGCTGAAGGCTATTGTTCAGATTTTTTTTTTCCACAGGATGTTCTCTTGATGTATTCTCCCCCTTTTCCTATGGATGTGGTTGTCTGTGAGCTGAACTGCAGTGATTGTTGTCTCTCTTCTGGGTCCAGTCACCCAGTTAATCTATCTGGCTCTGGGCTGGTAGTGTGGGATTGTCTGCACAGAGTCCTCTGATTTAAATCACCTATGGGTCTCTCAGCTGTGGATACCAGTGCCTGTTTCAGTGGAGATGGTGGAGGGTACAGTGGACTGCATGATGGTCCTTAGCTTTGGTGGTTTAATGCTCTATTTTTGTTCTGGTTGGCTTCCTGCCAGGAGGTTGTGGCTTCCAGTAAGCATCAGCTGTAGTAATGTGGAGAGGGACTGGTGGTGGGCTGGGCCCTGGAACTCCCAAGATTATATGACCTTTGTCTTATATTACATTCCACTATCAGGGTGGATAGCTATCAGGTGGGGGCAGGGCTAGGCATGTCTGAGCTCAGACTCTCCTTGGGCAGGTCTTGCTACAGCTGCTGCAGGGAATGGGGGTGAGATTTCCAGGTCACTGGAGTTGTGTACCTAGGAGCATTATGGCTGCCTGTGCTGAGTCATGCAGGTTGTCAGGAAAGTGAGGAAAAGCCAGCAGTCATAGGCCTCACCCAGCTACCATGCAAACTGAAGGGTGGGCCTCACTCCCACGGTGCCTACCCCGCTGCCAACAGTCCCAAGTCTGTTTCCAGGCAGAGGGTGATGGGCTTGAAAACTTGCACAAAGCTATGTACTTCCTAGCTGCGAGAGAAAAAGGGCTTTAGTTCTTCCCCTGCCTGTGAAGTCTGCATACCTGATTAACACCCTCTCCTGAGGTCTGGCCAGGAGGCTTCTTCCCCTGTTTGAATTGTTACAAAGTCCAGCTACAGAATTCCTTCTCCCTGTGGAGTTTTATCCCCAGCTCCTCTGGCCACCCTCCTAATTGATTATTATGGTTCTAAGCCAGAATGGGCTGTTTGGGGACCCACCAAGCTCCTAGGGCCTTTCTGCTGCTTCCTTTACCCCTGTATTTCACTCAGCTCTCTCTCTTGACTCAGCTTGAAGTAAAGTCAGAAACTTCTCCTGCAAACAGAACTTCAGCTTCTCAGTGGAAGTGTGTGTTCAGGAGAGGAGGGTCTCCCTTTCCCACTTCTGCAGTTGGGGCACTCGCACTATTTGGGGTGTCTCCCAGGTCCTGCCAGAGAAGTCTGCTTCCTTCAGAGGG
This sequence comes from Callithrix jacchus, assembly GCF_049354715.1. Classification (NCBI taxonomy): domain Eukaryota; kingdom Metazoa; phylum Chordata; class Mammalia; order Primates; family Cebidae; genus Callithrix; species Callithrix jacchus. The sequence goes on from NC_133503.1 coordinate 156,131,868, forward strand.
TCTGTGGGTCCTTTTGGAGTTGCTCATTTGTTCTCAAATTCACAATATAAGCCTCCACAGGCTGCTCTGTCCAGAGCTGCAATCTAGTTCTGCCTCCTGTTTACCATGATCCCTTAATCTCCTATACTTTTATATGTTTTCATATTACTACTTAACATTCCTTTATTTCAACTGAATGATTCCATGCTTCTTGGAAGGAAGATCTAGTGATGATGGACTCTCTCACCTTTTGATTGCCTGGGAAAATCTTTTCTCACCTTCATTTGTGAAGGTCAGTTTGCTTAGTAAATTATTCTTGGTTGGCTTGTTTTTTTTCCTTCCAACACTTTGCATATATTATCTCATTCTGCTGGTCTGCAAGGTTTCTGTTAAGAAACTGCTTATAATCTTACAGGGATTTTCATTGCATGAAATGAATTGCTTTTCTCTTTTTGCTTTCAAAATTGCCTCTGTCATTGACTTCTTTTTTTTTTTCCTTTTTTTGAGATGGAATCTCGTTCTGTCACCCAGGCTGGAGTGCAACGGTGCGATGTAGCTCACTGTAACCTCCACCTCCCAGGTTTAAGTGATTCTATTGCCTCGGCCTCCTGAATAGCAGGAATTATAGGTGTATGCCATACCTGTCATTTTTGTATTTTTAGTAGAGGTGGAATTTTGCCATGTTAGCCAGGCTGGTCTCAAACTCCTGACCTCAAGTGATTTACCCATCTCAGCCTCCTGAAGTGCTGGGATTACAGGTGTGAGCCACTGACTTTTGACAATTTGTTTATAAAATTTCATGGTGAAAACCTCTTTATGGTCAGTTTATTTGTAGTTCTTTTGGCTTCATAAATCTAACTTCATTTCCCTCCTCATATTTGGAAATTTTTTAAAAATTATTTTTAAAAATAAGCTTTCTATTCCATTATCTTTCTTTGCTTCTTTTGAGAATCCCACAGTGGATATGTTGGTCACTTGATGGTGTTTCAGATGTTCCATAGGCTTTCTTCACTGTTTTTCATTCTTTTTTACTTTGTTTCTCTGACTGAATAATTTCTGACCTGAATTTAGTTAGCTGATTTTTTCTTCTGCTCGATTGAGTCTGCTGTTTAAACTATTGTATATTTTAGTTGAGTCATTGTATCCTTCAGCTTCAGAAATTGTTTGGTTCTTTTTTTATTATTTATATTTTTCTGTTAAAGAAAATTTTTCATGTCTTATTTCCTTGATTTCTATAGTTGCTTATCTGTGTTGTCTTATAGCTCACTGAACTTCTTTTTTATTATATTTTATTATTATTTTTCTATAATTCAAACTTTATTCATTAAGTCAAAAAATTAAAGAAGGAAAAATTACATTTGTTCTCAGAATAAAATACTTGATCATTACACATGTAAAATAGCATAATTAAAAAATTCTTCATAAAAAGAAAAAATTCTGCAAATATGCTAATCAACAAAAAACATTAGAAATATTTTAATAAAGGTGAAGTTACAAGAGGAAATGGACTGACCTCTCACAGTTCACCACTGTGTGAGCTGCCTGAGTGGGGAACAAAACAAGGATGAGAAAGACACAGGAAAGAAGCTGATTCAAAGAATCTGAATTGCAGTTATTCACTGATGACAGGGATGTAAACTAGAAAAGCCAGAATCTATTTTAACTTTCAGACATGAACTGTTAGAATAACAGCATCCAGAAAATTGGATAAGTGGTCAATATACTGCCCTTCAGTGTAATAATGGATAAACAACAGGAATAATAACAGCATAACATAGACAATCAACATCTATCTTGATTAGCAAATGTACCAAAAAAGACATTTTCTTTTTTCTTTTTTTCATTTTACCCAGTTGTTTTATCTCCTTTTATTATACTTTAAGTTCTAAGATACATGTGCAGAATGTGCAGGTTTGTTACATAGGTATACATGTGCCATGGTGGTTTGCTGCACCCATCAACCCATCATCTATATTAGGTTTTTCTTCTAATGCTATCCCTCCCCATACCCCCCAACCCCCAACAGGCCCTGGTGTGTGGTGTTCCCCTCCCTGTGTTCATGTGTTCTCATTGTTCAACTCCCACTTATGAGTGAGAACATGTGCTGTTTGGTTCTCTGTTCCTGTGTTAGTTTGCTGAGAATGATGGTTTCCAGCTTCATCCATGACCCTGCAAAAGACACAAACTCATTCTTTTTTATGGCTGCATAGTATTCCATGGTGTCTATGTGCCACATTTTCTTTTTTATTGTATTTGGGCTCTGGGGTACAGGGGTACATGTGCATGTCCTGCATCCTGCAGGGTTGTTGCATAGGTACATACATGCCATGGTGGTTTGCTGTCTCCATCCCCCTGCAACCCTGTTGCCTACATCAGGCATTTATCCCGGTATTATTCCTACCCGTCCTCCCCACCCCCCACTGCTGTCCCCTCTCCTCCTCCCCTCCCCTCCCTCCCCGCACTTAGCTCTATGAGTGTTGTTCCCTTCCCTGTGCTCGTGTTCTCATTGTTCATCACCCGCCTATGAGTGAAAACATGTGGTGTTTGGTTTTCTGGTTTTGTGTCAGTTTACTGAGAATGATTACTTCTAGGTTCATCCATGTCTCTACAAAGGACGTGAACTCATTGCTTTTTATGGCTGCATAGTATTCCATGGTTATAAGTCTTTGCTGTTGTAAACAGTGCTACAATGAACATATGTGTGCATGTGTCTTTATGATAGAACAATTTATAGTCCTTTGGATATATACCCAGTAATGGGATTGCTGGGTCAAATGGAATTTCTATTTCCAGATCCTTGAGGAATTGCGCACTGTCTTCCACAATGGTTGAGCTAATTTACACTCCCACCAACAGTGTAAAAGTGTTCCTTTTACTCCACATCCTCTCCAACATCTGTTGTCTCCAGATTTTTTAATGATCGCCATTCTAACTGGTGTGAGATGGTATTCTCAATGTGATTTTGCTTTGCATTTCTCTAATGACCAATCATGATGAGCATTTTTTCATGTTTGTTAGTCTCATATTTGTCTTCTTTTGAAAAGTGTCTGTTCATATCCTTCTCATACTTTTGAATGGGTTTGTTTGCTTTTTTTCCTGTAAATCTGCTTTAGTTTTTTTGTAGATTCTGGATATTAGCCCTTTGCTAGATGGGCAGATTGCAAATTTTTTTTTCCCATTCTGTTGGTTACTGGTTTACTCTAATGGTTGTTTCTTTTGCTGTGCAGAAGCTCTTAAGTTTATTTAGGTCCCATTTGTCTATTTTGGCTTTTGTTGCCATTGCTTTTGGTGTTTTAGTCATGAAGTCCTTGCCTGTGCCTATGTCCTGAATAGTGTTGCCTAGGTTTTCTTCTAGGGTTTTTATGATGTTAGTTCTTATGTTTAAATCTTTAATCCATCTGGAGTTAGTTTTTGTATAAGGAATAAGGAAGGGGTCCAGTTTCAGCTTCCTGTATAAGGCTAGCCAGTTTTCCCAACACCATTTATTAAATGGGGATCCTTTTCCCATTGCTTCTTTTTGTCCAGTTTGTCAAAGATCAGATGGTAGTAGATGTGTGGTGTTGCCTCCAAGGCCTCTGTTCTGTTCCATTGGTCTATGTTTCTGTTTTGGTACCAGTACCGTGCTCTTCTGATTACTGTAGCCTTGTAGTAAATAGTTTGAAGTCAGGTAGCGTGATGCCTCCAGCTTTGTTCTTTTTGCTTAGGATTGTCTTGGCTATGCGGGGTCTCTTTTGGTTCCATATGAAGTTTAAAGTGGTTTCTTCCAGTTCTGTGAAGAAGATCAATGGTAGCTTGATAGGAATAGCACTGAATCTATAAATTACTTGGGGCAATATAGCCATTTTCACAATACTGATTCTTCCTAACCATGAGCATGGAATGTTTTTCCATCTGTTTGTGTCCTCTCTTATTTCCTTGATCAGTGGCTTGTAGTTTTCCTTGAAGAGATCTTTTACCTCCTTTGTCAGTTGTATTCCTAGGTATTTTATTCTCTTTGTAGCAGTTGTAAATGGGAGTTCACTCATGATTTGGCTCTCTGTCTGTTATTGGTGTATAGGAATGCTTGTGATTTCTGCACATTAATTTTGTATCCTGAGACTTTGCTGAAGTTGCTTATCAGCTTAAGGAGGTTTTGGGCTGAGACTATGGGTTCTTCTAAATATACGATCATGTTGTCTGCAAATAGGGACAGTTTGGCTTCTTCTTTTCCTAACTGAATGCCCTTTATTTCTTTTTCTTGTCTGATTGCTCTGGCTAGAACTTTCAATACTATATTGAATAGGAGTGGTGAGAGAGGGCATCCTTGTCTAGTGCCAATTTTTAAAGGGAATGCTTCTAATTTTTTAAAAATTGAATTTGAGGTTTTGGGGTATGGGTGAAGAACATGTAAGATTGTTGCATAGGTACACACATGGCCGTGTGGTTTGCTACCTTCCTTCCCATCACCTATATCTGGCATTTCTCCTCATGCTATCTCTCCCCAACCCCCCACCCCCTGCTGTCCCTCCCCTATTCCCCCCCCACCAGACCCCAGTATGTGATGCTCCCCTCCCTGTGTCTATGTGTTCTCATTGTTCAACACCCACGTGTGAGTGAGAACATGCGGTGTTTGATTTTCTGTTCTTGTGTCAGTTTGCTGAGAATGATGGTTTCCAGGTTCATCCATGCCTGTAAAAAGGACATGAACTCATCATTTTTTATGGCTGCATAGTATTCCATGGTGTATATGTGCCACATTTTCCCTGTCCAGTCTATCATCGATGGGCATTTGGGTTGGTTCCAAGTGTTTGCTATTGTAAACAGTGACGCAATGAACATTTGTATCTATGTGTCCTTATAACAGAACGATTTATAGTCCTTTGGATATATATCCAGTAATGGGATTGCTGGGTCAAATGGAATTTCTATTTCTAGGTCCTTGAGGAATTGCCATACTGTCTTCCACAATGATTGAACTAATTTACACTCCCACCAACAGTGTAAAAGTGTTCCTATTTCTCCACATCCTCTCCAGAATCTGTTGTCACCAGATTTTTAAATGATCACCATTCTAACTGGCATGAGATGGTATCTCATGTGGTTTTGATTTGCTTTTCTCTAATGAATAGTGATGATGAGCATTTTTTCATATGTTTGTTGGCCTCATGTATGTCTTCTTTTGTGAAGTGTCTGTTCATATCCTTCTCCCACTTTTGAATGAGTTTGTCTGTTTTTTTCTTGTAAATTTGTTTTAATTCTTTGTAGATTCTGGATATTAGCCCATTGTCAAATGGGTAGATTGCAAAAAATTTTTTCCCATTCTGTTGGTTGCTGATTCACTCTAATGACGGTTTCTTCTGCTGTGCTGAAGCTGTGGAGTTTGATTAGGTACCATTTTCTATTTTGGCTTTTGTTGCCAATGTTTTTGGTGTTTTAGTCATGAAGTCCTTGCCTATGCCTATGTCCTGGATGGTTTTGCCTACGTTTTCTTCTAAGGTTTTTATGGTGTTAGGTCTTATGTTTAAGTCCTTAATCCATCTGGAGTTAATTTTAGTGTAAGGTGTTAAGAAGGGTTCGCGTTTCTACTTTCTGCACATGGTTAGCCAGTTTTCCCAACACCATTTATTAAACAGGGACTCCTTTCCCAATTGCTTGTTTTTGTCAGGTTTGTCAAAGATCCGATGGCACAGATGTGTAGTGTTGCCTCCGAGGCCTCCATTCTGTTCCATTGGTCTATATCTCTGTTTTGGTACCAGTACCATGCTCTTCTGATTACTGTAGCCTTGTAGTATAGTTTGAAGTCAGGTAGTGTGATGTCTCCAGCTTTGTTCTTTTTGCTTAGAATTGACTTGGCTATGTGGGCTCTCATTTGGTTCCATATGAACTTTAAAGCGGTTTTTTCCAGTTCTGTGAAGAAGATCATTGCTAGCTTGATGGGGATAGTGTTGAATCTGTAAATTACTTTGGGCAATATGGCCATTTTCATGGTATTGATTCTTCCTAAACATGAGCATGGAATGTTTCTCCATCTGTTTGTGTCCCCTCTTATTTCATTGACCAGTGGTTTGTAGTTCTCCTTGAAGAGGTCCTTTACGTTTCTTGTTAGTTGTATTCCTAGGAATTTTATTCTCTTTGTAGCAATTGTGAATGGCAGTTCGTTCTTGATTTGCCTCTCTTTAAGTCTGTTATTGCTGTATAGGATGCTTGTGATTTTTGCATGTTGATTTTGTATTCTGAAACTTTGCTGAAGTTGCTTGTCAGTTTCAGGAAATTTTGGACTGAAACGTTGGGGTCTTCTAAATATGCAATCATGCTGTCTGCAAATAGAGACAATTTGACTTCCTCCTTTCCTAATTGAATACATTTATTTCTTTTTCTTGCCTGATTGCTCTGGCTAGAACTTCCAATACTATATTGAATAGGAGTGGTGAGAGAGAGCATCCTTGTCTAGTGCCAGATTTCAAAGGGAATGCTTCCAGTTTTTGCCCATTTAGTATGATATTGGCTGTTGGTTTGTCATAAATAGCTTTTATTATTTTGAGATACGTTCCATCAATACATAGTTTGTTGAGGGTTATTAGCATAAAGGGCTGTTGAATTTTGTTGAAGGCCTTCTCTGCATCAATTGAGATAATCATGTAGTTTTTGTCTTTCATTCTGTTTATGTGGTAATTATGTTTATAGACTTGCATATGTTGAACCAGCCTTGCATCCCCGGGATGAAACCTACTTGATCATGGTGGATAAGCTTTTTGATGTGCTGTAGCAATTGGTTTGCCAGTATTTTATTGAAGATTTTTGCATCTATGTTAATCATGGATATTGGCCTGAAGTTTTCTTTTCTTGTTGAGTCTCTGCCAGGGTTTGGTATGAGGATGATGTTGGTCTCATAAAGTGATTTGGGAAGGATTCCCTCTTTTTGGATTATTTGGAATAGTTTCAGAAGGAATGGTACCAGCTCCTCTTTGTATGTCTGGTAGAATTTGGCTGTGAATCCATCTGGACCTGGGCTTTTTTTGGTTGGTAGGCTCTTAATTGCGTCCTCAACTTCAGCCTTTGTTATTGGTCTATTCAGTGTTTTGATTTCTTCCTGGTTTAGGCTTGGCAGGATGCAAGTGTCCTTAATTTATCCATTTCTTCCAGATTTACTAGTTTATGGTTTTACTGATTTTTTAAAGGGTTTCTTTGTGTCTCCATCTCCTTCAGTTGTGCTCTGATCTTAGTTATTTCTTGTCTTCTGCTTGCTTTTGAGTTTTTTGAACTTGCTCCTTTAGCTCTTTCAATTTGGATGATAGGGTGTCGATTTTAGATCTTTCCTTCTTTCTTATGTGAGCATGTATTGCTATAAATTTCCCTCTAGGCACTGCTTTAAATGTGTCCCATAGGATCTGGTATGTTGTGTCTTCATTCTCATTGGTTTCAAAGAATATTTTTATTTCTGCCTTCATTTCAGTTTTTATCCATTCGTCATTCATGAAAAAGTTGTCAGTTTCCATGTGATTGCGTGGTTTTGAGTGCTTTTCTTAATCCTGAGTTCTAATATGATTGCACTGTGGTCTGAGAGATTGTTTGTTATGATTTCCATTCTTTTGCATTTGCTGAGGAATGATTTACTTCCAATTATGTGGTCAGTTTTGGAGTACGTGCAATATAGTGCTGAGAAGAATGTGTATTTTGTGGATTTGGGGTGGAGTGTACTGTAAATGTCTATTAGGTCTGCTTGGTACAAATCTGCATTCAAGTCCTGGGTAGCCTTGTTGACTTTCTGTCTCTTTGATCTGTCCAATATTGTCTGTGGAGTTTTAAAGTCTCCCACTATTATTGTGCAAGAGTCTAAGTCTCTTTGAAGGTCTTTAAGAACTTGCTTTATGTATCTGGGTATTCCTGTATTTGTTGCATAAATATTTAGGATAGTTAGCTCTTCTTGTTGCATTTATCCTTTTACCATTATATAATGCCCTTCTTTGTCTCTTTTGATCTTTGTTGGTTTAAAGTCCATTTCATCAGATACTAGGATTGCTACCCCTGCTTTTTTTTCCTCTCCATTTGCTTGGTTAATCTTCTTCCATCCCTTTATTTTGAGTCTATGTGAGTCTTTGCATGTGAGGTGGGTCTCCTGGATATAGCACACTGATGGGTCTTGACTTTTTATCCAGTTTGCCAGTCTGTGTCTTTTGATTGGGGTGTTTAGGCCATTTACATTCAACGTTAATATTGTTATGTGTAAATTTGATCCTGCCATTTTGTTACTGGCTGGTGGTTTTGCCTGTTAACTGATGTGGCTCCTTCATTGCATCATTATTCTTTACAATTTGGTACATTTTTGCAGTGGCTGGTACTGGCTGTTCCTTTCCCTGTTTAGTACTTCCTTCAGTTCTTGTAGCGTTGAAATCTCTCAGCAATTGCTTGTCCATAAAGGATTTTATTTCTCCTTCACTTATGAAGCTTAGTTTGGCCAGATTTGAAATTCTGAATTGAAAGTTCTTTTCTGTAAGGATGTTGAATATGGGCCCCCACTCCCTTCTAGCTTGCAGGGTTTCTGCCGAGAGATCTGCTGTGAGTCTGATGGTCTTTCCTTTGTGGGTGACTTAACCTTTCTCTCTGGCTGCCCTTAGGATTTTTTTCCTTCATTTCAATCCTGGCAAATCTGACAACTATGTGCCTTGGGGTTGGTTTTCTTGAGGAATATCTTTGTGGTGGTCTCTGTATTTCCTGCATTTGAATATTGGCCTGCCTTGTTAGGTTGGGAAAGTTCTCTTGACTAATATCTTGAAGAGTATTTTCCAACTTGGATTCATTCTCCCCATCACATTCAGGTATGCCAATCAAGTGTAGATTTAATTTTTTCACATAATCCCATAGTTCTTGGAGGCTTTGTTCATTTCTTTTTACTCTTTTTTCTCTAATCATGCCTTCTCATTTTATTTCATTGATTTGATCTTCTATCTCTGATATCCTTTCTTCTGCTTGATGATTTGGCTGTTGAAACTTGTGTATGCCTCGTGAAGTTTTCTTGCCGTGTTTTCCAGCTCCATCAAGTTGTTTATGCTCTTCTCTAAGCTGGTTATTCTAGTTAGTATTTAATCTAACTTTTTTTTTTTCAAGGTTCTTAGTTTCTTTGCATTGGGTTAGAACATGGTGTTTTAACTCAGAGAAGTTTGTTATTACCCAACTTTGAAGCCTGCTTCTATGAATTCATCAGATTCATTCTCTGTGTTTTTTTTGTTCCCTTGATGGTGAGGAGAAGAGGTGTTCTGTTCTTTGGTGGTTTCATCCTTTTTGCGCTGGTTTTTCCCCATCTTCACGGATTTATCTCGCTTTAATCTTTGAAGTTGGTGATTTCAGGAGGAGTCTCTGAGTGGACGTTTTCTATTGAGGTTGGAGCTGTATCTTTTTTGGCCTGTAGAGGGCATTGTTGGGCTCTCTCGGGTTCAGTTAGGTTGTTGGGTGGGTGGTCCTTCCCTGGAGTTTGTTTGCAGGTGAGATTGGCCCTGCCTTCCCAATGGCATCTCTCCCAGAGTGGGATGGTTCATCCTGCTGGTGTTAGTCCAAACTCCCGCCCAGGTCCCTGTGACAACTTGCTGAGCCAGGGTGGTAGCCGCTGCTCAAATTTGCATCAACTACCCACGGCGCCCCACCATCTGCAGGGCCCCCATGGACTGTGGGTTGCAGGAGGGATGAGCAAGCACAGGATTGGAAACAGAGCTCCAAGGGGGTTAAGTCCCCCAACACTCTGAGCCAGCTGCATATTTTACCCCATCTTGATTTGCCCCCCTGAGTGGCTGTTGCTTTGTGGCTCCTTCCCTGGGTCCAATTGCAGTGCCCTATCAGTCCCGCAGAAAAGACCTTGGCATCTCGTTTGGAACCGTGAAGTCCTCCAGCCATCTGTGTCTCATTTGCTGTGAGCTGCATTCCGGCGCTGGCTTCTCTTGGCCATCTTGGCCTCCCCCTCACTTCTGTCTATGTGCCACATTTTCTTTATCTGGCCTATCATTGATGGGCATTTGGGCTGTTTCCAAGTCTTTGCTATTCTGAATAGTACTGCAATAAACATATGTGTGCATGTGTTTTAATAGTAGAATGATTTGTAATCCTTTGGGTATTTACCCAGTAATGGGATTGCTGGGTCAAATGGTGTTTTTGGTACTAGATCCTTGAGGAATTGCCACACTGTCTTCCACAATGGTTGAACTAATTTACACTCCCATCACCAGTATACAAGCATTCCTATTTCTCCACATCCTCTCCAGCATCTGTTGTTTCCTGACTTTCTAATGATTGTCATTCTAACTGTCATGAGATGGTATCTCATTGTGGTTTTGATTTGCATTCCTCCAGTGACCAGTGATGATGAGCTTTTTTCCATATGTTTATTGGCTGCGTAAATGTCTTTTGAGAAATATCTGTTCATATCCTTCAACCACTTTTTAATGACAAAAGCCACATCATTATATCAATAGTTGCAGAAAAGGACTTTGATGAAATTCAACACCCTTCATATTAAGAACTCCCAATAATCTAGGTATTGATTTAACAGATCTCAAAAGAATAAGAACTACTTGTGACAAATCCACAGCCAATATCATACTGAATGGGCAAAAGATGGAAGCAGTCCCTTTGAAAACCAGCAGAAGAAGAGGATGTCTTCCTCTCTTACCACTCCTATTCAACATAGTTCTGGCCAGGGCAATCAGGAAAGAGACACAAATAAAGGGTATTTAAATAAAAAGAGAGGAAGTCAAATTATCTCTGTTTGCAGATGACATGATTGTATATTTAGAAAACCCCATTGTCTCAGCCCAAAATCTCCTTAAGCTGATAAGCAACTCCAGCAAAGTCTCAGTATACAAAAATTAATGTTTTAAAATTACAAGCATCCCTATATACCAATAATAGACAAATAGAGAGTAAAAATCATGAGCAAACTCACAATTGCTACAAAGATAATAAAGTACCTAGGATTACAACTTACAGGGGATGTGAAGGACATCCAGGCTTTTCTGTACATCCTCTGAAGTGTAGGTGGAGGCTCCCAAGCCTCAACTCTTGTACTCTGTGCACCTGTACATTTAACACGATGTGGAAGCCACCAAGACTTATTATGGCTCGCACCCTCTCAAGCAGCAGCCTAACCTGTATCTGGGCCCCATCATGGCTGAAGCTAAAGTGGCCAGGATGAGGGAGCAGTGTCCTGGAGCTGCACAGGGCAGTGGCCTATGAAACCATTCTTCCCACTAGGCCTCCAGGCCTGTCATAAAAGCGGCTGCCTCAAAGGCAATCTTTGAGACCTTTTCCCCATTGTTTTGGCTATCAGTACTTGCCTTGTCTTTGCTTATGCAAGTTTCTACAGACAGTTTGATTTTCTCCCCAGAAAATAAATTTTTCTTTCCTACCATATAGCCAGTCTGCAAATTGTCCAAACTTTTACATGCTGTTTCCCTTTTAAATACAAATTCCAATTTCAGATCATTTCTTTGCTTACACATATAAGTATAGGTTGTTAGAAGCAGCCAAGCCAAATCTTGAACACTTTGCTGCTTAGAAATTTCTTTTGCCAGATGCTCTAAATTATCACAAGTTCAAAATTCTGCAGATTCCTAGAGCAGGGGCACAATGCCACCAGGTTCTTTGCTAACACATAACAAAAGTGACCTTCGTTCTAGTTCCTAAATAAGTCCCTCATCTCCAGCTGAGACTTCCTCAGCCTGCACTTCACTGTCCATATCACTACCAGGATTTTGGTTGCAACAATTTAACATGTCCTTAGGAAGTTCAAAACATTCCCTCATCTTCCTATCTTCTTTTGAGCCCTCTGCACTCTTCCATCCTCTGCCCGTTACCCAATTCCAAAGCTGTTTCCACATTTTCAACTATCTTTATAATAATGCCCTACTCCTTGGTACCAATTTTCTGTTATTAGTCTGTTCTCACATTGCTAGAGAGAAATACCTGAGACTGGATACTTCACAAAGAAAAGAGGTTTAATTGGCTCATAGTTCTGCAAATTGTTCAGGAAAAATAGCAGTTTCAGCTTTTGGGGGGGCCTCAGGAAACTTAGAATTGTGGTGGAAGGTGAAGGGGAAGCAGGCATGTCTTACATGGCCAGAGCAGGAAGAAGGCTGGGGAGGTGCTTAACACCAGATCTCATGATAACTCACTGGAACAGCACTAGGAGGAGGTTGATAAACTATTAGAAACTACCCCTATGAGCTAATTACCTCCCACCAAGCCCCACCTCCAACATTGGTGATTACATGTCAACATGAGATTTGGGTGGGGACACAAATCTCAGATCCAAACCATATCAGTCGTCTATTCTGGACTTCATATTCTATCCCATTAGCCTATCTAGTCATGTTCCAGTACCAAATTATTTTAGTTTTATAGAGGCTTTGTAGTATGTTTAAATATCTGGTAGGAGTATATCCTCCCTCACACTTGTCTTTTGTTAGTCTTTTTTAAAGCTATTCTTATATGTTTTTTCTACATACAAACTTTAGGGTCAAATTATTTTGATCCATAAGAAGCTTATTAGAATATTGAAATTTTTACTGGACTCAGATTAACTTTATAAATTAAGTTAGGAAAAACTGACATCTTTATAGTGTTGAGATATCCTATTAAGGATATTTTCTCATTTATCCAAGTCTACTTTTGTATCTTTAAGAAATTTTTTATAATGTTCTTCATAGAAATTTTAGATATCTCTTATTACATTTATTCCTAAGTATTTTATTTTTAATCTTCTTTATTGCTATTATGACTGGGATTCTCTTGTCTATTGTATCTTCTACCTGGTTATTTGTCCAGGTGAATGCTATCAACTTTTTTTTTTTGTGGTAAACACATAAAATTCATCATTCTATCATTTTTTTATCATTTTATCATTTTTAAAACATCATTCTAACTGTTTAAATTATGAAGATAAAATTTATCACTCCTGAGCTCATCTTTTCCTAAGGCAGTGCAGTAGTACTATCTCAGCTTACTGCAACCTCCACCTCCCAGGTTCAAGTGATTCTCCTGCCTGGCCCCCAAGTAGCTGGGATGGCATGCATATACCACCACATCCAGCTAATTTTTGTATTTTTAAAGAGATTGGGTTTCACCATGTTGGCCAGACTAGTCTTGAACTCCTTGCCCCAAGTGATCTACCTGCCTTGGCTTCCCCAAGTGCTGGGATTACAGATGTGAGCCACCATGCCCAGCCTACCATTCTGTCCATTTTTAAGTATAAAGTTCAGTAATGTTAAGTATGTTCTCACTGTTGTAAAATAGATATTCAGGTCTTTTTCCTCTTGCAAAAAACATTTTTGGTTTTTACCATGAGAACCTTGTTGAGGGTCTTTGAGGTAAACTCAGAAAACTATGGTCTTAAGGAGGTTCTCATTCTTGAGCTAGTCTACACTCAACCTCCAGCAATTTGTCAAAATTATCTTCTAAATGGCCCTGCCAGTTTATGTGTCCATAACTTTTCTAAGTAAGCTGATGTTGGCTATGACCCTTTGGATTTGCTTGTCTCTTTAGATTTCAAGGCCATGGTTTGCCTCGAAATCTACAACTTTTCTTGAATCCATCAGAGAGCCTCAGTTGGTTTAGGTAGTCAGGTGGTCTAGTTCTCTGGTAAGGGTGGAATGATAACTTTTAAGCTCTTTACATGTCAGAGCTAAGGCCAGAAGTCCCTCATAATTTTTGAAAGCATAAACTGCCTAAGACCAAAAATTTGAGAACCCTTGCTACATGCTATTATTAAATTTTCTTTTATAAAACTTAAAGAAATTTAAAATACAATGTACCTTTTAGCATTTAGTGATTGCTGTTTTCCTTTTTGGAACTTCATCATTCTAACCATATATCTCTTTGAGAGTTGTATTCTAAAGCAAAATGCGACATGGATTTGATCCTTCAGAAGCTTAACTGAAGCAATTCTTCACTTACTCCATTTTAACCTTTATTTAATATACAGTGACATTGCATTATACACTCTTAGGAGTCCTTTCATATTGTTAAATATTTACTTAACTCATACTCATCTTATGGTCCTCTGTGCTTCTTTCTTTCCACCTTATTTTGTTTGTTTGTTTGTTTTCTGAGACAGGGTCTTGCTCTGTTGCCCAGGCTGGAGATCAGTGGTAGAGTCTTGGCTCACTGCAGCCTCAACCTCCTGAGCTCAAGAAATCCTCCTACCTCAACCTCCTGAGTAGCTGAAACTACAGGAATACCATCATTCCTGGCTAGTTTTTGTATTTTTTGTAGAGACAGTTTTGCCATATTGTTCAGGCTGGTCTTGAACTCCTGAGCTCAAGCAGTCTGCCTGCCTCCGCTTCCCAAAGTGCTGGGATTAAAGGAATAAGCCATCATGCCTAGCCAATTTTCTTCTTTCTTGTGTAAAGCTCAGTCATTCCGTTTCTTACATTTGTATAATTTATATTTCCCAAGTGTACCGCTTTGTGTGTCCTTAGATGAAATGGCATTTGTAAGTAGGACTAAAGTGTACTATTAATTGTGGCACATATTAGTTTAGGCTAATGTGGAAATCCCTAGGAGTCAGTTGATAGTGTTATATTTTCACAATGTTTCCCCCATTTAAGGATTATAAACTGGTATCAAGAACACTTTTGTCTGGTGTTCATATTTGTAGGCTTTACTTTAAATGTTATTAACACTTTTAGATTCACACATTTGTCAATCACTCTCACACTTCAAAGAATCTGTTTCCAAAAGTATACTACTACCTTCTGACTTACCAGTTAATGAGAGTGACTAAAATGCAACTATTCTGTGACTGTTAGCAAGAACAAAAATGTGATTTTCATCCTGAAGAGGTAACTGTTTAAATTATGAAGATAAACTAAATTTTACCTTGTGATTATCTTCTTTCATTTTAACAAAATATAATTTTCTTCCTTCCTATATGCTTTATCAAGATTTATAAGATCTTCAAATGTAAACTCCTAAATATTGAGGAGCTGATAGTTGTGTATTGATACTGAAAATGTCAGCAGATATTATTTGTAACCTCCTAGTGTTGGCAGTTTTCTATTGATGAAAATATTTCACTTGAGTAAATTTGAGTTAGATACTATTAATGAAATGATCACTTTATAAATTGTTTCCAACGCATTGCTTACCTATAAAACAAATAATTTAAGAATTTACAACAGGTTGTATTTTGGGAAAAACCCTTCAACCATGTTTTTTTCCCACTGCTCTCACACCACAACCATCACCTCCACATAAGAAGACCTATGTGATGAAATATGTGGAGGGTTTTCCCCACACACCAAGCAGTGGGCACCAGCTATGTCCTCCAGAAATGGAGAAAGATTGCATGGGTTGACAGCTCAGTCCCACAAGACCTCTCCCTTTTTCCCAGTCACAAGTCCGGATCTCCACAACTTCTGATTGGTTTTAAGTTGGGGTTCCTAAGACCCTCCTTTGAGTTCAGTTAATTTATTTCAGCAGCTTACAGAACTCAGAGAAACATTTAGGCTTATCAGTTTATTATGATGGATATCTTAAAGGATACAAACAAACAGCCAGATGAAGAGATACATAGGGTGAGGTCTGGGATGGTCCTAAGCATGGGAGCTGCTGTCCTTGTGGAGTTGGGGGTTTGTCACCATGCAGGCATGTAGATGAGTAGTTCTTCATCTTTCTGTCAATCTCCATGTGTTCAGCGCTCTGGAAACTCTCTAACCCTGTCCTTTGGGCCTTTGATGGAGACTTTATTGATTGTCCATGATTGAAACAGGGACAAATGTGTCAAAATGTGATTTAACAAAAAGAGTATGCTCTAAACCCAGTGTGTGAGTCTGCTCTCACACTGCTATAAGGAACTACCTGAAACAGGGCAATTTGTAAATAAAAGATGTTTAATTGACTCATAGTTCTGCAGGCTGTACACGTAGCCTGGCTGGGGAAGCCTCAGGAAACTTTCAGTCATCATGGCACAAGGCAAAGGGGAAGCAGGCACATCCTCACATGAAGCAGGAGAGAGAGAGTGAAGTGAGAAGTGCTACACACTTTTAAACAACCAGATCTTGTGAGAACTCAATCACTGTCACAAGAACAGCACGGGGGAAGTCCTGGTTTAGGAAGGAGCAGGGGCAGGGGCAGGGGCAGGGGCAGGGGCAGGAGTGAGAGATTCTGTTTCCTGAGGCCTGTTTCTGAGGCCTAAAGCACCCCAACATTGTAACAAAGGTTATGGGAGCTATGAGCTAGGAACCATGGATGGAAATATATGTGTATATATAAAAAATATATATATATTTATGTGTTATATATATATCTCATATATATCTCAAAAGTCAGTAGGTCTTCTTTCTTCTCAATTATAAACACAACTTTGAATGTTAAACTGTACATTAAATTCTTCTCATATCTATGGATATCTTGCTTTATCTATCTCATGTTAAGGTTTAAAAAATTACTTAAGTAAAAAAATCTTAGCACACACACATAAATTTAGCCTAATGCCTGGCCACATGGTAGACAGTCAAATAATATTTAATGAATGATGTAAATTTTCATGAAAGAGAAAGTGCCCAACATTTATTAAGCATCTATCAAATGCTTATTTATTCAATGTAATTTAATGAGGACATTAAGGCTCAGATGGTCAAGTACAAATGGCACATCTGAGATGTGATCTAAGGGTTGTCTTGCTTTAGAATGACGTTTTTGGCTCTCTTCCAAACGGGAAATTAAATCTGATAAACTTAACTTTTGACTTTGTTTACTTATTTAGTTTAGACTTTTCTTGGCTCAAACAGCTCCTACTTTGTCACAGTGAGGTCAAATGGGCATGTGGCCATTCTAGAGAACTGTTCAAAAAAACAGATCGTGTGAGGCTTTGTTTTGATGAAAAGATTGGTTTTGTAAACTTGCAGAATTGACTCCCTGTTCCAGAACTTTATTTTATTTAAAACAGAGACAGAGTTTCATTATGTTGGCCAGGCTGGTCTCAAACTCCTGGCCTTAAGCAATCCTTTCACCTCAGCCTCCCAAAGTGCTGGGATTATAGGCATGAGCTACCATACCTGGCCACCATAACTTTAATTATAGCCATTAATTTAAAATCCTTCTGAAAAGTAATGCTTCATGTAAATACTGGTAAGTATGATATTACCAAATAAGCTTGAAGATTAGCAGCCTAAAGAGTGATGTGGTTCTGGAACATTTTTGTGATTTTATTTTGGATTATCTGAATGGATCCTAAATATAATCACAAGTGTCCTTATAAGAGGGAAGCAGAGGGAAATTTGACCTGAGGAGAAGGTGATGAGAAGACTGAAGCAAGATGCTAATAATTTTGAAAATGGAAGAAGGGGCTGCAAGTCAAGGAAATGCAGCTCTAGAAGCTGAAAAAGACAGAAAGTGAGTTCTTCCCTAGGGCCTCTGGAGGAAGTGAAGGTCTCTTAACACTTTGGTTTTGGTCAGTGAATCATTGTGGACTTGTGACCTCTAAAAGTGTAGAGTGTTGTTTTATGGCACCAAGTTTGTGGTGATTTGTTACAGCAATGACAAGAAACTAATACAAAGACTAAGCAACCTTTATACTATCAGGACTACATTGCCTTTATGAAGTTACATCTAATTTTACTCAATTTCCATTTCTGACATTCTAGTAATCTTGATTCTAAGAACTGTAGGACTGAAAACTGTAGTTGGCGCAAAAGTAATTATGGTTTCAGCCTGTGAATTTTATATCATTATAAATAGGTTCAAATATCTCTTTATTAATCAAAATAGGAACCATTACAATGAACACATTTTTTTTTTTGCCAAGAGAAATAATTTTATTTATTCCTGTAGTGTAAAAAATCAGTGCTTCAGGATTCAACAAACCCTTGGAAAGCATTTTCTGCATCCTGCTGGTTGTGTGTGTGGTTTTTTTTTTTTTTTTTTTTTGAAGACAAAAAAATAATCAAGAAAGACTTTTGCATTCTCCCGGTAAAAAGCTGTTGAGATGCTTGAAGACGTGGTAGTCAGTGGTGAGAGGTCAGGTGAATATGGCAGATGAGGCAAAATTTCATAGCCCAATTCATTAAACGTTTGAAGCATTGGTTGTGCAATGTGCAGTCGGGCACTGTGGAGAAGAACTAGGTGTAGCTGTAAGAGGATCAGCTTTGATGATTGCTCTTAACTGGCCATCACCAACTTCAGACGGCCAGCCACTATGTTCCTCATCTTCAAGGCTCTCGTCTCCTTTGCAAAACTTCTTGAACCGCCACTACATTGTACGTTCATTAGCAATTCCTTGGCCAAATGCATTGTTAATATTACTAGTTGTCTCCACTGCTTTACGACACATTTTGAACTTGAATAAGAAAATTGCTCAAATTTGCTTTTTGTCTAACAGCATTTCCATAGTCTAGAATAAATATAAGATAAACAGGAAGTAATGTCACTAGCAACAAAAAAAGAGAACTGTGCATTAAAATGATGTAAAACATAACCACAGTTATTTAAGAATGTATTCAAACATCAAACAGCAAATTTCAACAATGCAAAAACCACAATTACTTTTGTACCAATCTAATGTTTTTTCCTTGTCCATATAACGGTCATAGTTGATACCCCATAACAAAAGACAGATTAACAGGAGAAATACATAGCTCTATTTAACAGTGTTTACAGGAAGTAGGAGACTTCAGAAATTAAGACCCAAAGACCCAGGGAAAACTGTGTATTTTTATGCTAAGCCCCAGGAGAAAAGTAATAGTTGTGGAGAAATATGACTGGAAAAAAAGGATATGATCTAATAGTAATAACTTTGGAGAACATAACATTCTTCTTGGCCTTTCTGTGCAGTATTCTTTTCTTATGGGTACATGGCAGGACAAAAGGGTCTCTCTTTTAGAAAAGGTAGTTTAGAAAGTGACCTTAACAGATTTCATGGGTTGCTTTATGGGTAAGGATTTCTAGTTTCTATGACCCACTTCAGGGAAGAGTTCTGGTTTTTATGACATGCCTTGGAGGAGAAAGGAGTGCGTAAGGAAGATCAGAGACCTTGTTTCTGGTGCCCTTCCAATCTTTTTCAGCTCAAAGAACTGTGCCAAAGCACCCATATTTGGGGTATCATTCTCTGAGCAATTGGCACCTATCAATCTACAAAGAAGCATGTAGCCTTGAGCCTAAATGCAAGTATTTTCATTTAGAAAAAAAAATCCATTATTGACCTTCTCTATTTCTTATTTATCACATCCTCCTCTTCATTTACCAGAAATACTTTGCCCCAAGAGGCTGTCCTTGGGCTCTCTTCTCATCCTCATAATCTTGCCTTTGTTATTTACTGCCATAGCTTTAAGTTTTATGGTGAGCCAATGCTCTTGATCAGTTTGTTAGGCTTCAGATCCACATTTCCTGCTATGCATCTTCAGCTGGATAGCTCATTGGCATTTTGTATTCAATATAACTAGAAATGAATTTATCTTCTCATGCATTGGTTTATAAATGGAAAACCAGGTCACACCAGAAAACAAATGCTTCATCAAATAAGATATGTTAAGAATTTTGCTTTGTTTTGTTTTACACAATAATGGAAAACTCAAAAAGTATCATCTTATTCTTTTGTTTTTGCAGATGTTCATTTTGAGTAATATTTCTTCCAACATTTCTTCACTTTGCCTTGCTCCACATGGGCCATCCTAGTCATGGTGCAAATGACTGCAGGAATGGAAAATCTGACTTTTAGATTACTCTGTATATAAATTCTAACAATATGATCTTCTCAGCCAAGTAACCAATTAATTCAAGTAACTTGGGACAGAGTACTCTGACTTTATCTCCTCTATAATTTTTTTTTCTGAAGACAAAAAATCAAGTAAAAACATTCTGAACTTTACCTGTAGTTTGTTGCTGGTGGTATTAGAGATGTAATTTTTAAAAAGAACCTGTGAGTCAATAGTAGTTAACAAAAACAATGATGGCAACAACAAAAACCTAGTGAGTCCAGCCAGTAACTGAAGAAGAAATGATAGCATAGAAAACCATCGTCTTACAACCCTCAATAATAATACCTAATTCAGGCAAGGATAATCAAAACATGTTAAAAACAATTTGGTGAAGTTTGATGGGGAAATGGGATTCATGAAATATCAAAGCATCAACCCTTAGATTACATACTATATGGTGGAGAAATCTGGCATGTACCACCTCAACTGAGTGATCAAACTTAACATCAGCAATAATTAGACAATGTGCGTCCAGAAGGGACTCCTTAGAAAAATACATTATGTATGTAATATTCTTACCAAAAATGCTTAACTTGAATCTAATCAGGAGGAAACAACCAGAGAAATCTAAATCACAGAACGTTCTACAAAATGACTAACATTGGATTTCTTTAAAAAGCCCAATATCATGAAAAAACAAAACAAAGAAGCAGGTGAACTGTTCAAGATTAAAGGAGAATAAATCCAATGTATGATTACTGAGTGGATCCTGGATTTTTAAAAATTGGTATATAGTATCAGGGAGATCTGTCAATTCTGATCCCTATTTGTCCATTTTATTTTATTTTATTAATTTTACTTTAAGTTCTGGGATACATGTGTAGAACGTGCAGATTTGTTACATAGATATACATGTGCCATGGTGGTTTGCTGCACCTATCAACCTGTCATCTAGGTTTTAAGCCCAATGCATTAGATATTTGTCCTAATGCTCTCCCACCCCTTGTCCCCACCACTCGACAGTTCCCCGTGTGTGATGCTCCCCTCCCTGTGTCCATGTGTTCTCATTGTTCATCTCCCACTTATGAGTGAGAATATGCAGTGTTTGGTTTTCTATTCCTGTGTTTGCTGAGAATGATGGCTTCCAGCTTCATCCATGTCCCTGCAAAGGACATGAACTCATGTTTTTATGGCTGCATAGAAGTCTATGGTATATATGTGCATTTTCTTTATCCTATTATTGATGGGCATTTGGGTTGGTTCCAAGTCTTTGCTATTCTGAATAGTGCTGCAATAAACATACATGTGCATGTGTCTTTATAGTAGAATGATTTATAATCCTTTGGGTATATACCCAGTAATGGGATTGTTGAGTCAAGTGGTACTTCTGCTTCTAGATCCTTGAGGAGTCTTCTAGACACACAGTCTTCTAGAATGGTTGGACTAATTTACATTCCCACCAACGGTATAAAATTTACATTCCTATTTCTCCACATCCTCTCCAACATCTGTTGTTTCCTAACTTTTAAATAATCACCATTCTAACTGTCATGAGATGGTATCTCATTGTGGTTTTGATTGCATTTCTCTAATGATCAGAAATGATGCGCTTTTTATCATATGTTTGTAGGCTGCATAAATATCATCTTTAGAGAAGTGTCTGTTCATATCCTTTGTTCACTTTTTTTTTTTTTAATTGTAAATGTGCTTAAGGTTCTTCTAGATTCTACATATTAGACCTTTGTCAGATGGGTAGATTGCAGAAATTTTCTTTCATTCTGTAGGTTGCTTGTTCACTATGATGATAGTTTCTTTTGCTGTGCAGGTCTTTAGTTTAGTTAGATCCCATTTGTCAATTTTGTTTTTTGTTGCAATTGCTTTTGGTGTTATTGTCATGAAGTCTTTGTCCATGCCTGTGTCTTGAATGGCATTGGATAGGTTTCTTCTAGCGTTTTTATGGTTTTGGATTTTACATTTAAGTCTTTAATACATCTGGAGTTAATTTTTGTATAAGGTATGAGGAAGGGATCCGGTTTCAGTTTTTGGCATATGGTTAGCAAGTTTCACAGCATCATTTATTAAATAGGGAATCCTTTCCCCATTGCTTGTTTTTGTCAGGTTTGTCAAAGATCAGATGGCTGTAGATGTGTGGTGTTATTTTTGAGGACTCCATTCTGTTCCATTGTTCTATATATCTGTTTTGATATCAGTACTATGCAGTTTTGTTTACTGTAGCCTTGTAGTATAGTTTGAAGTTAGATAGCATGATGCCTGCAGCTTTGTTCTTTTTGCTTAGGATTGTCTTGGCTGTATGGGGCATTTTTTGGTTCCATATGAAATTTAAAGTAGTTATTTCTAATTCTGTGAAGAAAGTCAATGGTAGCTTGATGTGGGATAGCACTGAATCTATAAATTACTTTGGGCAGTATGGCCATTTTCATGATATTGATTCTTCTTATCCATGAGCATGGAATGCTTTTCCATTTGTTTGTGTCCTCTCTTATTTCCTTGAGCAATGGTTTGTACTTCTCCTTGAAAAGGTCCTTCACATCCCTTGTAAGTTGTATTTTATTCTGTTTCTAGCAATTGTGAATGGGCGTTTGCTCATTATTTGGTGCTCTATTATTGGTGTATAGGAATGTTTGTAATTTTTGCACATTGATTTTGTACCCTGACTTTGCTGAAGTTGCTTATCAGCTTAAGGAGATTTTGGGCTGAGATGATGGGGTTTTTAAATATACAGTCATGTCATCTGCAAATAGAGACAATTTGACTTCTTATCTTCTGATTTGAATATCCTTTATTTATTTCTCTTTCCTGATTGCCCTGGCCAGAACTTCCAATACTATGTTGAATAGGAGAGGACATCCGTGGTTAGAGAGGACATCCTTGTCTTGTGCCAATTTTCAAAGGGAATGCTTCCAGCTTTTGCCCATTCAGTATGATATTGGCTGTGGGTTTGTCATAAATAGCTTTTATTCTTTTGAAATACATTTCATCAATCTTGTTTATTGAGAGTTCTTAGCATTAAGCTGTGTTAAATTTTACTGAAGACCTTTTCTCCATCTATTGAGATAATGATGCAGTTTTTGTTATTGGAAAGTGGCCAAAGGATATGAACAAACACTTCTCAAAAGAAGATATTTATGTGGCCAAAAACATATGAGAAAAAGATCATCACCACTGGTCATTAGAGAAATGCAAATAAAAATCACAATGAGATACCATCTCATGCCAGTTGGATATTGGCCCCCAACTCTCTTCTGGGTTCTAGGGTTTTTGCCAAGAGATTTACTGTTAGTCTGATGGGCTTCCCTTTGTAGGTAACCTGACCTGTTTCTCTGACTGTCCTTAACATTTTTTCCTTCTTTCAACCTTGGAAAATCTGATGGTTATATGTCTTGGGTTGGGGTTGATCTTCTTGAGAAGTATCTTAGTAGTGTTCTCTGTATTTCCTGAATTTGAAAGTTGGCCTGTCTTGCTATGTTGAGGTAGTTCTTTTGGATAATATCCTAAAATGTGTTTTCCAACTTGGTTTCATCCTCCCCGTCACTTTCAGGTATACCAATCAATTGTAGGTTTGGTCTTTTCACATATTCTCCTATTTCCAGGAAACTTTTTTTGTTCCTTTTCATATTTTCTTCTGTAATCTTCATGCCTTATTGAAGATGATCTTAAATCTTTGTTATCCTTTGTTCTGCTTGATTGATTCAGCGATTGATGCTTGTGTAGTCTTCATGAAGTTCTTGTGCTGTGTTTTTCAGGTCTATCAGTTCATTTATCTTCCTCTCTAAACTTTTTATTCTAGTTAGCAGTTCCTGTAATCTTTTGTCAAGGATCTTAGCTTTCTTGCATTAGGTTAGAACATACTCCTTTATCTCACATGAATTTATTACCCACCTCCTGAAGCCTATTTCTGACAGTTCATCAATCTCATTCTCTGTCCAGTTTTGTGCCCTTGCTGAAGAGGAGTTTCCATCATTTAGAGGAGAAGAGGCATGTTGGTTTTTGGAATTTTTAGCATTTTTATGCTGATTTTTCCTCATCTTCATTGATTTATCTACCTTTGATCTTTGAGGCTGATGACCTTTGGATGGGGTTTTTGTGTGAATTTGTTGTTGTTGCTTTCTGTTTGTTAGTTTTTCATCTAACAGCAGGCCCCTCTTCTGCAGGTCTACTGCAGTTTGCTGGAGGTCCACTGCAAACCCTGTTCACCTGGGTATCACCAGTGGAGGCTGCAGAACAGCAAAGATTGCTGCCTGCTCTTTCATCTGGAAACATTGTTCCAGAGGGGCCCCCACCAGATGCCAGACAGAACTCTCAGATGCCAGTCGACCCCTGTTGGGAAGTCTCTCCCAGTCAGGAGTCACCAGGGTCAGGGTTCCACTTGACGAGGAGTCTGTCCCTTAGCAGAGCTGGTGCACTGTGCTGGGAGAATCGCCCTTGGCAGTATTATCTGCTCTCTTCAGAGCTGGCAGGCAGGAAAGACTGAAGCTGCACCCACAGCCACCCATCCCCTCACATGCTCTCTCCCACATAGATGAGAGTTTTATCTGTAAGCCCCTAACTGGGGCTGCTGCATTTTCTTCAGAGATGCCCTGCCCAGGGAGGAGGAATCTAGAGAAGCAGTCTGGTCACAGCCACTTTGCCATGCTATGGTAAATTCTGCCCAGTCCTAACTTCCCAGTCTCCTTAGCACTGCAGGGGAAAACCACCTACTAAAGACTCAGTAATGGCGATACCCCTCCCCACTCTAAGCTCAATCATCCCTGGTCAACTCCAGACTGCTGTGCTAACAGAGAAAATTTCAAGCCAGTGGTTCTTAGCTTGCTGGGCTCCATGGGAGTGGGACCCACTGAGTGAGACCATTTGGCTCCCTGGCTTCAGCCCCATTTCCAGGGGAGTGAATAGTTCTGTCTCGTTGGGATTCCAGGCACCACTGTGGTATAAAAAAAAATCTTCTGGCCTGGCACGGTGGCTCACACCTATAATCCCAGCACTTTGGGAGGCCGAGGCAGGTGGATCACGAGGTCAGGAGATCGAGATCATCCTGGTCAACATGCTGAAACCCCGTCTCTACTAAAAACACAAAAAATTAGCTGGACATGGTGATGCATGCCTGCAGTCCCAGCTACTCAGGAGGCTGAGGCAGGAGAATTGTTTGAACCCAGGAGGCGGAGGTTGCAGTGATCCGAGATCATGCCATTGCACTCCAGTCTGGGTAACAACAGAGAAACTGTCTCAAAAAAAAAAAAAAAAAAAAATCTACAGCTTGGTGCCTGCCCAAACAGCCACCCAATTTTGTTCTTGGAACCCAGGGCATCAGTGGTGCAGACTCACAAGGGAATCTTCTGATATGTGGATTGCAAAAACCATGGGAAAAGCATAGTACCTGGGCTGGGTAGCACAGTCCCTCACAGTTTCCCTTGGCTGGGGAGGGAGGTGCCCTGGCTCCTTGCACTTCCTGCATGAAGTGATGCTCACCCTGCTTTTGTTCGCTCTGTGCACCCACGGCTTATCCAGTCCCGGTGAGATTAGCTGGGTACTTAAGTTGGAAATGCAGAAATCACCCACCTTCTATGCTGGTCTCGCTGGAAGCTGCAGACTGCAGCTGTTTCTATTCAGCCATCTTGGCTCCTCTCCTCTCTGTCTATTAAAAAAAAATTGTGACAATTGCTATTTTAGTGAATAAAGAATAATGTCTTTATTTTTTCCTGAAGTGACACCCTCTGAACTATATTTAGAAATGAAATTATAATATCTACCTTACTTTTATTTTTATTTATTTATTTATTTATTTTGAGACAGAGTTTCACTCTTGTTACCCAGGCTGGAGTGCAATGGCGTGATCTCAGCTCACCGCAACCTCCGTCCCCTGGGTTCAGGCAATTCTCCTGCCTCAGCCTCCTGAGTAGCTGGGATTACAGACACAGGCCACCATGCCCAGCTAAGCTTTTGTATTTTTAGTAGAGACGGTTTCACCATGTTGACCAGGATGGTCTCGATCTCTTGACCTCGTGATTCACCCGCCTCGGCCTCCCAAAGTGTTGAGATTACAGGCTTGAGCCACCATGCGCGGCCTAATTCATTTATTTTTTTAAAATAATTTTAACTTTTATTTTAGATCGGGCATACTTGTGCAGGTTTATGGGTACATTGCATAATGCTGAGGGTTGGGATACAAATGATCCCACCACTTGGGTATTAAGGATAGTACCCAATAGGTAGTTTTTCAGTCCCTCTTCTCTCTCTTTTCCACAGCTCCGGTAGTCTCTAGTGTGTGTTTTTCCTATCTTTATGTCCATGTGTACCCGGTGTTTAATTCTCACTTACATGTGAGAACTTGTGGCATCTGTGTTTTTGTTCCTGCATTAATTTGCTTAGGATAATGTCCTCTAGCTGTATCCATGTTGTTATAAAGGACATGATTACTTTGTTTTATATGGTTGTATAGTATTCCATGGTGTATATGTACCAAATTTTCTTTATCAGATCCACCATTGATAGGCACCTAGGTTGATTCTGTGTCTTTGCTATTGTGAATAGTGCTGCAATGAACATATGAGTGGATGTGTCTTTTCCATAGAGTGGTTTATTTTCCTTTGGATATATACCCAGTAATAAAGTTGCTGGATCCAGTGGTAGTTCTGTTTTAGGTTCTTTGAGAAATCTCCAAATGCTTTCCACAATGGCTGAAAGACTTTACATCCTTACCAACAGTGTATAAACATTCCCTTTTCTTTGCAGCCTTGCCAGTGTCTGTCTGTCTATATTACTGGTATGAGATAACATTTCACTGTAGTTTTGATTTGCATTTCTCTGATAATCAGTGATGTCAATCATTTTCTCATATGTTTGTTGGCTACTTACGTATCTTTGAGAAGTGTCTGTTCATGTCCTTTGCCCACTTTTTAATGGGGTTGGTTGTTATTTGCTTGTAAATTTAACTTTCTTATAAACTCTGGATATTTGACCTTCATCAGATCACAGCATATGAATATTTTCTCTTATTTTGAAGGTTGTCTGTTTACTCTGTTGATAGCTTCTTTTGCTATGCAGAAGCTCTTTGGTATAATTATGTCTCATTTGTCAATATTTGTTTTTGTTCCAATTACTTTTCAGGACTTAGTCATAAATTCTTTGCCCAGGCTTATGTCCAGAATGGTATTTCCTAGAATTCTTCTAGAATTCATATACTTCGAGGTCTTATATTTAAATCTTCCCAATACTGGGAATTTTGTACATATTAAAGGTGGGGTCCAGTTTCATTTTGCCACATATGGCTAGCCAGCTATTCCAGCACCATTTATTGAACAGAGACTCATTACCCTATTGCTTGTTTTTGTCAACTTCATTGAAGAACAGGTGGTTTAAAGTGTGTGGCTTTATTTCTGGGTGCTCTAGTCTGTTCCATTTGTCTGTGTCTGTTTTCATACCAGTACCATGCTGTTTTGGTTTCTATAGCCTTATAGTTTAAAGATGAGTAATGTGATTCTCTGCCTTTGTTCCTTTGGCTTAGGCTTGCTTTGGCTATTTGGGCTCTTTTTTCATTCTATATGAAATTTAGAATAGTTTTTTTTTTTTCTAATTCTGTGAATAGTAGAATTGATAATTTTGATAGAAATAGCATTGAATTTGTAAATTGCTTTGGCAGCATGGCCATTTAAATGATACTGATTCTTTCAATTCATGAGCATGAAATGTTTTTCCATATGTTTGTGTCATCTATAATTTCTTTCTGCAGTCTTTTGTAGTTATCCTTGTAGAGATCTTTTACTTTCTTTTATAACTTACTTTTAAACAAGAGAGTGAATAAGAGTGTGTGTTTTACAGTGCACAAAGGGAGAGAGAAGGTGGGGAGGTGAGGAAATCTGACAGAATGTTTACTAGTAAATTTAAGTGATAAATGAGTGTTCATTTACAACATATTTATAATTTTTATATAATTGAGGGAAATTGTGGTTTAAAAAAAAACTTAAAATGCAATCAGCAACCTTTAGATAGAAGAAAGTCTGTTGCTATAATACACTATTATTACCAAGTGCCATTGTTGGCATACTTTATTCTGTTCACAGTATCAGCATTGTGTACTTCTTGCAATAATAAAATCTCCTGGACTCATTATTTCTTAAATGCCTTGACAACTGGAGACATAGAAGCTTACTAGTTGTAGTAGTCCCAGAGTTGCCATAAATCTCAGCATTCAGTTTCCTCAGCCTAGATCCATACCTAACTGGAGTTGAAAGAACAAATGTAATCATTTTTATATTTATGGGTAATCAAACCACAAATCAGAATCTTTTTCTTTTCAATTTTGTGATTAAATCTTTTGTGATTTAAATCTATTTAGGTTTGAAATTTATCTTCAAAAAACTAACTGTAATAATTATGTAATTTTTCAGTTTTTGAGAATTTACAGATTATTTTAAATTTAAGGTGAAACATATGATTGTTTATAAAAATTAAAAAAAAAAGGTCAGGCGTGGTGGCTCACGCCTATAATCCCAGCACTTTGGAAGGCCGAGATGGGTGGCTCACCTTAGGTCAGGAGTTCAAGACCAGCCTGACCAACATAGAGAAACCCCATCTTTACTAGAAATACAATATTAGTCAGGTGTGGTGGTTTATGCCTGTAGTCCCAGCTACTTGAAAGGCTGAGGCAGGAGAATCGCTTGAACTTGGGAAGTGGAGGTTGCAATGAGCTGAGATTGCACCATTGCACTCCAGTCTGGGCAACAAG
Source organism: Callithrix jacchus (assembly GCF_049354715.1). NCBI lineage: Eukaryota > Metazoa > Chordata > Mammalia > Primates > Cebidae > Callithrix > Callithrix jacchus. Next base: position 156,160,245 of record NC_133503.1, read on the forward strand.
AGTGAAACTCCTTCTCAAAAAATAAAAATAAAATATAAAGAGTCCTAAAATTAAAAGATTATTTAAAAATAAGTGCTCCGTGTAATTTTTAGATGAATATAAACAATAATAACTCAAGCAACTATTGAATAGAGTTCCAGTAACTAGTTTCAAAGATACATTAACTATAAACCAGAAGAGAATGGGACCAGCTTTGGTTTTATCAAAGTCATCTAAACCATTTTTTATAAAGCTTTCTTGTGAGCCTTTGTGAGAGATATTGAGAAAGTACAATCTTTACTTTTCTAGTCATTTACAATCTAGCTGAAGAGGTAACGGTTATATTTATTAACATATATAAAAGAAAACAATAAAAATCTATGAAAAATGGAAGATAAAACTGACTATTAAATACTATGTTGTAGAACAATGTCATGGGAAAACACAATATACCAAGTTAAATAAGTGTTCCCTATAAGTACAATTTAAAATATATATACAATGTTATAATTTTGTTTTATAAAAGCAAAAAAAAAAGTATATGTAAAAATAGAAAAAATTACCAAAAATACATTTACCAATTGTATAATTGGTTATCTTGGAGTAGTAGAATTTGTGATTATTCTTTTTTATGGTTTTTAATATAAAATATTTTTGCAACATTTTAAAATTCAGAACACATGCATTAGTCCATTCTTTCACCACTATAAAGACATACCTGAGATTTGAGAATTTATTAAGAAAAAGAGGTTTAATTGGCTCATGGTTCTGTAGGCTGTGTAGGCTTCTGCTTTTGGGGAAGCCTTAGGAGACCTACAATCATGGCAGCAGATGAAAGCGAAGCAGATACATATTCAAATGGCCAGCAGAAGAGAGAGTGAGCAAAGGGGAAGGTGCCATACACTTTTAAACAACTAGATCTTGTAAGAACTCTATCATGAGACAGCAAGGGGGAAATCTGCCCCCATGATTCAATCACCTCCCAACAGGTCCCTCTTCCAACAACACTGGGAATTACAATTTGACATGAGATTTGGGTGGGAACACAGAGCCAAACAATATCAAAACATATTTTAAAGAAATAATTTTAACTTTTGTGGGTGGGTGGGACAAGATGGTTAATTAGAAGCAGCTGCAGTCCACAGCTCTTAAAAAGAGGTATAAAAACAGCGAGTGAATTCTATACCTTCAACTGAGGAATCCAGGTTCTTACATTGGGACTGACTAGGTGGACAGCTCAACCCATGGAGAGCAAGGAAAAGCAAGGTGGTGTGATGGCCCACCGACAGCAGCATGGAGCCAGGGGAGCCCACATCCCCAGCCAAGGGAGGCAGTGACTGATTGTGTGGCCCCCACCTAGGAGAGAATGTTTTTCCCATGGATCTTTGCAATCCATAGATCAAGATATCCTCTTGTTAGCCCATCCTTTTAGGGCCTCAGGGCCAAAGCACAGAGCTGTGTAAAGTCTTGGTGAAATGGTGCTTGGGCACACACAGAGACCCAGGAGTTTTGCATACTCTGGCCCTGGGAATTCTGTAAGGTGGGAGATCCATTTGTGCATTCCTCTATCCAGGGAGCCAAGCAGTGTCATTATGCAGGCCCCACTCCCATGGCACCTCACAAGTTAAGACCCACTGGCTTGGAATTCCAGCTAGCCAGCAATAGCAGGCTGGAGACTGCCTGAGGTGGATCTCTGCAGTTCAAGTTGGTGGTTCTTGCCTGACAGCTGTAGGGAGTCCAAGCAGTCCAGAATAGGAGGAGTTCCTCACAATGCAGTACAGCTACTGAGCCAGATTGTGGCAAAACTGCTTCATTAATTGGGACCCCAGCTCATCCCTCCTTACTAGGCAGGGCTTACCTGTGGGAATTTTAACAACTCCAGCTAGAGTTATATGGACAGAACTCTGATCTCTTCCTGGGACAAAGCCCCTGCAGGGGAGGGACAGCAACTGTCTCTGCGGTTCAGTTGACTTAGTCTTTCCAGCCTGCATTCTGGAGAACCCGGGCAGTCTGCACAAGGGCAGATCCCCCCAGCACAGTACATCTGTTCTGCCACAGGGCAGAACTGCTTTTTTAAGAAGGTCCCTGATCCCATTCCTCCTGACTGGGTGAAACCTCCCAATAGGGGTCTCCAGACACCTCCTACAGGAGTGTTCAGGCTGGCATTTGGTCATTGCCCTGCTGGGGTGAAGCTGCCAGAGAAAGGAGCAGACTCCCATCTTTGCTGTTTTGCAGCCTTCACTGGTGCACATCTGCAGGTGTGGGAAGAACTGAGGCAACAATAGTCTGGAGTGGACCCCCAGCAAACCATAGCAGCCCTATGGAAAAGTGCCTGACTGTTAAAAGGGGGAACAACATCATCAACAAAAAAGACCTCATTACAATTTCACTCAAAGGTCAGCAACTTCAAATATCAAAACTAGGTAAGCCCACAAAGATGAGAAAGAATCACAGCCAAACCCCTGAAAACTACAAAAGTCAGGGTGCCTCTTCTCCAAATGTCCATAATACCTCCAGCAAGGGCACAGAACTGGGCTGAGACTGATATGGTTGAATTGGCAGGAGTACAATTCAGAAGGTGGATAATAACAAATTTCACTGAACCAAAGGAGCGTGTTCTAACCCAATGCAAAGAAGATAAGAATCATAATAAAAGAATACAGGAGCTGATAATCAGAATAACCAGTTTAGAGAGAAACATAACTGACATGATAGAACCGAAAAACACAACACAAGAACATGACAGTGTAATCACAAGTATCAATAGTAGAATAGGCCCAAGTGGAGGAAAGAATCTGAGCTTTAAGACTATCTTTCTGAAATAAGACAGAAGAGAAGAATAGAGAAAAATGAAAAGAATGAAAAAAAACTCCAAGAACTACGGGATTATGTAAAAAGACCAAGCCTATGACTGATTGGGGGTACCGAAGGAGATGGGAGAACAGAACTAAGTTGGAAAACATATTTCAGAATATCTTCCAGGTGAACTTTCCCAACTTAGCAAGATAGTCCAACATTCAAATCCAGTAACTTCAGAGAACTCTCATAAGGGGATCCTCTCCATGAGAAAATTAATCCCAAGACACATAATCATCAGAATCTCCAAGGTTGAAATGAAAGAAAAAATGTTAAGGGCAGCCAGAGAGAAAGGCCAGGTCACCTACAAAAGAAAACTCATCAGACTAACAGCAGACCTCTCAGTAGACACCCTACAGGCCAGAAGAGATTGGAGGCCAATAGTCAACATTCTTTAAAAAAAGAATTTTCAACCTGGAATTTCATATCTGGCCAAACTAAGCTTTATAAGCAAAGGAAAAATAAGATCCTTTCCAGAAGAGCAAATGCTGAGGGAATTCATCACCACCAGGCCGGCCTTGCAAAAGCCCCTGAAGAAAAGCACTAAATATGGAAAAGAAAAACTGTTACTAGCCACTACAAAAACCCACGGAAGTACACAGACCAGTAATACTATGAAGCAGTTACATAAACAAGTCTGTAAAATAACCGGCTAGCATCATTATGACAGGATAAGATTTACACATAACAACATTAACCTTAAATATAAATGGACTAAATGCCCCATCTAAAAGATACCAGAATGGCAAGCTGGACAGAGTTAAGACCCACTGATATGCTGTCTTCAAGAGACCCATCTTACATGCAGAGATACACATAGGCTCAAAATAAAGGGATGGAGGAAAATTTACCAGGCAAATGAAAAACATAAAAGAGCAGGAGTCTTAGTTTCTGACAAAAGACACTTTAAACCAACAAAGTCAAAAAAGACAAAGGCATTTACATAATGGTAAAGCGTTCAGTTCAATAAGGAGAGCTAACTATCCTGAATATATATGCACCCAATCTAGAAGCATCCAGATTCATAAAGCAAGTTCTTAGAGACTGACAAAGAGACTTAGACTCCCACATAATAACAGTGAGAGACTTTAACACTCCACTGATCATAGTAGAGAGATCATTGAGACAGAAAATTGACAAGATATTCAGGACTTGAACTCAGCTCTGGATCAAGCCAACCTTATAGATATCTACAGTACTCTCCACCCCAAAACAAAAGAATATACATTATTTTCATTGCTACATGTCACTTACTCTAAAACTGACACATAATCAGAAGTAAAATACTCTTCAGCAAATGCAAAAGAACAGAAATCATAACAGTCTCTCAGACCACAGTGCAATCAAATTAGAACTCAAGATTAAGAAAGTCACTGAAAACCACACAACTACATGGAAGTTGAACAATCTGCTCCTGAATGACTTCTAGGTAAATAATGAAATTGAGGCAGAAATCAAGTAGTACTCTGAAACTAATGAGAACAAAGAGACAACATATCAGAATCTCTGTGATACAGTTAAGGCAGTATTAAGAAGGAAATTTATAGCACTACATATCAAAAACCTAGAAAAATGTGAAATCAACAACCTAACTTCACAACTAAAAGAATGAAAGAACAGAGCAAACACCAAAGCTAGCAGAAGACAAGAAATAACTAAGATCAGTGCAACCCACACAAAAAGACAACCCTGTGCAAACAGAACTGAAGGAGGCAGAAACACCTAAAACCTTTCAAAAAAATCAACAAATCCAAAAGCTGTTTTTTTAAAAATAAAATAGATGGCTAGCTAGACTAATAAAGAAGAAAGAAGAATCAAATAGACACAATCAGAAATGATAAGGGGATATCACCACTGACCCCACAGAAATACAAATAACCATCAGAAAAATACTATAAATACTTCTATGCAAATAAACTAGAAAATCTAGAAGAAATGGATACACTGCTGGACACACACACCCTCCCAAGACTGAAAAAGGAAGAAATTGAATTCCTGAATAGACCAATAACAAGTTCTGATATTGAGGCAGTAATAAATATCTTATCAACCAAAAAAACCCCAGAACCAGATGGTTTTATAGCTGAATTCTATCAGAGGTACAAAGAAGAATTGGTACCATTTCTACTTAAACCATTCCAAACCATTGAAAAAAAGGGACTCCTTCCTAACTCATTTTATGAAGTCAGCATCGTCCTGATACTAAAACCTGTCACAGATATTATGATAAAAGAAAACATCAGGCCAATATCCCTGATGAACATCAATGTAAAAATTCTCAATAAAATGCTGGCAAACCAAATTCAGCAGCACATTGAAAAACTTACCCACCATGATCAAGTTGGCTTCATCCCCAGGATGCAAGTCTGGTTCAACATATGCAAATCAATAAATGTGATTTATCACATAAAGAGAACTACAGACAAAAACCACATGATTATCTCAGTAGATACAGAAAAGGCTTTGAATAAAATTCAACATCCCTTCATGTTGAAAACTCTCAATAAACTAGATGTTGCAGGGACATACCTCAAAATAATAGCCATACATGACAAACCCACAGCCAATATTGTACTGAGTGGGCAAAAACGGGAAGCATTTCTCTTGAAATACAGCAAAAGAAAAGGATGCCCTTATTTCCACTCCTATTCAACAAAGCATTTGAAGTTCTGACCAAGGCAATCAGTCAAGAGAAGGACAAAAAGTGTATTCAAATAGGACTAGAGGAAGTCAAATTATCTTTGTAGATGACATGATCCTATATGTACAAAACCCCATTGTCTCAGTGAAAAAGCTTCTTAAGTTGAAGCAACTTCAGCAAAGTCTCAGGATACAAAATCAACGGGCAGAATTTGCTAGCATTCTTATACATCAACAATAGTCGACAGCCAAATCAGGAATGAACTCCCATTCACAACTGCTGCAAAGAGATGAAACTACCTAGGAATACAGCTTACAAAGGAAGTGAAGGAGCTCTTCAAGGAGAACTACCAACCACTGCTCAAGGACATAAGAGAAGACACAAGTGGAAAAAGTATTCCATGCTCGTGGGTAGGATGAATCAATATTGTGAAAATGGCCATACTGCCCATTGTTATTTATTGATTCAATGCTATTCCCATTAAACTACCATTAGCATTCTTCACAGAATTAGAAAAAAACCATTTCATATGAAACCAAAAAAAGAGCCCATATAGCCAAGACAACCCTATGCAAAAAGAACAAAGCTGAAGGCATCATTCTACTTGACTTCAAATTATACACTACAAGGCTACAGTAACCCAAACATGATGGTACTGGTACCAAAAAACAACACATAGACCAATGAAACAGAATAGAGAACTCAGAAATAAGACCACAAACCTACAACTATCTGATTTTTTACAAACCTAACAAAAACAAGTAATAGGAGAAGGATTACCTATTTAATAAGTGATGCTGGAAGAACTGGCTAGCCATATGCAGAAAATTGAATTGGGGCCCCTTCTTTACATGTTATACAAAATTAACTCAAAATGGATTAAAGACAAATATAAAACCCAAAACTATAAAAACCTTGGAAGAAAATCTAGACAATATCATTCAGGACGTAGGCAGGGGTCAAGATTTCATGACAAAATGCCAAAAGCAATTGCAACTAAAGCAAAAATTGACAAATGGGATCTAATTAAACAAAATGGCTTCTGCACAGCAAAATAAACGATCATCAGAGTGAACAGACAACCTAAAGAATGGGAGAAAAATTTATCCCTCTGTCAATCTATCTCTCTGACAATGATCTAATATCCAGAGTCTACAAGGAACTTAAACAAATTTACAAGCAAAAAATAACCCCATTAAAGTGGGTAAACGACATAAACAGACACTTCTCAAAAGAAAACATACATGCAGCCAACAGACATATGAAAAACAGGTCAACATCACTGATCATTAGAGAAATGCAAATCAAAATCACAATGAGATATGATTTCATGCCAGTCAGAATGGTAATTTTAAAAAAATTATACTTTAAATTGTGGGGTACATGTGCAGAACGTGCAGGTTTGTTATATAGGCATACATATGCCATGGTGTTTTGCTGTATCCATTACCCCATCATCTATATTAGATATTTCCCCTAATGCTATGCCTCCCCTATCCCCCTACCCCAGACAGGCCCAATGTGTGATATTCCTCTCCCTGTGTCCATGTGTTCTCATTGTTCAACACCCACTTAGGAGTGAGAACATGCACTGTTTGGTTTTCTGTTCTTGTGTCAGTTTGCTGAGAATGATAGTTTCCAGCTTTACCCAAGTCCCTGCAAAGAACATGAATTCATCTTTTTTATGGCTTTATAGTACTCCATGGTGTATATATGCCACATTTTCTTTATCCAGTCTATCATTGATGGACATTTGGGTTGGCTCCAAGTCTTTGTTATTCTGAATAGTGCCACAATAAACATACATGTGTATGTCTTTATAATAGAATGATTTATAATCCTTTGGGTATATACCCAGTAATAGGATTGCTGGGTCAAATGGTATTTCTAGTTTTAGATCATTGAGGAATTGCCACACTGTCTTCCACAATGGTTGGACTAATTTACACTCCCACCAACAGCGTAAAAGCATTCCTATTTCTCCACATCCTCTCCAGCGTCTGTTGATTCTTGGCTTTTTAATGATTGCCATTCTAACTGGCATGAGATGGTATCTCATTGTGGTTTTGATTTGTATTTCTCTAATGGCCAGTTATGATGAGCTTTTTTTCATGTTTGCTGGCTGCATAAATGTCTTCTTTTGAGAAGTGTCTGTTCATATCCTTAGCCCCCTATTTTATGGGGTTTTTTCTTGTAAATTTGTTTAAGTTCTTTGTAGATTCTGGATATTAGCCCTTTGTCAGATAGGTAGATTGCAAAAATTTTTTCCCATTCTGTAGGTTGCTGGCTCGCTCTAATGAAAGTCTTTTGCTGTGCAGAAGCTCTTTAGTTCAATTAGTTCCCATTTGTCTATTTTGGCTTTTGTTGCCATTGCTTTTGGTGTTTTAGTCATGAAGTTCTTGCCTATGCCTATGTTCTGAATGGTATTGCCTAAGTTTTTTTCTAGGGTTTTTATGGTGTTAGGTCCTATGTTTAAATCTTTAATCCATCTGGAGTTAATTTTTGTGTAAGGTGTAAGGAAGGGATCCAGTTTCGGCCTAACCTGTTTTCCCAGCAGCACTTATTAAATAGGGAATCCTTTCCCCGTTGCTTGCTTTGTCAGGTTTGTCAAAGATCATTTGGTTGTAGATGTGTGGTGGTATTTCTGAGGCCTCTGTTCTGTTCTATTGGTCTGTATATCTGTTTTGGTACCAGTGCCATGCTGTTTTGATTATTGTAACATTGTAGTATAAAGTCAAGTAGTGTAATGCCTGCCTCCAGGTGTTTTTTTTTTTTTTTTTTGCTTAGGATTGTCTTGGCTATGCTGGCTCTTTTTTGGTTTCATATAAAATTTAAGGTGGTATTTTCCAATTCTGTGAAGAAAGTCAATGGTAGCTTGATGGGGATAGCATTGCATCTATAAATTGCTTTGGGTCATATGGCCATTTTCATGATATTGATTCTTCCTAACCATGAGCATGGAATGTTTTTCCATTTGTTTGTGTCCTCTCTTATTTCCTTGAACAGTGGTTTGTAGTTCTTTTTGAAGAGGTCTTTCACATCCTGGGTTAGTTGTATTCCTAGGTATTTTGTTCTCTGTAGCACTTGTGAATGGGAATTCACTAATGATTTGGCTCTGTTTGTCTATTATTGGTGTATAGGAATGTTTGTAATTTTTGCACATTGATTTTGTATCCTGAGACTTTGCTGAAGTTGCTTATCAGCTTAAGGAGATTTTGGGCTGAGACAATGGGGTTTTCTAAATATACAATCATGTTGTTTGCAAATAGAGACAATTTGACTTCCTCTTTTCCTATTTGATACCCTTTATTTCTTTTTCTTGCTTGATTGCCCTGGCCAGAACTTCCAATACTATGTTGAATAGGAATGGTGAAAGAGGGCATCCTTGTGCCAGTTTTCAGAGGGAATGCTTCCAGTTTTTGCCCAGAATGGTAATTACTAAAAAGTCAGGAAACAACAGATGCTGGTGAGGTTTCAGAGAAAAAGGAATGCTTTCATACTATGTATAGTATGTATATACTGTGGAATGGCTATACCAAGCTAATTTATATACATTACCTCACACACTTATTTTTTTTTGGTGGTGAGAACACTTAAAATGTATTCTTAGTAATTTTCAAGAATATAACACATTGTTAACTATAGTTACCATGTTGTACAATAGATCTCTTCAACTTAATCCTCCTAAGTGAAGTTTTGAATCCTTTGACCAACATTTCATTAGCCTTTGGTAACCAGCATTGTACTCTACCTGTATGAATTCAAGTTTTAAATTTTATTGCATTTAAAAAATTAATTTTCTTGTGAAAAAAACAGAAAATGACATGAAAGCAATAGTTGACCTCCAACTAACTAAAAACTGAATATATTTAAAGTATATAACATGATGTTATGGGATATACATAGATAATGAAAATGTTACTATACAGAAGTGAATTATGTCTTTCACCTCATATAGTTACACTATTTGGGGTTTGTTTTCATGGCAAGAACAGCTTAAAATGTCATTTAGCATTAAGCCCATATACAGTAAAACTTTATTACCTATAACGTTACCTGTCGTGCTCACGTTTACATTAGGTCTCCAGACTACTTCATCCTGCATATCTGCTACTTTCCTTCCTCTGAACGACATCTCTCAATTTCCTCCCTGAATTCCCTGCCCCTGGTAACCACTGTTTTGTTATTTATGCATATTCAAGATTCCACATATATGTGAAAACTGGCAATATGTTTCTTTCTGTGTCTTATTTCACTTAGTATGTTCCCAGGCTCATCCACTGTGGCAAGTGGCAAAATCTTGGTCTCTTTTAGGGGTGAATAATAACCTGTTGTACATATGTATGACAGTTTCTTTGTTCATTCAATATTCAGTGGACACTTAGATTGTTTCTATATGTTGGCTCTTGTGAATAATATTACACATGGAAGTGCTGATATCTTTATGAGGTGATGATTTCACTTCCTTTGGGTATACTCCTAGAAGAGGGATTGTTGGGTTATATGGTAGTTCTATTTTTAGTTTCTGTAGAAACTTCTGTACTGTTTTCCATAATGTCTGTACCAATCTGTATCCCCATCAACTGTGTACAAGAATTCCCTATTATCCATGTGCTTGCCAATATTCATTATCTTTTGACTTTTTGATAATAGCCATCCTAATGGGTATGAGGTGGAATCTCACAGTGGTTCTGATTTTCATTTCCCCAATTATTAATGATGTTGGCAAACTTTTCATATACCTGTTGGGCATTTTAATGTATTCTTTGGAGAAATATCTATTCAGGTGTTTTGCCAATTTCTTAATTGAATTATTTGTTTTTCCACTCTTGAGCTGTTCTTTATAATTTCTGGACATTAACTGCTTATCAGATGTATGGCTTGTAAATATTTTTTTTCCCAATTTGTAGGCTGTTTCATGTTGTTGATTGTTTCCTTTGTGATGCAGAGGCTTTTTAGTTTTTGTAGTCCTGTTTGTTTTTACTTGTATCTCCTCAGCTTTTGGTGTGATATCCAAAAAATTATTGCCAAAGCCAATGTCTAGGAGCATTCCCCTTATGTTCTGTCCTAAGAGTTTTGTAGTTTCTGGTTTTATTTTTAGGTCCATTAGCCATTTTGAGTTAAATTTTCTGTATGGTATAAAATAAGGATTCAATTTCATTCTTTTGCATGTGGAAATCTAGTTTTCCAGCATAATTTGTTGAAGAGACCATCCTTCCCCTTTTGTGTCCTCTGGGTGTCCATATCAAAAATTTGTCCATATTATGTTTGGATTTATTTCTGGGCTGTTTTGTTATGCTGGTCTATGTGTTTGTTTTCATGTCAGTATAATTTTTGATTACTATAATTTTGTGACGTAATTTTAAATCAGAAAGTGTGATGCTTCAAGTTTGTTTTCTTTCTCAGAATTGCTTTGGTTATTCCGGATTTTTTTCTGATTCTATACAAATTTTAGGATTGCTCTTTTTGCCAGGAAGAATGCCATTGAAATTTTGATAGGGATTACATTGAGACTGTATATTGTTTTGAGTAGTATGGACATTTTCACAATATTATTTCTCTGATCTATGAGTATAGGATATCTTTCCATCTGTGTCTTCTTCAGTTTCTTTCATTATGTTTTGTGATTTTCAGTGTACAGTTTCTTTTATCTCCTTGGTTAAATTTATTCTTAGGTATTTTAACTTTTTTGATGTTACAGATTATTTTCTTGATTTCTTTTTCAGTTAGTTCACTATTTGTGTATAAAAATACTACCTATTGGCCAGGCATGGTGGTTTACGCCTGTAATCCCAGCACTTTGGGAGGCTGAGGTGGATGGATTATGAGATTAGAAGATCAAGACCATCCTGGCCAACATGGTGAAACCCCGTCTCTACTAAAAACACACAAAAAATTAGCTGGGCTTCGTGGCGCATGCCTGAAGTCCCAGCTACTTGAGAGGTTGAGGCAGGAGAATTGCTTGAACCCTGGCGGCAGAGGTTGCAGTGAGCCAAGGTCACGCCACTGCACTCCAGCCTGGCGACAGAGTGAGACTGTCTCAAAAAAAAAAAAAAGGAAAAAAATGCTACTTATTTGTGTATGTTGATTTTGCTTCCTGCAATTTTATTGGATTCATTTACTAGTTCTAACAGTTATTCTGTATGTTAATATGGAATTCTTGAGGTTGATTACATGTAGGATTATGTCATCTGCCAATACAGATCTTTTATCTTTCTGATTTGGATATCTTTTATTTTTTTCTCTTGTCTGACTGCTCTTCCAAGTACTTCCAGTACTATGTTGAATAGAAGTGGCAAGAGTGGGCATCCTTGCCTTATACTAGATCTTAGTTGATAAGCTTTCAACTTTTTACCATTGAGTATGTTAACAATGGGTTTTTAAAAAATAATCTTATTATGTTGAGAAACTGCTATACCTAAACTGTTGAAGAGTTTTCATCAAGAAAGAATGTTGGTTTTGTAGAATGCTTTTTCTGAATCAATTAAGATGATCATGTTGGGTTTTATCTTTCATTCTGTTAATGTTATCATATTGATTTCATATATGTCAATAAATAGGGTTGGAAGTATTTCCTCTTGTTCTGTTTATTGGAAGAGCTTTAAAAGCACTGGCATTAACTTTTCCTTGAAGGTTGGGTAGAATTCAGGTGTAAAGCCACTTGGTACTTTGCTTTTCTTTGTTGGGAGTTTTCTTTTTTGAGACAGAGCCTCACTCTTGTTGCCCAGGCTGGAGTGCAATGGCACAATGTTGGCTCACTGCAACCTCCACCTCTCAGGTTCAAGCGATTCTCCTGCCTCAGCCTTCTGAGTAGCTGGGATTACAAGTGTGTGCCACCATGCCTGGCTAATTTTTGTATTTTTGGTAGAGACAGCATTTCACTATGTTGACCAGGCTGGTCTCGAACTCCTGACCTCAAGTGATCTGCCTGTGTCGGCCTCCCAAAGTGCTGGGATTACAGGCATAAACCACTACACCCAGCTGTTGGGAGATTTTTGATGACTTCTTTAATTACTTTTTTATTGGTCTTTTGAGGCTTTGGTCTACTGAGGTCTGTGTCGGTCTCAGTAAGTTGTTATTTTTCTAGGGATTTATTCATTTCTTCTAGGTAATCCAATTTGTTGGCATATAATTGTTCATAATAGTTCCTTATGATTCTTTTTATTTCTGAGGCATCTGTTGTAATGTGATTTTTAATTTTATGTGCATCTTCTCTCTGATTTTTTAGACTAGCTAAGGGTTTGTCAACTTTGTCAAAAAACAGTTTTATTCTTTCTATGGTTTTTCTGTTCTCTGACTTATTTCTGTTCTGATTTTTATTTTCTTCCTTCTGCTAAATTTGAGTTTAGGTATTCTTTTTCTAGGTTCTTGAGGTATAATAATAGACCTTTTTTTGGATCTAATTTAGGAGTTTATTACTATAAACTTTAATACAGATGTTTAAGGCTGTAGAACTGGTTTTGTTGTATCCCACAGGTTTTGGTATGTTGTGTTTCCATTGTTGTTTATCTCAGTATACTTTAAAATTTTTCTTTTTTTTGACTTATTTTTTCAGGAGCATCTTGTTTAATATCCACGTATTTGTGAATTTTCCAAGATTCCTCTTATGAATTTTTAGTAATGTAACACTATGGTCTGAAATAATGCTAGACATGATTTTAATCTTAAATTTGTTAAGATTGCATTGTGGCCTAACATATGCTCTATCCTGGAGAATGTTCCATGTGCACTGGTGAAAGAAAATGCATATTCTACTACTGTTAGGTAGAAAGTTCTGTTATGTGTCTGTTAGGTCTGTTTGGCCAAAAGTACAATTCAAGTCCAGTATTTCCTTATTAATTTTCTGCTTGGCTCATCTGTCAATTGTTGAAAGTAGGGTATTAAAACCTCCTATTATTATTGTATGCTGCCTATTTCTCCCTTCAAGTCCATTAATATTTGTTTTATATATTTAGGTGCTCCAGTGTTGGGTGCAAATATATTTACAATGCCTATTTCCACTTGATAATCTGATCCCTTTACCATTAAATAATGATGTTTTGTCATGACAGTTTTTGACTTAAGTCTATTTTTATTACATTATAAGTATAGCCACCTCTGTTCTCTTTTGGTTACTATCTGCATGGAATATCTTCTATTCTTTCACGTTCAGCTTATGTGTCAAAGCTTATGTGTGTCTCTTGTAGAGAGCATATAGCTGGATCTTTTCTTTTAATCCATTTAGTCACTGTATATCTTTTGATTGGAGAATTTAATCCAGTTACACCCAAGATTATTATTGATAAGTAACAACTTCCCATTTGTATTAGTCCATTTGTGCATTGCCATAAAGGAACACTAAATACTAGGTAATTTGTAAAGAAAAGAGGTTTAATTGGCTCACAGTTCTGCAGGCTGTACAGGAAGCATGTCTCTGGCATCTGCTCAGCTTCTGAGGAGGCCTTAGGGAGATTTTACTCATGGTAGATGGTGAAGCAGGAGTGAGCATGTCATGTGGTGAAAACAAGAGAGAGTTGGGGAGAGGAGGTGCCACACTTTACAACCAGATCTCATAAGAACTCACTACTGCAAGGACAGCACCAAGCCATCCCACCTCCAACATTGGGAATTATAATTCAACATGAGATTTGGCAGGGTCATATATGTAAACTATATCACTGTTGTTTTGTAGCTCTTTTGTTCCTTTCTTCCTCTCTTGTGGTCTTTTGATGTCACAAGTTACATCTCTTTATATTGTGTGTTCCTTGACAAATTATTTTAACTTTAGTTACCTTTGACCATTTTGACTCTTAACCTTCATACTAAAGTTATGTATGATTTACACACCATGATTACAATATTGGAATATTCTGGGTTTGACTATTTATCAATACTAGTGAGTTTTATACTTTCATATTATTCATGATAGTGATGATCATCTTTTTACTTCTACTTGGAGAACTCCACTAAGCGTTTCCTGTAATGTAGGTCTAATGGTAATAAATTGTCTTAGCTTTTTCTTGTCTGTAAAAGACTATCCTTCATTTCTAAATTATATCTTTGGTAGGTATACTATTTTTGGCTAGCAGGGTTTTTTTTTTTTCCTTTTTAATTTACCACTTTGAATATATCATTCAGTTCTCTCTTGGCCCACAGGTTTTGGCTGAGAAATCCACTGAGAGTCTAATGGAGATTCCCTTACATGTGACTTGACACTATTCTCTTGCTGCTTTTAAAATTCTCTCTGACTTTTGACAGTTTGAGAATCATGTACCTTGGGGAGGACTTCTTTGGCTTCAGTCTTTTGGGGGACTTTTGAGCCTCATGAAATTAAATGTTCATAATCTCTCCAAAGATTTGGTTTCAGCAATTACTTTATCAAATAAGCTTTCTGTCTTCTTTTTTATTCCTTTTCTCTAAAACTCCCATAATGTGGATGTTTGTTTAATAATATCTTATACATCTGATAGGCTTTCACTCTTCTCATTTTTGTCTCTTCTGAGTCATTTCAAAAGATCTGTCTTGAAGTGCACAGATTCTTTCTGCTTGATCTAGTCTGCAGTTGAAGCTCTCAACTGTATTTTTTATTTAATTAATTAAATTCTTCTGCTCCAAGATTTCTATTTGGTTCTTTTTAGTGATAGCTCTCTATTGTTAAATTTCTCATTCAGGTCATAAATTATTTTCCAGATTTCTGTGAATTCTTTATTTGTACTCTCCGATATCTTTCTAAGTTTCCTTAAGATAATTACTTTGAATTCCTTTTCAGGCAATTTGTAAAATTTTTCTGATCCATGAACACTTTTCTTCATGCTTGTTGGCTGCATATATATCATCTTTTGAGAAGTGTCTGTTCTTATCCTTTGCCCACTTTTTAATGGGAGTTTTTCTTATAAATTTAAGTTTCTTGTAGACTCTGGATATTTAGTCCTTTGTCAAATGGATTAATTGCAAAATTTTTCTCCTATTCTGTAGGTTATTTTACTCTGATGATAGTTTCTTTTGCTGTGCAGCTGTTTAGTTTATTTCCCATTTGTTTATTTTTGCTTTAGTTGCAATTGGTTTTTGGCATTTTTGTCATGAAATCTTTGCCCCTGCCCATGTCCTGAATGGTATTGCCTAGGGTATTTATAGTTTTGGGATTTACATTTAAGTCTTTGATCCATCTTGAGTTAATTTTTGTATATGGTGTAAGGAAGGGGTCCAGAAAAACTGGGTAACTTCTTAACAGGTTTATTTCTTAAACTTTACCTTTCATCTGAAATAAAATTCTAAAATAGTAGTTATTAAAATGTATATTAGTCAAGTAAAGCTTAAGATGGCCGACATATGAAATGCAGTGGGCCTTCTTCATGTGTGTGTACATGTATATAATTATACAAATATATATTACTATACATGTGTATGGTAATAATGTAACCAGTGTATTAAAAGCTGAAATAAATGTAAAAGACCTGCACCTTTCCCACAACCAGTGGTATCCACGAAAGCCACCATTAAGAATTTCTTACGTATCTTCTCTAAAATATTCCAGGTACGTACATGTAAGCATCTGTTTCCCCACCTCACCCCCACGTTATCGACTATTCTTGGTGTTTTTCACTTAGCAAAATACATTGAACTTCATTCCAAAAAGCTAATTTTTTTGTTGTTTTAAATAGCTGTATTGTATTCTTTAACTCTATTCCCCTTTAACAGACGTTTAGATTGTTTCAGCTTTTTAGCTACCAGAAACAACTTTAGAATAAACATCTTTGGACATTAACCTCTGTATATCCACAGGATATTTGCCTAGAAGAGCATTTTTCAAATTAAATAAAATATAAAGTTAACATTTTGAAAAAAGATTGCCAATATGCTCTCCAAAACCATGTCAATGTGCTATTTTCTGAAATGCAGTTAAGAAAATACATATTTAATTTATAACTTTTGAAACATCAAACAACATTAAAAATCCTAAGAAATCATCTGCCATTAACTCCATTAGCTATTTTAAATTATTTTCATAACTAAAAATAATTAAGAGTCTTGAGGACAAACAGACATGAGTTCATGTCCCAGATTTGGCACTTTGGACTTGTGTAACTTTTTTTTTTTTTTAAGATACGGGGTCTTACCCTACTGCTCAGGCTGGAGTGCAGTGGCATAATGATAGCTCATTATGGCCTTAACCTCCTGAGCTAAGGTGATCCACCTGACTCAGCCTTCAAAGTAGCTGACTACACATGAATGCCACTATGCCAGGCTAATTTATTTATTTTCAAAATTATTTATTTATATATTTTTAGAGATGCAGTCTTGCTATGTTGCTCAAGCTGGTCTCGAACTCCTGGCTTCAAGTGATTCTCCCACCTCAGTCTTCTGCATAGCTGGGATTATAGGCATGAGCCACAGTACATGCATGACCTGTGTGACCTTTGGCAGGCTACTTAATCCTTTTCAGCCTTCATTTTTGTCTTTTCTTTGCAAAATGTGGAAAATAATAGTTTCTGCTAATAGGGTTATTAATGAGGGTTAGTATACAAAATGTTTTTTGAATAGAATAGCCAAACAAAGTATGTGTTTAACTCATAATGTGTGACCTAAATGATTAACAAACAATAAAAGCATATATCTACTTATATTTCAAAAAAAAAAAAAAAAACAGTGACTATTACAAATCTCCATGAATGAACTGATTTTTATTTTCTCTGAGTCTTGATTCCTAAGAATATAAAATCTTCACCTGAACTTCTCACAATCAGAAAGTGTTGATTTCTGGGCAGAGATTACTATGAAATCCAATTCATTCAGGCTCAAAGTACCTTAATAAATGATAAAATTCTGCAGGGCGTGGTGGCTCACGCCTATAATCCCAGCACTTTGGGAGGCTGAGGCGGGTGGATCACAAGGTCAAGAGATCAAGACCATCCTGGTCAACGAGGTAAAACCCCGTCTCTACTAAAAATACAAAAATTAGCTGGGCATGGTGGCGCGTGCCTGTAGTCCCAGCTACTCGGGAGGCTGAGGCAGGAGAATTGCTTGAACCCGGAAGGCGGAGGTTGCGGTGAGCCGAGATCGTGCCATTGAACTCCAGTCTGGGTAACAACAGCGAAACTCCATCTCAAAAAAAAGATAAAATTCTAATTAAAAGAAGAGAACTTTACTAATAGAGATTGGGGTTTAAGTTTATAAGACTCCAATGTTATTGTGCACTTCTCTACCTATGATAAAACCACTTCTAAGAAAACATTTTAATAATGTTGCCTGGTGATTTATAAACAATATTTACTTGAGAATGGCTATAAAAAGCAAACATAAAATTTCAATGTTGCAGCTGATTTCAAGCATTCCTTTTAATAGATTCTAAGTACCAATATTTCCCAGAGGTATGATCACCTCAAGTCTTCTCTCTATATATGAAATTGTAACATGCTCAGTTTGAAACATCAAAAATCATTTAAAATAGACACCACAAGATGTATCTGTAGTTTAAAGGTCAAATTTATTAGGAGATTAAGAGATGTGTTATACATGGACTATAAATACTGCACAGCTGACTTTATTCACAGTCAAGCACAGATATAGTCAGTGCCAACTTATTTTGTGGATACTCTTGTTCTTTTGTTCCAAGAAAAGTTTGCACCATAAGACTTGGACTTGGGTTTTGGAACTCTCCTCTCTTCAACATCATAGCTCCATCCTAGGGGGAAAAAAAACAAAGAAATCTCCAGAAACAGAATTAAAAAGGATACCTGAAGAGCCCAGCAAGCAGAGGCTAGCTTTTATAACTTAATGTTCATTTATCATCAAGAGTATATGTCAACACATCTGAAATATAAATAATTAGTATTTGTTCCCTTGTAATCCTCTGTGAGAAAAGGGTCCAAAAGATTGCCTGCAGAAGATATAAACTATGATTCAATTTCTCTTCGCTCAGTTACTGATATTGATGTATTATGTATAAATTTCTATTACTCTGTGGTTTAACACAGGATTTTTAAAATAGCTGCAATGAAGAGTGAAGAACAATGTAACCAATCTCACTATTCTTCTAAAAGTTGGTTTATTTACAAGTCTGGAGCTCTTCCAAAGGGATACAGAAAAATATGTACGTGTGTGTGTGTGTGTGTGTGTGTGTGTGTGTGTGGACTACATAGTTGAAGTGGACCATGAGAGGTTACTTGGTTCAATCCCTTGGAATTGGACAGGCTGATTAAACTCAAAAAGATTTTCAACATTTGTTTCAAGAGCTGTCTGCACTAGGTGGAATCACATGGGAGTACCCGATAAACAGTGCAAATTGTTAGGCCTGCGCAAAGACCCACTAGATCAGAATCTCTGGTGGAGGCCCAGGAAACTACATTTTAACTATCAATTCCAGGAGATTTTTATGCTTAAAAAATAAGGACCACTAATCAAAGCTGTCTATTCTCTTCCGAGTATTTCTATTTTCCTTCCAAAGCCATTTTAGTATTTTGTAATTTTGAAAACTGGGTATATGTATGTCTACATTTTCTGCATTAAGTCCTATTCTTCAGTTCTCCTAAAATATAAAAAACAAATTAACATCCTCCTCCTCAAAAATATAATGAAGCCATTCTTTTATTCCCTAAGCTAGGCAACCCCTATAGCATTCACTTTTCTTCATAAAGTTCATTTTTTCACACCTGTAATTTATCCTTCTTCCCTCAGGACTTAATTCAATTAACTCATATTGAAACATCGAATTCATGGCTGTATCATGCAGTCATATACAAAATGTCCAAAATGTGATTATTATATGGTCTAATTAAGTGAGCTTCTTGATCTTGGTGAATATAGTACTTTCTGCCACAAAGTTTACATCTCAATAGTCCCTTAGTTAGTATTCAGTTTTACCACAAAAATTAAGCCTATGAGACTCAACTCATCAAAGTATACTACTGCTACTGTACACAAAGGAAAATAATAACATTTAATATAGTATTTTAAATTAAGCTTGTAATCTATTTTATCCATAATATTACATTCCCAACTGCTGGAAACCACTTAAGATGGCCTATACAGGGAAGCCCTCCCTCTCTGAGAAGTGGGCAGAAAACAGTAACTGCAAAGGCACTGAGGCAAGAGCACTCCTGGTGTACCATGCAGTATGCTCTAGGCCCCATGCTGAGTGCTTTAAATACATTTTTATTGAAATTTTATGTATGGAGTTTATAGGTTGCATGGCTATAAGGCAGGCATTATATATATATATCTTAATTTTATATTAATTTGTAAGAAAAAATATAGCACAGAGAAAATAAACAGCCTAAAGTCACAGGGCTAGTAAGTGACAAAGCCAGGATTTTGAACCGAGATGGACTTTAACAGCTACCTACTTCATTAATAAAACTGCCATTCCTTTAAAATACCCTGCAATTACAAATTTTATCTATTTAATTCATTTCCTTTTATTTGAAAAAGTATGTTGAAAAGACTTTAAAGAATCCCTGGAAAATAAATCTATGTTCCACATATGCTTTTCCACAATTGTGAGGAAGGAAATGGTTTCTAGTGTAGATTCTGTATTTGGTTATAATGATCACTGGCAAATTAACCCAAGACCTCCATGATCTTTTCTTGCCAAATGATAGGTAAAAAACCTAAGTTCTCCCTCCTTTCACTACCTCCCAACACACACTCTCCAGATCAATAAAGACATTAGGAAAGAAACTGCAGAAGTGAGAAAGCACTCCAATATTTAGGAACTAGTACTATACACACAAACACAAACTTGATAATCACTCTCTAATTCACTCAATTACTCTTTCAGCCACCAGGGAGAATTCTTTTTACTACAACAGATCTCCAGCACAGATCTATTATCTATTCTGGTTATGAAGTTTCAAAATGCGGTCAGGGTCACGTGAAAAGAATGAAGTTTTATACACATAAAAGAACAACTGGTTTGGGTAGTTTTATACACAAAAGAACAACTGGTTTGGGTTTTCTCCTGGTAACTAAGGAGTGAGCTGGCTCCTGGGAATTGTGAGCCAGATTATAATTGCTGTTGGTGGTGATAACAACAATAAATAGAAGTATCAGGACAGGGATTGGAATGTGGATGGTCAAAGCACCCTGTGAAAAACAAATAAAAATATACGTAGAAGAACCCTGCATTTGCTAATAGGATCCATCTCTATATAATTACCACTGGCCACTCATGATTGTTAGGATGTGTAAGCCAAAAAATTTATTATCTTTCCATTTTTTCTGTGGCAAACAACTTTGTTTCTAAAGTTGTACATGCAACTGTGCTTCTCTAAGTAAATGCAAAGGAGTATATGAGGAAGTCCAATGACAATTCACAATAGAGACTGAAACTAAAATCAGAATCCCTTTGGATTTTCTATTCATTATTCAGAAAACTTTCCTACTATGTAGGGCTGTCATAATAATAAAAATTTGCTGTTTTTTGAGATACTGTTAAGAATCTGATCACATTTCCAAGCATCTTCCTCCAAAGTATTTATCTTACAGTGCCTGGATAAACAAATTTACTGGTACCACTATACTCGAATATAAAGGTTACTTGAGCAAATGGTGAGGTTGAGCTAAAAAGATAAGAATCTAAGAATAACAACACTGGAAAGGACATTAAGCATGTTTGCTTAAGAATGGATAAGTTAGATGAATTATACTCATCTTTTCTACTTCCCATTTGAAACTTGTTCCTAAAAAGAATATCTTGCAAGAAATAAAATATAGATATGAAATGTTTTAAATTCTATAAGAGTATCTTTTTTTTAACTCTAAATTTTTTTTTTTAATTAAAGAAAGAGCCCAAACTTTTTTTCTGAATGGGAACACAGAAGTGAAAACACTTGCACTCTCTGAAGAATGCTTATATAAAATGAAGGTGTAGTCTACAATCACAGTGGTCCCATATGTTGTCCTATTAGGGCACCGAAAACTAGCCCTTGCTCTTCCCAGCTGTGCAACAGAAGATCAAAGCAACGGAGTCCAAGGCAGCTGCCCCAGGGATGGGTAGAGCTCCTACTGCTGCCGTCACTTCCTAGAGGAGAGTAGCCATATGGCACAGATTTGCCACAAACCCAACTACCAGCATCTAAATGATGACAAGCTGACTCTCTTTGCTGTTTCACATACTGAAACATTTTCACAAATATATTTTGAACTTTAAGCCCTAGTATCAGAGAAGTACCTTTGGAAAATGCTATAGTAAACTTAAAATGTGATCTTTAACATCCTATGCCCAATTTCTTTTTCTGAAACATGCCAGTTTATTTTGTAGGTCACTACACTGTGGTTGGAATATTCTATTTCCTATGACATAAATGGTATAATCTTTTCAAATGCCAAAAAAACCCAATCTCTGAACAAAACCAGACCACAATTGTGAATTCCACATAAGAGACAGAAAAATAGAATTAACTCCATTCATTTTTATACAGAATCATTTCGTTTATGGTTCAGCAATTCAAAAATACAAACACCCATCAGTTCTTTTACTGCTTGTGAAATGTTTTACCTCAAGTAACCTTGATTAACATCCCGTGAAAGGTCTTTCTTCTCTAATAACCTAATCTCAAACCCTGACATGAGTTTGGAAGTGAACAGCTAAGTGATTTATCCTACTCTCCATTTGTGCACAGAACAAGAACTACCATGTAATTTGGCACAAACTGATGTAACTGACAGTCACTTCCAACTGAAGCATGGGTTCAGAAGAGCAAAGCTTTGGGAGGCCAAAAGCAAGGTATACTGGTACTTGGAAGGTTTCAAAATTCTTCACTAGGCTCCACATTATATCTGGCTGAAAGCAAAGCATAACTCTAACATATAATTTTAAGGAGGAGAAAAAAAAATAGCTTTTTGGGAATTTCACTTTAAAAGTCTCTTTACTTTGAAATTACCAATTAGGTATGTAATATCTGGGTGGGGTGGGGTAGGGGGTAAATAGTTCAGAATAATAAAGTATCCTAGATCTTCTTTAGAAATTACTATGGAAAAACAACAGTGGTTTTGGATATACTGGCAAAGCAAGTCTTCCCATGAAATTTGCATAAAGTGATTTAAACAAGCAAATAAGGTGAAAACATGAGGCACCTGAAATATTTGTTAGATTATAATACCCTACACCTGCCATAGTTGTGCCACCTCTTTAAGAACAAAACCCCAAAATACCATTTTGATGTAATAGTCAATGGCCCCCTGAAATTTTACCTTTTCAAATAATATACTTGCTGTATAATATTACCATTATTTTTAAAGCAGTAGTTGGAACTATTCAGCATTTGCCACAAAACAAGCCAAGACAGTAATCCATTTACTCCAGCTTTTGTGCTTCAAAAGTGCATCTGAAAATCAGTCATCAGAAATTTAGAACACATTTCTGGAGAAAAAAAACTATACAAATAGCCAAAAATTACTCCCAAAGATTTGCAAGCTACGCATAGGGATTCTCAGAATCTTATTTAACCTATAATAAACCAGGAATGTCGTAAGCCACCACATGTAATTCTCTCTCATGCTCTTTCTTTTGCTCTTGCCTTAGCAGTATCTTCCTAGCCACAGACAGGACCTGGGATTAGAAATTGAGAGGAAAAAGCTATGTAGGAAAAAAAAAATCTTTGTTAGGTTGTAGTACAAATAATCATCATTTGCAGATTCTGCATTCGTGAATTCACCTATTCACTAAAATTTACTTGTGACCCCTAAATCAATACCCATGGTGCTTCTGTGGTCATTTGTGACATGTGGAGAATGCCAAAAAATTTGAGCCCTGAAATGTGTGTTACAGGATTAGGGTTACAAATGAGGTGAAGCAAGATAATGCTCTGCCTTCTTGTTTCAGGTCTCATACTGTCAACAAGCATACTTTTTGTGGTCTATTTAGTGCCTTTTATTTTTTTGCATTTCTGTGCTGCTTTTTAGTAATTTCACTGTTTAAAATAGTCCCCAAGCATTGTGCTGAAATGTTATCGAGTATTCCTAAAAACAAGAAAGTTGTGATATGCCAATATGTGTTTCAGATAAGTTTTGTTTAGGCATGAGTTACAGTGCTGCTGGCTGTGAGTTCAGTGTTGATGAATTAGCTATGTTAAATAAAGTGTCTTTAAAAACACACATATAGCAAGTTACGTATAATTGGTCAGATGACAAACTATGTGATCAGAGGCCTGCAAGAACCTAACCATGTATATCTCCAGGAATATGAATTTTTGCTAATTTAGTGTTTCACAGTGACTAAAGAGCATGATTGTGAATAAGGAGAATCAACTATATTGATATAGACAGACAGATAAAGTCTGTCCTGTCTCATGGCTTTGACTCCCCTCTCAACCCAGTCCTGGAAAAAACAGTTTTGTCTCAGTTTGCAACTCATCTCAATATTTCTTTACCCTGTGTACATTTGTGCTGTTTGACTTGTCCTTTGAACTGGCTATAACATTTGCCTGGCTCCCTTATATCAGAGGAGTAAAATAAATTATGCAATTCATGTTTATTATATATATACATATTTGTTAAGAGTCAATGTATCTTTTTTTTTTGGGAGGAAGGGAGGAAGGCAGGAAGGGAGGGAAGGAAGGAAGGAAGGGAGGAAGGAAGCGATGAAGGGAGGAAGGGGGGAGGGAGGGAGGGAGGGAGGGAAGGGAAGGAAGGAAATCAAGCAATGAGAAAGACATTGCCGACCTGGATCTAGAGGTTTACAAGTTGATTTTTTTTTTCTTTTTTTTAGAGAAGGAAAGAAAAAAAAATGAGTAAAGGAGAGGAAGAGAGAGGGAGGGTGAACGAAAATATTGCTTTATTCTGAAAAAAAAAAAAAAATGGATATTAATAATGGCCAATCAATGTTTCATTTAAACCTATGAGTAGGTGTGATGTGGTATTGACAAGAATGTATATTTTGTGTATTTGAAGTGAAGAGCTCTATAAATATTTATTAAGTTTACTTGTTCCGGATCTGAGTTCGAGTCCTTGATATCCTTATTAATTTTCTGTCTCATTGAATCTAAGTCTCTATGTATCTGGGTGTTAGGATCGTTAGCTCTTGTTGTTGTATTGATCCTTTTACCACTATATCTTTGTTGCTTTAAAATCTATTTTATCAGATACGAGAATTGCAACTCCTGCTTTTTATTTATTTATTTTTGCTCCCCATTTGGTTGGTAAATCTTTCTCCATCCCTTTGTTTTGAGTCTTTGTGTATCCTTGCATGTGAAACAGGTCTGGCTGTCACATGCCGTTGGGTTTTGGCTGTGTCTTTTGATTGGGGGATTTAGTCGATTTAAATTTAGGGTTACTGCCATTTGATGTTAACTGGCTGTTTTATCCATTCATTGATGTAAATTCTTCTTTATGTTGGTGCTCTTTACTTTTTGGTATATTTTTAGAAAGGCTAATACTGGTTGTTTCTTTCTGTGTGTAATGCTTCTTTCAGAAGCTCTTGTAAAGCAGGCCTGGTGGTAATAAAATCTCTGAGTACTTGCTTGTTCATAAAAGATTTTATTTTTCCTTCAGTTGTGAAGCTTAGTTTGGCTGGATATGAAACTCTGGGCTGAAGGTTCTGTTCTTTAAGGATGTTGAATATTGGCCCCCACTCTCTTCTGGCTTGTAGAGTTTCTGTTGAGAGATCTGCTGTAAGTCTGATAGGCTTGCCTTTGTGGGTAACCTGACCTTTCTCTCTGGCTGCCCTTAGTATTTTCTCCTTTGTTTCAACCCTGGTGAATCTAACGATTATGTGCCTTGTGGTTGCTCTTCTTGATGAATATCTTTGTGGTGTTCTCTGTATTACCTGGGGTTGAATATTGACCTGCTTTGCTAGTTTAGGAAAATCTTCCTGAATAATATCCTGAAGGGCATTTTCCAGCTTGGATTCATTCTCTCCGTCGCATTCAGGTACACCTATCAAAACTTACAAATTTGGTCTTTTCACATAGTCCCACATTTCTTGGAGACTTTGCTCATTCTTTTTTATCCTTTTTTCTCTAATCTTGTCTTCTTGTTTTATTTCATTAAGTTGGACTTTGACCTCTGATATCCTTTCTTCTGCTTGAACAATTCGAGTGTTTAACCTGTGCATACTTCTTGGAGTTCCTGTATTGTATTCTTCAGTTCCATTAATTCACTTATATTTCTCTCTAAGTTGTCTATTCTCAATAGGATTTCAGCAAAGCTTTTTTCAAAGTTCTTAGTTTCTTTACATTGGGCTACAACATGTTCTTTTAACTCACAGAAGTTTCTTATTATCCATTCCCTGAAGCGTGATTCTGTTACTGGGATGTGCTCATTCTCCATCAAGCCTTGTTCCATTGTTGATGTGGAACTGTGATCATCTTTAGAGGGAGAGGAGTTCTGATTTTGAGTATTCTCAGCCTTTTTATGCTGGTTTCTTCCCATCATTGTAAATTTATCCTCCTGTCGTCTTTGAAATTACCAACTTTCAGATTAGGTCTCTTGAGTGGACATCCAAGTTGTTAGTTCCCAGGGCCAGAACGGCGGCATTAAGACTGATGGTGCTTTTCTGCCCAGGATTCTCCTGTCTGGCTTCCTTCTTGTGTCTGTAATAGGTGACTCTGCCTTCCCAGGGCTCCAAACCTCGGTCAGAAAGGGAGCCAGCTCTTTTTACTCTGCTCCGAGAGCTGCCGCGCCGAGGTGCCGGCGAAACCGCTGCGCCAGCCACAAGAGTCGCGCTGGTGACCCGTGTGACTCCTCCACTGGGGATCTTCTGCTCCATGAGCGACCAGAATTTGTCTGAAAGTGTGGCGACCTCTAGTTCTCTGCGCTTTCACTGAGAGCTGCAATCCCAAGATGTTAGCGATCGGCCATCTTGGATTGTTCCCCCCAATATATCTTTTTCTGGACAATTTCTTTTAACAGTTTTGGAGTTCCCCCTGAGACATCCAATAGATTTATCAACCAAAGGCAGGCAAATTTCTTCATCCAAACAATGGTGTACCTTATGCTTAAGGCTGCATACCTCCTTTTGGCTCTAAAAGGTGAATCCAAAGCAGCAACAGAACATTGCTGACTCTGGTTTTTCTAATTTTAATTTTGCTCTCTACTAATCTGGTTTTGCAATCTGACTACCTGATGATTCCTGTAAATGGATTAATGGTTTATAGAGGTCTATTCTCTGTTGGGTGGGAAAAAAATGGAGAATCTAGTTTGTTAATCTATTCTGTTCTGGACTGAAATCAATTAAGGGTTTGTACTCAGAAAAGAAAAGCTCTTTGGTATGGACAAGTAAATTTCATAACTTTGTATTATTAACTCATGGCTGAAAGTTTAGAACTGAAGTTATAAACTCCCTGTGTGACTGCATGTCTATCAATGACTGCATAAAGAAAAGTCTTTACTTCTTATTGCATGTGTAGATAATGCTTTTCTACCTTCAAGTGGCATTAATAAATTAGATTATAAAGTCTTTTTAAGGAACTCTGTTCTGATGAGCTTATAGAGAAAAATAAGTGATTATGTAAATTGGATAATCTTAAAATTTTCAGAGAAGAAGAAAATGGAATTCTAATACTTCCAGTGTGCTAGACTTAAAAAATACTCTTAGAGCAACTAACAAACATTTTGAGAATTCAAGCTTATATTGTATAGGTAAATCATTCACAAACAAGACTAACAATTTTGGTTTAATAAAAACAGCAAGGTTTTCTCTGGTTTATCAGTGTTAAACACACAAACACCAAACACAGACTTTTATTCCACTTGTGTAAGTTTTTTTTTAAAGCTATACATGTTTACTGATCAAATAAGCCAGAATTACTTAATGTTTAGTCGTGAAAAATGTAAACTTATGATTATCAAATTGATTCATTATTGACAACTGTATTTCAACAATAATTATGTTTTATGTCACCTTCAAAATTAATTTCCAGGATTGTCAGGCAACTAATAGATATTTATTAGATATCCAGAGCTTTTATTTACTTTTTTTTTAAATTATTTTTTAAGGCTAGCCAAGTCAAGCAATGGGAGTGGAAAGGGAATAAAGAAATCTATAACTAGTTGTGATCAATTAGTTGTGAACCCTAGATCTCTTCTAAGTAAGACAGAATACTATTCCATTGATAATGATGGGGTTCAGGACATGCTACCCAAAAATAATGGCATCTTGGCATCTGAAGAAATAGAGAAGGCCACTCTGACCTCTTCCCACCCTACTACCTTGAGGTAAACCATAAAATACTTATCTGGCCTTCCCATGAAAGAAGTCATAAGACACACATGTGCCCTGTAACCCAGAGGCAAGGAATATCACAGAGGGATGAACACAAGAGAAGAATCTGAACAAACAAGCCTGGCTAAGTTCTCTCTAGCTTATTATCATTGGAGCATACCTTCTTTATCCAATCATACTTCTGCACAGCAATGAACTTTTTCTTCAAATTTACCATAAAATTCACAAGTATTCCTGTTTCTTTGGGTCTTCATTTCTAAAGGCTCCTGTACCACATAAAACTTACATAAATAAATGTGTGCTTTTCTATTTTTAACTGTCTTTTATTATAGGAAAATACTGTAGGAGACTCAATCACAAACCTAGTGATGAGTTTTCTCCTCCATGATGACTAAGCAAAATTTTAAATTTACATACTCTTGCTGCTTATTTCCATATGCTACAGAGAAGTTGTATCTCTGGGTTGGTTAACAAACATGTTCATTTTGCCACCTGGAGAAGTTGCGGTATAAGGAATGCATATAGCTATACAAAGTTTTTATGTATATTTATGAGCTCTGGTAGTCTACTAAAATGCTGATGTATAACCATTTTCAATTATCCATCTTCCAGTTTCTCTATGGAATCAAAGTCACTTTGGTTAAAAGATATAATTAATATACATAAATGAAACCTGAATAGGAGCAATGGTGGCAGAGAGGCAAAACTTTGCATACAAGGTTATGAGACATGTTTTTGTTTATTAAGGGAAAGTTATGTTCTCAAGTAAAGTGACTGATTGTGCCAGAAAGAAACAGAATGGTAAGAGCTAAGGTTCTTTACCATCATATTACCTTCTATGTTTAAGTTTTACTGTGACTTTGCAATGAGTGGCCACATATCATTTCTCAGGTACCTGTGATTCTCCATCTATCCTAACTGTTCACAACTCCTGACAACTTTTGATTTTTACCTTCCCACAATTAAATCCTAAATGTAAAATAAAACAAAACTTTCACCTAGAATTATCTTTGAGATTCCCTACAGGACCTCTGGAAAATCACAAAGATATATTCTTTCATTTTGTGAAGAGAGAGGTGCTAGAAACAATTAGGTTTACTTTATATGCTATTATTAATGAGCTATGTGGGAAGAGTTGTCATCTATGAGAAAACTTGTCAATACAGAAAAGATGCTTAGCCATCCATCCAGAGTTTAAATTTCTATGGGTAAAGTTTTATTAGCCAAAATTTTATGTTATATGTAAGTTCCTAGAGAATTATCAGTGCCTTCACTGCTCATGATGTTTCATTTACCTGATACTACTTTACCTGAAAATAGATAATTATAGTATGGTTTATCAGTCATAACTTCAGTTATTAAAAAAAATATTGGCTGGGTGCAGTGGCTCACGCCTATAATCCCGGCACTTTGGGAGGCTGGAGCAGGTGGATCACCTGAGGTCAGGAGTTTCAGACCAGCCTGACCAACATGGTAAAACCCCAACCCTACTAAAAATGAAAAAATTACCTGGGCTGGCAGTACACACCTGTAATCCCAGCTACTTGGGGGGCTGAGGCAGGAGAATTGCCCGAACCCAGGAGGCGGAGGTTGCACTGAACTGAGATCACATCATTGCACTCCAGGGTGGGCGACAAGAGTGAAACTCTGTCTCAGGGAAAAAAAAAAAAATTTAAGTTGGTCACATCTTCTGTAGTTTAAATCTTGCATCTTCTAGGCCAGTACATGTCAACTGGAAATCCATGTCATTTATCTGAGTTTTATTAATATATAGATTTTTAGGACATACTCCAGATTTAATCTTTTTGCTTGGTATTTTTGCTATATTTTTAGTATATGTCAAGCTATTCATTGTATATTATATTTCAGTTTTATTATGCCATATCTCAAGATTTTTTAATCCACAAAAGGGGTATGTTCATTCATTTTTATAAATCAGATGAATATTTACTGTCTTTGAAAATAGGCTTTTTGCTAAAAACTTTTGCGGATTAACTTTAAGTTGCATTATTCTTGTCATGAACTCTTATTTTAACTTTTTTTCTTTTTTTGAGATGGAGTTTCACTGTTGTTACCCAGGCTGGAGTGCAATGACGCAATCTCGGCTCACCGCAACCTCCGCCTCATGGGTTCAGGCAATTCTCCTGCCTCAGCCTCCTGAGTAGCTGGGATTATAGGCATGTGCCACCATGCCCAGCTAATTTTTTCTATCTTTAGTAGAGACTGGGTTTCACCATTTTGACCAGGATGGTCTCAATCTCTTGACCTTGTGATACACCCATCTCGGCCTCCCAAAGTGCTGGGATTACAGGCTTGAGCCACCATGCCCGGCTATTTTAACTTGAAAATTACCAGTAATGGGCCAGGCATGGTTGCTTACACCTGTAATCCCAGTACTTTGGGAGGCTGAGGCAGGTGGATCACCTAAGGTCAGGAGTTTGAGACCAGCCTGGCCAACACAGTGAAACCTCATCTCTACTAAAATGCAAAGTATTAGCTGGGTATGGTGGCAGGAGCCTGTAGTCCCAACTACTTGGGAGCCTGACGCAGGAGAATTGCTTGAACCTGAGAGGCGGAGGTTGCAGTGAGCTGAGATCGCACTCTACCCTGGGCAAGAGAGTTGAGACTGTCTCAAAAAAAAAAGGAAAAAAGGGAAAAAAAAATCTTACCAGTAATGTTAACTGTAGCCATTTTAAGTCTTTTATCATCTACAAATAGTTTTTATTTTTTGTTTTACCTTGATGCTTCTGGTAAGCTATTGCAATCAGTTACAGGATACAATGCTTTTATCTTTAACAAAGAAGAATTGTCTCAGAACCCCGTGGAAAAGGCCCATGCCAGGTGCTTTGAGGGTACAGGTTTTTGATGCCATCACTTAAAATATTTTAAAACCATACAAGTAGACTGAGTCAGGATATCCAGAGTTCTAGTCAGGATATCTAGAGCTCTAGTCAAGAAGCAGATACATTTATGATCAAGTAGAACAAATAATAATTATATAGGACTGAAGAAATGATGAGGAATGATTTTAATTTTATGTTTGAAATATTGTTATTGTTTTAATGTATTTTTTGTACATATAAGAAACCCTTTCTTAAATTTAGTATTTGTTTTGTAAACTGAAATGAAATAAATGTAAATAATATCTCACTCTCTGTGACCCTCCAGAATTCAAAACTCTAATTCTTATTCTTATTTTCATGACAATATAGCTATTTGCATATGTCCAATAACAGTATGTCCTCCTTTTTTACAAGGATTTAATTTGAAACACTGGTTATACAACCAAGGCCTGACCTGGAATTACATATTCGAGAATGAGGCTCATTTAATCTGATATGAACAAGTCACTTTTAAGAAACTAAAGATTGACTTTATGGAGCCAATGCTTACAAAGTCCTTCCAGGAAAAATGGGGGCACTTGGCTTATAGGATTCCCGGCCTTATAATAGCAATAACTCAGGATATTTTGGGGATCTTGAGAAAGGAAGAATTTGCCCAAATAAATCTAGTGGCAAGTTCTTGGCTTGGTTTTCTAGCTCAAGAGACTTAAAAGTCCAATCAGAGATTCCTCGTAAAAACTTTCACCAAAGCAAACAAGAAAGTGTATATGGCAAATTAACACTCTTGCCACTCCTATATAAATAATAAGGCTAAATATGATACCAATCTTATTTTGTAATTATTTCCAATCAAAAAGAAGAAACAGAAAAAAAACTTTGTTTCAATGGAAAGCTATGCATTGTCTCTAGCACATCCTTTCCCTTCCAGGTTATCAGATTTTAGATCAATCCCTTATCTTTCAGCTACTTGGCAACTCTTTTTAGGATGTACACCAGTTGATACATATGTAAATTCTGTCCTGTGTTCTACTTAATAGGCTTCTTCCACCAAAACCCAATTTTGTCTCTATTAGCAACGGACTACATTTCTTTATTGCACACCAATCAGTGCTGTTTTGAATTTTACTTTGAACTGGTCATAATATCCACCTTGTTCCCTTATATGAGTAAAATAAATTCTTTTACTTACATTTTATACCTATATGAAAGTCATGATTATTGCCTTCATTTTGAAAGTTATTTTTTTTAAACAGATATATGGATGTGAGGTTGAGACCCTCATAAGAGGTTAAGTTAGGTGGAAGCCCAGACCTTACTGATGTTGTTCACTTCTGGGATAATTCTAAGTACTAAGCTGCATCTCCAGTTATTTATTTATTTTTCCTGGATCCAGGGCCAGGCTTGCCTGCTTCCCTTCCCTGCTTCTACCTTCTGTTACTACAGAGGTGGATTTTCCACCCCAATAGACCCACTATCAACAGAATGCAGTTTCACAGCTTGTCCTCTGTCCTCCCATTCCTGAAAGAAACCTTTCTTTATTTTGAGAATTTCTAAGAGTTTTTATAGCTAACAACAATGAGAAAAACACAGGGGGTAAAATGACATACTAGAGAGAAGTCACAAAGTTTCAAATCAGATCAAACGGGAGGAAAAAAGGCCATTTCTGGCTTTCATTAGCATGTAAATGGTAGTAGAGCCTAGTCTTCCACCATTCAAATTTTCCACAGCTGTCTTCTACCTCATCTCTCTATGATGTAGCTTCCTCATCCCCACATCCTCCTACCCCATCACTTATTACATAACACAAGGAAAGACAAAAGCCACATGGGTGAGAAAGGTGGGTCTTTTTAGTACACAAAGAACTGAAATAAGGCTCATCTACATTTCAGAGGAAACCCCAGATATTCTTTTTCCCTCTTTACAAAGAAACATTATCATTAAAGAGTTCCTGTGGAACAGATGCTAGGCTTCGGGGAAGATGTTTCGGGTGAGGCCCTAAGGTTCAGGCTAAAATACACAGGGGTATTTATATTTGCTTTGTGTGTCAGTATGTTTGGCGGTGGGGTAGTAAATAAGGGAGAAAAATAAGTCATAAGGAGCACTCAGTCTTTTCTTCTCCACTCCCCAATTTCAGAACACCAGCCTTCCATAAGAAGTGAGAGCTATGCAAAAAAGATAAGCTGAGGGGACAGCTGCAGACCTTATCAATAGCAGGAGAAAGAGAACTTCTTTTTGTCTCAAAAATGAGAGTATTTTTATATAAAAAGATGAGCCTGCATAATACCTTATTTGGTTAAAAACTGAAAATATGATTAAAGGTGGACCTTTGGTACTTATAATAACAAAATAATATAGAGATACTATAGGTATATAGTACATCCCTATCTTATTATCCTTCCCTATTATCTCTACTATAAAGATAATATAGAAACCTATAGCATCTCTAGAGTATACTATATAGAGTCTATACAGTATATATCTCAACACAAATATACTATCTAGATAATATATAGATCATATGTAATACGGTATATAGTCAAGACAAACTCTATAGTCTATTCCATATGTTACATGTAAATTTTCAGTGCCGCAAAAGAAGTAGCACTTGAATAGAAATTTACTCAGCAAGGCATTTATTTCTATAGACGGGTGCAGCTCACAGATGGAACAATGGTGAGCATACGCCTACACAAGGGAGGGGAAGGGGTTTTTATTCCTGAAGGAGGTATCCCCTACTGCTGTGTTGTCCCCTACTGGCTAGGGTTAGACTGCACAGTCTAGTCTAATTCCGATTGGCTATTTTAAGGGGTGCAGGGGTATAAGCCAGAGTGGCAGGGTGGGTAGTTTGGCAAGAAGGATGGTTATGGGATAAGTCAGAGCAAGTAGCTAGGAGTGACCTAGGTCAAAGCAGGTGACTGGAGCAGGTAACCAGGATGGGTTAGGATGAAGCAGGGGACTGGCGGACAGATGTGAACTACTGATTAGAACTGGTGGAAAAGGTTGGTTTACTGAACTACAAGGAAGTTAAACTTTAAAATGGAGGACAAAGAACTGAACATACTGACATACTGATTCTTTGAAGAGAAACTTGGAGTTCACTACATCTA
Source organism: Callithrix jacchus (assembly GCF_049354715.1). Lineage (NCBI taxonomy): Eukaryota > Metazoa > Chordata > Mammalia > Primates > Cebidae > Callithrix > Callithrix jacchus. Next base: position 156,193,809 of record NC_133503.1, read on the forward strand.
ACACATATATCTATATAGTATAGAGATATTATATTATACTCTAGAGGTACTATAGCGACACTATAGTATCTCTGTATTATTTTATAAGTAACATAAGAGTTTCTACATATCCTTAATTCATTCTACATATCCTTGATTCATTCTAGGTAAGAGTACCTGAAGAACAGAACTATATTTCTTAAGAAATATAACATTTGAACTTTTCCAAGTTGGATATGATTTTCTTGTTTCTCACATTTACTACAGGAATTATTCAATGAACTATTTACATGAAATGAATATATATATATATTATATATATATAATGTATATCCTGTATACTGCTAAATACATCAGTGCTGTTCAATAGAAATATAATATGAGCCATACACAAGTTTCTAGTAGGCACATAAGGAAATAAAATATGTAAAATTAATTTTAATAACATTTTACTTAGTCCAGTATTTAGAATATTATCACTTCAACATGTAATAAAAATCGAGATATTGTTCTTTCATACTAAGTCTTCGAAATACAGTGTGGATTTTACACATACAACACATCTAAATTCGAATTAAACACATATCAAGAGCAAAAATCACATGGCTAGTGGCTACCATATTGGATAGTGTAGATCTAGATTTTTTTTTTTTTTAAGATCTTACTAGCATCAGAGAATCAGAAAAACCATCAGACTTAGAATCTAGAAGGTTGGGTACTGTCAGTTAGGAGCTATGTGATTGATCTAGGGCTTGTTCTGTTAACTTCTCTAGATCTCAGTATCCTATCAAAGGGAGAGTTTAGAATAAGTAACATACAATTTGGAAACAATTCTAACATTATGAAATAATTAAAGTATGTTGCAATACACTGCAGGATGCTAACCCTTAATAAATGCAGGATAAACTCCAAATTAACTTAACAGAAAAAAAACCCCACTAATTTCTTATACTAAAATGTAAGAAGTTGTTAATCATCCTACTATAGTTTTATTTTTTTCTTCAGGTTTCTAATTACAGGGACTGAATAACAGTTCTTCTAAAAGAACAAGTCACCAAATTAAGGTGATTTAAAGAAAAATTTAAAGATAATCTGGAGAATCATTTATAACATTAATAAATTTGCTGTTAAAATACACAAATATTGATTGAACACATTAAAAGATAAACAGGACTTGTTTTCCCTGGTAAATTCTTATAATCCAATGTGCAAGAAAAAATATTACAGTTTGACTGTAAGAACTATGCCTTATTTAACTATCCCCAGAGCCTAGCCATAAGGTGCTGACATACAATAGAGTGTGTTCAATATTTTCTGACTGAGTACAGAAAAGGTAAAATAGAAAACCATACTATAAGAGCTGCAAGAAAGGAACAAATTATTGTGAAAGTTAAAAGGAAGAAAGGAGTTCATCCAGTAGGAGGTAGAAGTGAGGGAGGGGATTAAGAAAAGGGACCAAGAAACGAGACAGCGTATGAAACAGATTTTGAAGACTAGGTTGGAGTTTCATAAGTGGGGATAAGAATGAGAAGGAGAACAGTATTAATGAGATTGTAGAGGGAGGAAGGTGTATAGCAGGTTTGGAATGTCAGGACAGAAAGTAGAGTTGGAATATAGTAAGATAAGCTTGTTAGTGCTTTTGTGATAAGTCAGTGCCTATCTTGTGAAGAACTCTGAATTATCAGTTGAGGAATTTGTCTATTAGACCTTTGAAGATGTTTGAATAAAGCGTATTTTGGCACTTATACAAATGTCAGAGTATTGAGGCAGTATACATAATGGTTTAGACTAGAGGTCACCTAACATTTTCTGTAAAGGGCCAAGTAGTAATTATTTTTAGGCTCTGGGAGCCATATAGTCTCTATTACAACTACTTTTCTACCATTGTAGCCAAAAAGCAGTCATAGACCATATATAAATGAATAAACATAACTGTTCAAATAAAAGTTGTTCACCTCCTTGTAGGTATGTGACCTTGTTACTTAATGTCTCCAAACCTCAGTTTCCTTAAAAAATTAAATGGTGGTAACAACTGTTCCTGCTTTATAGAGTTGTAATGAGGACTAAATGAGAATGAATGAAAAGTACTTAGCATAGTGCCTAGCTCATGATTTAGTGTTTGTTACTTTCTGTGGTGATAATTATTACCCAAGTCTCAAAATATAATTAGAGTGCATTAAATATGTTTCGTAAGGGTGGGTGTGATGGCTCACGTCTGTAATCCCAGCACTTTGGGAGGCCAAGGCGAGTGGATCACCTGAGGTCAGGAGTTTGAGACCAGACTGGCCAACACATGGCAAAACCCTGTCTCTACTTAAAAAAAAAAAAAAAAAAAAAAAAGTTAGCTGGCATGGTGGTACACACCTATAGTCCCAGCTACTCAGGAAGCTTAGGCAGGAGAATCACTTGAACTCAGGAGGTGGAGGTTGCAGTGAGCCCAGATTGTGCCACTGCACTCCAGCCTGGGTGACAGAATGAGACTTCATCTCAAAAACAAAAACAAAAAAACTTCTAGAAAGCAACTAAATCTGAAAATCTTACTTACCTTATTATATTGATTTTCCATAATCGTTGATGTCAAGGGAAACTATGCTTATGACTTCTCTTTTTATTTGACATTTAAAAGGGAAATAAAAAAACTAAGAAGGAGATGAAAGGTAGGCTATTTATTTTCAAAATAGTCCCTGAATTGATGTATAAATAATCAACTGTGTATCAAATACAATTGCTAATTGATCTGTATATCAATTATCAAATATAATTTCATAACTGTATTGCCTCAAAAGCTAATATACTTTTAGGCTGCATTAATATCAAATAGCATTTGATAAGTGATACAAATCATCTTTTGTGTAGGTATGTGGCAGTTTTACCCTATCTATTTCTAGATACTACTGAAAGGCAAGCATTAATGCCTATAATTGTATAACCTTTGTAACAATTTACTATTAACATGGAATCAGGTGTATTAGCAAAAATTCATTTTCCTGTATAGAGCATATGAGTAAGGTACTGGGCTAGACAGGAAAGAGATAAAGATGTATATGAAATGGCTTATGGGCTTTAACCTCCTTAAGTCTATAGTTTTCGAGCATTACCCAATCCAACTTCTCATTTTAAAGATGAAGAAACAAGCTTATCAAAGGCTAATTGTAATGAACTTGTTCCAGTTCTCCTGTGAGGTAGACAACTGTGGAATGAGAATCTTAGTTACCAGGCTCTTAATCCAGTAGTCTTTATATATTAGTGCTTCTGAACATTTTTTTTTTAAATGCCTTATCAGAACATTGGTTCACTCAACCTTTAATAGCACTAGCTCACAACAAATAACTTTAGTTGTGGGGATAGGCAGGATCCATTTGTATGTCCTTCACTACTATTTACAACCCAAGAGGGGCAAATCAGAATGAAGGGGGAGATGCTGTGGATTTTGGAAAAGATCCCCCACCTCCACTTCTATAATGCTGCAATGGTGTTTATGTAGGTCTTGCTTCCACTATAGCTGAAGAAACAAGATTTATCTATTTAAAGACATAGTATGTTAAATGTTAAATAAATGAGGCAGATCGTAAGTACTACAGTGAAATCAAGAGTGGAATAATCATTGAGGACTTCCCCAAGAGATAAGAATGATTTAAAATTCTTGAGTAGAGAAATATATTTCATTTAATTAATTTATTATTTTTTGAGACTATGTCTCTATTGCCCAGGCTGGAGCACAGTGGCATGATCTCAGCTCACTGCAACCTCCACCTTCTGAATTGAAGTAATTCTTCTGTCTCAGCCTCCCAAGTAGCTGGAACTACAGGCATGTACCACCACATCCAGCTAACTTTTGTATTTTTAGTAGAGACAGGATTTCACCATGTTGGCCAGGCTGGTCTCAAACTCCTGACCACAGGAGATCCACTTGCCTCAGCCTTCGAAAGTGCTGGGATTACAGGCATGAGCCACTACAGGCCTAACCCAAGAAATATATTTTAGAAAGTCATTTATTCCACCAGATACTGAGTGTCCATTATATGTCAGCTTTTGTGCTAAGTGCTAGGCACAAAGCAGTGACCAAGACAGGACACAGTTCCTGCTATTTTATAGGTTAAAATTCCTGATTCATCATTAGCCTACAATTTTATGTCACTAACCACTAGGCTTTTTAAAGTTACACTTTCTATTGACTTTGATAATGTTCCTCAATTTTCTTTCCCAGGGAGGTAGAAGTCAGATGAGAAGGGCACTTGATTTTAATCGGAACAGTGGCGAGTTCACACCTGCAATTTATATGGCAACTGTAGTCATGCAGTCCTTGTGACCACTTAAAGACTAACCAGAGATTTAACAATTTAATTAGATTTTCTGTTATTAAACTCATGTCACAGACCTCAAATGAATAATTTTCAAGGTGTCAGACATGAAATATGGTAGGCTGAAAAGATAAAAAACATTAATGGAATGGTTTTTCATAACCATGTTATAGTTTAAAAAGAGCAATGTTATTTGAAGTCAAAATAATATTTTAAAAGACCACTTTTGAAAACAATTATGTAATTAAGAAATTTAGAACTTGCCAAGAAAGTGTTAATAAGAAACTGCATTTTTTTAGAAATTTTAAAAAGTCTATTAATAACATAATAGGATATACTTATATATTATTATATACATACTATTTGTCAGACCTTAGTCTAAGAACTTTTATTAACTCATTTAATCCTCACAGTAATTCTCACTGCACATATGAGGAAACAGAAGTATAAAGTCATACAGATAGTGACTCAACACAGATTCAAAGGCAGATGATAGTTTGGCTTCAGACTTTTAATCATAAGCGATATAATATTTAGTGGAAATGCAAAGCAAATATGTTAAGATTATAACCTTTATAGGACTTTCACATGTATATGTCACATATTTTAGACAACACTAATAATCGCTTTTTATATGCTGCCTTATAGTAACAATGCACTTAAACAGATAAATTCAACTTGACAAACTAGAATAACAGAATATATTAGGTACAAATGTACAGTGGTGCATTTGAATTTAAGGAAGACAAACAGCAGAAATACTGGCTGGAGGGAGGTGAAGGTCAGAACTAATAGTTATTATGTATCAGCTATCACCCACTTCATGTGGTACGCACCCTTATTTCAACTAAAAAACATTATAAAATTAATCCAAAATCATATAGCTTCAAAGTGGCATAACCAAGATTAGAATCCAGGGGTCTGACTACAAAAATTCCTTTCGCTCTATGTTGGGTTAACAGCAGACAATAAGGAAAAAAGAAGACATTTTGCATTTTTGTTGATAGCAAGATTAACGTAAAACAATGATGTCAGGTGGCTGCCCCAAAAGCTAATATATACTCTTAGGCTGCATTAGTATTATTATACAGTTGAGATTAGGCTTGGTATTAGAAAAGTAGCAAATGTAGGCATTTAGGCCAAAGGAAAATTTTACAAGGAATATGACAGTAGTAACTATTTTCAAATAAACGAAGTATTATTAAATAGATTAATAGACTAGATTTTGGCTCGAAGAACGAACGAACTTAACTGTACACAGAGGTGCCAAAACTGGAATAGGCTGCCATATATGTTCAACTGAAGTTTAACCAAATGTTAGTAATTTTATAGAGGAATTCATAAACAAGGTAGGTGTTAAGACATGTAGTTTCATTCCCTGTCCATATTTCACATTATAGCAGTTTGTCTTTTACATGTTATATGAATATTCCAATTTAGGTTTTTTTTGGGAGGTGGGTGTTCTGATAGAGTTAAAAAGTCTGAAACTACTGGATTAGATACATTAAACATTAGATACATTGAAACCACTGGATTTCAACTCAAATTCTGTATCCCTGAATGGTTTTGATTAAGGTTAAGAACATAGAATCACATCTTGACTTTGTCAAAAACAGACCCAACATACCATTTTTTTCTGCAAAGAAAATTGCATCTTCTTTAGTACGGAAGGTTAGAACCATGTTGGATAAGGGATCAGCCCTGTAAGAAACGATAATTTTTCCAGATTTAACATTAAGCTTTGGCAGAGGGAAAAAAAAATCAATATTTAAAATAAACAGCTACTATAAAATGAAATGAGTAACTACTGATAGAATATTTTATTTGTAATAATCTAACAGTTTGAATACCTTTTCCTGTGTTAAATTTGGAAGATTTCTAACATGTATTGTCAAATGATAAAATTTGTCATTGCAAAGGCATTCAGTTAGTCTTTAATAAAATCATTTTATTCAAATCTAAAATACTAATTTGAGATGAATTAAAAAACCCAAGAGGATTCTTAAATGGAGTATAAAATTTACTAGCAAGATTATTGATGTGTAAAATTGCTAGTACTACCATTACCTAAGAAACCAAATGGCACCACCACCCATTCTTGTTTTTTTAAAATTAACTTCCTCTGAGTCTCCTTTTTGGAGATCACCCACTCTTAACGAAACTTCCATCATTAACAATATTCTTTTAAAACATAAAGCTCTAAGATCTGACATACAATTGAATTCTTCAATGTAGGATAGCGTTAATGTTTACAAATCTACACAGGCTCTTTGGAAAATCCAACTTCAAAAAATGTCACTTTGTTTTTTTCCCCTTTTTAGATGGAGTCTCATTCTGTCGCCCAGGCTTGAGTGCAGTAGTGTGATCCCTGCTAACTGCAACCCCCGCCTCCCAGGTTCAAGCAATTCTTGTGCCTCCAGAGTAGCTGGGACTAGAGGTGCACACTACCACACCCATCTAATTTTTGTATTTTTAATAGAGGTGGGGTTTCACCATGTAGGCCAGGCTGGTCTTGACCTCATGACCTCAAATGATTCAGCTGCCTTGGCCTCCCAAAGCGCTGGGATTACAGGCATGAGCCACTGTGCCCAGACTATTTTTCTTCTTATAACAAGGCAGAACACTGTTTGCTACAAATGTTTAGTGTGACTCTCTCAGAAGTGAATACAGCATTCTATGAAATATTGTTTAGAAATGTGGAAGTAAAAAATATAGAAAGGAGGATTCAAAAAGTTCAAAATTTGGATAGTGGAAAGATATAAGATATAGAAAGAAGAGAAAACATGGGGAGTATCTCTTATTGACCGGAAGACCCACAAATTACTCCTGCTGAAGTTCTGGTCACAGACCATGGTTGCTATTCTGAGATTTCTATAATTATACAATCTTATAACCCACCTACCCTCTATAAGCAAAAGAACTTCATGTGACTGACTATATTAGTACTAATAACATCATAATTTTATATTGGTTCCTCCTTTTCAAAGCATACACAATTTTTCAGTTGATAGTTAAAGTATTTATACTGAGAACAGAAGTGTCAACATAAATACAATTTAGTAATCTGATGAGTGTTCACAGGCACATTGGCTTAGTTGAGAATAAGAAGACAGAAAAAATGGTAGGAAAACTTAGGAGCCAGGAGACCAGAGCTCTGTTTCCTGCAAAGGTGGTATAGCCTTTATTATTAACCTCACTTTATTTATGAATATATACATATAGAAATCAAATAGTAACAACTTAACATCCATTGTATCTCATAGAAACAACATTCATCCACTGGAAGAAGCCACTGTTCTTCCAGCCATTCAGTTTCTACCCTTATTCTCCTTCAGTTCCTGTGTTTTGTAGTTCTTTTCTAGGTTGCTGCCACCACCAGTTTAAGGCCTTTTAATTCTTCCCATAGCCCCATTCTAACTAATCTTTCTGCCTCCTTGACTCCAATCCATCCTTCACCAAGATTAGTCTTCCTTAAGTTAATCCCAAACTTACTGCCCAGTTCAAAACTTTCAAACAGTTTTCACTGTATCACATTAACCTCAGTCTTCTACCCTGGCATTTAAGCACTTCTATAATATGGACAGAACTATTTTCTAGCCTTCTTTTTAATTACTCCCCTGAGAAGTAACCAACTAGTTAAATCACGTTGCTAATTGTTTTTTATAAATGCAGAATGTACTTTCTCATCAGTTCACTTTGTTTCTTCCTCTTGAAATATTCTCCTAGTGTCTGCATATGAAGTCCATCCAAACAATCCCTCATGGTTCACTCTCATACCAATCTATTCCATGAAGTCTTTCATATCCTACCCTCCTTCAACTATACACAATCTCTCTTTCAACCTCCACTAAATATAATTTGTGCTTTTATTTTTCGACTCTATTTGCTCAGTTCTCAATTAGTGAAGTTCCAATTTGGGTAATGGCAGAATAGTATATCAGATTCATCTGCCTAACTATAAACTCTGGACAAAGCAGAAAAATAATTTTCAGAGACTGACTACTAAGCAGGAAAGAAACCTAGAGAATTCAATATCTTTGAAAAAAAAAAGGGAATCACAATGGATTAGATCCAACTTTATACAGTGTTTCCCCTAAAGGTATTGTCTAGGCTAGACAAGCTAGGAACATTGAGAACTCAAGCAAAAAGCGGTAATCTTAGTGGAAAGAGCCTGGAGATGGATCCAGGATTGCCAGAGCAGCTGGAAAAGAGTAATTCACAGAGCTAAGAGCTTTTGAACTGTACATGACAGAGCAAGGCTTCAAAATGATAACTAGGAAGGATGAAAAGAGCTGAGCAAAGATTTCAGTAGCGGCCTGCTACAGTGGAGACTGAGTGTAAAGGGAGAATATGGTAAACACCTTGTGCTTTCCATCAAAACTTCAGAAAGGCTATGCCTTTTTTTTTAACACTAGGTTCCAAGACTACTAAGGGTAAAACTGAAACAGATCCACTCCAACAATGCATATTCCTCCACAAGTTCGAGGAGATCTGTCCATCAGTAATTTGTCTGTTCGAACAAAACTTATCAAGATGCTACTGTCATTAACTTGAAAAGCATAAAGGATCAGATAATTAATCGATTATTGTTATTTTATATAAATTGTTTGAATATTAACTAGTGACTGTGTCAGGGGTTAATTAGCATATTAGAAAGCCACATATCCACTAAAAGATATATACAAGATTCTTCATTTTAGTACTATATTATACATAATAATCCAAACAGAAATTTATACAAATAAGCAAAAAAGCCAGTCACAAAAGAGCACATAAAGGATGATTCTCTTTAATTACATAAAAGAAGAAAGGCAAAACTATGTTTCTAGAAATGAGAACAGTGGTTACATCTGGAAGGCTGAAATCAGAAAAAAGCATGCGATAAAATGGGAACTTCTGAGGTACTGGAAATGCTATTTCCCAATCTGGGTATTTGTCATATGTGTGTGTTCAGGCTGTAAAAATTCATGAAGCTGTATGCTTCTGATCTGTATACTTAATGTATATTTTGATAAAGTTTTAAAAGCAATATTAAGCCTGGCAAAATAATACATTGTATCTGTTCATAGTTTCAAGATTAATCCCCCCACCACCACCCCTGGCCCCAAGACAGAGTCTCACACTGTTACCCGGATGGAGTGCAGTGGCACGATCTTGGCTCACCATAACCTCTGCCTTCTGGGTTTGAGTGATTCTCCTGCCTCAGCCTCCCGAGTAGCTGGGAATACAGGCGCCCACCACCATGCTCGGCTCATTTTTTGTATTTTTGGTAGAGATGGGTTTTCAGTATGTTGGCCAGGCTGGTCTCAAACTCCTTACCTTGTGATTGGCCCACTTTGGCCTCCCAAAGTGCTAGGATTACAGGCGTGACCCACTGTGCCCAGCCCCAAGGTTGATTTTAGATATTTTTCCTCCAATATCATTTTCATGTACTAGATACTAATGAATATCGGTAAGCCAAAAGATGTCGAAAATTGTTTCATAATTATAATGTCCATTATTGGTTGGCAGATTACTTTTTGTTCTACACCATAAAACAGGCTTTGTGAAGATACCTACCATTTGTGAATTTCAATGATCATTTTCTGCTTATGAGCAAAGTCTATTTAATATTCAGAACAGATGTAAATGTCAATACAACATAAAAATTAGTATTGTAAATATCAACTGACACTTCAACTAAAAGAACTCTTCATGCATAAAAGATATTGGTGAAACATTCTGGCAATGAGAATTTTTATTAGATGCCCTCTGAATGGCACAGAACAGCAAGTGAATGAGTTTCTTCTTGGGAGGCTTAGCTTATTTACTTATTTTTTAGTTTAAGTATCAATAGCAGTTGTAAGTGGCTCTAAATGCTGTTAGTTTGATTAGCACCTCTTAGAAATATCAGGTGGTCATTTTTCTGCAAATAGAATAGACATATATAATAAAGACCATAGAGAAAAAATATATAATACTAAAACCAATATATTAATAAATGCTTTTGTTATTTAAAAATATTTATAAGGTAAGAAATGTCAAATAGCTGGGCAAAGACTAAAATTATATTCTGCTATAGAAGTGTACGTGTGTACACTCCCACCACCCTGCTTCAGGCCAATTCCACTGAGTGAATGCAAAAATGTTAAATACATATTAACAAATCAAGTAATGTACTTTAAAAATAATACATCTATGTCCAATGATAACATATTTAATTGTATCAGAAAATATTTAACTGAAATTCACTACATGTCAACAGACTAAAGAAAATGTCCTTCAATAGCTGTTACAAAAACATTAAATAAAATTCAATACCCATTCTGATTAAAAAAAATTATTAGTAGATCAAGATTAGAAAATAACTTTGTCCACTGTATTATATCAGAAACATTTCTGCTAAAGAAGGAAAGAGGCAATAAGGATGTTGGATATCACCACTAATATTCAACCTTGCAAATTACAGCCAATGCAACAAGGCAAGAAAGAGAAATTGGCCATAAGGAGAAAACAAACTGCTACTATTGTTAGATTATACAACTAAAAAATCAAAGTGAATCCCCTGAAAAACCATGAGAACTAAAGTACATAATGTGGCTTATATGCAAAATCAACTTTAAATATTAGCAGTACTCAACTAGAAAATGTAATGAAGAAACATCATCTGAGATAGTGATAAAACTATCTAGGCCTAATTTTAATAAGAAATATAAAAACATTTCATCAAAAGACATATAAACTTAAATATATGCATATACTTTTAAACATACACTGAAAAAAGTCTGGAAGGATATATACCAAATTATTGTGGGGGCTTCTATGGAGAGGAGTAACTGGTTAATGTTCCTGGCTTATTCTACATATATTATAAAACATATAGTTTAAATCTACAGTGCAAACACAGTCATTTACTTGCTCAAAAGTCAGTAATGAAATGAAAAGTAGAATCCTTATATATTTAAATTTCATAAAAAAACTGAATCACCTGATCAAAGCAAATTTTAAAAGCAAGGATTGGCAATGTTTTAGAACAGTTAAAGGAGAAGGATGATGCAGGCAATACTTTCATTTGCTACTTACTAATAATCAAAAGAACTATATGTAAACCTAAGTGAGATGTCCACTTTAATGACTTAAGGCTTGAGGACTCAAGTGATGAGACAATTTGCAACGTCTACATTAGTGCACATCTCTGCTTAAACTGTTTGACCTTCTATGTCCAAAATAACATGGAACAAATTCTTGTTTCCAGAAGCTGAATGACAGAATCGTAATTTTCTAATGAAAAAGTACTTTAAAAATTTAACACAGAAGTCATATTTTCAGAATGTGATTAACACATAAGTATTGAGTTCAATGTTCACCGAGTTTAAATAACCAATGTACATTAATACAGCTGAGGAAAAAAAATCAATTTTAGGTGTTATCAAAATTAAAGTCTTACTTACAGAAATAAATGAAAAGTATTTACTAACCTACAAGGTAAAAGATTATAAAAAAATGAAATTAATAACCAATAGTAATCTTCAGCAGCTTGTTACAATATCAGACAAGGATAAGTCATGCTCTCTCTCTCCAACAAGATCAAGGAGATTTAAAAGTAAAACACCTGTGTCAAACCCAAAAGATAATTCCACACCTTAAGATATTTTTCCGCACCTTACGATATTTTTCATGTTTACACAAAGATAATCTTTTACCTTTGAGTTCTAACATTTAAAGACTCAGGTAATTAAAAGAGCATAGAATAAGCTCCACTTTGAATGAGAAAAGAAATGTAAATATAGTACTTTAAAATATGAATTTGGAAATCTAAAAACAAAGATCAAACACATTTATCCTAAAATCCTACAAGTGAACAAAAGTGGCCTTTCAAAAAAATATTATAGATAAGCAGATAACAATACAATTTTTTCAGTATATTAAAAAAAAAAAAAAAACCATGTTCATAGTCATGAAGCCCATTTTCACAATAATGATCCTTCCTCTCAGTCCCCCCTGAGGAAAATATAGGGGAAAACATTTAAGATTTCAAATTTCTGTCACAAAAATTACCATTGTAACTTTGTAAAATTACCTTTTCCATTAGCACTGTCTCTGCTGCACAATGAAATGTGTCTTTTCCTGTGTATTTAATAGCAAGACAGTTAAAAAAAACCTTCCAAAGGTATACAAAAATTATCTCTGCAGGTATTACATTTGTCATATTTCTTATAGTGCACACTTCTAATCCTCTGCAATACTCTTACATCAGCAGGGTTAGATGTCTGTTAAATCCTCCAAGCCATTCCACCTAGACAGAAGTAATCTGTTAGAAAAAATGAATACAGTTAAGTCCAAGATCCCCTAAATTAGGAAACCTTGTGGCTTTGGAAACAAATATATTCTAGGTATAGGATGGACAGTCATTTCTCTTTTAGAATATCCTAAAATCATTCCTTGACCCACAGCAAAAAACACATTAAAATATTAATATTCCCTTTTCTCCATTAAATACAGTAGTTTTCCTGATGAAAAAAAATACATCTATATGAATATATCTAGCCAGACATATCTTACACATTAAAAAATTTTTAAATATTAAAAAAAATTTAAAATATTCTACGTTATTATAGTTGTAAAATAAAACATAATTGTAAAATAAAACAAAAATGGTGAGAACACAAACTATGGTCAACCCATTAATTTATCTGGGACACAGGTTTATTTCTTAGTTAGGTAATAAAATTTAATTAGATGATCTTGAAAAACCTTCAGCTTGCAATTCCAACAATTTTATAAAAAGCTTCAAAATATTTAACAAAAAGAAGTCAGAATTCAATATGTCCAAGCAGTAATTCATATAATATACTATTGTTGTGAATTAAAATGCTAAAAAAGAGTCCCTGTTGTCTGTTATAATAAAATAAGTAAATATTTTAATAATAATTTTTTCTTATATTTTTTCATGCTACTGGTTGTTTAACATCAGAACAAAAAGAAGTAATGAATTTTTACAGAATATTCAAGATTCAAAACAATGTCTCAGATAAACCAACTGCAGACAGGGTCTATTGCTTCAAAAAACTTTTACTTCAGCAAAACTACATTTTGAAAAGAACTTTACCTCCCAAACATGTACTGTATCTCATTTTCAATCAATATGTACTAAAAACAGCATTTCCATATTTATGCACAATAGGTTATAGTTTTGTCTTAAAGCAGCAATTAAATCACTAAGTATTTCCTAATTTATTATGCTGTTTCTAGACTAAGCAATATTGTAATAATGATTGTGTGAACCTTTGTGCAAACACAGCAAAGTAAAACTTTATTTAAACAGCTCTCTAATGGGCTTTAGGACACGCTATCCCCAAAATATGGCACCTTGGCATTTGAGAAAACAGCAAAGCAGGAAGGTCTCTCTGACACTCCCCTGAAGCAGAACATAACAGAATTCTCTGACCTTCTGAAGTCAGTCCTAAGACCCTCATTCCAGAAGTGTCTACCCTACAACAGGAGGAATAGAATGTCCTTGTTTCTGAAGACACAGGGACATAGACAAGAATCTGAACAAACAGGTCTGGCTAAGTTCTTCCTAGTTTATGACCATTAGATCATAAACTTTGTCCAACCATCCTTCTGTATGACTGTCCACTCTTCATCAAAACTAAGCATAAAAATACACATATTTCCCTGTTTTTTTGGGGGGGGTCTTCATTTCTGAAGGCCCCTGTATTACATAAATCTTATACAAAATGAAATTGTATGCTAGTCTCTTGTTGAACTACCTTTTGTTATAGGTGTCTGAGCCACAAATCCTGCAATAGATATGAGGAAGATATTACTTTTTCTCTTCTACATCACTCAAAAATTCTTATATGAAATGTTTTACCCATAAACAATTTAGAGTATAAAAGGCGCAAATACTCAAATAATGATTTATTACTGAATGCTGCTGGGAATGCATTACTACAGTGAGTCTGCAGAATAGATGAATATGTAAAAATCTCGTGATTGAAAAACAGTAATCATTAACATTTCAATTGCTGGATAGGGACAAATTTTTTCCTTATAAATTCCTTTGGCTTCTAGAAGCATGTGGTTTACAAAATGACTCCATATGTTACATGAAACACAAAAAGGATACCACAGCACCTACTCTTCAAAAGAAAACATACAAATGGCCAATGAACATGAAAAATCCTCAACGGTACTAATCATCACAGAAACACAAATCAAAACTACCGTGAGATACCAGTCAGAACGGCTATTGTTGGCAAGGATGCAAAGAAAAGAAAATACTTATACCCTGATGGTGGGAATGTAAAGCAGTTCAACCCCTATGGAATACAGTATGGAGATTTCTCCCAGAACTAAACACACAACTACCATTTGATCTAGCAATCTTACTAGGGTATCTACCCAAAGGAAAATAACTTATTTTATCAACAAGAAACCATTCACGATAGCAAAATCAAGGAATCAACATAAGTGTCCATCAACAATGGACTGGATAAAGAAATGTGGTATATAAACACCAAGGAATACTACTCAGCAATAAAAAAGAATTAAATCATGTCCTTTGTAGCAACATGGATGCAGCTTGAGGCCTAAGTGAATTAATACAGAAACAAAATCAATACTGCATCTTATCATTTTTAAGTGAAAGCTAAACAGTGGGTACACATGGATATAAAGATGGAAACAATAAACACTGAGAACTCCAAAAGAGGGGAGGAGGGAAGAGCACAAGAGTTGAAAAAATACCTATTGGGCGCTGTGTTTACTGTTTGGGTAATGGGTTCACTAGAAGCCCAAACCTAGCATCACCCAATATATTCATGTAACAAACCTGCACATGTACCACCGGATCTAAAATTTAAAAAGAACAAATATTCAATTATGTATAAATGGCCTTAGACTAAAGGGCGTCTAAAATTTCCATGAATGGGAGATACTCTAAATCACTTTATTATGAAACCAAACACAAGATAGAAAATATAGATTCCTATTGTTTCTGATACAAGGTGCCAAAGAGCATCCCCTCACCTTTGCATAATCAAATGTCTACAAGTCACAGATGTAGCTATACCTATGAAAGAGGATGATCAGAGTTGTAACAAAAAAGCAGAGATCATGGGGCATCTTAGAATTCTGCCTATCACAACCACTCTTGTACAAAAATGTGATCTAACATTTCACATTGGTGGGCATATTATGTTTTTGTAAGAAAAAAAATGGTCTCAGAAAGTTTTCTCCTTGATACTGGGCTTTTGATCCTCAGCATCTTTACTTTTGGGGGCCAGAAAATTCTTTCTTGATTGCAAAGGAGAGCAGTCCTGTGTCTCACAGTATTGCCATTATTAACTAGATGTCAGCAGAAGCCACCAGTTGTTACAACCAGGAATGTCTCCAGACACTGGCAAATGTCTTAAGGATACAAAAGCACCTTTAGTTGAGAACCACTGCTTTTGTCTATGTATGACCATACTTACAGATGCAGGCACCACCAGGAATCTCTTGAAACAGTAAGGTGCACTGGGAAATCTGACCTGGTATTTATTCTTTGAAGTTAGGGTTAATGGGAGACTTCTGTTTTCTTGACAAGTATTGAGACTATACAACCCACCAGAGCAACATTACTTAGGAAAATTATCTTATGTATGAAAAAGTTTGGAAGCCAAATGTTCCTCCATCTGTTGTTTGCCAGAAACTGGGTAGATTCCGTTTTCCATTTGGAAGCTCCCCTTTCAAACAATTCCAAGGCAAGGTCTTGTACTACTTCCACAGGAGACATGACAATTATGGGCTTCCAGGGAGATGAGGTGATTCCATCCCTTCCTTATAACCATGACTTGGCGGCCTCATCTCACATATACAGATTCACTCCAAAGACTAAACTGGGTAAGTATCTGTTTCTCAGCTTTATTATCAGTGAGTGCTCAAGACTCTACCTAGGTGGTTTGATAAAGCAGAATATTCTTAGCAAAGTGTTTCATTTTCATTCTCATACTTTTAATTTTATAACAAACTGAATTTTTTTTTTTTTTTTTTGAGACGGAGTTTTGCTCTTGTTGACCAGGCTGGAGTGCAACGGCACAACCTCCGCCTCCTAGCTTCAAGTGATTCTCTGCCTCAGCCTCCCAAGTAGCTGGGGTTACAGGCATGCGCCACCACAACCGGCTACTTTTGTATTTTTTTTAGTAGAGATGGGGTTTCTCCATGTTGGTCAGGCTGGTCTCGAACTCCTGACTTCAGGTGATCTGCCCGCCTTGGCCTCCCAAAATGTTGGGATTACAGGAATGAGCCACTGCTCCCAGTCCACACCGAATAACTAATCTTATTAACAAATCTGTGGAAGTACATTTGTATTTTTTGTGAATGTTCTAATTGAATTCGTGTTATCTGACTTTTTCTCATTTAAAATTAAACTGCATTTAAAATTTTAAATTTAAAAAATCTGATTTAAACTGCAACGAGGAAAAAAAATTTAAAATTGTTCCTATACATCATTTGCCTAATATAATTCTATCTAAACTGCAACACGAGAGATGTTTTCTAAAAAAAAAAAAAAAAGTCTCCCAAGTAATCAACAGGAAATGATGTTGAATATTATACTTTTCTCAAACAAGACAGTTTACATTTTCTAAGTTTATAACTACCTTCAACTGGAGACTGCACTAAGAGTTTCAATGTGAATGACAATTTTCTAGCTTATCTGCCTAATGTTTTCTCTAATGGTAGCTTTTTAAATTTAACTAGAATCAGCCCTCCTACTTAACATCTGGGCCCGATTCCATTATGGAGAATTAGGTCACTGACTTCATTAGTGCTAGAAGAATCTATTCTAATACACTGTTAAAAAGCAATTTAATGGCCAAGCATGGTGGCTCACACCTATAATCCCAGCACTTTTCAAGGCTGAGGTGGGCACATCGCTTAAAGCCAGGAGTTTGGGACCAGCCTGGGCAACAAAGCAAAACTCCACTTCTACAAAAAGATAAAAAAAATTAGCCAGGTGCTGTGGCATGCACCCATATTCCCAGCTACTTGGGAGGTTGAAGTGGGAGGACCGCTTGATCATCCAGGAGGAGTTCAAGGCTGCAGTGAGCTAGGATCACATCACTGCACTCCAGCCTGGGCAATGGGGCAAGATCCCATCTCTAAAGAAAATAATAAATAAAAATAAAAAGTAATTTATTAATCACAATATCTCAGTAACTTCAAAGTTTCCCTCAAGTTAACAAATTTCTAAATTCACCTAGTTCCTACCCCCCCTTACAAACAAAAAAGATATATATATTTATAAAACAAAGAAGTTTTATTGTAATTTTAAAATAAAGTGTCACTATGTTATAAACACCATTCACAGAGTATCTTAGATAAAATAGTGGAGACAAGTTCCAGAACCCCCAGTGGATGCTTAAAAATGTGATTAATATCAAACCCTGTATTTTCCTAAACATGTAGACCTATGACAAAGTATAACTTATAAATTAAATTAGGCATAGTAAAAAATTAACAATAAGTTGTAATAAAATTGAACAATTATAACAATATACTATAAGAAAAGTTATATTTGGGAGGCTGAGGCGGGTGGATCATGAGGTCAAGAAATCGAGACCATCCTGGTCAACATGGTGAAACCCCGTCTCTACTAAAAATACAAAAAATTAGCTGGGCATGGTGGCGCGTGCCTGTAATCCCAGCTACTCAGGAGGCTGAGGCAGGAGAATTGCCTGAATCCAAGAGGTGGAGGTTGCGGCGAGAGATCGCGCCATTGCACTCCAGCCTGGGTAACAAGAGCAAAACTCCGTCTCAAAAAAAAAAAAGTTATATAAGTGTAGTCTCTCTCCATCTCTTGAAATATCTTATTGTACTGTCTGTTGGATAACCAAAACCATAGAAAGCGAAACTGCAGGTAAGGGGGGCCTACTGTATACACATCTCTGGGTTTCATGATAACACAGCTCTCAATATCAGTCATTGTTATCTAGTAAGTAGTACTTTGCAAAAGACTATGTCATAGTTTATTGTGCTAAGCCATATTTATATGAATATATAAATATATATAATGTATATCTTTGAGCAGTGATAGCCAACAGTGTCAAAAAGTCCTGTTATACTGAACATAAAAGTTTGAAAATCATATTTAAAAGAAAAATATACACAGTAAGAGAGAGCTGACAATATTCACCTTAAACTAAAGTACTCACGTTGATGCCCAACCCATCAAAGGATTTTCCCATCGCTCCCTGGTATCAAATTCCATCTTCCATTTCTTTGTGTTGTTTACTCCAGACTGCATGTTATTGCGAGCAGGAACAAAGATTCTGACTTTTCTAGTTTTTACATGCTCTTCTGGAACACCAGTTAAAGTAGTGATATCCTATAGGAAAGCAAAAAAATAACAAACAAAAAAACTATGTTTCAAACAGCCTACATACTCACTAATGTACTTTTGTTGTTTCCTATTTCATGCAACTTTATTCAGATTTGTTCATGAATTGAGATAAACTTGCTGGTTTATTTCACTACCACTCTGATACTTTACAACATAAATTGCTATTTAGATACCTGTAAATGGTTTATTTAGGGGGTAGTGTTAGGAGACAGTGAAAAAGGGTCTTTAAAAAAATGTATGCCCTTTTTTCCGACAAAGTATTGGTATTTTCTGAAGAGACTGTTTGCTTGCAGAAGAGCCTATAGTCAACATGCTCTTATTTTGTGAGCAAGTGTAACTAGTCAGAGGAGAAAAAATATAAGGGACATATAAAAAGTAAATCTATATCTATATATTTAAATCTTAAATAGAAGATAATCTGTTACTTATAGTTTCTGTGTCAAATTGCTTGCTCACAGGACATTACCTTCAGAGGGAAACCTGAACCTTTTTTAAAGAATTAAAAGTAACAACTTTAATTAGCATTTTGATTTATCTTCCTTTGGTGAAACCTACTAAAGAGAATGAGACAATCAAACATATTCTGCAAAAGTAACTCCAAAAAGTGGCACAATTTTTGCCAAAATGTGAGATGCAAACAATGGTAACTTTAACTCAATTTTTCTATAATTTTATCCAGTA
Source organism: Callithrix jacchus (assembly GCF_049354715.1). Classification (NCBI taxonomy): domain Eukaryota; kingdom Metazoa; phylum Chordata; class Mammalia; order Primates; family Cebidae; genus Callithrix; species Callithrix jacchus. The sequence goes on from NC_133503.1 coordinate 156,213,138, forward strand.
ACAAATGATCATTTAGAAAATGCACAGAATTCTGACACCCCAGAGTAGACACATTAATCAAAACATAGTGGCAGTCAGGACACAAATTAGTAAAGTAATTCAGAGTTTAAAACTTATTTATGCCTAGTGTTCCATTACTGGAACACTAAGTATGTGGGAGTTATTTATATCCTACTGCTCAAGGTCATTGCCAAAGTCTGGTCTCAAAAATTAAAAAAATTGCAAGCTACGCCATAAATGCATTAAATCTCCATTTAGTAACAGTAAAATAGGTAAAATACTTTATGTGATCAAAGTAAATCACACTGGGGTATACCATATCCTTATTAATGAAGCATTTGAAAAATCATGGTTCATTTACTAACATACATTTTGGATAACTTGATAAAAACAACAGTTAACATAAAATTATACCAAACTTGTGAATACTAGAAAATGCCTATGAATTTTTACGTTATTATATACACCCTAATGAAGACTAATGTTTATTTGTAGTTTCAATCTAGCAATGCTATGAACCAAATAATTAGCAAGAATACTTAGCTGCAGTATGTACTAGTGGGAAAAACACTAAGCACATTTCTGACTTGACTGGTCTCTATCCACAAGATTAAAAAGTTATTTTAGTTGGCAACCAATCCTCTATTCAACACAATACCTTTCCACCGGCACCAATAATTAGGTGTGGTTTTGTCACAACTTGTCTGTTTAGAGAAACTATCAAAATGATCCATATAAATATTTACACAAATATGTACTTCTAATATGTGCCTACATTTATTTTTTTTCAAGTTTATTTACATTTAGGTTAAAGTAAAAAAATGGACAAAGTTGGTGCATAAATTATAAAGGTGTGAAATGTTTTAGTTGGTAATTTCTAGTATTGAGGTTCAACTTCAAAAAAGTTTAAGTATTACTACATTTAATGACTTTCTGAAAAATATGTCTCTACTTAAGAGCTTAAAGTGGCTCAACTCCTGAAAAGTCCTCAATGTTTAATTTCCCCTTTGTATTCACTATAATACTTGCAATCTGGCATAGTAGTCTATTATTTAATATTATGTATTTTAGATTATCTCATTTCCTCAGCTACAGCTTAAGTAGGGTATAAACAAACACCATAAGCATGTTATAAATTATGGAGTGGGGCATCTTTTCCAAATTCCAAAGCATCCCCTCTGTTCTGAGTTCATTAAAGCCCTGGAGCTATAAGTTATGTCTCTTTTTAAAACTAACTATATGGGGGTAATACATTAAACTCTTAACACTAGTTATCTCAGGAAGACTAGAGGGAACACTTTACTTACATCTATACTGTGATGCATATATGCCAAAGTGATTAAAAAACAAAATTTTAAACTTTTTCAAGCTTTGAAAAAAATGGAAATAGTATTTCTTGATTTATACTATAAAACAGTATTTGATCTACACAGTAGAAAAGGACAGAATAAATTCTAGGACAGAAAACCGTTTTTTAAAAAGTGTCTATACAATGCTGCTAAGCTCTTTACAGTCTGAACTCATAAATACCAGTCTTCCATGTCTTCTCAAATTATGGCAATTATTTATTGATCTCTTCCCCCAATTTAAAGTTGGCATTTGAACAAGTGGGTTTCTGATTCTGGAAACACAAGTTGTCATGACACAGAATCACTGTTTTTGCGTGCAGAAGACATGTAAGGTACTATAGCCCAGTTGAGCTGCTGCCAAAGATAAAGGGACTTGGCATCTCTCATATACTTGACACCTAAAGGGCACAGAGGCTCTAATATTCCTAGTCCCTGTAGGCACACTCTCAGTCTAGACAACCTGATTTCTCACACTTTAAAAATGCATCTCGACACGCTATTGTTATCATTTCATCCACACAGCTTCAGCTAGTGACAGAAGAACCTGTTCTTTAAGCACATTTCAATGGGCTAAAGCTCCCACTCCAAGATTCCATTAAAACAATGTAACACTTGAAAAGAACTATGAGGCTGTATGCTGAACTCTACTTGTGTCTTAGATGCTTTGTGGTTCCCTCTTAATTCTCACGGAGCTACCTGAGATTTAACTTTCACACAAAAAAATTAAAAATCTGCAAACTATTTAAACTACATTGAACTAATGCTATTCTTTATGGATTTCTACTTTTGTACTGCAATATGGATCACCTGTGAGTTTTTAAAGCCTATTTAGAAAAGATAGAAATGCTTTGGAGAAAGATGTCACTATAGCCTTTTACAGATTTCTCATTTTATTGGTAAAATAGATATAAATAATTTATAAATAATAATTCAAAAAACTAAATCACATAGGTATGAAAAGGCTTCAGGCTGGTACCTGAAGAACCTCGAGACTCACCAGTTAATAATTATCTATAAATTCTTACAAAACAAGCTACTCTATAAGTAACATACATAGATTTACTGAATTTTAAAACTTTTAATTGTTGAATAGTTGGGTCAAGTATGAAACCTATGTTTTCATTATTAATAAATGTCCTTATCCTAATAAAGTTTCAGAAATACAACCTTACATACAATATGCTATTTTAATAAATGATAACTAATAAGTCAATGGTAATTCACAGATTAAGGACATTCAAGTCAAGATTTGCTAATGGAAAGATGCAATGTCATAATTCCAAAGTTCATTCTTTCAACACCATATCTTCAATTTAAAATTTTGGAGATGATAGCTGATGTTCCATTTCACAAGTCTATATAAATGAAGAGGAATTTTAGAAATCATTATGAATGTACCAGTATATGTGTATGAACTTTATTCTTTCAAATACCAATTTCCATGATAAAATATTAGTTTTCCATATTAAAACTGTATGATTCGGTTATCAACTGTCTCCATTTATCTTCTGTGAATTCAACTTTTTTTTTTCTTTAACAAAGGAAGCAGGGAACAAGCAATGGGAAGTTGGTGTCAAAATGCAGAAAAACCTCCCAGCAAGCTTCTTGCAACCACCCAGGATTTAGAGTCTTGCTGGCCGCTCTCTTTTCAATACCAGAATTTCACACATTTCAATGACTATTATGACTTCAAAGAATCAAATTTTCATCATTGTCCGTCATCTGCCGGTTGATTTGTATAAAGGAGTTCTTCTGCATGCACTCCAAACAAAAGCCTCCTTACTTCTGTGGCTATATATCAAGTTTAAAAGTTTTGTTTGTGACAGTTGTGTCTTTGGTAAATTAGGGTAACACTGAAGGAGTGCAGCTGCTCTGCAGGAATCTCCTTTTTGGCACCATTTCACTTAAATAAAAACTGAATAATTAGCTTCTGCCTCTATTAAACCACAAAAATGCCACTGGCCTTAGTAATTACTTCCGGTTGCCCCACCCACTTAACCATAACAGTTTACACTTGTCATAAAGAGAAATAAATGTAAGGTTTTTGCACTTTGAGATGCATTTTTGCTACATCTTTCAGTACACCCAGAAAAACTGAAACTTTTACCATGCTTTCTCCTAGTAAGTTCACTAAATTGCATGCTAGTATGGATCAATGCTGAAAAGTTTTAATAGTGCACACATTGAAACATTAAGTAAAAATACTGCTTACAGAAACTTGTTCTATTACAGACTATTAGTTATTTGCATCTAAAACTAATCTAAATTTGATGACTCTGTTGATATTCTATTTCAACCATGAAAGATGTTAAAAGAAAAACAAGTCTTACACCTATAATAAAAACTTTCTGTCAGGTAACTCACAGATACTTAAAGCATGAAACTCATTAAAGGTCTCATAAATAAGGACATTTCACAAAATAAAATTTTACAGTTTAAAAAATATGAAGAGTTGGCAGACAGCATAATCCCATTTACTTACTGTTGAAGAACTTAAACACGTCTAAAACTTAGGGGCCATGGAGATTCAGATATAATAAAAAACATAAAAATAAATTTGAGTTGTGCCAGTAGAACCAACTTTTGTTTGTCTGTTAAAGTAATGAATTGATGTGGGAGTCCAACCAGGCAATGAATCAAGTGTTGGAATGTGGCATCTGTTACATTTTGCATACTGGGCAAAACTACCATCAAGCCAAAAGTATAGTTTAAATGAAATGCTATGGATATGATAGAAATAGGTCATGCAAATGATGCTACTAATCATATAAGGAGTAAAAAATTAATAATCAGAGACATGTTTTTCAATCTCAAACTATTTCTACCACTCATAGTCCTTCTGAGCAGGAAAGCCTTGGCTAAAAGCAAAGGGCTGAGTCAAAACTGGATTGGAATCCCAGTTCTCAACCTTGGGCAGATTAACAAGACTTTTCCTTTTTCATCATCTAAAAAATCAGTTTGCTATGCTAAAATAAGTACTAAATAATGTATGTGAAGTGCTTACCTTCGGCAACAAAAAGAGTTTCTCATTTATTCAGTGTATTTTTTAGCACCTACTACATGTTAGACACTGAACACAATGCTCAACAGTGAAAACATGATCTCTGTTCTCATGAAAATAACAAACATTTTTTAAAAGGATATTCTCTTTATCTAACCACACCAGTTCTCAGGGAAGTTTGTGATAAAGGTCCTGTTCTTTAAGGGGATTTTGCCATCTCAATCTTAGCTGCTTGGTTACTCATTTGGTTACTGTCACAGATGAGCGTGTGTGTGATTAGAGGCATGCCACGTTTCGTGGGCAACTGGAGATCCATAACCATTATAGCAACAAAGGTCTTTTCTTTTTTTTGGCTATCTTTTGAAGGGGCTGTCTCCTCCAAATTTCATGTTGAAATTTGATCCCCAATGTTGGAAGTGGGGCTAACGGGAGGTGTTTGGGTCACTGGGGCAGATCACTCGCGAATGATTTGGTGCTGTCCTTGTGGTAATCAGTGAGTTCTTGCTCTATTAGTTCCTGCAAGAGTTCCTCCAAGAGTTGGTTGTTAAAAAGAGCCTGGTACGTTTCTTCTCTCTCTCTCTTGCCTCCTCTATCATAATGTGATCTCTGTACAAGCCGGCTCACATTCACCTTTTGCCATGAGTAGTATCACCCTGAAGCCCTCATCAAAAGCAGATGCTGGCACCATGCTTCTTGCACAGCCTACAGAACCATGAGCCAAACATACTTCTTATCTTTATAAATTACCTAGTCTCGGGTATTCCTTTACAGTAACACAAATGGACTAAGATACTGCCCGTACTGGCTCCTTCCTCTTCCTTCTGCTTTTACATTTTCTTCTGCTCCCGTTTCCTCCTTTTGATCTTCCATAAAGTAACTTTGAATCTTGCTACGTTCCCCTTCAAGTGCCTACTTTGCCATCCTTCTACCTACCCTGCCACACTCTCTCTCTTTCCACTCCAGCCCCTTAGTAATTTGAACTTTAGTATCCTTACTCTCAAAGGATTCAAGGTCTCCCAAAAGCAACCACGTAAGGCTGAGAAAAACAAAACAAAACGAAACAAAGAAACTATGTGAAAACAGAAATGGATGTTTTGTTCACTTTGATAGACTTTGGGGAAAGACAACAGCTAGATGTTTCCTCAGTCACTCACCTAAAATTTCATCCACAGCCTCCATAAGAAAAATCTTTGATAACAGGCAAATATGTTATACAACTCTTCCTTGGAAAAAAATTTACAATCTCTTTCTGTGCCTTAGAGATGTAAATTTCCTACCTGTCTTCTCTTGAACTCAATAGGTATCTTTTAGAAATACAAACTTCAGGGAGACTACTGTTATCAAAAGAAAACAAGAGGGAGGAAGAAATACAAGTTTAAATATAAGTTTAACTTTTTAGTTTCTTTGCTTCTGTGAGATTTTTGACAATTGCCTGATTTTTCAACAAGAAAAATAAAATGATGCCTAGCTTTGTTTAATATCTCAGGAAGTTCTCATGAGCGGTTTAACTGTTTAGAACAAGTAGGTTAAATAAATATAACTGGAGTAAAAATTTGTAAGTGAACTTTTCAATAATAACATTTTATACAATATGTCAACTTAAAAAGAGGTTCCAGAAATCTTTTTGGTAACTTGCAACCTTAAAGTTATACTTAAGTAAGATTAACAAATATTCATTAAATGTCTAGGCCATTTAATTAGTAAAATAAAATGCTGAAACATTAATTGCTGAACGTAAATTTGAATTTATATACTTTTGGCATACTGCTTTTGTATACTATAGGATAGCTAAACATATTTGGTCTGTTAATAAACATGAGAAATTGTACTAAAAGGAAGCATGTTTCTAGAATTATAACCCACAGAATATTAGTACATGACAGTTCACAATTACTAATGATTAAAATTTAATATATACATAGTTTAAACTAGAAATTAAGAAGAGTGAAGAGAAACAATATTTATACAAACAAAATGCAATCAGAGATGTGTTTTTTGGTAAGAGCAGTTCTAAGGCATGAGTATTTATTTTCCATTATGGGAAGAGAGAGTAAATTAATTCTGTACTAAAGTAGAATGACTGGTTATTCCAGAGTAAGAGAAAAAAGCAGGGGCAAAAAGCTGTTGGATATTTTTTAAAAGAATATAAAAAGGCTTATGGAAAAGGAATCTTAGGAAGAAAAAAATCTTATCTCATAGTCAGAGATGGCTGAGACTAAATAAATTCATTTACGTAGTTTTATCAAAATTAACTACAGCTATAGTATTAATAGTGCACTGATGCAAAACTAGAAATTTGGTCTTCTCTGTTAAAATGACGAAGTTTTCCTGGCGTACTGGTCTAATAAAGTGAAAGTTTTCCTTTATCTGTTAAATAACAGGCCAAATAAAGACTTTGTGTTTTACCAATATATATTTTTTAACTTTTATTTTAAATTCAGGGATACAAGTCCAAGTTTGTTATATAGGTAAACTCATATCATGGGAGTCTGGTGGACAATTATTTCATCACCCAGATACTAAGCAAAGTACCTGACAGTTACTGTTTTTTGAATTTTCTCTTTTCCCACCCTTCTACCTCAAAGTAGGCGCCAGTGTCTGCTGTTCCCTACTTCATGTCCATTTGTTCTCATTATTTAGCTCTACGTATGTAGTTTTCTGTATTTGCCTTTAAAATCTTTTGTCACTTGGTAATGTTTCACAGTGACTTATGGGCCTATTTAATCACATGCTTTAAACATTTTACATTTTTCACTTCTCAAAGTAAAATTCTAAATTATGTCTCTTAAACCTCTAACTTTGGAACTTTCCAGAGGATCCCTGGAAAGTCTCAAAGGATTCCTCTCTCAACCTGTTAAAGATATTAAATTAATTAGGCTTACTTGATGTGTTAGATTATATGGGAAGCACTGTCAAATAATAAGTGATGTTCAGACTTCTCAAAGTTTTATCTATGAGTATGTTATGAATGAGTATTCCATACATTATTTGAAATTTCAAAAATTCTATTATGTTCCAGTATAATGCTATCAGTCATAATTTTGTTTAGTATGTTAACATTTTGTATGCCAAAAACTGCCAAACTTCCTTACCAACTGCATCATTATGATAATGAACACTCATCAGAACTTTAACCATGGCTATTTTAAGTCTCCTGTCATTCATAGACAGTTACTATATATTTTGATTCTTCTCTGAAAGTGTCTGCAGTGAGCGATAGTCTAAATTTGCTCATCTTCGAGGGGACTCATAAAAAAGACTGACGAGTACTCTGGAACACAGATTTCTGGTAACTTTAAGATTATACCATTGTACTGCATAAAAATTTCCAGAACTCGAATGAGGAAACTAATGCGTTCATAAAACTGTTCATCAAGATCAAGCAGAACAAGAACTAATTACATGGGACTGAATGAACTAATGAAGATTTTTTTTTTTTATGTTTGAAACACTTCGGGTTCTTTAATGTTTTGTTTTCCAGATTTAAGGAGATTCTTTTAAGCTATCTATATGGCCTATAAAAGTATGTTAAAACATACTTTTGTAAACAAAAATGGAAAAAGTTATTATCTCCCTGCACAATCCTTCTAGAGTCCAGGAACTATTAGCAAGTATTCTTATAGTTACTTGCACAAGTTCAGGAAGAATCTGTTTTGGTAACAGGAATTTGTGTATTTACTGCTTATATTACCAAGGCTTTGACTAGAGTGTCTTATTTTCCAAATACAACCAAATAACTTTAAGAAACTAAGTTTGACTTAATAGAGCCAATAAAAGCCCCTTAGGGGTAAAAAAACTAGCCTCCTGGTAACTTGAATACATGGTTGTATGGTTACCTTACAGCTAGGTGAGTAAGGAATGCCACTGCACGGCAGGCCCAGGAACCTCAGGATATTTGGCAACCTCAAAGAGGAATTCACCTAATCTCTAGGATACAAAGCCTTATGATGAGTCTAGGAATGCAAAGCCTTATGAAGAGTCCTAGGCTTGACTTTCTAGTCTTGAGAGGCTTTTACAAGTCCAATCTGAGACTCCTTATGAAAAGTTCCAGCAAAGCAGACTTAAAAGGAGCCTATGCTGCACATAATATAAATAACCAGGCTATGTGTTTAAGTCTGTTCTCACATTGCTATAAAGAAATACCTGAAACTGGGTAATTTGTAAAGAAAAGAAATTTAATTGGCTCACAGTTTGGCAGGCTGTGGAAGAAGAAGCATGGCTGGGGAGGTCTCAGGGAGCTTTTACTTATAGCAGGAGGCAAAGCCAGAGCAGGCATCTTCATATGGCTGGAGCAGGAGGAAGAGAGAAGGGGCGGATGCTGCATACTTTGGAAAAATCAGATCTCAGGATAACTCATTCATTTATTATCACAAGAACAGCACAGACAGGATGGTGCTAACCTAGTCAAGATAGACCACCCCCATGACCCAATTACCTCCCAACAGGTCCCACCCTCCAATGCTAGGGATTACATCTCCACATGAGATTTGGTAGAATACAAATCCAAACCATATCACTAAATTTAATTAAACTTATTTTGCAAACAAATTAGTCTTAGTTAGATTATTTTTGATAAAAATGATGACTGTAGAAAGAAAAATTATGTTTTAGAAGAAAACTGTAGTATATCCATTATTAGATCTTAGCATACTGTTTTTGAAGTTTTGTTATTTACCTACAAAACTGGAATGAATCCTGAATTCTTCTAGTTTCTTCTAATATCTAGCTACAGCTCTCCAAACTAATATCTCCAATTTTCTCCCAACCTTTGACTTGGAATTACTGAAATTAAAACTTCCCTTTTCCTGAAGTCCTACAAGCGGAGGCTGGATAAATTAATAAAAACTTCAGAGAAATCACAACAACTCATGTATAGACAACCTCTGTGACATTAAAACTGCAAACCAGAAAAAGTCTATCAGACTGCCACTGCCTATAAAACTCTGGTTTTTAAAAAAATCTGTTAGCTGGGTACAGTGGCATGCATCTGTAATACCAGCTTCTAGGGAGGCTGAGGAGGGAGGAGTGCTTGAAGTCAGGAGTTTGAGACCAGCTGGGGCAACACAGTGAGACCTCATCTCTTTAAAAAACAAATAGTAAAAATTTGTTATGCTTTTTTCTTGTTAATCTGTCTTTTGTTATAGCAATGTCAGCCATGAACTTTATAATGGGTATTCAAAATATGTTAATTTTTCTCCTCAAAAGTAGTATATGATTTGACATACAACATAACCAAATCAAGTCTACTAAGAAGCTGTTTTATGATGAAATGCAATTTTAGAAAAATGATATAAAAATACATGTTCTTCCCAATAAGAAAAATCTATTGGAATACATTTTTGCATTTTTGTAAGAAAAACCTAAAAATCTTTGTTTTCTAAGTTCAAACCTAGGAACAACTGAAATTGTTTAAAAAAAATGCTTAATGAATAAAAAGGATCAATGCTTCAATGAAAACCAGTATGTTTAACAGAAGCACTTTGAAAATTATTAAACTAATACATTTTTAATATTTACAATTACAGAAATATAACATTTAATAATGTCACATTTTAGCAGCTAAATGGATTTGCTTTTTAACCCAATACTTCAGGATTTTTTTGGATTTTTATTTATTTATTTTGAGAAAGGGCCTTACTCGACTGCCCATGATAGGGTGCAGTGGCATGATCACGGCTTACTGCAGCCTTAACTTTCTGGGCTCGGGTGATGCTACCACCTCAGCCTCCTGAGTAGCTGAGACCACAGGCACATACCACCATGCCTGGCTAAGTTTTTGTATTTTTTCTGTAGAGAGGAAGCTTTACTATGTTGCCCAGGCTGGTCTCGAACTCCAGCGATCCACCTGCATCAGCCTCTTGAGTAGCTGGGATTATAGGCATGAGCCACCATGTCTGGAAGGATTTTTTGGATTTTTATTTTTAATTTTTATTATTATTTATTTTTGAGATGGAGTTTTTGCTCTATTGTCCAGTCTGGAGTGCAGTGGTGTGATCTCAGCTCACTGAAACCTCCGCCTCCTGGGTTCAAGCAATTCTCCTGCCTCAGCCTTCCAAGGAGCTGGGATTACAGGTGCCCGTGCCTGCCACCTCACCTGGCTAATTTTTGTATTTTTAGTTGGTCTCAAACTCTTGAAGTCAAGGTGATATACCTGCCTCAGCCTCCCAAGTGCTAGGATTACAGGCGTGATCCACCACACCCTGCCGGGTTTTTTGGATTTTTAAATCATCAAGTCATGTACCTCATCTTAGGATACCTGGCAGCTTTTCAGAAGCCATAATAAAAGTCGAAGGAAAAAAGAAAGTCTGGCCACAAAGTACCTGGAACTTATATAACATTACCTTTTGAAAAGAACCAATTTAAACTAGAGAACATGATGTACCCATGTAATCCTGGCTATGCGGAAGGCTGAGGCAAATGAATTGTTGGAGCACAGGAAATTTCAGACCAGCCTGGGCAATAGAGTGAGACCCAAAGGGAAGAATAAAGGAAGAGGGAGAGGGAGGAGGAGGAAGGGAAGGGAATGAAAGGGAAGTGAAGAAAGAACAGAACCGAACCGAACCAATCTATTATTTCTTAATTAAATATTACTCTTCATCTCCTGGTAATAAATTAAAAGGCTAAAGAACATATAACATATATTAAGAGTTGTCAAAACAAAAGGTATGGCAGTAAAGAACTAAAGATGAAATAATTCCTGAATCAGCAAACATCAGGCCAAAGGGCCAGAACATAAATTTCCTAAAATCAAGCAATCGTTTAAGCAATAAGTGAAATAAATTACATCAGAAAAGGAAATTGGAAATAAGATAAAATAATGGATTAAAAATTGAATGCTTCTGATTAAATAATGAAATATTTATGAGGCAATGATGTGCAAGTCAAACTAGATTTTAAGAAGGCATATAAAAACAGTGTAAGGGGATTCCTTGTCAATTTACATAAGAATAAAAGTTAAACTATGCAACAGAAGCTTCCTTTCTGTTGTTAAGAACTTGTTACAGCTCTCAGTTACCTGAACATATTAGGAAAACCAGGAAAACACTAAGTAAACAATATATACAGACCTTAATCATTACATTATAATGCAAGAATGTACAAGTATATTCTTTTAATAATCTGATACAGGGCAATGCCTTTTCTTTGAGTATAGGTCCATTTATCAGAATCCCAAGTGTTGTTTTTTCCATAAACCATCACAAAAATATGCCATCTACAATTTATGGTTTCAGTTTTGTAAATGTGAAGTGATAAATATAAAAATGTTTATGAAATAATCTGAATCCAAAATCTGTCTAGAATTTTATTATTTCCTTTTACACCACAATCTTTTACAATTGTCTTACTCGACATATTTAACAGGAATTATTAGTATGGGGGAGACAAAGTATCTTTTCTTCTACTCATCTTAGGTTCATGGTTGAGGGTCCCAAAATAAAAGACGAATTAACAAGAGAAAAGCATACAAATTTATTTAATTAAAAACTTTATGTGACACAGAAGCCTTTGTAAGAAAATGAAGACCCAAAAAAGAGTTAAACCTGTGTGATTTTATTCGTAGGCCAGATGAAGAGTGGGTAGTCAGAAATATGATAGGGCAAAGGGGGTGTGATCTAACGGTAATAAACTGCAGAAATCTAGCAAGTCTTTTTGTTCAGATTCTTCTCTGTGATCCTTTATCTTCCTCAATGTACAGGAAAGGCACCTCTTGGCGGGACGCACTGGCTCATGCCTGTAATCCCAGCACTTTGGGAGGCTAAGGTGGACGGATCACAAGGTCAGGAGCTCAAGACTAGCCTGGCCAACATGGTGAAACCCCGTCTCTACTAAAAATACAAGAAATTAGCCAGATGTGGTGGTGGGTGCCTGTAATCCCAGTACTCTGGAGGCTGAGGCAAGAGAATTGCTTGAACCCAGGAGGCGGAGGTTGTGGTGAGCAGAGATCATGCCATTGCACTACAGCCTGGGTGACAGAACAAGACTCAAAAAAAAGGGCGCCTCTCACATGAAGGTTGTATGACCTGCTTCAGGGAAAGGTCAAAAAATCCTTCCTAGGTTTTACAACCTACCTCATAAAAGATGGGCAGTGGGGAAGGTAAGAGTGACTTTTTGCTTTTGCCTTCTTCATAAAATATTCAATATGCCAAAGCGCCATATTGTAAAATTACATGTCTTGAACACTATCATTAGAAATTCACCTTTATCATCTTCTCAAAATATTCAATAGAACTTATAGAAAGGACTGTCTTGTCCTCATATAAACAGACTATAGTATTCAATTACATTTTGAATTACAATGTCAAGTATAACTGGCAGAAACAGGTATGGAAATAAGCCCACTGAGTCTTGGTAAAGCACATGACTCAATGACTGAGAGATGAAGTCTGCCAATATACTAAAATGAAGCCTTAATTTAGCTATATATGTAGTATGTCAATGGTGTTAGTATGTTTCATAAAGAGAACTGAGAACCTCTGTAACCGAGCACATTTTTAAAGCTTGGTTTAAAAAGTAAAGATTCATTAACAAGTCATTATTGCGAAAGAACTGTCACAGTAGTACATGGATCCTGCTGCAATCCATAATGGTACCAGATTACTTTAGCCTTCTACAAACTATAAAACTAAGAAAGTTATTTTAAGCAACTATTTTCAGATATTGGACAATCTGATAACAAAAAGCATAACATGGTGATCCCTGAAATGTGAAGTAAAAAGTAAAGATTCATTAACAAAGTCATTATTACAAAAGAACTGTCACGGTAGTAAATGGATCCTGCTGCAATCCATAATGGTACCAGACTATCACTTTTGCCTTTTACAAACTATAAAACTAGGAAAGTTATTTAAAGCAACTATTTTCAAATATTGGACAATCTGATAATAGAAAGCATAACAGTGATCCCTGAAAGAAGGAAAACTCAAGATATAGTCCCATAATTGTCTCAGCTTCATGCATGGGGGCACATTTCAGACTATGGTCCAGAGAGGTAAATTCCAAGCAGAACACAGCAATCTCACAGAGCAGAAAAGGTAGGGATTGGAGTTCTGGGATGCTGAGTCAAATGACATTTCTGAGGCAGAGTTCTGAAGAGGAGTTAAGCAAAAAAGGAGCTTCAGAAATCTGCACAGTCTTTGTCGATAATGACACTCTGGGAAGTAGGACAAGTAATGAGAAGTTCTAACAAGTGAGAGTGACGATTTTGCTGAATACTCTTGGGCATTATATTGACACAAAAAAAGGTCAAATATAAAAAGCAGAGCAACTCTATGAAGACCCATACAATGCTTAATATCAATCACTAAAAGGATTAAGTTGATCAGCCAGTAGAGGATGGCAAAAACAAAACTAAATAGTCTTCCTCTATAGAGGAAGACAATACAATCTAGGCTCCCAGTAACAAAGTAATCAGAACATCAATTACACACTTAAAAGCACTAAATGTGTACATAAATAGGAAACAACGACCTAATAAAAACAACAAAATAATCAACAGAAATAGGCCCTGAAACAATGCAGATTTTTAAATAGCTACTATAAATGTTTAAAGATTTAAAGAAAAAAGATGGACAAAATGAGTGAACAGATAAAAAATTTCTGCAGAATAACAAAAACTATATTAAAGAACCAAACAAAATTCTGGAGCTGAAAAATATATTATCTAAGTGATAAATACTGTAAGGGATTAATAGAAAATTGGACACTACAGAAGAAAAGATCATTAAATTTGAAGATAGGACAATAGAAACTAACCAAATTGCACTACATAGTGGAAAAAGACCAGAAGTAAAATAAATCGGGCCTCAGTGACTGGTTGGATAATATTAAGCAGTACAATATAAGTGTTAGAGTTACAGAAAAAGAAAGATTGATGCAGAAATTTTTTTGAAGAAATAACTACAAAATGTCCAAATTTTGTTTAAAAATACCAATCAAAAATTCCAAGAATTTTAATGAACCTAGATACATATAAAGAAAACCATACATAAACATAGTATCACTAAAGTTTAAAGATAAAATGATAATCATAAAAGTAGTCTTAAGAAAGACACATTACCTATATGGCAACGATGATAAAACATAAAACTGTAATCCCAGCACTTTGGGAGGCTGAGGCAGGTGGATTACATGAGCTCAAGAGTTCAAAACCAGCCTGGGTAACATGCCAAACCCCATTTCTACAAAAAATTTAAAACCTAAATTATCTGGGTACAGTGGTATGTACCTATAGTCCCAGCTGCTCAGGAAGATGAAGTGGGAGGATCTCTTTAGCCCAGGAGGTCGAGGCTGCAGTGAGCCAAGATCGTGCCACTTCACAGAGTGAGTGATACTCTATCTCAAACACACACACACCCAGGAAAGACTGAAATCTTTTCTTCTAAGATGAAGAAGACAGTGATGCCTACTTTTACTAATTCTGTTCAATGTAGTTTAGAAGTTCTAGCCAGAGCATTTGAACAAGGAAAAGAAATAAAAGCCATCCAAACTTTTAAAGATGTATAGTTATCTCTGTTCTTAGATGACATATGTCAACAGCCCTAAAGATTCTACCAAAAAAAGTCTGTTAGAGATAATAAACAAATTCACCGAGGTGGGAGATATAAAATTAATATCTGAAAATCAGTTATGTTCTATATACTCACAATGAACAATCTAAAAAGTAAATTACAAAAATAATCCCAATTACAATAGCATAGAAAAGAATGAAATACTTACAAACAAACTTAACTAAGAAAATGAAAGATTTATACACTGAAAACTACAAAACACTGTTGAGAGAAATTAAAGACATAAATAAGCGGGAAGACGTCCTGTGTGTTCATCAACTAGAAACCTCAGTATTGTTAAGATGACAATACTACCCAAAGCAATCTACAGATTCAATGTAATCCCTATCAAAACTTGACATTTTGGGATCAGAAACAGAAAAATCCATCCTAAAATTCATGTGAAATCTTTGTTTCAAAACAGTCTTAAAAAAGAAGAACAAAGCTACAATAATTAGTGTGGTACTGACAGAGAACAGACATATAGGCCAATGGAATAAAATAGCCTAGAAATAAATCCTTGCATATATAGCCAATTGGTTTTTCAAAGGAGTGCCAAGACCATTTGATGTGGAAAGCACCAACAAATGGTGCCGGGAAAACTGGATATTGAATTCTAAAGAATGAAAATGAATCCTTGTCTTACACCATATACAACAGTTAACTCAAAATGGATCAAATACCTAAAAAGAAGAAGAGCTAAAACTATAAAATTTTGAGAAGAAAACATAGGAGGAAATCTTCTTGACAGTAAATTTGGCAAGGAATTACTGAATATGACAATAAAAGTGCACGTAAAAAACATACAGATAAATTAGACATCATCAAAATTAAAATTTTTGTCCATCAAAGGGCATCTAACTGATAGAAGATTAATATCCAGAATATACAGAAAGCTTAAAACTCAACAAAAAAACAACAACCCAATTCAAAATGAGCAAAGAGCTTGAATAGGCGTTTCTCCAAGAAAGATATACAAACGGCTAATAAAGACACAAAAAGATGCTCAACATCACTAATTTATTAAGAACATGCAAATCAAAACCATATTGAGATACTACTTCACACACATTAGGATGGTTATTATAATGAAAATGGAAAATAACAATTGTTGGTGAGGATGTGGTAAAACTGGAACCTTTGTGAACTGCTGTGGGAATACAAAACACTGCAGCCAATAAGAAAAACAGTATGTAGTTCCTCAATGTTAAACATATAATAATCACATGATCCCACAATTCTACTTTGGGGCATCTTCCCAAAAACTTGAAAGCAGATATTTTAACAAATATTTGGACATCCATAATGGCAGCATTATTTACAATAGCCCAAAAGTGGAAACAATCCAAATGTTCGACGACAGAAGGATGGATAAACAAAGTAGGATATACACACAAAATGGAAATATTATATATAGCCTTTAAAAGGGATGAAATGCTGACACATCCAACAACACAGAATATATAACAGAGGTTATGAGGAACAGGGAAAAGCATAAAGAAGAGTTACTGTTTAACGGGTACAGAGTTTCTGTTTGGGATGATGAAAAAGTTCTGGAAATGGATAGTGGTGATGGTTGCTCAACATTACGAATGTGGTTAATGCCACTGAATTGTGCCCTTAAAAATGGCAGATTTGTGCAATGTGTATTTTACCACAACTTTTTAAAAAAGAAATGACATTTTAAAATGATTCCAACCTTCAACCTAGAATTCTATATCCAATGAAAAGGTCTGTTACAAACTGAATGTTTGTGTTCTCCCAAAATTCATATGGTGAAGCCCTAACCCTAAATGTGATGGTATTTAGAAATGGGGCCTTTGGGAGGTAATTAGGTTTAGATGAGTTGAGAGTAAGGCCCTCTTAATGGGATTAGTTGCCCTTATGAGAAGACACACGACAAAGCTCATTTGCTTTTTTTCTCTCTGATCATGTAGACATATCAAGAAGGTGACCTTCTACAAGATAGGAAGGGAGCCCTCAACAGAAACGACCATGCTGGCACCTTAACCTTGGAATTCTAGCCTTCGAAACCGTTAGAAAATAAATTTCTGAGCCAGGCGTGGTAATCCCAGCACTTTTGGAGGCTGAGGCAGGTGGATCTCCTGTGGTCAGGAGTTTGAGACCAGCCTGGCCAACACTGAAACCCTGCCTCTACTAAAAACACAAAAGATTAGCTGGGCGTGGTGGTGGGCGCCTGTAATCCCAGCTACTCAGGAGGCTGAGGCAGGAAAATCACTTGAACCTAGGAGGCAGAAGTTGCAGTGAGCCAAGATTGCACCATTGCACTCCACCCTGGGCAACAAGAGTGAAACTCCATCTCAAAAAGTAAAAAAAGAAAAGAAATTTCTGTTGTTCAAACCACCCAGTCTACGGTATTTTGTTGTGGTACCCTGAGCGAAGACAAGGTCTTTCAAAAGTGGAGTCAAAATGAAGGGATTTCCAGATAAACAAAAGCTGAGAGATTTTTGCCCAACAGACCAGCAGTGTAAGACATGTTAAATAAGGATCTTCAGGCTAAAGGAAAAGGTTAACAGATGGAAACTTTATATGACGTACAATAATTAACAGCAACAAAAATGATAAATTTGTGAGTAGAGATAAAAGATTTTTCTCTCATTTCTAAATTTATTTAAAAGACCACTGTTTAATGCAAAAATAATTTACTATGAGGTTTATAACAAATGTGGAAGGAAACTGTGTATCAACATTAACACAAAGGACTGGAGTGACAAGTGGAAGTACTTATGAACGCAAGGGTCAAACTTTAAATATAAACTCACAAATGAGAATAAGATGTACCACACAAAACTAAGACTAAGAAAACTGAGGCAGTTACATATTTTTATCAAATTCGACATCAAAAAAAGGAACAGCACCAGGATAAAGAGGTACATCACATAAAAATAAAGCATCAACTCATCAAGAACACACAACAATTTTCAATGTTAATGCACCACCCAACAGTAGAGTTTCAAAATAAGTGATGCCAAAAAGTGATCCAACACACACAGGAAAGATATAAATCATAGTCTGAAATGTTAACTCTTCTCTCTCAACTTTCTGTAAGTTTCTACAACTTACAGAAAATGTAGACAAAAATACTGGTAAAGATATACAAAATGTGAGTAACATTATTAGTCAACTTAAAACTTAATTGAAATTTTTGGAACACCAAACCCAAGAACTGGAGAATACATATTCTTTCAAAATATACATGAAACTCTATAATCAAGACAGACCATATTCTAGGTGATAAAGAAGTCTCAAGAAATCTGAAAATTGAAATCATAGAATATATTGCTGACTACAAAATTAAATTTGAAATCAGTAATAATGTAATTTGACAAGTAAATGATGAAGCTAAGTACTGCAGATATTTCAGAGGATAATGTTTACCTTGCATTGTTCTGGAAAGGCTTTATAACAAAAAACAGACTGAATGTAAGAATAAGGAGAAAGTTTCATAACTTCCTCAGATAAATTATTTATGTCACAAACTCTGTTATAATGCATTATAGACTAATAGTAGTACTAATGTAGTAGCAGCAGCAATAGTTAACACTTACATAGCACTAACTGCTATGCACTGGCTTAGTTATTTTACAGAGATTTGAGACAGGAATCTCATCAACCAGCAATACTCACCAATTTATAGTACAATGACACATAAATTTATAATGTTGATCCTTAAGATGTACTAAGCCTTGAAGTACTTCTAAATCAGTGTTGCATCATTACTGTATGTCTTTTTCTCCAATTCTTAGACCTATGGTATTCATCTATTAGGTAAAATTTGCTACATGCCCCCTGTGTCAGAGTCTAAAAAGTATCCACAGAACTAGGCCGTGCATATTAAAAATAAAGCTGTATCTCTAAAGTTACATTAAGTTAACTGGCAAAATCCTTTCTAAAGCATTCTGTATCAGTTATCTCTAGGTATCAAAAAATATTTAAAATGTTGATACTTTTTTTTTTCCTACGTTTTTTGAGATAGGGTCTTGCTATGTTGCCCAGGCTGGTCTTGAACTTCTGGGCTCAGGCAATCCTCCCACCTTGCCACTGAGCATGGCCTAAAATGTTGGTACTAAATCCTTCGATTTAGTAATGCCACTTCAAAGAACTGATCCTAAAACAAAGATGTCATCAAAGATTAGACTTAGTTATAAGGATGTTCATTCTAGCATTGCATACAGTTGCAAAAAACTGTAAACAACCTGCAGTACAAAAACTGCATGATGGTTGAGGCATTATGGTACAGTCATACAATGAGAGATTATACATTCATTTATAATTATGCTTTTGGATAATTTTAAAGAAATATATTCACAGTATAATAAAGCAAAAAAAAAGGATAAAAAACTATAAAACCATTTGTCTTACATATAAATAACATTAGATATTAGGGTGTGAAATATTCATATAAAAAAAGTAAATTCACCAAGATTTAGTCTAAAGGTGATTTTAATTTTTTTCATTATGCTTTATCATTTGCAAATTAATGTTTCCACATAATATGTACATATTAATGTTTTTTTAAAATATATCTATCTTTTTTATTGGTAGTAAAATTTGATATATTTATGATGTATAATGTGAGGTTTTTTGTTTGTTTGTTTGTTTTTTTGAGACAGACTCTCACTGTGTCACCCAGGCTTGAGTGCAGTGGCACTATCTCAGCTCACTGCAACCTCTGCTTCCCAGGTTCGAGCGATTCTCCTGCCTCAGCCTCCCAAGTAGCTGGGACTACAGGTGCCTGCCATCATGCCCAGCTAATTTTTTTTTTTTTTTGTATTTTTAGTAGAGACAGGGTTTCACTAGGTTGGCCAGGCTGGTCTTGAACTCCTGACCTCATGATCCACCCGCCTCAGCCTCATAAAGGGCTGGGATTACAGGCATGAGCCACTGTGCCTGGCCTCTAATGTGATTTTTGATAAGTCTATGCCTTACTATTAAAACGTAATTATTATTAACTATTATTATCATTATTTGGGAGACAGAATCTCACTCTGTTGCCAAGCTGAAGTGCAGTGGCGCTACCTTGGCTGACTGCAACCTCTGCCTCCCTGGTGGCCTCAGCCTCCTGAGTAGCTGTGACTACAGGCACATGCCCCCGTGCCCAGCTAATTTTTTGTTTTTTTAGTAGAAACTGGGTTTCACCATGTTGCCCAGGGTGGTCTTAAACTACCGAGCTCAGGCACTCCACCTGCCTCACCTTCCCAAAGTGCTAGGGTTACAGGTATGAGCCACAGCACCCAGCCTAAAATCAGTTTTTTGTAATTACACAGAGCTTAATGACCAAATATAATAATGGGAATAAGTACTTTGGAAATTTCCTTAGAGTAATACAGTTTCAAATTTCCACCATTAAAATGAAATTACAGATGACTAAAGAAATTTCTCACTGGAAGGATAATTATATAGCAATACATCTATCTACCAATTAACGAGTTACATAGTTGATTCTCAAACTACATAATGAGAGATAATGTTATAGATGATATTACTGCCACAGGCTGTTAGGAAAGGCAAGTTATATGACAAAAATCATTACCAATTATATATATACATACATATACACACATGACTGATAGAAGACCACTGTGAGGCCAACATTGTGCTGCAAAGTCCCCTAGAACTCAGTATCTGCACTGCAGATTTGATTCACAAGAATGGTCTTCAAAATTAATTCAAAATTGATTAATAATAATAATTATAATTCCAGTTTGTTTCTCTCACCAAGTTAACAACTCCAAGTAGAAAAAAAGGGAAGAAAAACACTTTTACTGAAAAATAAACATAAATGTGTTCTGTATTTATTTTTGGGACAGGGTCTCGCTCTGTCACCCAGGTTAGAGTGCAGTGTCATGATCACACCTCACTGCAACCTCAACTACCTGAGTATTAATAGCTCAGCTCCTGCCTCAGTCTCCCAGGTAGCTAGGACCACAGGTATAAGCCACCACCCTCGGCTAATTTTTTTTTTGGTAGAGATGAGGTTTCCCTCTTTTTTGCTTAGTCTGGTCTCAAACTCCTGGGCTCAAGTGATCCTCACACCTCAGCCTCCCAAAGTGCTGGGGTTGCGGTTGTGAGCTACTGCACCCAGCCCTTCTTCTTGTTTAGTGTAGGTATTCTCAATTAACTTTCAAAGCAAATAGAAAAACGTATATTCATTTTATAAGATGAGGATATTCACATAAGTTAAATAACTTGCTTCAAGTTATAAAGCCAAAAGAAGAGACGCCTAAAGATCTAAGGCTATATGTACAATTAGGTCATGATCTTGCCACTATCCCATGTATCTCACTAGAGTGAACATTTCAAATAATGTAATAATCTACAAACCATAGCATTTTTTTTTCCAGTTACTAAATGTCTCTAAAAGTCTTATACATTTATTAAAAAGGAAATATGACAATTAAAAAAAAGTGCTTAGAGGGCAGGGCCACCATCTGTCTCCACCCACTAGTTCTGATGTTGCTCCTTAGTCATTTTGGGAAAGTAAGAGAAAAAAGAAAAAAGAAGAAAGAAAATAGAAGTATAGAAGAAATAGAATGGAAGGAAGAAGAAAACAGGGTAGAAGAGACAGGGGAGTGGGAAAAAAATGATAGCCAAAGAATGACACAGAAATCCAAAACCAGAGACAGACAGAAGGGAAGGCAGGAATAAAGAAAAAAAAACAAAAGGAAATAAGGGGGTATCAGGAAAACACATGCAGCCAGAAAGGGAGACAGAGATGCCTACAGCTACATTATCCTCAAAAGACAGAGTGTGTGTCACAAAGATAGAGGGAAAAAGCCATACAAACTGTAAAGAGAGATTTTGATAAGCAGAAAGAGGGGGGAAAGGAGAGGCAGAGCAAGAAGAAGTGGAGTCAAAGTTAACATAAAGACAGACAACTATCACCATCAACCTATGCCACTGGCGAAAGCAAGGTGCAGAACACAAGTGTATTTGAAGCTTATCAGCACCAAACCGGTGGACAGCACCTCAGCCAATTTATTCTTCTCTTCCTTTACCACTATGACAAACCTTTAACATTTTTTTCCCTTGGTGGAGAGGGGGCAGGGCAGAGAAAGAAAGGCTATGGAGAATTAGAGAGACAAGTTTATTATTCCTGGTCCCAATACTGCCTTTCTCAAAAAGCAATTTCATATTCAGAAAATTCTTTAACAGAAAAAAAATCATCAAATGGTTATACCATATATAAAACCTAAAATGCAAAGACAAAAATTAGGTTCTTTCAAATAAAAACGAGAGCAAACTAACGGTTTCCGTTGAGCTTCTTTGAAGTCACCCTTAACTGTAATAGCTCAGTAATTTTCTGGCTTTTATTGATCAGTAAATCAGATCAAACCACTTTTCTACTTAGAATTATATAAAAGCTTCTCATTATAATTTAAATAATATTCAAATTTCTTACCAAGGGCCTAAAGAGCCTTCTTACCTGATCCAGCTCCTGCCCACATTTCTAATCTCATTTTACATCATTCTCCTCCTTTCTTATTATATCATATCTTTCCCTCTGTTATTTGACTACTACCAGCTACACTTTTGGTCATCAGCTTTTTCCTTTACTCAAAATGCTCTTACCTTGGATTCTCACACAGCTGCTCTTCTCTCACCAATTCAGATCTTAATTCACAAAGCACACCATCTCAAAGTGGGTTTCATTGACTGCCCTATTTAAATGACCCCTATCTCACCCAAACTCCAGCTATTCTGTCTCATCACCTAGCTTTTTTCCATAAAATTCATTATCTATGAAAAACCATAATTATTTATGAATAAAGCTAGTGTATGCCTAAACACGAGAATATAAACTCTAAGGACATGGATGTTGTGCTTTGTTCATGGCTATATCCCTAGGGCCTAGAATACACTAAAAAAAAAATTGAATAAAGGAAAGGATAGTAATAATATACATTATAAATAAGAGACAAGAAAAAAAATCTCTTGAATGATCTTCACGAAGAACTACAGATTGTCCTAGTTGAAAACGACTAGCCCTAGAGGACTTTTAACCTCAGAATAATCTAGGCACAGGCTATACCAGCAATATTTGAATGTTTAAGACATTATAAGGCATACTAAATCAGGTATCTTGTTTTAATTCTTTAAATGTCAAATCTTTTTTTTTTTGAGATGGAGTTTCGCTCTTGTTGCCCAGGCTAGAGTGCAATGGCGCGATCTAGGCTCACCACAACCCCCGCCTCCTGGGTTCAGGCAATTCTCCTGCCTCAGCCTCCTGAGTAGCTGGGATTACAGGCATGCGCCACCATGCCCAGCTAATTTTTTGTATTTTTAGTAGAGACGGGGTTTCACCATGTTGACAAGGATGGTCTCGATCTCTTGACCTCATGATCCACCCGCCTCGACCTCCCAAAGTGCTGGGATTACAGGCGTGAGCCACTGTGCCTGGCCCTGGATGTCAAATCTTAAACTACCCAATTAGGTTTAAAAATTATCTTTAATTGATAATTTTAATTAACACAATATATACTCAGTAGTCATTGGAAAGAGGTACATCAGTACACTAATCAGATCCTCAGTTCTTTAAGTTAGCATTCTTGGCCCAATATTTTGGTATATTTCTGTATCTTATATGTTGTTTAGGGAAAGCCAAGTTTATTTTTCATGTCTGCTTTGTTGGAAGCATTAACATTTTAAAAATCCTCATCAACTAACATGCAATATGCTGAAAGCCTTTAAAAGTAAAGTATTAAACATGAAACAGCAACAGAACAAAAAGCCCATTCATGCATTTCTAGAAAAGTATGTCTTATAAAGAAACAGTTTTGTGGAGATATAGTACGCTGCATACAGTCAAGCTACCATATCACTGCCTATTTTTCAAACTTTCCCATCTTGTAAACATGAATATCTTGCATGCTTGCAGGTGGTATTTTGAAGAGTAGAATCCAAGCAGAGACTAGGTCATAAAATTCATAAAATAGAAAGCCTGAACACAGAAACAGAATCATAGTTTGCTAGTCTCAAATTTTAAAGTCTGCATTCTCCTTTCTTTTGCTCTAATTCTGTTGAGATACATGATATAAAAAGAAAATATAATTGTCACCAAAAGATGCTACTTCTATTTCTTTACCTCCTCTCACCCCTCCCTTCATTGAGAACTTATAACAAAATAATAGATATAAGGCTTTAACAAGTTTAAGTATTTGGATTAATTCTTGAGTTCTGAAATTATCTGGTAAGCTGGCCAATTCAAAAGCTGTAACTTTAAAAACAAAATACTATTTACTACCAAAACAAAACAAAACAGAAAAACCCAAAAACCTACATCCAAATACAGTGTAAAGCATCAGGTATCTCTATCTGCATAGTCTAATATAAAGTTGATGGTTTCTTTATAATTATATTCAGTTAAATAAAAAAATAGATAAGCAATTTTCAAGGAGATAATATACAGTTTATGTACTTCAAATTCATTAACAAGTAATAGACTAATAATGTATTTTCAGATATAAATGAGTACTTTCTCGAATATGACATAAAACTAAACTTAAAATCCAAACAAATAAAATATTATCAATTCTATTTTATTGAGAGCCAAAGTTTCCTACATAATAGCATGCAAGAATTTTAAATTCTTGAAAGCAAGTGTCAAGTACTATACACAATTTCCATACACAGCAGGTAGTAAAGCAAGAAAAGAACTGACACAGTTACTCTCCTTAAAAGAGACATACAATGGAGAACTGTTATACAGCGCTAGCATACTACAGGTCTATGCATTAAAGATGTTGTGGCTATTAACAGTTTAAACCTTTACTGTATTTTGCTAATTGGTACATAGAACTTTAAACCTTTTGAAAGATAAAACATTTCAGTCAGTTCAATTCTCTAGTATTGTTCAATTATTCCAAGTAGGAACAAAGAGGAAAATAAATCTGCTTTAATTGCTGAAGAATCACAGATAATAGAGATGGCTGAATACTGTAAGGAAAAGATCTTTTGTTCCTTAAACAACTTAAATATAGAAAGATCATTCTCTATTTAAGTTTTAATGGTTCCTGTCTGTATATAAAAACTATAATACTTAACATTCATTTTCGTTGTGATATTTAGTATATTTAAGTTTTATATAGCTTGATATTAAGTAAAAAAACATTTCAGTAAGCATATATTTTAAACAAAGTTCTGCAGAATTTTATTTATCTAGAGAATTTTATTTAGAAATAATTATATTTGAAAAATAGTAACTGACTTGTTTTAATGATCATCATAGCTAAATATAACAGGTTGTTTTAAAATTATATCACAGAGTAGAAAAAATTCTATTTTAAATGATTAAAGAACTATTTAGATAAACTTTCAAATATTTAAGAGCATGTTTTATTTATTTACATAAAAAACTATTTTAATATTAGTTCATATGTTTATATATATGTCATGAGACAGAAATACGAAATACCATGTAAAAATCTGCCAAACATGTAGAGCAGTAACTTTTTATATGATTAGTTACTGATTAACTTACACAAAAAGTACAAAAATAAGAACTTTCCTTCTAGCTTCAAGAAATCTTAACATTTTTTATTACTTGAGTCCGGTATTTTTCAAAATCAATCTCTCCTACATACACACACGACAGTACTAAAAAATGAACAATTAAAGAATGACCATTTCACTATAAAATCTACACTTTCAAAATCATTAGTCTTTACTTCTTCCTTAGAATTTTAGCAACAGTACTGCTGTAAATGTAAAGGCTATTCATCTTTTTTTTTCAATAGCTTGTGAGCAGTATAAAAAACAAAAAACTACAGTTGCTTTAAAAACAAAATGTACTGCAACCAACATTTATATTTAGTCATGATTCTTCTCTTTTTATATTAAAAGTTTCATCTAAGTAAAAGAATAAAAATAAGCATTTTGTAGGATGAAAAACTTGAGGAAACATTATCCATATTTAGTGAAAGTCTTAAAGAAAAAAACCCACATGTTAAACTGCCACCATGGTAGGTTCTCAAAGGC
The DNA here is from genome assembly GCF_049354715.1 of Callithrix jacchus. Classification (NCBI taxonomy): domain Eukaryota; kingdom Metazoa; phylum Chordata; class Mammalia; order Primates; family Cebidae; genus Callithrix; species Callithrix jacchus. Next base: position 156,239,033 of record NC_133503.1, read on the forward strand.
TGCTATTCTTTGATGTAAAATGAAATACTACTTAGTGAATAAAACATAAAAAACTCCTGTCTACCCTTCAAAGAGACATATCCTTTGACCCAGTGCTCCAGACTAAAGCCTTGAAATTTTTGCACAAGAATGCTGCATGAGTAAAGTCCAGACAAAACAGACACTTGAGATGCTGGAAAGCTGAACCCCAATCGCAGACACTACTCCTTCCAATAATCTTAGCAGAGATAGCACTGCCATACACCAAAAGAAAGTAATCTCACCAAAAGAAAACTGACCCCTTGGGGGCGGGGGGAGAAGTAAACAGTCGAAGCAAAAGTAAGCCTTTAACTTAGGGTTATCTTTTTGTGTAGGTCACCTCTTAATGATCAATTTTTAATTCAAGTTTGCAAACTTATATAATAAGTTTCATCTATGAACTTTTAGTATGTCAAGAAGAAAAAATAATATAAAACAAATAAATAGTTGTACAGCCAACATTATTTTCGAATGCTTGCAAAAACCATTCAATTTTACAAACTTCTTAACAAGTTCAAGTAATGAAATTTTTTAAACCATTAAAAATTGACCAAAAAATTGTATTAAATAACTTGTTGCTGCTTACATTCTAAAACAGCAATATAAAAATCTCTCCAGCTGAGCATGCTACCACTATCATGTGCTAATTAATCAAATAGCGATTTATTTACTGCAAGCCTCGGCAAGTACCAAAGCTTAAGTGCTGTTTAATTGCTACTGGGAAGAAATTTTCAAGTAGCAAAATACAATCAATTGGCAACATTCAGAAAACTGTCAAGATTTGTTTTACATGTACACCTGATTTTTAAATATATTATTAGAGTGCTAAAAATATATAAAATATCAGACTTTGCATGAATAGCATTGTGCTATAATTTCCCAAAAAAGTTTTGAAATAATAGCTGTCCTTCCCCACTCTACATAGCCCAAAAAGATTTAAGTTTTACAGATTGCTAAATTAAATGTTTCCTTTTTCACATACATTTGAATTGAGGATGCACATCTAACTAACCATAATACCTTTGTAAAAGTTAAAACAGGTGGTGCTTAATAGTTTTTAAACAAAATAACTTAGTACATAAATGAAAACAATATAAAGTGTCAATACAACACTGAAGCATAATGCCTGGCACATGTATTTACTGATTAAATAAAAAATGAATGAAAGATAGCCAACATAATTTATATAAAAGCAATATACTAATGTCTAAACTATTAAAGCTTATTTTATGTCATTTTTACAGATAAATTGAAACTATTCCTATATTTTCTGAGGGTATTTTTCTATTTTCTTAGAAATATTTTAATTGTGCTAGTAAATTGTTATATAAGGCAATTGTCACAAACAAGGAATCAGTGTATAAAAAATGGGCTAAAGTGATTAGAAAGCAAACTGAAGGCATACCTATGTAGGACTAATTTATATTTTGGTTATTATTTTAGGGGAGTACCTACTCAAAATCTTTAAAGAGCATTGCAAATTTAACTTCTCTTTTGTATAGCTGAAGTGAATATAAAAAAGACAACAAATTCATTGGACTTGGGTATTCATCAAATGTCCTGAAAGGAGACTGAGGTGGAAGGAGGCATAAAGAAAAGTTAACCCTCATAATAAAGCACAAAGGCAAAGACATTCTTCACCTAACCTCCATGGCACAGCTCCTCCTGCAAACAAAAACCAAGGGCCACGCAAACAACCATTTGTAAGATCTCCTTAGTATCCACAGGAAGTATCATATGTTAGGAAATAATGCTATAGCCCACAAACAGTTTTTTTGCTTCTAAACATAAGTTTACAAGATTATTTTCAGAAGCTGTCATCTACTCTTTTAATATTTACTTTATTAGTTTCAAGAGTAAAAAGATTGGTTAGCAGTTTATACACAACAAACTAAAATTGACTAATTAGAAACATAGAAAGTACTCTAATACCAGATTCTTTATTAACAATAATCCAAGATTTGCCACAATTTTATTATTTGAAGATTTGTACTCAATAATGTTAACACTGTATATAGTTCTAAAGTGAGAGAATGAATTCTTGCACTAGAAAATACTACCCAGACTTCTCCTTTCTACATTTTATGCCTAAAAGAAAGACAGGATACATGTTGTTGATACATAATTGATGCCCAGAAAAAAAAAAAAAAGTTTTTTCTTTGTACTTGTATTAGCAGTGACCTCCACAAAGTACTATGAAAATTCTTGTAATTTATTATATACTGTATATAAAATTCTGCCTGTAAAACGTAACAGTAAAAAAAAATTAGCTTTACTGGTTAAAATGTCCTTTGAGTGACTCGGAATATGTTAAAAACAATGATCATATACTACAGATAGATGAAAAGAAACACAACTTGATAACAGCACACATAAGAAAGAATCTGAGGTTTTAGCTCTCCATGAAATCCACATAACAAGTATGACAACCTAAATTTAAAGTTGCCTTACTAGAACTGCTATGATTAAAAGAAATAAAGGCAATAATCCCCGCCACAACCATACACATCAGTAGTATGAAAAATTCTGGCAAAAATATTTTAAAAGAGATTCAATCAAACTGGATGGCAATCAAAATGATTAATTAACTGGAACTCATATGAAATAAATCAAAGCCCTGGCGATGTTTAATCCAGAAAAGAGAAGACTTAGGAGAATGATTCTAAAACTTTTTGATGTTGAGATTCCTTTATATTGTTAAAAACTACTGGGACTCCAAGGTTTTATTTATAAAAGATATAGGCATACCTCATTTTATGACTTTGCTTTATTGTGCTTCATAGATTAATGGTGCTTCAGTTTTGTTTTGTTTTGTTTTTTTTTTTTCACAAATGTAAGGATTCTGGCAGCCCTGAGTTGAGAAGTCTACTGGTGTGTACTCACTTCAAGTCTTTGTGTCACATTCTGATAATTCTCTGAGTATTTCATTATATCTGTTATGATGCTCTGTGATCAGTGAACTTTGATGTTACTACTGTAATTGTTTTGGGGTGCCACAAACCACGTCCATATTAGATAGCAAATTAAATAATTGAAGGTTGTGTGTGTTCTCCACTGACAAGCCATTTCCTCCTACCTCACCCTTTCCTTAGGCCTCTCTATTCACTGAGACAACAACATTGAAATTAGTCAAGTTAATAAGAGTTCATGTGAAAGGAAGAGTCTCATGTCTCTCACTTTAAGTTAAAAATTTAGAAATAACAATGCTAGGTGAGGAAGTCATAGGCCTCTTGCACCAAACAACCAAGTTGTAAATGCAAAGGAAAATCTAGGCCTCTTGCACCAAACAACCAAGTTGTAAATGCAAAGGAAAAAGTTCTTGAGGAAAATTACCAATGCTATTCCAGTGAACACATGAATGATAAGGTGGCTAAACAGAGCCTACTGCTAATTGGAGAAAGTTTCAGTGGTCTGGATAGAAGATCAAACCAGCCACAACATTCCCTTAATTCAAAGTCTAATCTAGAGCCAGGTCCTAAGTCTCTTCAATTCTATGAAGTCTGAGAGGGGAGGAAAGCAGAGGTTGGCTCATGAGATTTAAGGAAATAATCCGTCTACATAACAGAAAAGTACAAGGTGAAGCATCAAGTGTTGATGGAGAAGCCACAGCAAGTGATCTGGAAGATCTAGATAAGACAACTGATGAAGGTGGCTATATTAAACAACAGATTTTCAATGTACAGCCTTGTATCAGAAGAAGATGCCAGCTAGAGAAAAGACAATGCCTGGCTTCAAAGCTTCAAAGGACAGGCTGATTCTCAGAGGCTAATGCAGTTCCAGTGCTCACTGACCATTCTGAAAACCCTAGTGCCCTTAAGAATGATGCTAAATCTCTTCTGCCTTTCCTCTATAAATGAATAATAAAGTCTGGATGGCAACACAGTTGTTTACAGCATAGTTTACTAAATATTTTATGCCCACTATTGATACCTACCATTCAGAAAAGAAGATTTAAAAAATATTACTGCTCATTTACCATGCACCTGGTCACCCAAAATGGAGCTGTACAAGGATGTCATTTTCATGCCTAACACAACATCCACTCTGCAGCCAGTGGACCAAGGAGTAATTCTGACATTTGAGTCTTTTTATTTAGGAAATACATTTTGTAACGCTACAGCTGCCATAGTGATTCCTCTGATCAATCTGGACAAAGTAGCTTGACAACCATCTAGAAAGGATTCACCATTCAAGATGCCACTAAGAAAATGTGTGACTCATAGGAGGAGATGAAAACAGCAACATTAACCTGCATTTGAAAGTTGAATCCAAAACCTTAAACTGGGAGAACCTTAGTCCCCTCTCCTCATCCTCCTTCAAGTCCCACTTATGGTCACCTTGTAATATTCAGAGAGCACTTAGATTATGGATCTGAATAGACAAATGCTTATAGATAATCATTAGCCACATATCAGTAACTTAAAGATGGGATGGAGTTGTAAAGTGCTTTTATAATATGACATAATTGTTAAAGGCAAGGGCTGACTCGTTTTATTTTGACATGTCATGTCCTAAAATAAATATTGATTCAATATGGGGGGAAAAAAAGGGAAGAAATTGAGTCCACCCCTCATGAATGACTTTGAAGGTCTAAGACTTCCGTGGAGGAAGTCACTGCAGATGTGGTGTGGAGAACCTGAAGAAGTGACTAAATCGTTACAATCTCATGATTAAGCTGGAACAAATGAGAAGTTGCTTCTCATGCAGGAGCTAAGTCATTTCTTGAGATAGAATTACTCCTGATAAAGACTGTGAAGTTTCTTGAGATAGAATCTACTCCTGATAAAGACCGTGAACCTTGTTGAAATGACAACAAAGGATTTAGATTATTCCATAAATTTAGTTGATAAAGCAGCAGCAGGGTTTAAGAGGCTTGACTCCAATTGTGAAAGAAGTTCTACTGTGAGTAAAATGATATCAAACAGTGTCACATGCTACAGAGAAATCTTTCATGAAAGGAAGAGTCAATCAGTGTGTCAAAAGTTCATTGTTGCCTTATTTTAAGAAATTATCCAGCCACGCCAACCTTTAGCAACCACCACCCCATCAGTCAGCAGCCATCAACATGAAGGCAAGACCTTCCACCAGTCAAACGATTATGACTTCCTAAAGGCTTAGCTGATTGTTAGCATTTTTGAGCAATAAAGTATTTTAAAATTAAGGTATGTACATTATTTTTTAGACATAATGCTAATGCACACTTAGCAGACTTTAGTGTGGTAGAAACATAACTTTTATATGCACTGGGAAGACAAAACAAAATTCCATTACTCACTTTATTGTGGTATTTGCTTAACTGTGGTGTTCTAGAACCAAACCAGCAATATTTTCAAAGTATGCCTGTATATCTATAGATATCTATCACATAATAAATTAAAATGAAGAAAACAATAGAAACAATTTAAAATAAGCCAGTTATATAATACTATAAAGATTTTAATGTTAAAAACTCTATTTTCAAAAACTAAACGTGAGAAGAGTGGCATTCATTTGCATTTTAGCATTCATTTGCATTTTGGCACTCATTTGAAAATCTAATATCTAGCTTAATGGAGGACAGCTGAATTCTAACATCTGTTCTTGCATTCAAACTGTTGTGGTGGATTGTTTTCATTGCAATATATGAAGAACACTTGTTATCATACAGATATGTAGTTAGAAAAAGGAGCAAAATTTTGATAGCCTTAATATTTTCATACTTGATTACCTTAAAACCCATTGTTCTATTTTGCACTTTAAAGGAAACTTTTACCCATGTATGATCTTATATTGTGCAATGATCATACGGAAAATACTGGTTCACAGAGGTATATAGATATTCAAAACGTTAATAAAGTTCATTACACAGTATCAAAAATCACATCTAATGTGATTACCAATGTTAATGTCATTATCAATCCCACTAGAATAGTCTTTTTTTTTTTTAATAAAATTTCAATTTTTAATTTTAGATTCAAGGCATACATGTGCATGTTTGTTACCTGGGTATATTGCATGAAGCTGAGATTTGCAGTAGATAAACCCCATCAACGAAGTACTGAGCATAGTACCCAATGTTAGAATTTTTATAGAACTTAAATCTGCCATTGATGTGATTGACCTTGACATCTTTCTAGTATTTAAAGACTGTTCTGGGAGGTAGAGAGGGGTGCAAGGGTTGAAAAACTAACATTGCACTTGAAGTTTATCATGGTCAACACTTCCTTGAAGTGACAGGTTCATTTTCAAGAAAATGTCTGCCATGTACCGAAGATAATAACCAATTGATTTAAGCTTGAAAATCATAGTGACATTTTGGCCTGATCTACAGTCAGGCCTCAGTATCTGTGCATTCTATATCACGGATTCAACCAACTGTAAGTCAAAAATACTTGAAGAAAAAGAAGTATGGTTGTACTGAACATATACCTCCTTTTTTGTTTTCATTATTCCCTAAACAATACAGTACAACACTTTCATTGTATTAGGTATTATAAGTAATTAGAGGTGATTTAAAGTACATAGGAGAATATGCATAGGTTATATGTAAATACTATGCCATTTTATATAAAAGACTTGATATGGTTTGCATATTTGTCTCCACCCAACTCTCTCATGTTGAAATGTAATCCCCAATGTTGAAAGTGGGGCCTGATGGGGAGTGATTAGGTCACGGAGGCAAATCTCTCGTACATAGCTTAGTGCTGTCTTAATGATAGTGAGTTCTTATGGGATCTGGTTATTTAAAAATGTATGGCACCACCCTGTGCCTTGCATCTGCTTTTGCCATGTGATGTGCCTGCTCCTGCTTCACCTTTCACCAATGAGTAAAAGCTCCCAGAGGCCTCCTCAGAAGTCAAGTAATGTCAGTGCCATGCTTGTACAGACTGCAGGACCATGAGCCAATTAAACCACTTTTCTTTATAAATTACCCAGTCTCAGTTATCTATTTATAGCAACATGAGACCATGGATTTTGGTACCTGAAGGGAGTCCTAGAACCAATCCCCCTTACAGGTACTGAGGGACAACTATTACTTCAAGAAAGATATAACAAAGCTGGGGAAAATCTATAAGGCAAGAAAATTCAACAGTATGCAACTGATTTTATGACATATAATTAAAAATACCAAACCAAACCAGTCTGTCTACCTCTTTGGTATGCTTCACAGCACTCTGTTTAGAGCAATGTGTTACTGGCTGACTCACTCATTCTTCATACTAGAAAAAAGAGAACTTATAAGAGTTAATAGTAAACTCTCAAATTTGAAAACTTTATAGAAAAGAAGGTAACCTCCTGAGAGCTAAAATAGATGCTTATAGGAAAAATTAAAATAATAGTCCTCATTAATGAAGACATGGGATGTGAAAATCATCCTCGTCTCACACACAGGTAACAGCCTCATTTCTTATTTTTTGAGATGGAGCACTTTTGTTGCCCATGCTAGAATGCAATGGCGTGATCTCTGCTCACTGCAACCTCTTCCTCCCAGGTTCAAGCAATTCTCCTGCCTCAGCCTCCTGAGTAGCTGGAATTATGGATGCCTGCCACCATGCCTAGATGCCCAGCTTATTTTCTGTGTTTTTAGTAGAGATGGGGTATCACCATGTTGGTCAGGCTGATCATGAACTCCTGACCTCGTGATCTGCCCGTTGGCCTCCCAAAGTGCTGGGATTACAGGTGAGAGCCACCATGCCCAGCCCCTCATTTCTTTTATACTTAAGCAAGTGGTGTTTGATTAACATTTGAAGAATAGGTAGATGGTTAACTGGATGAAGACCTCCGGGTCTTCATTACATCAAGTGTAAATATCCGGGTTAGTAAAAAGCATCCAGGTAGAGTGAACAGGAACTGTAAACACCCTGAAGCAGGAAAAAGAATACCAAGTTCCAGGCTTGGCGTGGCTGGACAACAGAATATAAAAAACACGGTGGTACAAGATAAACCTAGAGAAGAAGGCAGGAGCTAAATCATGCAAGACGTCAAAGGCCATGTTAGGATTTGAATGTTTAAGGGAAATGGGAAGCACCAAAGGACGCAAAGAGGGTGACAAAACCAGCATTTCAATGACAATTTTGGCCATCCTATGGAAAATTAATTGGATTAAGATTAAAGAATCTGGGTAGACTAAGAGACTACTATAGAAATCTAGGTGAAAGAGGGTGTAACCTAGATCAAGATGATGACAATGTCAGTAGGTAGGCCTAAGAGATTAACTTTAAAATAAAACCAATCAGCATAAGACGTGAATTTTCCGAACTGTCTCTGTTTACTTATACATTTATTTTTCTGTATCTTTAATGGTGCAAATAGAAATTTAGGTGTGACCTATTACTTAGATTTTGCTTACAGGCTCAAAGTTCAGTGATAAAATACTATACAATAATACAGAAAGGGGGCAGTTAAGAAATATACCTGTATATCTGATAATAATAAACCAGATATAAAATGAAAAGCACATATATACAATTGCACATTTCTATCAGAAGTTTTGGAAGCATTACTAAATGTATGCTATTGAAGTGTAAATATCAAGTTTCATATAAAGTAACAGACCACATTCGGAAAAATTCTGTAAGTGCTGGCTGCCAAAATTGTTTGCTACTGATAAACAGAATATTATTACTCTTTTGTTGCTAATCTTGCTAGTTGTAATCTCTCATACATATGAAGAAATGTGTATGAGTGTGTATGCCCGCGTGCGCACGTGCACACACACACACACACATATACAGTGATAATAAATGTTGCATGCTTCCAGGAAAACCTAATACACTTAGTTTTAGATAGTACTAGTAATTATCTCACAACTTAATAGGAGTGTAACTGAGAAAACAAAAAGCAAAACATTCATTACAAAAAGTAATGAATGTTCTGTCTACCTGCTAGTTATAAACACCACAAAAATGAAAGCCTTTCATAATTTTAATTAATATTTGCATATGATTTTATATTTCTATAAAATGCTTAATATAAATTCATTTTATGACAAATATTTCTTCTTAAATTTAGGTATTTTAAGGCAATATACCTAAATTTGAATGTGAACTTCTAGATTTCTAGATTCAAATTCAAATCACTTTCCTGAAAACCGATTACCGCATACTGAATATCTATAGTATAAAAATAACCCTGAAGGCAGAATCATAGCAGTGTGTAGCAGAAAATACTTACCAATTTTTCATCAACTGTTATGAGTTGTGTGTCTTGAGTTTGGTCCTGTGCCAATCTCCATTCGGAAGTGCTCAATGACCTGCAGTACAAGACTTTAAATTAAAAAAGGACCCAGGCAATGAGAAGAGAGACAGACAAATCTTACATAAACAAGCTACTTTAACAATATCTGTCTTATTAAAAGGAAAGGAAAGAAAGAGAAGAGGGCACAAAAGTCCTTTTTCTCTGCAATTAGTTCTGTCTGCTGAGTTTTTGGCAGACTCACTTGACAGTTCACAACAGGCTGTGCTTTATGTCAGTCTTCAGGCTCTCTGTCACAGAAAGGCCACCAGTGACAAGTACTGTACTGCTGTCTGTGAGTGTACAGTGGCTGATTTGTCACGACCAGGCAGAAACATGCAAAGCTATACCAACTGTTCTGGAACGCTGATTCTTAAATGGATGGCATCAGAAAAGAAAAGAAAAAAATCTCAATCATAATAAAAAGTTTCTTCACTCTAATTTCACACCAAAAGTAGTTTACATAGGAATTATTTGTATAATTATTTTAACTAATGTTATTACTTTAGTCCTGTAGCCCATTTAAAAAATAGGAGAAAATTGGTTAAAATGAAAATATTAAGTCAGAAGTAAAATGGGCACAGAATCAGCCCGTTTATATTAGCATTTTCCTACTCTCCAAAAAAAATTACTTAACATTAATGGACGTTTCACGTACACATTGTTGTTTATACTACTGAATGTCATACCTATCCCTGACTGTGACATTTAGAATTTTCCATACTATTAGGGTATCTTATACAGATTTCTCTTGCAAAAGTAAGTATATACAACTATGGCTCAAATTTCCACCCCAAATATATGGCATTTGGTTCTTTTTTTTAATACAATACATTCACTATCATAATTTTAATGCAACATAACCAATAATTGACAGAAATAGTCGAACTTTTTGTACTAAAAGTTCAAATTTTGATTATATGTACACAGCCATATAGAAAACTTTATTAATTATAATTTAAAGATAATATAACACAAGAGGCTTTACTGCTTTATGAATATATTTTAAAATACCTGTCAATTATTTCCCAAATTCAAGATGTTATATAATTCTTTATCACTGTAAATGTCCCACTCAGAAATACACCTACACAAAATATACTAACATGGAAATAACTTTAGATGATTTACACAGAGTTAAAATATATGTCCCAGTTGTTATAATATTAAAGAAGTATAATTAAGCACCTCTTAGTATCTATTTTATCTTGGAAATCATTAAGGTCAATAACATGGCAATAAACAAAATTTAAATACTTTTAAATGAATCCACATATTACAAGAAAAACACTGGGTAATGACAAGAGAACTCAGGAGAACTTGAAATATCAGAAAATGTCATTACATTTTCTAAACACAATAAATAGATCCCCCTCATCCTCTTGGGATACCTTTCAAGATGACCACTGGATGCCTAAAACTGTAAAAAGAACTGAACCCTGTAATACATACATACCTATGACAAAGTTTAACTTATACATTAGGCAGTAAGAAATTAACAATAATAAAATAGAACAATGAAGTAAAATAAAGGCTACTTGAATAAAAGCACTGCAATACTGAGACAGTCAATCTGATCACCAAGATGGCTACTAGGTTTTGACTAACACAAGCAGGTATCCTATACAACCTGGATACACTAAACAAAGGGATGATTTACATCCTGAATGAATCAGAGCTGGACGGCATGAGATTTCATCATACTACTCAGAATGGAACAAATATTAAATTCACGAATTGTCTGTTTTGGGAATTTTCCACTGCATATTTGTGTACTATAGTTGACTGTGGGTAACTACAACCATGAAAAGCTACACTATATTTTCTCAAATGAAGAGACTTGTTAGATGAAAACAGTGCAAATTATTAGGTAGATAAAAACTCAACCATTTGTGCAATTTTTGACTACACAAGGGATTTAACTTAATTATGTCTTCATTGTTTAAGAAAATCAGTGCATATTAGTTGTAACCCAAAGTAAAGTTCTTAATTTATAGAACCATACATAATGTACTTTAAGGATAGATATATTTTAATAATTTTAGGTTAACCTCCAACTAATTATAACAATAAAGTTATATAACATCTTTTGTAAACATATGAAATATTATAAACAAATGCATTGACAAAAATTTATCTCATATTGTTATCAAGCTGTATATAAAAGACAATACAATAAAAAGGACAAAAATGTTAAATAAAACAATCCTACCATAAAGTTAAAAAATCACAATGAAAATTTTTGGTAAAAAATTTTTAAAAATAGGTTAGAGTGCAAAGAGATCATAAATTGGGATTTTAATTTTTATTTAAAACAATATATATAATTTATTTCAGAAAAATTTGCCTAAATTAAAAAGTAATGTGTGCTTGTGTAAGTTATATCATGTGATAAGTAACTACCCTAAGCAAAGAACAATTATTAAAGGACTCAAATATCAGATATGGAGAAAAGTTTTCTGCAATTCTGGATGGTTAAGGCAACAATGAAGAAGGTCCAGAGTCCATTATGAACACAGCATTTAATAAGTTATACCTACTGGGCCAGGCACAGTGGCTCCTGCCTAAAATCTCAACACTTTGGGAGGCTGAGGTGGGCAGATCACCTGAGGTCAGGAGTTCAAGACCAGCCTGGCCAACATGGCAAAACCCCATCTCTACTAAAAATACAAAAATTAGTCAGGCATGGTGGTGCGTGCCTGTAGTCCCAGCTACTCGGGAGGCTGATGCAGGAGAATCTCTTGAAACTGGGAGGCGGAGGTTGCAGTGAGCCAAGATTGTACCACTGCACTCCAGCCTGGGTGACAAAGCAGGACTCTGTCTCAAAAATAAATAAATAGATAAATTATACCTACAAAATACAATATATAGTAAATTTTAGACTACACATGAATTATATAGTAAATACCTGTTTGCTAATTACCCTATAAGGAATATCACATCAGTGAATGGTAAAGAAAATATTAGAGTACAAAACCCTTGTTAAGAAAAAAGATATAAGGCCTACAAAGCAAAAAGGAAAAAAATGACAGAAGCTATTACATAAAACCAAAAACATCAAAACCAAACATACTGAAAGTGAAGTGTAAGAAAGACGAGAAGAAAATAATATAAAGTAGAACAGTATGGGATCAACATCTAAAAGAGGTAAAAGTGCTTCTACAAATAAGTACGGGGTCATTTCTAAATTTTAAAAGATGAGCTCAAACAGCAACAAAACAACCCAATTAAAAATGGGGAAAAGACCTGAACATTTATTTATCCAAAAAAGATATACAAATGGCTAATAAGTACATGAAACAATGCTCAACAGAACTAATTAGAGAAATGTAAACAAAACACAATGAGACAGCATTTTACACCCATTAGAATAGTTATTAAAAAACAGAAAATAAGTATCAACAGAAATGTACAGAAATTGAAACCCTTATGGGAGTGTAAAATGGTACCACCACTATGGAAAGCAGTACGGCAGTTTCTCAAAAAATTAAACAGAATTATCCTATGATCCAAGAATTCCATTACTGAGTATATACCTAAAAGAACTAAAAGTAGAGATGTGAATAAATATTTATACACCCATGTTTATAGCAGCATTACTTAGAATAGCCAAAAGCAAAAACAGCCAAAATATTAATAATCATATTTTACTGGGCAATGTACCAAATAGTAGGAAGTGTTCATGTAGAAACAATGACTAATATGTAATCATTAGAAAATAAATGGCAATTTCACTTACTCTGCTATTTAATACTCATTTTTGAGAAAATTAAAAACATTGTTTGCTTCACGGGTTTGCCTTTATTTTTGCCCATCTGTTTTGTTAATTGGCCAGTTCATATTTCAGGTGTACAGAGTATCATTCTTAATTTTCAGCCCAAAGGATAAACTCTGAGGGTTGTGATTATTATTATCAATTACCATTACTGGTCAAGGTAGTTATAAGTGTATAATCCATTTATTCTATTTTTCTGTATAAGTTTCCTGAAAGAAAAAGAGATATTCTAGAAATGAAAATCAATAAACCTTATTTCTATTCATGATTTTTATTAGTAAACCTTATTTCTAACTCTGGTTAAGTAAAACAATCTGGTGAGACTGTTTTAGTTAACATTTTTCTTTTTTATTGTGTTGTCTTTTACATACAAGTTGATAACAATATGAGATAAATTTTTATTTATAATAGTTCATATGTTTACAAAAGATATTATATAAACATATTTTGTTGTATATGAGCAAATATCAACTCCTCTGCCTTTAGGTTTTATTCTTTGAAAAATTGAGAAACTTATTACTCTAAAGTTTCTTCTAGTGATGACAGTCTATTTCATTCTAGTAAGTAGAATTGAAGGTAGTTCTACTTTGTTTTAATATTCTCCTGTGGAAATGCAATGCAATCATCACCCAATTCACACAATAATCTGTTTTTCTTTAAAAAAAAAAAAATCTTTCAAAACCATATATATACACCACATTTTCTTTCTTTCTTCATCCACTGATGAACATTTAGGTAATTTTGCTAAAAACATTCATGTGCAGGTTTCTGTGTGGACATTAAGTTTGCCACTCATTTGGGTAAATACCCAGGAGCACAATCACTGATTATGTTAAGACTGTGTTTTAGCTTCATAAGAGACTGCCAGACTGTCTTCCAAAGTGCTGTACCATTCTGTATTGTCACTGACAATAAATGAGACTTGTTGTTCTCTTCATCCTTGCCAGCATTTGGTGTGGTATTTTGGATCGCAGCCATTCTAACAGGTGTGTAGTACTATTTCATTGTTGTTTTAATTTGTAATTCCTGAATGACATATGATGTTGAACACATTTTCATATGCTTATTTGTCATCTGTATATCTTCTCTGGTGAGGTGTCTGCTTAGATCTTTTGCCTACTTTTTAATTGGATTGTTTTCTTACTGTTGAATTTTAAAAATTATTTGATACTGAAGATATAGTTCTTTATTAAATACGTGTTTTGCAAATATATCCTCCTAGTCTGTGGCTTGTCTTTTCATTTTCTTAAAGGTATCTTTCACAGAGCAGAAGCTTTTAATCTTAATGAAATCTGATTTAATTTTTCATTCATGGGTGATGCTTACAGTGTCTTTCTATCCATGTATCCATTAGGATCTTCTATGATATCCTTCATCAGTTTTCTAATTCTCTCCACATAGATCTTGTAAATTTTAATACTTCAAAATATACTTTTCAAAAAGTCTTAAATACTGAAAAGATTTTTTTTAATTCACACTGAAAAATAGTATCTGAATAACACTACTAACCTAGCTTACTAATACTATGTCCCTTTTGAAACAAATTAACCTATTAACTAAGAATAAAGTTAGTAAAATTTCCCTGTTCCTTGTAGTGGTTTGAAACTGTGACTCCAAATTTCTTTGACACTCTTCCCTCCCACTAACAGCTGAAGTCTATATCCGTTCTCCTAAAATCTGAGCTCTGTGATTGCTTGATCAATATAAGAAAGTCAAACTGAAGTTATGGGTGTTTCCAGTGTCAGACCTTAAGAAACTAGCATTTTTCACTTCCTGTCTCTTAGAATATTGTTTCTTAGGATGTTTCACTTTTGGAACCCAGCCACCAAGTTGTAAAGAAGATTAAGCTGTCCCACAGAGAGATCCACGTGAAAAGAAATTGATAGCCAATACCATTTTGCCAGCCATGTGGGTAAGGTATATTGAACATGAAACTTCCAATGGAAGTTAAGCTATCCCAGCAGACACCACGTGGAGCAGACAAACCTCTCTGCCAAAACCTGCCCAAATTGTACATTTGCAAGCAAAACAGAGAAGACTACTGTTGCTTTAAGCAACTGACTATTGGAATGGTTTGTGTCCAGCTATAGATTAAAAACTAGCCCTATAAATAACTGAATATGGCTTTATGAACATTAAAATTGAACCAGTAATTTCAAAGGACCAGAAATAATGTGTTGGACTTTTAGACAAAGTAAAAGTCCTAATCCTATAAAAACCATTATGGAGTCAATTAATCCTTGCCTTTTGATTAGAACTAATTATGTTTGTTGTCAATTTTTTACAAATTAAATTAACCCAGATTCACATTAAATCATAAATTTCCATGAAATAAATTAGCATTTATTTCCATGCTAAGCCACAGGAAATATTGCTGAAAGTTCTAATTGAAATGATAAAATAATATATACATATTCTCCATACCACAATAATTTCCTCACACCTGAAATGTGTTAACATTAAATCTTTGAAAACTTTTAAGTTAATAAACTTGAAGCTTTTCAATATCTTGAATCAATAAAGAAAATTTAAACTTTCTTCAGCATACTGTATTCATTAGGCAGAAAAAAGAGAGAACCAATTATTAATGGGAAAATTAAAGATAAAAGGTCAAGGGACCATTTTATTATTTTATTTACTTTTTGACACAGAATAGGGCTTTATCACCCAGGCTGGAGTGCAGTGTCATACGTCTGGTTCACTGCAACCACGACCTCCTTGGCTCAAGCAATTCTCCCACCTCAGCCTCCCGGGTAACTAGAACTACAGGCACACACCATCCCTCTTGGCTAGTTATTTTTATTTTTTGTAGAGATATGGTTTCACCATGCTGCCTGGGCTGGTCTTAAATTCTTGGGCTCAAGTGATCCTCTTACCTCAGCCTCCCAAAGTGCTGGGATTACAGATGTGAGACACCAAGCCCAGCCTAAGGTACCATGTTAACATTCTGGAAAGACTAAGTAAAAGAAAAACAAACCCACAAATGCTTTGTTTAAATTAGAGAAAACAATAGTGAAGATAATTTAAAATATCTTTAGAACACCATAACTTCTTTTATTCCCAAATTTATTGCAATAATTTCCAATCTTCATCTACAGTACTGGATATTATCTTAAAATGTTCAGCTGGTCAAATCAGTAAAAAGTAAGCATCTCCTGCTCATAGAGGAGGAAAAAGTAAGAATCCTTTTTCCCGTTCCTCTGAACCAGGTAGAACTGTGGTAGTAACTAACAGCAGTTGTGTCAAAAACTGAAACTGAAAATAATCCTTTGAGTCATCCAACAGATTATAGAAAGATTTATGCAAGAGGGATAAGGGTAATTATGCTCACATAACAGACTCTGAAATGGAATTGAGGAGTAGTAAGTAGGAGAATGGGGGCAAGATACCGGAGGATGGTAACAAAGAAACTGGAGGGTGTGATGGAAAACGTAAAGGAGAAATAAAAGTGTTATCTACATTTATAGCAACAGGTTATCCAAATGAATATACATGAGGTAAAATAAGACATGAGGTGAAAATAAGGCGAATAAGAAATAAAGATGTCATGGTGATGACAGTAATTATATTACAAAACACAAAGAATATATGAAATGTCAACATTTAAGAAGCTCAAATCATTGAGCTACCTTGGCTACAAAAGAGTAAGTGTACTGGTTTGGAATGCCTTAATGGAAGAAACTCTGTTGCTGTCCTTTAACATGTCTTATTAATAACGAGGAGCAAATTTACCACAAAGATGTCAATTATTAACTTATAAATTAAATACAATAGTAATAAAATAATCCTAATAGAATTTTTATAAAACCAGGTGATTCTCATGAGGGAGAAAAAATTCATAAAAAATAACCAAGGAAATTTGAAAAGCAATAATAAAGATTTCCTTACCAGATAACAGACTACTGTAATTAAAATATCACGGTATACGCACAGGCACAGACATATACATCAAACAGATCAGAGTACAAAAACAGACTATGCAGATCTGTAGATACTACATAAAAGTACAATTTAAAATCAGTAGCAAAAAGGTGAACTATTCAATAAATAATAAATTAATAATTAGTTAAATAGTTAAATAAATTTGTTAAATGAATAAATTAGTTAATAAATAATAAACTGAGACAACTGGCCATCCTTTCATCTAAGAACAATGTCTGAATCCCTTTCTAAAAGAATTACATCATATACTAGAGAATTCCAGATGGAATTTAAAATCTACACACACACACACGCATATATACAAATGTAATGTGTGTATGTGTGTGAAAAAAAATACTGGGATAATATATAAAAAAAGTTTGTTTGAATGACTTTTGAGTGGATAAAGTCTTCCAAATTAAGGCGAAATACCCACAAATTATGAATGAAAAATAATCTCTGAACAACAAAAGGCATACAAACTAAATTCATATAAAGGAAAAATCAGAGATAATAAGTAAAACATATAGTAGATAAAAGACTAACCTCTAGAGTAAAGGAAAAAAATGCTTACAAAGCAAAAGAAAAATCATTCGAAAAGGGAGGGGGAAATGCAGATGATATAAGCACAATAAACATTACTATTCATGATATCAATAATCACTTTAAATGTGAATAGTTTAAATATACCAATTAAAATAGACTATCAGAGTAGATTAAAAAAATAAGACAACTACATGTTACTTTGAAAAGAAACCCATTTTTAAATATAAAGACACATTAAAAGTAAAGTGATGGAAAAAGACATAACATGTTAACACTAATCAAATCTTGCTTCAGTAGCTACATTAATGTCAGACAAAGGGGACTTCAGAACAAGAAAAATTATCAGGAATGAAAAAGGCATACATAGTGATATAGGGGTCAGTTCTCCAACAAGACATAACAATCGTTAATGTGTATGCACCTAACAAAATAATGTCAAACTATGCTAGGCAAACACTGATGAAACTTCAAGGAGAAATGCATTATTATTGTTGGACACTTTAAATTCTTCGATTAGTCACTGACAGAGCCAGTAGGCAGAGTATTAGTAAGAATATGGTTGAACTAAACAGCACAATCAATTAACTGGATATAATTGGCATCTGTCAACTGCTTCATCTAACAATGGCAAAAGACTCATTCTTCTCAAACTCAAGTGAAACATTTGCCAAGATGGGCCACATTCTTGGACATAAAACATACCTTAACTAATTTAAAAGAATAGAAATCACACAATGCAAGCTCTCAGTCAGCAATGGAATTAAAATAGAAATCAGTAACAGTAAATTAGAAAATCTCCAATTGTTTGGAGATCAAACAACATACTTCTAAATAACTCATGGGTCAAAAAAGGTCTCAAGAAAAATTTTAAAATATTTTGAACTAAATAAAAATACAGTGTTCCAAATTTGTGGGATGCACCAAAAACAGTGCTTAGAGAAAAATTTATAGCTCTGAATGCATATATTAGAAAAGAAGAAAGAGTTCCTATGGTGGAAGCTTAGATTATTTAGTTCAATAAGCTCTTTTTCCCCCTAGTCGCCTATGGTGGAAGCTTAGATTATTATTATTTAGTTCAGTAATCTAAGCTTCCAGCATAGGAAACTAGAAAAAAAAAAAAGGCAATATAAACCTAAGGCAAGAAGAAGACAAAAAAAAAATAATTATAGTAAACATCAATTAAATTGAAAATGGGAAATCGGTAAAGAAAAATAAACAAAACCAAAAGCTGTTCTTTGAAAAGAGCATTAAAATTGATAAACCTCTAGTCAGGTTAACAGAGAGAGTGAGAGATATAGAAAGAGAGAGAGACAAAACACTAATATATAAAATGAAACAGGCGTCATCACTACTGATCCCATGGACATTAAAAGATAATAGATAAATATTATGAACAACTCTAAACCCACAAATTTGATAACTTAAATGAAATGAGCTAATTATTTGAAAAACAGGAATTACTAAAACTCTCACAAACAGCAATAATCTGGACAGGCCTATATCTATTAAAGATATTAAATCAATAATTAATAACCTTCCAAAAAAAAAAAGCACAACAATGTCCAGATGGTTTCATGGTGAATTCTACCAAACATTTAAGGAAGAAATGACACTAAATCTCTACAATCTCTTCTAGGAAATAGAAGCATGCAGTAACTCATTCTATGGGACCAGCATTACCCAAACATGAAAACTAGATAAAGGCATTACAGGAAAGGAAAACTACAGACTAATTCTCTTGTAAGTATATAAGTATAGATGCTAAAATCCTTAACAGATATTAGCACTGAATTCAACAATGCATAAAAAGATTTACATACCATGACCAAATGGGATTTATTCCAGGTATGATTCTAAAATTCATATGGAAAAACGAAAGACTCAAAATAGCCAAGTAATACTGAAGAATGAAGTCAGAAGACCCGTATTACCTGACTTTAAGACTTACTACACACTGCACAACTATAGTAATCAAGACTGTATTAGCTATAACATAAATAAATGAATGGAACAGAAATAGACCATTCAAATACAGTTAACTGATCTTTGAGAAAGAAAGGCAACTCAATAAAGACACTTTCTTCAATAAATTATGCTGGAACAACCAGACATCCACATGCAAAAAATTAGTCTACACAGTGACAATATACATTTCATAGAAATTAACTGAAAATGGCTCATAGACCTATAAACGTAGGAGGCAAAACGATCACATTTCTCAAAGATAATATAAGAGAAAATCTAGGTGACCTTGGGTTTGGTAGAGTTTTTAGATACAATGCCAAAACAATGATCCATGAAAAGAAAATGAGTAAGTTGGACTTCATTACAATTAACAGCTTTGGCTCTGTGAAGGATACTGTTAATATTAAAAAATGAAAAAACAAGCCACATGCTAGGAGAAAGTATCTGCAATACATATTTCTGATAAAGAACCTGTATCTACAATAAACAAAGAACTCTTAAAACTCAACAATGCCGGGTGTAGTAGCTCATGCCTGTAATCCCAGCACTTTGGGAGGCTGAGGCAGGCAGATCACTTAAGGTCAGGATTTCAAGATCAGCCTGGCCAACATGATGAAACTCTGTCTCTACTAAAAACACAAAAAATTAGCCAGGCGTGGTGGCACATGCCTTTAATTCCAGCTACTCAGGAGGCTGTGGCAGAAGAATCACTTGAGCCCAGAGAGGCAGAGATTGCAGTGAGCCGAAACTGTGCCACTGCACTCCAGCCTGGGCAACAGAGCGAGACCCCATCTCAAAACAACAACAAAACTCAACAATAAGAAAACAACCCAACTGAAAAGTGGGTAAAAGATCTAAACAGACACCTTACCAAGAAGATACACAGATGACAAATAAGCATATGAAAAGGTGCTTGGTATTATATGTCATTAGGAAATTACAAATTAAAATGAAGATAGCACTACACACATATTAGAATGGCTAAAATAAAAAATACCACATCAAATCCTAGAAAGGATGAAGAGGACAGAAGTCTCATTCATTGTTGGTGGGAATGCAAAATGGTACGGCTAATTTGGAAGACAGTCTGGCAGTTACCTACAAAGCTAAAACATAGTTTTAACATACGATCAGCAACTGTGTTCCTAGGTATTTACCTAAATAGCTGAAATTATATATCCATATAAAAACATGCAAAATAATGCTAGGAAAATGAAAAAGGAAACCAGGAGATACTATTTCATCTCCATTAAAATAGCTATTATCACCTCCAAAAAACCAAAAATCAAACAAATAAAATGTAGCAAGGACTTGCAAGGATGTGAAGAAAATGGAACACTTGTTCACTGCTGGTGGAAATGTAAAATGATACAGCCATTACAGAAAACAGTAGGGTGATTCCTCAAAATATTTAAAATAAAATTACCATATTGGCATTAAGTACATTAACATTGTTGTGCAACCATTACCAGCAGTTTCACTTTGGGATTTATATTCAAACTAAAACAGGTACTAGAACAGGTATTTGTACACTCATGATTACAGCAGCATTATTCACAGTGGCCAAAAGATAGAAGCAAACCTACTGTCCACTGGCAGATGAATGTGTAAACAAAATGTATGTACATACAACTGAATATTATTTTGCCATAAAATTGAAGCAGATTATGACATACGCTGCACCATGGATGAACCATGAAAACATTGTGATAAGTTAAATAAACCAATGACAAAAAATAGTATATAATTATATTTAAATGGGGTATCTAAAGTAGTCAAACTCATAGAAACAGAAAGTAAAATGGTGGTTGCCAGGGGCTTATGGGAGAGGAGAACAGAGAGTTACTGTTGAATGAGTACCGACTTTAGTTTTAGAAGATGAAAAAGTTCTGGAGATATATGACAGTAATGGTTGCACAACAATGTGAATGTACTCAATGCCAATGAATTATGCTTAAAAATGTTTAAAAGGTAAATTTCATAGTATGTATAATCTACCACAATATTTTAAAAAGAGCATGCCTTGTGAAGAAACAGATAAACCCTGCTTTACAACACCAATAAAGACACGCACACAAAGATTTATAACTCTGCCTAGAGACAGCCTCTTGATATATGTATGTAAAAATACCATGTTTGTATTTATTAATCACTCTTCTCCTCGGAAAATTTTAGAAGTCCAGACTGAAGCTGTTGAACTTCAATATGATTATTCATTTGTACTGCCTCATGGAGCAAAATTTCCCAAATTATATACTTTTTAAAAATGACTAGTGCTTGTCAATGTAATACAAAATAAGTGATACTTTTTGTTGTATGTCCTACCGATTACTAACCTCTTGATTTTTTAGACTTTGCACAGCATCATTATTCAACATGTATTTTACATAAAAATAGTTGATAATTGTGAATCTTTCTTTATTACTAGATTTATGTTATAAGCAAGCATATAAGAGCAAATCTTTAATATACTTATGAAAATTTAACAGACAAACAAAAGGAAAAGGATGTCCAATGAACCAGTTTACTCCGCTACTGGACATTTTTCGCTAAACTGCCTAGCTCACCTTTCAGTATCAAGATCCTTCATTCAATCAAAACAGGATTACTTCAAAGCTACTTGGCATGTTTTAAAAAATAATTCTACCAATCAATTATGCATAATTCTGAATATTCATCAAAAGACTTGCTAGTCATTCTAGCTGGGCATCCATATTCCAGTTCTTCTCTGTATTAGTCAAGATTCTCTAGAGGGACAGAACTAACAAGATAGATAAATATATATATATATTTCATTAAGTATTAACTCACACAATCACAAGGTCCCACAATAAGCCCTCTGCAAGCTGAGGAGCAAGGAAAGCCAGTCCGAGTCCCAAAACTGAAGAACTTGGAAGTCCGATGTTCAAGGGCAGCACGGGAGAAAGATATACGGCTGGGAAGCTAGGCCAGTCTTGTGTTTCCACGTTTTTCAGCCTGCTTTATAGTCTAACTGCATGGCAGCTGATTAGATGGTGCCCACCCAGATTAAGGGTGGGTCTGCCTTTCGAATCTCCTTTGTCAACACCCTCACAGACACACCAAGGACCAATACTTTGCATCCCTTCAATCCAATCAAGTTGACACTCAGTATTAACCATCATATTCTCCTACTAACCTTATTTTGAGACTACACTCCCATTGCCACTTCTGGTTAGGTGTAGGAACGTAACTTACTTAAATTAGTGAAATAGAAGGGGAAATGACATTATCCAGCAGCTTTAGAAGTCAATGCATAACTGCCTCTTTTCATACATCCCAGCAACCAACAGTGGTTTGTCTGAGTTCCCAAGTGAGGATACATGGAGTAGCATTCCTGACTGGTCCCATAAGGGATATACAGCATGAACAAGAAATAAATCTCTGTTATTTTAAGCTATAGGTATTAAGGGTTTAGTATCCTGACTAATACAGCTTGATAAGCAATTCTCTATTCAAATACTTCTCAAAGGACTACCACATGAGAATTTAAGTTGTATGAGGTCTGTATTATATTGACTAAGGTTGGGAGTGTTACGGCTTGAGAGTTCACTATTTTCAAGGAAATCAAGATGTTGGTTTTAAAAAGTGACATCTTTTAAAAAGATGGTCTTTAAGGGCAGAATAATTTATTTTCTTACGCTTTTGAAGGTCCGAAGAAGTCAAAAAGCCATTAGATGATCTGCTTCACAACTGCTCTAATGCTACTCTGTCATCTTGGAGAGACAGCCCCTAATTTTTTTTTAAAAAGATGGCTATGTGTTTTCTCATCATTTTGAAGTTTTCTAACTTGTCACTTTTTGCTTCAGTTTAGGATTTTTTTGGTCTAAAACTTCTCTGTATTAGCCCTTAAACCACTGGGATTACATTTGTATCAAAAATACATATAAAATAAAATAAAAAGTGAATTGAAAAAATATGCTGAAATTATAGGGCATGATTTTCATTGTTTGACAAAATTATATCGAAGGGAAAGCTAGTTGGTACAAGCTGCATACTTCAATTCAAAGATAAAGTGCCTAAGAGTGACTATTTGTAAAAAGACTGACACACTGTTTTCTAAAAAGCTGATGATCACACATCTTTAAGAATAACAAATACAAGCAGAAGAAAACAAGTATCACCAGCATTCATATTGTTTTTCACTTCATGAAACAAACTGGAAAAGAGTCATGTAGTAACTTCAGAGTTAGTCAGACTCATGTAAAATTCCAGATCTGGCACTTAAGAGCAATATAATCTTCAATAAATTATTTCACAACTCTGTACTTCAATTTCTTCATCTGTAAAAATATGGATAATAATATCTCAAAGAATTACTGGTAGAATTTAATAACTAGTTAAGTAATTGGCATGAAGTAGCTGATGTATGGAGAAACAAATGTTCACTTCTTTCCCTCTAGTAACAAGCAGAACCAATTCATCAGATGGCAATAGAGAAAAGAGAACCCCTCTGAAGGCTCAGACGATTGCTAACATGCTTGAGCAGTAAAGGATTTTTAAAGTAGGGTATGTACATTGTTTTTTAGACTTAATGCTATTGCACACTTAATAGTCTACAATGTGGTGGAAAAATAACTTTTATATGCACTGGGAAACCAAAAAAAAAAAAATTGTGTGACTCACTTTACCATGGTATTTGCACAATAAAGTGGTGGTCTGGAACCAAACCTGCAGTATCTCCAAGAAATGCCTGTACACTTATTAATCATTTATTAATAATTGGCCTCTCTGCCTCTAGTCTTCTCTTCTTCAAAGGCACCATGAACCTAAACCAGTAATTATATCCAATCATGCAACTCTTTTAGTTTAAATCCTTCATTGACTGAGTGGAAATTTACCTTAAAAAATGAAAGTATTCCCAGGCATGATGTCACACCTGTAATCCCAGTTCTTTGGGAAACTGATGCAGGTGGATTCCTTAAGCCCAAGAATTAAAAACCAGACTGGGCAACATGGCGAGATCCCATCTCTGCCAACAAATACAAAAATTAGCTGGGCATGGTGGCACATGCCTGTGGTCTCAGCTTCTTGAAAGGCTGAGGTGGGGAGTATCACATGAGCCCAGAAGGTGGAGACTGCAGTGAGCCATGATCGCACCACACACTCCAGCCTGGGAGACAGAGTCTTGCTCTGTCTCCTATTTAAAAAAAAAAATTATTTAGGGATGGAAAACCATGATATTTATAACTGATTTTCAAATGGCTTAGGTCAATAGATGTGTTTGTCTTTTGCTCATCTACACACACACACACACACACACACACACACACACACACACATATACACATTCATATATATGCATTCTGCTCATTTATATACATATATATGCAAAATAAGTAAAAACCAGCAAATACTAACCTACTAACCATGTTAAATCTAGGTGGTAGGTTTACAGATTCACCATACTACACTCAACTTTTCTGCATGTGTGAAAAATTTAATAAAATGTTAAAAAATTAAAAGCAAAATGAATATTATGATTAGTATGCCTCCTCTGTGAAAAAATGGGGATAAATAATGTATTTTCTTAAATATGCATAAACAGGCCAGGCGTGGTGGCTCAAGCCTGTAATCCCAGAAATTTGAGAGGTTGACGTGGGTGGATCACGAGGTCAAAAGATTGACACCATCCTGGTCAACATGGTGAAACCCCGTCTCTACTAAAAATACAAAAACTTAGCTGGGCACGGAGGCGCGTGCCTATAATCCTAGCTACTCAGGAGGCTGAGGCAGAGGTTGTGGTGAGCCGAGATCGCGCCATTGCACGCCAGCCTGGGTAACAAGAGCAAAACTCTGTCTCAAAAAAAAATGCATAAACAAACTCAAAGTATAAGAAACTAATAATGATTTTTTTGGGAGTGGGGTAAGCAGTGGTAAATGAGTATATGGGATGGAGAGGGAGACTCTTAGAATTTATTTTATATATACATAAGTCGGCCAGGCATGATGGCTCATGCCTCTAATGAGCACACTGGGTGGCCAAGGTGGGCAAATCTCTTGAGGTAAGAAGTTTGAGACCAGCCTGACCAACAGGGTGAAACCCCATCTCTACTAAAAATACACAAATTAGCTGGGCATGGCAGCGCATGCCCATAATCCCAGCTACTCAGGAGGATGAGGCAGAAGAATCATTTGAATCCAGGTGGGAGAAGTTGGAGTGAGCTGATATTGTGCCACTGAACTTTTGTCTCAGTGATAGAGAAAGATTCTGTCTCAAAAACAAACAAACAAACAAAAAAACAAAAAAAAACTCTATGACTGCATTATTCAAAATATTACATTGAAAAGTAATGTTGACTATATTTTTACTTATGATATATGATTATGATGAGGATTAAATCCGATAATGTACAGTAAAACCTTAGTAAGTGCTTGGCACTTGGTCAAGGCTCAGTGAATGTTAGCTAGTCCAGCTGTTGAGGTAAGAAAAAAAATCTTCAGGGGCCGGGCATGGTGGCTCAAGCCTGTAATCCCAGCACTTTGGGAGGCTGAGGCGGGTGGATCATGAGGTCAAGAGATTGAGACCATCCTGATCAACAAGGTGAAACCCCGTCTCTACTAAAAATACAAAAATTAGCTGGGCATGGTGGTACGCGCCTGTAGTCCCATCTACTCGGGAGGCTGAGGCAGAAGAATTGCCTGAACCCAGGAGGCGGAGGTTGCGGTGAGCCAAAATCATGCCACTACCCTCCAGCCTGGGTAACAAGAGCAAAACCCTGTCTCAAAAAAAAAAAAAAAAAAGAAAAGAAAAAGAATCTTCATTCTGGATTGTAGGGAAGATGGCGCTGTCAGGAACAGCTCAGGATTGCAGCTACCAGTGAAAGCGCTGAGGGTGAGTGGATGCTGTATCTCCACACGGATTTTTATAGCCCACAGACCAGGAGATTCCCAGGTGAAGGAGCCCCATGGGTCGCCAGAGCGGCTGTTTTGGCAAGCGCCACAGTGCAGTGGTTCTCCGTACAAAATACACTGGTCTGGTTGCCCTGTTAAAATGGCAATTCAAGATCCAGGAAGGCAGATTAGCCAATTCATCTGATTAAACGGGGCTCAAACATAAAGCAGGCCAGGAGATTCCAGGGCAGTCACGTTGTTTCAGCTGGTGCAGTGGGCTGCCGCACGAGAAATCACACAGATCCCAGCACCCTTTTAGCAGGCGACTGGAAAACCTGGGAGAGTCAACCATTCAACTTAAAAAAAAAAAGGGCTCTGAGGCAGGAAGCCAGGTGATCAGGCTCGGCGGGTCCCACGCTGACAAAAACAAACAGCAATTGGAAATGCTCGGGTTGATAGTTTCACAGCAAGCACAGCTAAAACCGGGACGACCCAGCTCTGTGGAGGAGGGGTGTCTGCCATTACCGGGGCACTCCACCCCTACAGAGGTAGTCTGCCATTGCTGACACAGCCTGACGTTGCCGAGGCAACCCGCCATAACAGAGGGAGTCTGCCATTACAGAGGCAGGCCAACATTGCCTTGGCAGTTCTAACCACACCCATATAAACAGGACTGCAGGGAAATACAAACAGCAGCAGGGCAGAAACCATAGCAGAGGCTCACAAAACCTCTACAGGCAGTGACTAGGCTGCCCCCTTGCTGGGCAGGA
The DNA here is from genome assembly GCF_049354715.1 of Callithrix jacchus. NCBI lineage: Eukaryota > Metazoa > Chordata > Mammalia > Primates > Cebidae > Callithrix > Callithrix jacchus. The sequence continues at coordinate 156,266,093 of NC_133503.1, forward strand.
CAGCCCGGGAAGGAAAAAAAAAGGCAGCAACGCAAACGATACCATAAATAAAGACCTAACCCTCCGCGACAGAGCACCTGGGGGAAAAAAGGGGCTTTGAGTTCTGCTGCAGCAGACTTAAATGTACCTTCCTAGCAGCTCAGCACTTGAGCTCCTATATAGATCAGACTGTCTCCTCAAAAGCTCCCTGACCCCCGTATATCCAAAGAGTTACCTCACAAAGTACTGATCAGACTGACATTTAGCGGGCATCATTCTGGGACAAAGCTAGCAGAAGAAGAAACTGGGAGCAACCCTTACTGTTCTGCAGCTGCTGCAGGTGACCCCCAGGCAAGCAGGGCCTGGAGTGGACCTCAGCAGTCCTAAAGCAGAGGGGCCAGTCTGTTAGAAGAAACACTAAGAAACAGAAAAAAAGTCATGATCAACAATCTGGACGTCCACTCAGAGACCCAATCTGAAAATCAGCAACTACACAGACGACAGGTGGATAAACCCACAAAGATGGGAAGAAACCAGCGCAAAAAGGAGGAAAACACCCAAAACCAGAACACCTCGCCTCCTACAAGGGATCACAACCCTTCACAAGCAAGGGAACAAAGCTGGACGGAGAATGAGTGTGATGAAATGACAGAATCAGACTTTAGAAGGTAGTAATGAGAAACTTCTGCAAGCTAAAAGAACATGTTCTAAGTCAAAGCAAAGAAACTAAGAACCTTGAAAAAAGATTTGATGAAATAATAACAAGAATGGACAACTTAGGAATATGAGTGAACTGATGGAGATGAAAAACACAACACGAGAATTTTGCAAAGCATGCACAAGTTTCAACAGCCGAATTGACCAAGCAGAAGAAAGGATATCAGAGGTCAAATATCAACTCAACAAAATAAAACAAGAAGGCAAGATTAGAGAAAAAAGCCCAAAAAGGAATGAACAAAGTCTCTAAGAAATGTGGGACTATGTGAAGAGACCCAATCTACACTGGATAGGTGTACCTGAATGTGACAAAGAGAATGAATCCAAGCTGGAAAACACTCTTCAGGATATTATCCAGGAAAACTTCCCCAACATAGCAAGGCAGGCCAATATTCAAATCCAGGAAATACAGAGAACACCACAAAGATATTCCTCAAGAAGAGCAACCCCAAGGCACATAATTGTCAGATTCACCAGGGTTGAAATGAAAGACAAAAATGCTACGAGCAGCCAGAGAGAAAGGTCGGGTTACCCACAAAGGGAAGCCCATCAGACTCACAGCAGATCTCTTGGCAGAAACCCTACAAGCCAGAAGAGAGTGGGGGCCGATATTCAACATCCTTAAAGAAAAGAACTTTCAACCCAGAATTTCATATCCAGCCAAACTAAGCTTCATACGTGAAGGAAAAATAAAATCCTTCACGAACAAGCAAGTACTCAGAGATTTCATCACCACCAGGCCTGCTTTACAAGAGCTCCTGAAAGAGGCACTACACATAGAAGGCAACAACCAGTACCAGCCACTCCAAAAACATACCAAACGCTAAAAAGCATCAACAAAATAAAGAATCTGCATCAACTAATGGGCAAATCAGCCAGCTAGAATCAAAATGGCAGTATCAAATTCACACATAACAATATTAACCCTAAATGTAAATGGGCTAAATGCCCCAATGAAAAGACACAGACTGGCAAATTGGATAAAAAGCCAAAACCCATCAGTGTGCTGTATACAGGAAACCCATCTCACATGCAAGGATACACAAAGGCTCAAAATAAAGGGGTGGAGGATGATTTACCAAGCAAATGGAGAGCAAAAAAAAAAAAAGCAGGAATTGCAATTCTCGTCTCTGATAAAATAGACTTTAAAGCAAAAAAGATCAAAAGAGACAAAGAAGGACATTACATAATGGTAAAAGGATCGATACAACAAAAAGCACTAACGATCCTAAATATACACGGACCCAATACAGGAGCACCCAGATATATAAGGCAAGTTCTTAAAGACTTACAAAGAGACTTAGACTCCCATGCATAATAGTGGGAGACTTTAACACTCCACTGTCAATATTAGACAGATCAACCAGACAGAAAATTAACAAGGATATCCAGGACTTGAACTCAGACCTGAAACAAGCAAACCTGATAGACATTTATAAAACTCTCCACCCCAAATCCACAGGATATACATTCTTCTCAACACCACATCACACCTACTCTAAAATTGACCACATAATTGGAAGTAAATCACTCCTCAGCAAATGCAAAGGAACGGAAATCATAACAAACAGTTTCTCAGACCACAGTGCAATCAAGTTATAACTCAGAATTCAGAAACTAACACAGAACCGCACAGCTTCATGGAAACTGAACAACTGGCTCTTGAATGTTGATTGGATAAACAATGAAATGAAGGCAGAAATAAAGAAGTTCTTCAAAACCAATGAGAATGAAGACAAAACATACCAGAATCTCTGGGACACATTTAAAGCAGTCTCTAGAGGAAAATATATAGCATTAAGTGCCCACATGAGAAGAATGGAGAGATCCAAAATTAACACCCTATTGTCAGAATTGACAGAGGTAGAGGAGCAAGATCAAAAAAACTCAAAGCCAGCAGAAGACAAGAAATAACTAAGATCAGAGCAGAACTGAAGAAGATAGAGACACGAAAAACACTTCAAAAAAATCAATAGATCCAAGAGCTGGTTTTTTGAAAAGATCAACAAAATAGACAGACCACTAGCCACATTAATAAAAAAGAATAGAGAGAATAACCAAATAGATGCAATAAAAAACGATAAAGGGGAAATAACCACAGATTCCACAGAAATTCAAACCATCTTCAGAGACTATTACAAACAACTCTATGCACATAAACTAGTAAACCTGGAAGAAATGGATAAACTCCTGGACACCTGTGTCCTTCCAAGCCTAAAACAAAAAAAAGTCTAAACTATGAATAGACCAATAACAAGATCTGAAGTTGAGGCAACAATTAAGAGCCTACCACACAAAAAAAGCCCAGGTCCAGATAGGTTCACAGCCGAATTCTACCAGACACACAAAGAGGAATTGTTACCATTCCTTCTGAAACTATTCCAAATAATCCAAAAAGAGGGACTCCTTCCCAAATCATTTTATGAGACCAACATCATGTTGGTCCTGACCAAAACCCGGCAGAGACTCAACAAGAAAAGAAAACTTCAGGCCAATATCCATGATGAACATAGATGCAAAAATCTTCAATAAAATAATGGTAAGCCGATTGCAACAGCACATCAAAAAGTTTATCCACCATGATCAAGTAGGACTCATCCCAGGGATGCAAGGCTAGTTCAACATACGCAAGTCTATATACGTAATTCACCACATAAACAGAACCCAAACCAAAAACCACATGATCATCTCAACTGACGCAGAGGCCTTTGACAAAGTTCAACAGCCCTTTATGCTAAAAGCCCTGAATAAACTTGGTATTGATGGAACATATCTCAAAATAATAAAAGCTATTTACAACAAACCAACAGCCAAAATCATATTGAATGGGCAAAAACTGGAAGCATTCCCTTTGAAATCTGGCACTAGACAAACATGCCCTCTCTCACCACTCCTATTCAATATAATACTGGAATTTCTAGCCAGAGCAATCGGGCAAGAAGAAGAAATAAAGGGTATTCAAATAGGAAACGAGCAAGCCACATTGTCTCTATTTGCAGACGACATGATAGTATATCTAGAAGACCCCATCGTCTCAGCCCAAAAACTCTGGAAACTGATAAGCAACTTCAGCAAAGTCTAAGGATACAAAATCAATGTGCAAAAATCACAAGCATTCCTATACATCAATAACAGACTTAAAGAGAGCTAAATCAAGAACGAACTGCCATTCACAATTGCTACAAAAAGAATAAAATACCTAGGAATACAACTCAAAAGGAATGTAAAGGACCTCTTCTAGGAGAACTACAAACCACTGGTCAATGAAATAAGAGAGGACACAAACAGATGGAGAAACATATGGAATGAATCAATATCATGAAATGGCTATACTGCCCAAAGTAATTTACAGATTCAATGCGATCCCCATCAAGCTACCAATGACCTTCTTCACAGAACTGGAAAAAAACATCTTGAACTTCATATGGAACCAAAAGAGAGCCCACAGAGCCAAGTAAATTCTAGGCAAAAAGAACACAGCAGAAGGCATCACACTACCGGACTTCAAACTATACTACAAGGCTACAGTAATCAAAACAGCATGGTACTGGTACCAAAACAGAGATACAAACCAATGGAACAGAACAGAGGCATTGGAGGCAACACAACATATCTACAACCATACAATCTTGGATATACCTGACAAAAACAAGCAATGGGGAAAGGATTCCCTGTTTAATAAATGGTGTTGGGTAAACTGGCTAGCCATGTGCAGAAAGCAGAAACTGGACCCCTTCCTGACACCTTACACTAAAATAAGCTCCAGATGGATTAAAGACTTAAACATAAGACCTAACACCATAAAAGCCTAGAAGAAAATCTAGGCAAAACCATTCAGGACATAGGAGTAGGCAAGGACTTCATGACCAAAACACCAAAAGCATTGGCAACAAAAGCCAAAATAGACAAATGGGACCTAATCAAACTCCGCAGCTTCTGCATGGCAAAAGAAACAGTCATTAGAGGAATTGGCAACCAAGAAATGGGAAAAAATGTTTGCAGTTTACCCATCTGACAAAGGGCTGATATCCAGAATTTACAAAGAACTCGAACAGATTTACAAGAAAAAAACAAACAAGCCCATTCAAAAATGGGCAAAGGATATGAACAGACACTTTACAAAACAAGACATACATGAGGCCAACACACATGAAAAAATGCTCATCATCACTGGACATTAGAGAAATGCAAATCAAAACTACATTAAGGTACCATCTCATGCCAGTTAGAATGGCGATCATTAAAAAATCTGGAGACAGCAGATGCTGGAGAGGATGTGGAGAAATAGGAACACTTTTACACTGCTGGTGGGAGTGTAAATTAGTTCAACCATTGTGGAAGACAGTGTGTCGATTCCTCAAGGACCTAGAAATAGAAATTCCACTTGACCCAGCAATCCCATTACTGGGTATATATCCAAAGGATTATAAATTTTTCTACTATAAGGACACATGCACACGAATGTTCATTGCAGCACTGTTTACAATAGCAAAGACCTGGAACCAACCCAAATGCCCATCGATGATAGACTGGACTGGGAAAATGTGGCACATATACACCATGGAATATTATGCAGCAATCAAAAACGATGAGTTCGTGTCCTTTGTAGGGACATGGGTGAATCTGGAGAACATCATTCTCAGCAAACTGACACAAGAACAGAAAATGAAATACCGCATGTTCTCACTCATAGGCAGGTGATGAACAATGAGAACACATGGACACAGGGAGGGGAACACTACACATTGGGGTCTGTTGGGGGGAATAGGGGAGGGACAGCGGGAGGGGGGAGTTGGGGAGGTATCGCATGGGGAGAAATGCCAGATGTGGGTGAAGGGGAGGAAGGCAGCAAATCACACTGCCACGTGTGTACCTATGCAAATATCTTGCATGTTCTGCACATGTACCCCCAAACCTAAAATGCAATTAAAAAAAAGAAAAAAGAAAGAAAAATAATCTTCAGTATTAACAGTATACATTATTTTTAATCAAACCCTAGAGATAGTTACTCACACTCAAGAGAAGTAGTTATTTATGAACATGAACTTCAAACACTATTATCAAAATTTATATCAAAGCATTTTTCTGACTGGCATAAATCAACATTGAAATTATTTTCCTTAGTGAAATGAGTGGTATTTGAAATATATGGTTAGCTAGAAATCCTGCTTGGGCACCACTAGACAAGGCTGTATGATTTAGCAGGCCTAGCAGCCCAGACTTTTAGAGTAACACACACTGTTCAGAGCTCCATTTGGGCCTAGGATTTATTATTTGGTGGAAGATACTGTTGCCTGACCTGACCAGTACTGCCATCAGACTACTACTGTTATTTACTTTATGGAACTAAGATTCTTGTCATGGGGCCCGTGAACCACCTCTTCATAGAGGACACTATAGCATGGCTTGACAGGTGACCATTCCTATAATCAAAATATGTTGTCGACCTCATCTTTAGTAAGCCAAGGTATCACCTTGTCGAGCTACTGAAAAACTTAAATGAGATGTAAATGTTAAGTACTTTATAAATTTCCTGACCTATTCCAAGCAAAATTATTAGCAATGATCGTTATTATTACTTTTGAGAAACTAAAGTTGCTAGATTGTATTCAACTAAAAGAAAAGGTTCAAATTAAAAATAACTAAACAATTCATTTTCCTGAACAACTACAGTAGATAGAGTTAGCTACCTATGGCCTGTTCTAGTGCAATCATTTTTCTAAAAACAGATACAAATCAAGGAAAGATTTAGTAATAAATGACTGTAATCAGAGATTATTTTTTTGTTTGCTTTGGTTTGGTTTTGAGATGGAGTTTCACTCTTGTCACCCAAGCTTGTTGCCCAGGCTAGAGTGCAATGGCTCGATCTCGGCTCACTGCAACTTCTGCCTCCCAGGTTCATGTGATTCTCCTGCCTTAGCCTCTCCAGTAGCTGGGATTACAGGCACCCATCACCACACCCAGCTAATTTTTGTATTTTTAGTAGAGATGTGGTTTTGCCATGTTAGCCAGGCTGGTCTTGAACTCCTGACCTCAAGCGATCCACCTGCCTTGGCCTCCCAAAGTGCTGGGATTACAGGTGTGAGCCACTGCACCTGGAGGAGATGATTTGTTAATAAAAGGAAGATTGAAAATATTGTGTACTCGTCAGCAAAGCAGTGCCACTTTAAAAAACAGTTTTTAAAATGGATGTCTACAAACTTCATGTACTTGATAATTTGCTTAAAATTAATAGAAAATTCCAATACGATTTTCAAACAACAGAACAAATATCAGCTCAGAAATGTAACATAAAAAATATGTGCATAAAAGCACAAAAGGCCACATAAAAGTAAATTACAACACACACAGGCACAGGTGCATACACACACATACACATTTCATATTGGTTAGCTTAATGAAGAAAACAGTCTGTTATTCAATTTATTCTTGTATCTTCATACTGTTTAGGAAAAACTCAACAATCATTTACTATAAGATTCATCCAAATCCAGTCAATAAAACTGCAGGCTACTATAACTGAATGAGTAATTAAAACTCCTACTAGCTTCCCTTATAAATTATTAATAGTTACCTAAAAGCCTAAGTCAATGACTTTTTATTAAGTATTAAGGGAGTATGTCCTCTTTCTGGGTCCACCAGGGACGTAGTTTGAAGAGCAAGAACTTCCCAGCACCATGCCCTCCTCCCATCTCTCTCCATCCAGGAGGTTTAACGGTCTCTGTTTTAAATTTTTGCACGCACAGGAAGAACCAAAGATCACCACAGTGGAAATTGAAGGGAACTCTTTCCATTGGCCAAGTGACTTGGAGAAGAAGGGAATTCCTCCCAGGTCCCTGTCTCCCTCATCTGGGCGGATTTCCCCTCTGGAGTCCCGTTCCACACTCTGTAGAAGTTTTCTCTCTTCTCCTTTTTTTTTTCTTTCTCTACCTAAATAAATTTACTTTCTGCAAAAACTCTGGGGTCCGTTATTTACTTTGCAAGTGCACCTGGTCCCCTCTCTCATTCTTGAGAGAGCAGGAGACCAAGAACCTTGGAGAAACGTCCTCTTAGGGGAGCTGAGGGCTTCTCTGAACCCCAACATTTTGGCGAGCCAGCCAGGAGAATACAACTTCTAACTGTAAGTAGAACCAGCCTCATTCTGTCCTGTCTCTTCAAGAACACCTGAAGTAGCCGCAGCCAGGCAGGGCTGTGGGGAACTGGAGCAGCGGGCCACGAGCTGCAGGGACACAGGCCAGCCTGAATTAAAGGTGCAGTTTTTCCTCCAAGCTCTCTGCTTTCTGCTCCTTCTCTAACCTTCGGCTATTACAGGAGCCTGTGGGGCAGAGAGGGTGAGCACTCCCCCACAGGCCTTTCTCCTTGCCCGCTGGGAACAGCCCAGCCCCGAGGGTGGGCCGGGCATGCACGGCAAGTCACAGCTGCCAGCACTGCCAGGAGAGAGAAAAGCAAAGCGGGGAAGTACTTTTGCTGGCTGTAGCTTGGTCTCGGAGGCAGGGCCAGCATAAAACCACAGTCAGGGACAGAACAAGGGGACTTCCTCCAGGGCGTTCACCTGCCTGCAGCGAGTCCCTGTGTAGGCAGCAGCTGGGGGAGTGGCACAGGGTGCACACATGGTCCCGGCATCATGGCAGAATAAAACAACGTAAGGGGCGAAGCAGGACTTCCCCTCTGGCACATAGCAGGGCAGTGCAGAGGCCTGGCTTTCAAAATCACAGCGGCTACAAACATGGCTTTTAAACTGACAGTGACAAGCAGCTTTTTTTCCTCCCAGTTGAGAGAAGGAAAGTGGCTGCTGGCTGTCAGCCCCACCCAGCTTTCAGCAGGCCACACTTTCTCAGGGTGCAGCATTCGCATTCAGATATGGCTTAAGAAAGCTTTCTGCCTTCCTTTAACACAGTAGCCTGTTAGCACAGTTAGTTAAGGCCTAGGGCCTGCAACTGCATGGTTGCTGGTTCAAATCCCTGGCAGAGTCAGTCTTGAATTAGAGAAACCTCCAGGGAAATTCACAAGCTGAAGGTTATGGGACTTTGTGTTTGGTGTATAATTTGTCTTGCTTAGGATTGGCTCTCTATGGCAGAACTTTTCCATCTGGAAGATCATAGTTAAACCAGTTCTAGGGCCCAGATAGTTAACGGCAGGTCTCGCATCCTTAAGGGCATTTTCCTACAATAAAAAATGGGGTGGGGAGAGGAGGCCCAGGTCCTGAGGGTATTGTTCCAGCCTCGGCCACATGACCTGCCTTCTTTGAACTGTGTGCTCTAATGGTCCCTCCCTAGAAATTTACCCTTCTGGGGCAGTTTTATAAATTGGCCTGTGTAAATTGGACTTTTGCTGGGGAATACTGGTACCCATCTCCTGAGCCTCACTGGCCTCATTAGGGCTCATTGGTACCATTACTACCCAACATGATAGTCCCTTTCATTCCATGCCTCATGGCAGTCACTGGAGATCATGCAGACAGTGAGCATGAGTCCTATGATGGTGATAGGTGGTGATTCAAACCCAGTACATGGGAGGCCCTCTGATAAGATGGATCATGCATCCTGGGCACACAAAATTTGGGGCACTGACAGAAAGACATTTCATTTCAGTACCCATTTTAACTAAGGGATGCCTTAGGTCGAAGCGGCTGTAATTTCTTTAACCAGGGGTGCAGGCATCCCTTGTGTTTAATTTCAGGTGGGTGCCAATCTTTCCAAGATCAAGTCCCCATTAAAGTGTATACTGGAAAATTGGGACTAATTTAGCACACAGTCTTTAAAGAAGTGGCTCATTTTTCTCTGCCAGAGTGGCTGAAATACCCACTGCCAAGTGGAAAAAACCTAGCCCCCAAAGGGAAGGGGGAAAACCCAACAGCTTTCCTTGAGCAACCGTGGGAGGCCTTAAGAAAGTACACCCCTGTCACCAGAGTCCATTAAGGGTCAGTTAATACTACAGGACAAGTTAATTACTCTGTCAGCAGCAGCTATCAGGCAGAAGCTCCAAAAACTGGCCTTAGGGCCAGAACAGAGTCTAGAACCATTACTGACCCAGGCAACTTCGGTGTTTTATAATAGAAACCAAGAGGAACAGGTTAAAAGGAACAGGAGAGACCAGAGAAAGGCTGCTGCCTTAGTCATGGCTTTCAGGCAAGCAGACCCCTGGGGCTCAAATGAGGGAAAGGCTTGGGTTAGCCACCAGTCTGGCAGAGCCTGTTACCAGTGTGGCCTGAAGGGACATTTTATAAGAAATTGTCCCCAAAGGAATGGACTACCACCTCGTCCATGCCCCCTGTGCCAAGGTAATCACGGGAAAGCACACTGTCCCAGGGGACTAAGGTCCCCAGGGCCTGAGGTGTCTGACCAGATGATCCAATGGCAGGACTGAAGGTGCCTGGAGCAAGTGCCAGCAGGAGCCATCACCCTCACAGAGCCCTGGGTAAAGCTGACCATAAAGGTCCAGGAAGCGAATCTTCTCCTGGACACTGGCATGGCCTTCTCAGTATTTTTCTCCTGCCCTGGAGACTTGGTGCTTGTTAATTCTCTCCCTTCAGACTCTCCCTCCCTAGGCCCATCCTGGGAAGGACCATTTTCAGTTATTCAGTCTACCCCAAAGGCAGTTAAGGTGGTGGGAATTAACTCATGGATTCATCACACTCGGCTGAAGCCTTGGATACCTCCTGAGGAAAGTCATAGACCCTCCTCCACTCTGTAGCCTGAAGTTCCAGGAGACAACCCTTCATATCCCTGTGAGTCATTAGAAGATCTGCATCTGCTTTTCCAACAAGATCCTCAGGGAAGTAACCACTCATAAGTCTAATTTATGTCTTGGCATGAATAGAACTATAACCCTCAACTTTGGTGTCTCTCAAACTCCGATTATCCTTTTCATAGTGGAAACGGAACCTCTTTCTAGGAAAAATGCTACTTTGTAAACCAGTCAAGCATTATCTTGAACATAGAGCTCAGGAATCAATAAAACACAGGGCTAAATACCTTGAAGAAACAGTATTGTGAAGCTTTTTTAACAACTGACTATCCTGGTTCTAGTCTCTCCTAGGTTCATTTATAACCATTCTATATTTGTTGGCCTTCAGGCCTCTCATCTTTAACTACCTTGTCACATTCATTTCATCTAGAACCATAAGGTCACAAATAGTCCTGCCGCTGGAATCCTGGATGTCCTTGGCTCGTGGGCTCTTTCGTGGACCTCAGGATCAACCTGCACCCCGAAAGGCTCCCCACTGGAGGAAGCCTTAACTGCAGGGCCCCTTCTATGCCCCATTTCAGCAGAAAGTAGCTACAGAGCGATCGACACCCATGTTCCAACAGAAGTTGAACTTTCCTGTTCAGAGGGGACAATGAGGGAAGGTATCCTCTTTCCAGGTCCACCAGGGGGTATAGTTTCAAGGGAAAGAACTTGCCAGCACCATGCCATCCCTCCCATCTCTCTTCACCCAGGAGGTTTAACAGTCTCTGTTTTAAATTTTCACGCATGTGGGAAGAACCAAAGGTCAATCACTCTAGTGGAAGTTTAAGGGAACTCTTTTCATTGGCCAAGGGACTTGGAGAAGGAGGGAATTCCTCCTGGGTTAAAAGTCCCTGTCTTCCTCATCAGGGCGGATTTCCCCTCTGGAGTCTCCTTCCATACTCTTCGTGAAAGTTTTCTCTCTTCTCCTTTTTTTTCTCTTTCTCTACCTAAATAAATTCACTTTCTGCAAAAAATTCTGTTTGGGGTCCAGTATTCACTTTGTGAGCACACCTGGTCCCCTCTCTCATTCTTGAGAGGGCAGGAGATCAAGAACCTTGGAGAAACATCCTCTCAGGGGAGCTGAGGGCTCCCCTGAACCTCTTAACCCCAACAGTACTATCAGAATTACATATGCAATTTGCTTTTAATCACAAAATCAATCTGATCAACAAGAAGATGAGACCTAAAACCAGTACTTCTACAACTGACTTTTCATAATATCCCATAATTTTAAAATATTCACCTCAGATTTTTTTAACTTTAAAACATTTTTGGCTGGCCTCATATCTGAAATCCCAACACTTTGGGAGGCTCAGGCAAGCAGATGACCTGAGGTCAGGAGTTTGAGACCAGCCTGGCCAACATGGTGAAACCTGTCTCTACTAAAAATAGAAAATTAGCTGGGTGCGGTGGCACACGCCTGTAACCCCAGGTACTCGGGAGATTGAGGCACAAGAATCACTTGAACCCAGCAGGCAGAGGTTGCAGTGAGCTGAGAGCCTGCCACACTGCACTCCAGCCTAGACAACAAAGAGTGTCTCAAAACACAAAGAAAAAACATTTTTTGTCATGTTGATAAATACCCAGGCAATAAAATACTCTGAAGTTTGAAAGATCTAACAGGAGGTAATACTTATTAAATGTAAATTAGCATGACTATGTTTAAAAAGCTCAGTTGATGCCAGGCACAGGGGCTCATGCCTGTAATCCCAGCACTTTGGGAGGCTGAGGCAGGTGGATCACTCAAAGTCAGGAGTTCAAGACCAGCCTGGCCAACATGGTGAAACCCTATCTCTACTAAAAGTATAAAAATTTGCCAGGCATGATGGCAGACACCTGTAATCCCAGCTACTCAAAAGGCTGAGGCAGGAGAATAGCTTGAACCCAAGAGGCAGAGGTTGCAGTGAGCCAAGATCACACCTTTGCATTCCAGTGTGGGCAACAAAAATTGGCTATCTCAAAAAAAAAAAAAATTCTAATTCCCATTCTCAATTCATGAAGTACCTATGATGAAACATATTATGTCTTATACACAATGCTAGACCCAATAATAACTTGCTTTCAAGATTTTTTAGTTTATTGTGAGAAGACAGGCATATAAATAATTTCAATGGCAATAGTTTGAATGCAAATGGTAATTTCTAGGCAAAAGGTACATGTGAGGTACTTTTCTATGCATGGAGAAATAACAGTGCATTGGGAAGTGGGAGGTGTAGTGAGATGCAGCAGGACTGTAAGGAAAAGCTTTCTTAACAATATTGCCTGTATCTGCCAGATACTTTGTTTTCACTGATTATCCAACACAGGATTGAAAAGGAAATTAAACATTTAGCATATTACTTGAATTCTTTCACACATTACTACATATTAAGTGCAGTACAGTAGTGGCAACCACGTCATAACTTTTAAATGTTGTATAGTACCACATAACTAGTAGCTTAAATTTTGGTTGAAAAGCCATGAATTCTTCATCTTCCCAAATTTATTTCCACCAGTGCTTCTTATTTTGCCAATCCTCAACTCCCAGTAATTAAAATAATCAAATGTAACAATATCTACACTATTTAAAAATGCCTTAAAGTCTAGTTGATTCCTATTTTTGAAATGCTTTTATTTCCAGAATAAATAGAGAATTAAACAAGTTTAGCTAAATAAAATAATGCAGTTTATTTAATGCAGATTATAAATAAAATTGTAATTACTTTTGTAATTTTCTATTTCAAAAGTCTGGGTTTATAGTGCATACCAAGCATTCTACTATTCTAAAATCTGTAACATAATAGCTATACAGCTATTTATTACAGAAAAAAATTACAATTGGCAATTACTTAGATTTGCAATACATTTCCATTCTTTCATGAACAACTTTGGAGTGCTAATAATCCAAATCACATAGAATTACTGAGAGAATTTCATGATTCATTTTAGGTAATATTGCTGTAAGATACAGTTTACAATACTATTATTCAATAGTATGAAAGAAGCAAGAAGTGTCATAAAGCTACAAAAGTCATCTTTTGGTAATCTCTGACATTGTCCATGATGGCTACATTTAAAACCCAAAGAGTATTTCATAAGATATATATATATATATATTTCATGGACAATGTCAGAGATTACCAAAAGACGATGACTTTTGTAGCTTTATGACACTTCTTGCTTATATATATATATATATAAATAAATATATATATATATATATATATATATATAAAATACTATACTGCTTATGGAGAGGCTGCTGTGCATTATTTTTATTTTTTATTTTATTTTTGCTTGAAAATTATTTATTAACGTAAAAGTGATTTGGGAAAGAATTTTTAAAAGAAAAATATGCATTAAATATTATGTATCTGATTTGTTATTAGGATAATAATTGGGAGTTAATGTCTCTCTCAGATTCAATGAATCACACTCTTCTGGTTTTCTGCTCTTTACTATGAGTCTTTTATTAGGTCCTCTTACTCTACTTAACCTCTAAATGTTGGGGTTCCTCAGCAGGCCATTTGAAGCTCACTTCTTTTGCACCATGTTTTTTTATTGCATTTTAGGTTTTGGGGTACATGTGAAGAACATGCAAGATTGTTGCATAGGTACACACATGGCAGTGTGATTTCCTCCTTCCTTCCTTTCACCTACATCTGGCATTTCTCCCCATGCTATCTCTCCCCAACTCCCCACCCCCTGCTGTCCCTCCCCTATTTACCCCCTACAGACCCCAGTGTGTAGTGTTCCCCTCCCTGTGTCCATGTGTTCTCACTGATCAACACCCGCCTATGAGTGAAAACATGCGGTGTTTGATTTTCTGTTCTTGTGTCACTTTGCCGAGAATGATGGTTTCCAGGTTCATCCATTCCCCTACAAGGACAAGAACTCATCGTTTTTGATTGCTGCATAATATTCCATGGTGTATATGTGCCACATTTTCCCAGTCCAGTCTATCATCGATGGGCATTTGGGTTGGTTCCAGGACTTTGCTATTGTAAACTGTGCTGCAATGAACATTTGTGTACATGTGCCCTTATAGTAGAACAAATTATAATCCTTTGGATATATACCCAGTAATGGGATTGCTGGGTCAAGTGGAATTTCTATTTCTAGGTCCTTGAGGAATCGACACACTGTCTTCCACAATGGTTGAATTAATTTACACTCCCACCAGCAGTGTAAAAGTGTTCCTATTTCTCCACATCCTCTCCAGCATCTGCTGTCTCCAGATTTTTTTAATGATCGCCATTCTAACTGGCGTGAGATGGTACTTCAATGTAGTTTTGATTTGCATTTCTCTAATGGCCAATGATGATGAGCATTTTTTCATATGTGTGTTGGCCTCATGTATGTCTTCTCTTGTAAAGTGTCTGTTCATATCCTTTGCCCATTTTTGAATGGGCTTGTTTGTTTTTTTCCTGTAAATCTGTTCGAGTTCTTTGTAAATTCTGGATATCAGCCCTTTGTCAGATGGGTAAACTGCAAACATTTTTTCCCATTTCTTGGTTGCCAATTCCTCTAATGACTGTTTCTTTTGCCATGCAGAAGCTGCGGAGTTTGATTAGGTCCCATTTGTCTATTTTGGCTTTTGTTGCCAATGCTTTTGGTGTTTTGGTCATGAAGTCCTTGCCTACTCCTATGTCCTGAATGGTTTTGCCTAGATTTTCTTCTAGGCTTTTATGGTGTTAGGTCTTATGTTTAAGTCTTTAATCCATCTGGAGCTTATTTTAGTGTAAGGTGTCAGGAAGGGGTCCAGTTTCTGCTTTCTGCACATGGCTAGCCAGTTTACCCAACACCATTTATTAAACAGGGAATCCTTTCCCCATTGCTTGTTTTTGTCAGGTTTGTCAAAGATTGGATGGTTGTAGACATGTTGTGTTGCCTCTGAGGCCTCTGTTCTGTTCCATTGGTCTATATCTCTGTTTTGGTACCAGTACCATGCTGTTTTGATTACTGTAGCCTTGTAGTACAGTTTGAAGTCAGGTACTGTGATGCCTCCCACTTTGTTCTTTTTGCTTAGAATTTACTTGGCTCTGTGGGCTCTCTTTTGGTTCCATATGAAGTTTAAGGTGGTTTTTCTCCAGTTATGTGAAGAAGGTCATTGGTAGCTTTATGGGGATAGTGTTCAATCTGTAAATTACTTTGGGCAGTATGGCCATTTTCACGATATTGATTCTTCCTAACCATGAACATGGAATGTTTCTCCATGTGTTTGTGTTAATGTTTCTCCATGTGTCTCTTATTTCGTTAAGCAGTGGTTTGTAGTTCTCCTTGAAGAGGTCCTTTACATTCCTTGTTAGTTGTATTCCTAGGTATTTTATTCTCTTTGTAGCAATTGTGAATGGCAGTTTGTTCTTGATTTAGCTCTCTTTAAGTCTGTTATTGGTGTATAGGAATGCCTGTAATTTTTGCACATTGATTTTCTATCCTTAGACTTTGCTGAAGTTGCTTATCAGTTTCCGGAGTTTTTGGGCTGAGACGATGGGGTCTTCTAAATATACAATCATGTCATCTGCAAATAAAGACAATCTGACTTTCTCCTTTCCTAATTGAATATGCTTTATTTCTTTTTCTTGCCTGATTGCTCTGGCTAGAACTTCCAGTATTATATTGAATAGGAGTGGTGAGAGAGGGCATCCTTGTCTAGTGCCATATTTCAAAGGGAATGCTTCCAGTTTTTGCCCATTCAGTATGATATTGTTTGTGGGTTTGTCGTAAATAGCTTTTATTATTTTGAGATATGTTCCATCAATACATAGTTGAGGGTTTTTAGCATAAAGTGCTGTTGAATTTTGTCGAAGGCCTTCTCTGCATCATTTGAGGTAATCATGTTGTTTTTATCTTTGGTTCTGCTTATGTGGTGAATTACGTTTATAGATTTGTATATGTTGAACCAGGTTTGCCTCCCCGGGATGAATCCTACTTCATCATGGTGGATAAGCTTTTCGATGTGCTGTTCCAATCAGCTTGCCGGTATTTTATTGAAGATTTTTGCATCTATGTTCATCATGGAAATTGGCCTGAAGTTTTCTTTTCTTGTTGAATCTCTGCCAGGATTTGGTATCAGGATAATGTTGGTCTGATAAAATTATTTGGGAAGGATTCCCTCTTTTTGGATTATTTGGAATAGTTTCAAAAGGAATGGCAACAGTTCCTCTTTGTATGTCTGGTAGAATTCAGCTGTGAACCCATGTGGACCCAGGGTTTTCTTTTGAGTGGTAGGCGCTTAATTCCTGCCTGAACTTCAGACCTTGTTACTGGTCTATTCAGGGTTTTGATTTCTTCCTGGTTTAAGCTTGGAAGGAGGCAAGTGTCCAGGAATTAAACCATTTCTTCCAGGTTTACTAGTTTCTGTGCATAGAGTTGTTTGTAATAATCTCTGATGATGGTTTGAATTTCTGTGAAATTTGTGGTAATATCCCCTTTATTGTTTTTTAATACATCTATTTGGATATTCTCTGTTTTCTTTTTTATTAATCTGGCTAGTGGTCTATTTTGTTGATCTTTTCGTAAAACCAGCTCTTAGATTTATTGATTTTCTGAAGGGTTTTCGTGTCTCTATCTCCTTCGGTTCTGCTCTCATCTTAGTTATTTCTTGTCTTCTGCTAGATTTTGAGTTTTTTTGATCTTGCTTCTCTAGCTCTTTCAATTTTGACAAGAGGGTGTCAATTTTAGATCTCTCCTTGCTTCTCATGTGGGCACTTATTGCTATATATTTTCCTCTAGACTGCTTTAAATGTGTCCCAGAGATTCTGGTATGATGTGTCTTCGTTCTCGTTGGTTTTGAAAAACATCTTTATTTCTGCCTTCATTTTATTGTTTATCCAGTCAACCAACATTCAAGAGCCAGTTGTTCAGTTTCCATGAAGCTGTGCGGTTCTGAGTTAGTTTATGAATTCTGAGTTCTAACTTGATTGCACTGTGGTCTGAGAAACCGTTTGTTATGATTTCCATTCTTTTGCATTTGCTGAGTGATTTACTTCCAATTATGTGGTCAATTTTAGAGTAGGTGTGTTGTGGTACTGAGAATAATGCATATTCTGTGGATTTGGGGTGGAGAGTTCTGTAAATATCTATTAGGTTTGCTTGTTCCAGCTCTGAGTTCAAGTCCTGGATATCCTTGTTAATTTTCTGTCTGGTTGATCTTTCTAATATTGACAATAGAATGGCAAAGTCTCCCACTATTACTGTGTGGGAGTCTAAGTCTCTTTGTAAGTCAGTAAAGTTCTTATTGACTTACAAACCTGCCTTATGTATCTCACTGCTCCTTTATTGGGTGCATATATATTTAGGATCCTTTGCTCTTCTTGTTGCATTAATCCTTTTATAATTATGTATTGTCCCTCTTTGTCTCTTTTAATCTTTGTTGCTTTAAAGTCTATTTTACCTACATTGTCAATATTAGACAGATCAACGAGACAAAATTAAAAAGGATATCCAGGACTCGAACTTAGACCTGGAACAAGTAAACTTAATAAACATTTACAGAACTCTCCAACCCAAATCCACAAAACATACATTTTTCTCAGTATCACATCACACCTATTCTAAAAGTGACCACAAAATTGGAAGTAAATCACTCCTCAGCAACTGCATAGCATTCCACAGGTTTAAATGAAATATTGGTTTGCTGTTTCTTTGTTATTTTCCTCCCTTATTCCTTCCCATCTCCATTGTCAAGCACATTTATTGGCATAAAAGAGGTTTATAATACCTATTTTTAGACTGCATTCTAGCTTGGGCAATAGAGCAAGATTCCCGTTTTATCTTCCTCTTTTTCTTTTCTTTTTTCTCTTTCAAAAAAAAAATAATAAAGTCTATTTTATCAGAGACGAGAATTGCGATTCCTGCTTTTTTTTGCTCTCCATTTGCTTGGTAAATCTTCCTCCATCCCTTTATTTTGAGCCTTTGTGTATCCTTGCATGTGTGATGGGTTTTCTGGACACAGCACACCGATGGGTTTTGACTTTTTATCCAATTTGCCAGTCTGTGTCTTTTCATTGGGGCATTTAGCCCATTTACATTTAGGGTTAATATTGTTATGTGTGAATCTGATCCTGCCATTTTGATGCTAGCTGGCTGATTTGCCTGTTAGTTGATGCAGATTCTTTATTTTGTTGATGCTCTTTAGCATTTGGTATGTTTTTGGAGTGGCTGGTACTGGTTGTTCCTTTCTATGTGTAGTGCCTCTTTCAGGAGCTCTTGTAGTGCAGGACTGGTGGTGATAAAATCTCTGAGTACTTGCTTGTTGGCAAAGGATTTTATTTTTCCTTCACTTACGAAGCTTAGTTTGGCTGGATATGAAATTCTGGGTTGAAAGTTCTTTTCTTTAAGGATGTTGAATATCGGCCCCCACTCTCTTCTGGCTTGTAGGGTTTCTGCCAAGAGATCTGCTGTGAGGCTGATGGGCTTCCCTTTGTGGGTAACCTGACCTTTCTCTCTGGGTGCTCGTAGCATTTTCTCCTTCATTTCAACCCTGGTGAATCTGACGATTATGTGCCTTGGGGTTGCTCTTCTTGAGGAGTATCTTTGTGGTGTTCTCTGTATTTCCTGGATTTGAATATTGGCCTGCCTTGCTATGTTGGGGAAGTTTTCCTGGATAATATCCTGAAGAGTATTTTCCAGCATGGAGTCATTCTCTTCGTCACATTCAGGTACACCTATCAAATGTCAATTAGGACTTTTCACATAGTCCCACATTTTTTGGAGACTTTGTTCATTCCTTTTGGGGCTTTTTTCTCTAATCCTGCCTTCTTGTTTTATTTCATTGAGTTGATCTTCGACCTCTGATATCCTTTCTTCTGCTCGGTCAATTCAGCTGTCGAAACTTGTGCATGCTTCACTAAGTTCTTGTGTTGTGTTTTTCAGCTCCATCAATTCACTTATATTTCTCTCTAAATTGTGCACTCTTGTTAGCATTTTGTCAAATCTTTTTTCAAGATTCTTAGTTTCTTTGCATTGGGTTAGAACATGTTTGTTTAGCACACAGAAGTTTCTCATTACCCACCTTCTGAAGCCTGATTCTGTCATTTCATCACACTCATTCTCCATCCAGCCTTTTTCCCTTGCTGGTAAGAATTTGTGATCCTTTGTAGGAGGAGAGGTGTTTTGGTTTCGGGTGTTTTCATCCTTTTTGTGCTGGTTTCTTCCCATCTTTGTGGATTTATCCACCTGTCGTCTTTGTACTTGCTGACTTTCAGACTGGGTCTCTGAGTGGATGTCCAGTTTGTTGATGATGACGTTATTTCTGTTTCTTATTTTTCCTTCTAACAGTCTGGCCCCTCTGCTGTAGGACTGCTGATGTCCACTCCAGGCCCTGCTTGCCTGGGGATCACCTGCAGCAGCTGGAGAATGATAAGGGTTGCTACCAGTTTTTTTTTCTGCTATCTTTGTCCCAGAACGATACCTGCCAAATGACAGTCTGATCTCTCCTTTATGAGGTGACTCTTTGGATATACAGGGGTCAGGGAGCGGCTTCAGGAGACAGTCTGTCCTTTATAAGAGCTCAAGTGCTGAGCTGTGAGCTCCATTCTTCATTCAGAGCTGCTAGAAAGGTACGTTTAAGTCTGCTGCAGCAGAACTCATAACCTCCTTCTTTTTCCCCAGGTGCTCTGTCCCAGGGATTTATGGATTTATTTATGAGTTTCCGTTGTGCTGCCTTTTTTTCAGGGCTGCCCTGCCCAGCAAGGAGGCAGCCTAGTCACTGTCTGCCTGCAGAGGCTTTGCTGTGCTGTTGTGGGCTTTGCCCAGCTGCCGTGTGAACTTCCCTGCAGTCCTGTTTATATGGGCATAGTTAGAACTGCCTTGGCAATGGTGGCCCACCTCTGTAATGGCAGACTCTCTTTGTAATGGCGGGTTGCCTGGGCAACAGCGGGTTGCCTCGGCAATGGCGGGCTGTCTCAGCAATGGTGTACTACCTCTGTAGTGGTGGAGTACCTCGGTAATGGCAGACGCCCCTCCCCCACAGAGCTGGACCGTCCCTGGTTCAGCTGTGCTTGCTGTGAAACTCTCAACCCAGAGCATTTCCAATTGCTTTTTTTGTGTGTGTGGGGTGGGACCAGCTGAGCCTGATCACCTGGCTCCCTGCCTCAGAGCCTTTTTTTTTAGTTGAACGGTCGACTCTCTCCCAGGTGTTCTAGTCGCCTGTTGAAAAGGCACCGGGATCTGTGTGATTTCCCGTGTGGTGACCCACTGTGATGGCTGAAACAGCGGCGCTGAGATTCGTGAGGCTTTTCTGCCCAGGAATCTCCTGGCCTGGCTCCCTGTCTCAGTCTCATTTTTAATCAGATGAATGGGCGGCTCTGCCTTCCTGGAGTTCCAATCGCTAGCTAAAAGGGCACCCAGGCCAGTGTATTTTGTATGGAGAACCACCATGCCAGGGTGCCGGCAAAACAGTTGCGCTGGCCAAAACAGCCGCACTGGTGACCTGTGGGGCTCCTCCACCTGGGAATCTCCTGGTCTGTGGGCAATAAAAATCCATCTGGAAATGTGGCGTCCACTCACCCTCTGCACTTTCACTGGGAGCTACAATCCTAAGCTGCTCCTAATTGGCCATCTTCAATAGTCCTGCCACATTATTTTTAAATTTCCAGGCCGGTCGTGGTGGCTCGTGCCCACCCCAACACTTTGGGAGGCCAAGGTGGGTGAATCATGAGATCATGAGTTCATGACCAGTCTGGCCAACACAGTGAAACCTCGTTTCTACTAAAAAAAAAAAGAAAAGAAAAATTAGCTGGGTGTGGTGGTGTGCACCTATAATCCCAGCTACTCGAGAGGCTGAGGCAGGAGAATTGCGTGAACCCAGGAGGCGGAGGTTACGGTGAGCCGAGATTGCACTATTGCACTCCAGCCTGCACAACAGTGCATGACTCTGTCTCAAAAAAAAAAAAAAAAAAAATTCTATACAATCCCATAATCAAATGAGTCCACAGATGTTTACCAAGTTTCTATTATATGATGTATCTATTACTAAGTACTGTGTTATCCTGTAAAAACACACAGGTGAAGAAACAGTTCCTGATCTTGAAGAACTTAAGTCTAAAGAGAAATACAGACAAGTAAATAAGCCATCATGATGAAGCATAGTAAGTACAGCAGGTCTTTGAACAGAATTGGTTTATTCAAGTCATTTCGTTATCTGTTGATGAAAAAGAAAAAACAAAATCAATTCCCAGCCACAGATACTGTCTGTGTGGAGTCTGCACATTCTCCTCATCTTCACATGGGTTTTCTCTGAGTACTCCAGTTTCCTCCCACATCTCAAAGATAAGCATGTGAGGTGAACTGGCATGTATATATACATGGCCCCAGTATGAGTGAGTGTGGGTATTAGTGTGCCCTGCACTGTGATGGCATCCTGCCCAGGGCTGGTTCCTGTTTTGGGCTCTGAGCTACTGGGACAGGCACTGGCCACTCTTGATCCTGAACTGAAATAAGGGGGTATGTATCTTATTTGTTTTTATTCATCTTCCTTAAATGTGTGTATAGCTCAAATTTATTTTAATAATTCATATTAGAAATGCTTGGGCCTTTACTTAGAAATGTGATGGTTTTTTAACTCTTGTTTTGTATCAATTAGCCTATGGTTAAACTGGTTTTGTTACACATTGTTTCCCTTAAAGTAGCAGTTTCCAATGAGGTAACAGAGGGAGCTCTAAGACATCATAGAATTAGTACTGAACTAAACTTGTGAGTTCAGATAATGCTCCTCAGAGGCAATGATGGTTAAACTGCCACCTGAAGGATAAACAGGACTTAAATAGGCAAAGGGTGTTGGGGGTGGGGCAGGGACAGAAAAGGCACAGAAAGGAAAGCAGAAGAAATAGTCTAGGCAGAAAGAACCTTAATTATAAGAGAAAAAACATTTAGGGATTAAAAGCAGTTGAGAAATACTAAAATATAGAGTATGTACAGCTAGAGATTGGGTCAGGAAGGGACTGATAAAACTATGAACACCAGAGAATGAAGTAAACAGAGAATAATATAACAGACTCTGTAGCATGCTGGGAGGTTTAGACTTTTGTAACATATACCCAACAAGGAGAACAAATTGAGACTGATGACAGGAAGATCAATCAGTAAGGAGGCAGGACAACAGCAATAGCTGCAGCAAAGATGGAAATTAAGAAAAAAATGAATACTAGGATTTAATGACTAGCTGATAGGCCTAAGAGAGGGAGGAGACAAGAATAATACATAGGTTTCTGGCTTAGATAACTGGCTAGGTTGGTGAAGGAAAATAAGTGTGGCCAGGCGTGGTGGCTCACACCTGTAATCCCAGCACTTTGGGAGGCCAAGGCGAATGGATCACCTGAGGTTGGGAGTTTGAAACCTGCCTAACCAACACAGAGAAACCCCGTCTCTACTTAAAATACAAAATTAGTTAGGCATGCTGGCGCATACCTGTAATCCCAGCTACCTGGGAGGCTGAGGCAGGAGAATTGCTTGAACCTGGGAGGCGGAGGGTGCAGTGAGCTGAGATTGTGCCATTGCACTCCAGCCTCGGCAGTGAGTGGAACTCTGTCTCAGAAAAAAAAAGGAAAATAAGTGAAGTTGTGGAGGAAATGATCATCATAATATTGTTTGAGATTTGCTGGATTTGAGATGCCTGTGCAAAATTCAAGATGTAGATGTCTTGGTTAAAGCTAAGCATCTAGAATTCACATAAAAGATACAGAATTACATCTTTCATGAAGAGTAGATCCTAAAGTCACTGTTAGGCAAAAATTGCAAATAATAAAAATCATCTTTGGAAATTCTAATTTAGGAAGCTCCCCTCCAAAGGAGACCCACATACTACCTCTTAATAAGCCAATCCTCTAGCAGTAGAACTACTGTTTCTTTAGTTGAGTACTAAATGATCACTAAGTAGAAGAATGAGAATATTAACTTGCATTTTTAACTGTTTTTTAAAAAATTATCTACCATTTGTAGTTGCCATGTATATATGTTGAATTTCTTAAGTGAAAAGTACATATGATGTAAATAAATCATATACGTTTAGGCTTTAGTGTAAATAGACAGTAAATGAAATCATGGTTGATAATGAGACACAGGGAAAGTATATTAGTTTCCTACAGCTGAAGTATCAAATTACTATGAAATTGGTGGATTGATACAATACACATTTATTACATTTATTCTCTTACAGTTCTAGAAGTCAGAAGTTGGAAATCAGTCTCAAAGGGATATCAATGTGTCAGCAGGGATGGTCTCTTCTGGAAGCTTCAGGGGACAATTTGTTTCTTGTTTCTTCTAGCTTTAAGAGACTGTTGGCATTCTTTGACACTTAGTCATATGACTCCAATCTCTGCTACCAATTCTAAACTGTTTGTTTCTCTGACTCTACCTGCATCCTTCTTATAAGGACCACTGTGATTAAATCAGGCCCACCAGGATAATCTTCCCATCTCAAAATTCTCAACTTAATCACATCTGCAAAGCCTCCGCTCCTTTTTATTTTAAAGAGATGGGGTCTTGCTCTGTCACCCAGGCTGGAATGCAGTGGCACAATCATAGCTCACTGAAGCCTCAAACTCCTAGGCTCAAGCAAAACTCCTGTCTCAGCCTTCCAAGTAGCTGGGACCCCAGGCACATGGCACCACACCTAGCTAAATTTTTATTTTTACTTGATTTTACTCTTTTGGAGACAGGGTCTTGCTGTGTTGCCCAGGCAATGAAAGTCCCTTTTGCCATATAAGGTAACATTCTCAGGTTCTGGGGATTAGGACATGAACATACTTGGTGGGTGGGTGTGTCATTATTCAGCCTACCACAGAAAATACACAAAAATAAAGGTACTGGTAATTGTCTAGTGTGTAAATTGGATGGTGGGTTCAAAGAATTCATTTTGCTATTATGGTTCCTAACATATATGATACATATATTCATGTGTATATAAAATATCATATAATTTAAGACATTTTAGAAAGAGTAAAAAGGTAGAAATCAAACTCTTAAGAAACAAGGATAGTCCGATGAATGGGCAAAAGATAATGTATGAGATGGAGTAAAGCCAAAACAAAAGTCCAGGGAAGAATCTTTCAAGAATGAGATAGTCATCTTTTTGGACAGTAATGGTCACATAAGATAAGGACTGAGAAGAGTATTTTCAATTAGCAACAGCGTCACTGTTGACCTTGATCAAGGCTACTTCAGTGGAATGGTTGATGCCAAAGATAGATTGCTTTGGGTTGAGGAGTGCATGGGAGGTCACAATTTGCAAAAAGCCAAGTGGACAAAATTCTGTTATAAATTTATACATAAAATACTGTAAATAAACAAGACAAAATCCAGGATGTCCTGATAAACCATATAAGAAATTAGAATCTAGGTAAGATTTACAAAAAGAAAGGAAGTGGGGGAAGGAAAAAGGAAAAGAAAGGAAAGGAAAAGTAGAGAGGGAGAAAGAAGAAAAAATGGAAAGAAGCTACAAAAGAAAGAATGATGATGATATTGAGGAGGTAGAGGACGATTATGATAATGTTCTTTTCATAATTTTTCAGGCACTTATAGCACATGCCAAGCACTGTACTATGCATTTTATATACTTTACAAAACAGGAATTATGATGTCCATTTTACAGAACAGGACACAGAAACAAGGAAAGCACAGAGTTAGGAAGTATCAGACCAGGAACTCAAATGTAGGTAGAGTTGACTCCAAAACTTGTGTTCTTAACTAGTCTGTTAGACTGACATGATGGATCCAAATATAGGATAGCTCTGGTATGAAAAAGCTAAGAATATAGCCTAACAGCATGGTAAATATCATGAGCCAACAGAAAATTTCTAGAAAAGGGTCTTTCCCAAAGCTATGGTCAAGGACACTGGTAAGAGACTATAAGGGAGTTGGCCACAAAATTTGAACTTAAAGCCAAAATACTAAATCTGGAACCAAAATAAAAACTTGAGCCTTAATGAGCGACCACTTACAAGCAGTAACTAAGATGGACATAAACCACAGACTTCATCAGCAACAGAATAACAATGTTTAAAGTCTCAACTAAGGAAAGAAGAATCTAAAATTTGTGAAACAAACTCAGATACATGTTATATCCATTTTAGTACTAACTATGCACTAAAATGGTTTGCTGAGACATTAATAAAATGGAAGACAAGACTACCACAATGTTAATCAGTCAGAGATGAAAGTGGCACAGGAAGAGACTAAAAGGTGGCTGTTGAAGAAAATTCTCCTAACTACCCTAAGTCTTTTAGGCAGTATCACTGAAGAGAAAATACATGTTCATCCAGGGAATTAGATCATCTATGATACCAAATTCAAAGAAAACTGTAGGTTGATCTTTGTTTGCTGGGATATTATACACAATCTTGGCTCAGCTACCCTGACACATAGCATAGGAATATTCTGCCATCATGAATTCTTTAAACACAAAATTAGTTAGAATAACTATCTCTTCCCATGAGAACTTCTATTATTATTTATAGTTAAGTGAGTTGGAAGACCTCAATTTCCAAATCCTTTGTCATATCCTTCAGAACAGGTGAGTTAAGCAAATTCCAATAAGGGTGAATTGCTTTACAACCCTGGGAAAATATAAAACTATAATATAATCATCAAGAGACCATCTAAAATGAGATGGTTCATTTTAGTGAGGTGAAATAATATAACTATGCGTAGGTGCACAATAAACAATAGCTATTAGAACCCTTATTATTAGGGCCAATAAAAAGCAGCTTATAGAAACTCTAGTTGTGAGGATCCTGTAACAGACACCTCTGATGTTCATGTCACACTCTCTTGGTCCATTTGTCATTTCAGTCACAGCTGTAGGAGCTCATACTCCCATTATCCTCTAGCATCCCACCCCAAGGAAACCCATTATGCCTCAGGGTCTTCAGAAGAACAAGTATAGCTTAAAGCACAGAAAAGTTAACATCTTTAATCAAAGGGGAATGAGAACTTACACACTGCTCATGAGGTTTCTCTACTGCTCACAGCAACAGTCACAATGTCATACTTTTTTCTTTATTCCCTATCTCACTCCCCAGGCTTCTCACTCCTATTTCCCAGGTAAGCTCTCAAATAAACCACCTACGGTTATGTTCTTGTCTCAGATTCTACTCTAGGAGAAGGCAAACTAAGAGGAAGCCCTCCACAAACTCTGAGAAATGAGTATTCAGCCTTTGCTTGAACACTGCCAGTTCTCAAAGCTGATGTTCCAGAGCATACATCCTAGTAAAGTCTGTAGAAATGCAGCCTTTGAAACTAGAAAAGAAACACAAATATTTGTTGAATGGGTGAACAAACATGAGCAAACAAAGTCTCAGAATTCATTAGGAAAAAAGGTAGGAGGTCAGCCTATAAAATATATACAAACTTTAATTTTCCCTGAAGATAACACTATATAAAATATTCCTGTTCTAAATTTTTGACTAGGAGGTCCCAGCTTTTATTACATCCCACTCTCAAAGTTCCTATGATCTATATTCATACAATACAGCTGCATAAGAATTACAAACATTAAGTATTTTATAGTAAGCCCTTAATCTGTTTAACTTGACTCAAATAAAATATTTCCCCAGGATTTTTAAACTGGGTATCAGAGAAAGGGATTTTCAGTCCCTCCCTGGTAATAAAGCTATAAGATATAAACCTGAAAAAAATTCTATCAGTTATAGTATCAACCACATGTGAAAAAAACAATCTGAAATAGTAACTGTCATTCAGAGACAGACACAGACAAATTAGAAAAAGAGGCTGGTAGCTTTCTAGCTCTAGTATCTGAGACTAGCTAGGTACACGCTTGCCTTTTCCATTGCTTGGTGATGTATACCAATGCTCTCTTCTTGCCTAAGCCAGTCATCTGAGTTTTTAGGTTTCTGTCACTTGTGAGAAAGGTTTAACACAAGAACTTAAACGCAAGTATAAACAAAACACTGTATAAAACCTAATACTATCTATGGAACAGCTACAAAGCCTGGGATCCATTAATCCCCCACTCTGATTTTATATATATGACTGTATTTATTTCTAGAGACAAGTCACCAAAACTTCCATTAGTTACTCGAAATAGATCTCTGACCTCCACACCCTCTCAAAGAAGATGTATTGTTTGATGGTCTAAACCAGTGATTCAATGTATTTTTCTATCTCTGCATCACTTACACAAACAACAAAATTTCATCTTTTATTTAAAGTCATAATTTTCAACTACAAGTAGTACATGTGTTGTGAAACCCTTTTTCTATGACATTTCCAAGATTGAGGTATGTGAATTCCTCCCTTTCTCCCACCACAGTTGAGAATCAACTGGTTAAGAATCTGATCATATAGGCCGGGTGTGGTGACTCAGGCCTGTAATCCCAGCACTTCAGGAGACAGAAGCAGGTGGATCACTTGAGGCCAGGAGTTTGAAACGAGCCTGTCCATCATGGCAAAACCCTGTCTCTACCAAAAAACAAAAATTAGCTAAGCATGGTGGTGCACACCTGTAATCCCAGGTACTCGGGAGGCTGAGGCACAAGAATCGCTTGAACCCAGGAGGTGTAGGTTGCAGTGAGCCAAGATCATGCCACTGCACTCCAGCCTGGGTGACAGAAGACTCTGTCTCAAAAAAAAAAAAAAAAAAAATCTAATTATAAAAAGAATATATTGAGTCACTTTAGAGTCTTTAAATCCATTCAGATGTGCTAAGATGCAAGAAATGTTCAAATTTAGCTTCAAAAATAACCCATGTGAGAAGGTGGGGCCATTAACATGGCTTTTTTGTTTTTCTCTGTCCTCTAGTCCTTAGCCCCTGATTCAGGTGCAGCAACAGTACAAGGTAATGATAGCCACAGTTTTCTGGATGGACAATGATAAAGGAAACTCCAGGGAATTGGGTTCTTAAAACATAATATAAATACAATCAAAAAAAGAAGTGCCCAAATAAATGGAAATTAATAAACACCTCGAAATAATCTACAAATTAAAAAGAAAGTGTCAAGGGAAATAAAACATTTTGAACCAAATGAAAATACAGCATATCTAAACTGGTAGCATGAAACTAAAGCAGTTCAAAAGAAAAAATGAAAAACTTCCTAGCTCATTTTATGATTCCAGCATTATCCTGATACCAAGTCTAAACACAGTACCAAAATAAAAAAGAAACAAACTAAAGATCAGTATCCTTCATAAATATAGATGTAAAAATCCTCAACAAAGTATTAGCAAATCAAATATGCCAGTACATGAAAAGAATTTAACAACACAACTAAGTGGGGTTTACTGAGAATGCAAGCTGATTCAATATTTGAAAATCAATCAATATATCATATTAACAGTCTAAAGAAGAAAAACAAGACTACACCAACTGATGTAGAAAAGGCATTAGACAAATTATAACATCCATCATGATGAAAACTGTTAGCAAAGCAGAAGCATAAGGGAACTTTCTTAATCTAATAAAGGGTATTTCTACCAAAAAAAAACAAAACCTTTAACATTATACTTAAAGGTCAAAAACTGAATGTTTTCCCTTAAAATAAGAAAACCAGTCAAGCTTAGTGGCACACACCTATAGTTCCAACTACCTGGGAGACTGAGGTGGGAAGATTGCTTAAGCCCAGGAGCTCAAGGATATAGTAAGCTATGACTGCATCACTGCACTACAACCTGGATAACAGAGCAAGGTCCTATCTCTAAAAAATAAAGAAAAGAAAATTTTAAAAGCTCCTGGCTACCCAGGAGGCTGAGGTGGGAGAGAATCACTTGAGTCTGGGAGGTCAAGGCTACAGTGAGCCATTATCATGTCACTGCACTACAGCCCAAGTAACAGAGCAAGACCCCCGTCTCTTTCAAAAAAAAAAAAAAAAAACTTCAAGAAGAAAATACAGAAAAAAGTCTTCACAGCCTGGGGTTAGGCAGAGCTCTCACACACAACACTGAAAGAACAATCCTTAAAAGGAAAAATACTAGTAAAATAACTTCATCAAAATAAAAAACTTTCACTTTGTGAAATATAATGTTAAAAGAATGAAAGAGAAAAATTACAGATTGGGTGAAAATATTCAAAAATTACATATTTGATCGGTGGAGTTCAGGACATGCTACCCCAAAATATGCCACCTTGTAATACTGAAAAATGGCAGAAGTAGCAAGGTACCTTTGACTTTCTTCTCCCATCCCTTCTTCTCTGAAGTAGGTTATAGAAATCTAGGATTATCTAAACTTCCCTAGAAAGAAACACTGCTACCTCTGAAGACAAATGGTCCATCATACAGATGAATCAGAACAAACAGGCTTTGCTAAGTTTCCCCCAGTTTATTACCATATACCAAATCCCCTTTGTTCTATCATATTTCTCCCTAACTGTCCCCCTTCACCAAACCTAAGTATAAAAATACACAAGTTTAACTATTTCTTTGGATATTTATCTCCTCATGAAAGCTCCCATGTTGAGGGGAACATCACACACTGGGGCCTTTCGGGGGGCTAGGGGCTAGGGAACAGGAGGGACAGCATTGAGAGAAATACCTAATGTAGGTGATGGGGTGATGGATGCAGCAAACCACCACAGGATGTGTATACATATGTAACAAACCTGCACATTCTGCACATGTACCCCAGAACTTAAAGTATAATAAAAAAATTAAAATAAAAAAATAGAACTACCATATGATCCAGCTATTCTGCTAATGGTTATACACCCAAAGAAAAGGAAATCAGTGTGTCAAAGAGATAGCTACACTCCCATGTTTATTGCAGCATTATTCACATTTGCCTAGATACGGAATCAACCCAAGTGTCCATCAGCAGACATATGGATAAAGAAAATGTGATACATATTCACCATGGAATACTACTCAGCCATAAAAAATAATGAGATCCTTTCATTAGTGGCAACATAGATGAGCTTAGAGAACATTATGTGAAGCCAAATAAGCCAGGCATAGAAAGATAAACTCCACATGTTCCCTCCCATATGTGGAAGCTAAAAAAGTTGATCTCACAGAAGTAGAAAGTGGTATATAGCTACTAAAGACTGGGAAGGGAAGAGAAAACAGAGTTTGGTTAACAGATACGAAATCATAGATAGATAGAAACAATATGTTCTTGTGTTCTGTAGCACTGGAGAATGACTATAATTAACAATTTATATTTTCACATAGCTAGAAGAGTGAATTTTGAATGTTCCCCACACAAAGAAATGATAAATATTTGAGGTGATGGATATGCTAATTATGCTGATTTGATCATTACACATCATAGATATGTATCAAAATATCACTCTGTAGCTTGTAAATATGCACAATTACTGTATCAATTAATAATAAAAGCAAAAAATGAACAGTTTTTTAAAAAAAGTTTCCGTGTTACAAAAAACTTACATTAAACACATTTGCATGGTTTTCTCTTCCTAATCTGTCTTTTGTTATAGGGGGCTCAGCCATGAACCTAGAGAGATATATATTTTTTCCCATCTATGACAAAGAATTTGAATCTAGAATATTTTAAGATCTATAAAAGCTGAACAAGAAAATAACATGATTAAAAATGGGCAAAAGACATAAACAGATACTTCATCAAAGTTCAATATCATTTGCCATTAGAGAAATGCATATTAAAACTACAATGAGTTAGTCATCATAGAAGTACAAATCAAAACCAGAATGCAATACCACTTTATACTCACTAGGATAGTTATAATTTCAAAAAGACAAATAATAACAAAGTTGGAGAGAATGTGAAAGACACTAGAACCCTCATTCACTGCTGGTGGGAATGTAAAACAGTACAGCCACTTCAGAAAACAGTCTGACAGTTACTCAAAAGGCTAAATATAAAATTATTACATTTTATCCTGCAATTCTACTCCTAGGTATGTGCCCAAAACAATAAAAACATATGTTGACATAAAAACTTGTACATGGATGTTCACCGAACACTATTCACATAGTCAAAAGGCTGAAACAATCCAGATGTCCCTTATGTGGTTTGTCCATACAACAGAATACTATTCTTCAATAAAAAGGAATAAAGTACTGGTACATGCTACAACATGGATAAACCTTGAAAACATTATGCTAAGTGAAAGAAGCCTGTCACAAAAGACCATATATTATATGATTCCATTTGTATGAAATGTCCAGAATAGGCAAATCCATAGAGACAAAAAGTGGATTAGTTGTTATCTAGGCCTCGGGGGCAAGTGACTGCAAATGGGTACAGAGTTTCCTTTTGAGAGATGAAAGTGTTCTACAATTGTGGTTTTGGTTGTTCAACTCTGTGAATATACTAAAACCCATCAAATTGTATACTTTATATGAGTAAATTTTATAATATAAATTATAGCTCAATAAAGCCATTCCAAAATAAAAATCCATAATGAAATACCATTAAGCACCTATTAGAATGGCTACAATTAAAAAATACTGGCAATACAAATGTTAAGAAGGATGCAAAACAACTAAAACTTTCATATGGTGCTCGTGGAAAGCAAAATGGTACAACTCTGGAAAACGGTCTGACTGTTTCTTATAAAGTTAAACATATACTTAGCTATGACCCAGGAATCTCCCACCCAGGTATTTACTCTGGAGAAACAAAACCATAACTCACATAAAATCCTGTACACTGCCAAAAACTGGAAATAATTTGTATATCCTTCAATAGGTAAATGGATAAACTGTGGTACCTCCACACAATAGAATACTACTTAGCGGTAAAAAGGAATACTATCGATACATAAAACTTATGTGAAGTTCAAAGGCATTATGCTGATTAAAGGAGACGATCTCAAAAGGTGATATACTATATAACTGCATTTATATTACAATCTCAAAACTGTAAAACTATAAACATGAAAAAAAAGATAACTGGCCAGGGATTACAGTGGTCAGGGAAGGATAACATGAGGGGCTCTGGGGTAATGTATTTGGTATTCTGAACCCTGAAACAATATAGTTAAACTGTTACTTACATAGTATTGCACTGTATTCTATACTATGATTATGGTGGTGGTTACACATAACTATACATGCATTAAAACTCTAAGAAGTATACACCAAATGGAAAAAAAGTTAACTTTTCTTTATAATTTTTAAAATAAAATAAATCCAACCTAGAGTCAACTTTTTTCCTTAGTTCAATTTCAGCTCACAAAACTATCATCTCTGATAATCTCATTTAAATAAAAGTACAGTATATAGTTCAAAGATCAACACTGACAAAATAGAAAACATCATAAGGGGTAAACCATCAGGAAATTTGATCATTAATAAAGTATAAACAAACTGGACGTGCTAAGCCTGGAGCACAGAAGAATTGCAGGAAGAATGAGTGATGGCAAATGTCTTCAATTCTGAAGGGCTGACAAGTGTATACAGGGTTAAACTTGTTCTATATAGTTTCAAAGAAAAACATCACTTACTAGTAAGTCTAAAAGTATAGTGTGTTTTCTGGGGTTATCAGAAAGTCACCTAACTTCCTCAACAACTAGATAATCAAGAAGCAGGAAGTTCTAGAGATTCTTGCATTAAATAAAGAGTTGGACTTAATGATTCTAGAGTTTTCTTCCAACTTAAACATTACCTAAATCTATGAACTGTAACTCTAGAGCTAACCTACAAAGAACTCTGAACGTCTAAAAGAGTAACCTTTTCTGCCAAAATATCACTTTTTAGTGCACAAAAGTAAACATTACAAAGCAACTTTAAGTTTCACATTTTTTTAAAAGGTTGAATACAAAATCTGAACAAAAGCCATATTATGAGATGTATTTCCCCAAATCTCATTTGTACTACAAATATTAAAATTAAATTCAAATTACTAACATCTAATTAAGCCTAATCTTATTAGACTTAAAAGGCAAAAGTTATAAATGTCATGCAAATTTCTATAAGTATATTGAAAAAAATCACTTGAAAAAGAGTACTTCACTCTTTCCATACAAAGAGTGGTAGTCCTTAAAAGAGCCAAAACATCTGTATTCACTTTAAAGCTCATCAAGACAGACTGACATTTTTAGGAGAAGCATATGGTTTGCTGAACAGTCATCTAGAACAGAATCTTTTGTCTAGCAAGCCCTATTCAAGGACCATTTACTTATGTATGAAGTGGCTGAATAAAGGAAAAAACATATTTTTGAGTCCTAGAAAAGACAAAGAAATAAACTCTTCATCTAGCTTTAAGAATACAGCAAAACATATTGCAAAAGCAGCCAGATTTTACTCCCAGAGACAGTTCTCTGAACCACTGAAACAATTCAAACACAAAAGAATAGAAGCATGAAACGTTCTTAGATAACTACATCCAGCCAAAGACCACCTCCCTAAAAAAAACCTTTTCCATTTTAAAGGAAAAAACACTTTCTTAAAATTTTGAAGGGCAGAGTTCAACAGCTGTGCTATATTAAACCTGAACCCTTCCAAAAGGAAGAACAAGAGTCTCTAGAGAGAGAGAGTAATATGGCCTGCTTTCTCCAAAATTGCCAAAATGCCTTCTTTCCCTCTAAGGAAACTTTCTCCAACAAAATACCTCACCCATATGCATGGGTGAAAAGCATAAAACTTAATTTAAATGAGAAAAATATGCAAAACTGGAAGAATTTTTGTTTCTGGAAATCTCCCTGACCTTTCTCCCAAGAAAAATGTATTTCCTAAGTCTTACAAGATATAATATGGAAACTTAAAAAAAAAAAATCCGTTTTCAGCCCTAGCTTCCCATTAGAATCACCATAGAGCTAAGCCTCAACCTAAACTTACTGAACCAATATAGACTGGGGCCAAGGGATCTGAATTTTTTAAGCACACAACACATAATTTTGATGCAAAATAAGGGTTTAAAAACCAGTGAACTGAAGAATGATCCCATAAAGGAAAAATTAAGTCTAGTGAGTCTAGACAAAAAGTAAAGGTCACATCTGAGCAACTAACTAGTTCTAAAGTACCTAAAGTTGTACTTACCTATCAAAATACTCAGTAACAGACAATAGAATAGAATTTGAAGCAAGAATTCTAAATTGCTCTGTTGATAAAAGAAAAATATTAGAATAGTTGATTAAACTATTCAAATACTTAGATCAAAGTTGTTATAAGAATGTGGTCACTGCATAATTCAGGTACAATAAGGTTCCATCAGGATCTTTGGACTTCTACAAGCTAAAAAAGAAGTCATAAGAGCTCATGTATTAAATATAAGTATTTGTTAATTTTAAAAGAGCTCAAGTCTTTAATCACAAAAAGTAAACTTCTGCCATCATCAGAATTTCATTAAGCATACTTGGTTTTACACAAAATTCTAATAGATTTAGTTGTTTGACATTCAAATCCATGATAAATGAAAAAGGGGTGCTAAAACTGCTAAAGGGAAGCAGACCAGTCAAGGAAGACTGCAACACTATTAAAAAGCAGACATGAGAACTCAGAAAGCATAACAGACACTAAGATACTTAATCGTTTTTAAAGGCAACAGAATACAACTGATTTTCCTAACGATCATTGCAATCAGTAAGAAAACAGAAAAAAAAAAAGTCCAGTATATCTTCTTTAATACATACATTACATATTTTTTAAGAGGATAGGTAAAAAAGTATATTAATCAAGTCACCTATGGAAAGTCCCTCACCAAAAATAATTACAAAATTTAGGGCAACAAAATTATTAGCTTAAAAAAATAAAAAACTAATTGTGCATTTGAGACTCTCAGTATACAAATGGAACCATGGAGCAACAGTAAAGATAAAAGCATCCCATAGTCTCTCAAATAAAGACGACACTTTGCTGAAAGGCAGAAAAAAACAGAGGACACTAGGGTTAGAACTGATTATTATCATACTTAATACTCCTCAGTGCAAAAGTCAACATATTCATTTAGAATGCTATATCAGACTACAGTCAACCCTCTGCCTTCATGGGTTACACAACATGGCTTCAACCAACCTCAGATTAAAAGTATTTGGGGTGCTGGGCACAGTGGCCCAGGCCTGTAATCCCAGCACCTTGGGAAGCCAAGGCAGGTGGATCATGAGGTCAGGAGTTCAAGACCAGCCTGGCCAACGTAGTGAAACCCCATAGTGAAACTCTACTAAAAATACAAAAAAATTAGCCAGTCATGGTGGGGCCAGCTGGGATTAGCCTGCAATCCCAGCTACTCAGGAGGCTGAGGCAGGAGAATTGCTTGAAGCTGAGAGGTGAAGGTTGCAATAAGCCAAGATCACACCACTGCACTCCAGCCTGGGTGACAGAGCAAGACTCCATTTCAAATATATACATATTCAGGGAAGGAAAAAATTGCATCTGTACTAAGCATGTACAGTCTTTGTTCTTGTCATTATTTCCTAAACAATACAGAACAACAATTATTTACAAAGCATTTACACTGCATTAGGTTTCATAAGTAATTCAGAGATGATTTAAAGTATACAGGAGGATGTGCAGAGGTTATATGCAAATACTACACCATCTTAAATCACGGACTTGAGCATCAGTGGATTTTGGTATCCCGGAGGAGTCCTGGAACCAATCCTTCATGGATACCATGGGATGACTATATTTCCGGGCAATGTAAACTTAAGTAATTTCACTTCTGTACCTGTTTCCTCATCTGAAAAATGAGGGTAACAACACCTGAGTTGATAAGATTACTGTGGGAAATACATGAGATAATACGGGTATTGGCACAGTAGCTGATACACAGAAAATTAAAAATAACTGTTACTTGTTATTAATTTTGCTCAGAATAAATGATTCTCAACTTCTATCAAGCTATATGTTTTAGAAGCTTTTCCATTTGAAATTGTTTGTATCCAGTACAATCTGTATTCTGTCTAAATTCTATGTATACCCCAACCCAAACAGATCTCTTCTAGCAGATATCATACAGGAACCAAGTTGTTCCATCTTTCTCCATTAAGTCCCATGTATCAACTTTTTAAAACTTCACATAGTTACTCTTACTCCAGAAAAGTTCTCATGTTCCAGGGTACCCCTTCCCAAATAGATTCATTTCCTCTTGCATTTTTAAATTTGAATACAAAAGAAGTGTCTGAACACTTGTCAAAATGTTTGAGTACAAAACCCATTCATAATACAACTTCAATCCAAAAGGTAAGAGTTCTAGGTGAATAGCCTACACGTACAAATAATTGCAGAAAATATGTATTATAGATTATATTCATATTTATGTAGGCTACTGCCTATCTGGCTATCACTAATGAGGCTATTAAAAGAAATACTACGTAATGCTCCCTGTTTTCCTGATAATCACTCATCTCTAAATATGTATTTATTCATCTATAAGATGAGCATTTACCTGCTACATGCAAGCCATTACATTAGGTGCCATGAAGTACACAAAAATACGTAAAAATGTGGTGGTTGTGTCCTCAAAAAGCTTGTGACTTCACAGCTGATATATTGGTCCATGTGCTAAAACCTCCTCACTTGCAAAGATGTGTGTATACAAAATAGAGTCAGCATATAGGTTGTAATGCTTAGGTAACCAACAATCCAAACACTTTTGTGGCCTACAGTGAAGGTTTATTTTTCACTCAATTTATATTTTACAAAATCTTGCAACAAGAATCAGTTTCTGCTCTGCACTATGTAGTGTACATTCCAAGATCTGGGCTAAAAGAGCAGATCCCGTCTGAAGTATGCCTACTTTACATCAGAGGGAAAAGCAATATGACAAAACACAGGACAGCTCTCAAAGCTTCTGTCTAACATGATATATAATTTCCACTAACATTTCACTTAATAAAGCAAGTCAATGGGCCAATGGTTTTTGGATATGTAATCCTGTTACAGATAATGGTAATGAATACTTAAAGCAATAATACAATCTATCACAGTACTTATGACCACGATTAAAGAAATAAAAAATATTCAGGCTATTCAAACCAATAATAAAATTACCACTTATTTAGAGAAGGCTTACATGCCAGACATTAAATATTAAAATATTTCATTTTTCCAGCTGGGTGCAGTGGCTCATGCCTGTAATCCCAACACTTTGGGAGGCTGAGGCAGGTGGATCACTTGAGGCCTGGTGTTCAAGACCAGTGTGAAATCCCGTCTGTACTAAAAATACAAAACTTAGCTGGATGTGGTAGTAGGTGCGTTACAGTCCCAGCTACTTGTGAGGCTAAGGCAGGAGGATAACCTGAGCCTAGAAGGTGGAGGTTGTAGAAAGCTGAGATCGCACCACTGAACTCCAGTCTGAGCAACAGAATGAGACTATCTCAAATAATAATAACAATAATAATAATAATTTTTCTAACAAAAAGTCAACAAAGATGCCTGCTATTGACGAAAACTAAGTATGGGCATTTGGAAAGATTAAAAGAAACAAAACAATAAACCTATTAGAAAACATATTAGAAACCTTTCAAGCTCTCAAAATTTGGCTTGGATGCATTACAAAGATAGCAAAAGTAGCTGCCCCCTGGAGAGGAATTTGTTTATTCAGTTTATCTGATGTAGAAGTGAACCTATTGGTCTTAAGTGTCCTAAATTTGGGCTGAGCCTATTTCCCAGCAAGGTATACAAAATTCTTGTCAACCTTAAGGACTGCTACTAACTGGAGGTCCCAATTCAATTCCCCAACTAATTGAAGACTCAATTTCATGCTAGTGTATTTAATGCTGAAAAAAGAAATACAGCAACAGAAACAAAGCCACAGGTAAGGGCATAAATAGGCCCCACAAACAGGTCCCACATACTCAGTCCCCACCAGTCATTAATGAACATCCTCTGGTGATTTAACACCCTAAAGACTTGTTTGAGGAAAACACAAGACCTAGTAAATATTAAGAAGTGATGATACAGCACTAGGTGAGATAAGTATACATGAACATATATAAATGAATAAATAACATCACTGCATCAAATATCTTAAATGTTGCTATTTTGAAATAGAGTGCCATTTCATCTGACTGATAAATCCACTTTGAATATGTTTACCCTGGAAAAACCCTTAGGAAAGTCAGGGAAAGTAAGGATAAATGTAGAAAATTTAGGTCCAGGTGCAGTGGCTTATGCCTGTAATCCCAGCCCTTTGGGAGGCCAAGGTAGGTGGATTGCCTGAGGTCAGGAGTTCGAGACCAGACTGGCTAACATGTTGAAACCCTGTCTCTACTAAAAATACAAAACTTAGCTGGGTGTGGTGGGGGTCGCCTATAGTCCTAGCTACTCGGGAGGCTGAGGTGGGAGAGCTGCTTTAACCTGGGAGGCGGAGGTTGCAGTGAGCCGAGATTGAGCCATTACACTCTAGACTGGGTAACAAGAGTGAAACTACATTTCAAAAAAAAGTAGACAATTTAACCTGTTTTCTCCCTCCTCACATTCAGTACAAGGAAATGAGACACACATGGAAACTGAGATCAACTCTAGAGCACAAGCTCAATGAGTAACTAGATCAGCTGAATCACCCAAATTAATTATTTCTCCCTCTTGTGTGTATATGTTGTTGCATTATTTGTTTTGCTTTTTACTGATAAACTGTAATTGCATTCATATGTTAATGTAGCAGCTAACTGCATCCTCCCTTTTCTTCAGTTCCCTACTCCACTCCTTACCTTACTGATTCCACTTCCCATATTTTAGTCAAGTGATCTGAAATATTACTGATTTGCAAATTTTTTCTAAGCACTACAATAAATGAATTTTACATGTAGATTTCCCCATTAATTGGTTCTTTCGACTCACCTTTTTCAGATCCTCATTACTATCAAATCATAATGGGAAAAGAATGCTTAAGGACGATGAACAAACAGTTTGTAAGGGAGAGGTCTATAAATTTCCCTCAAATTAAGATGAACATGACAAGCTCTTGGGGTAAAAATGTGGCACAGAAAACAAATAAATGTGTTAATTTGTATTTTAAAAATGACTTCCTTTGCTGTTATGTTTTTTTAAGTTTCTTTTTTAAATTTTATTATACAATTTATTTTCAAATCTCTTACATTTGCAAGCAAAAACTCTTAAGTTCGGTATATGCAGTAATAATTACCATCAGAGTTCTCAAAATCTAATGTCATCTTAACTTCAATTACTATAACTGCTGACAAAATGGCTGTGACTTAAACTTACAGCCACGTTTTGATTAGCCATGAACCAGTGGTCCCTTCAAACTTGTTTTCAGTTCTGGGGCTACCATGAATACATTATTATCTGGGAATGCACAATTAATCCTTATAATATGTACGGGGAATTGGTCACCGCTATATGAGCTCTAAGTTAACCAGTGACGTATTTTACGTTAGAAAAATATTTTCCATATATGGAACACTTAATTACAAACATCATTTGCCTTTCCCAAATCTTAGCACCTTATTTTTGAGTGACTCTATTTTACGTATTTAGTAATCGTTTTACTAATGCCTTCGAGCCTTTTCATAAGCCATGGACCCTATTGGGACACTCTCCTTTCCCACCCAACACCCACTATTTGAAAACCCTTAATAAAATTCACCCTTAAAAGTTCTTCGAATTAACTCATTCTAATTCTCTGCATTCCATTTATATTTATTTAACACTACATTAATTAGTATTCTATTAGAACTTCTTTTCAACTTTTAACCACTTGCATCCCTCCTACCCCCTTCAAATCTCTCCATCCAGTTTTTCCGTTCTTTGTTCGAATGTGTGTTTTATGTACAGTATTAGTACTATAATCAAAAACTCAAGAAAATTCTTAAAAACAGAAAATGGAAGATTAAGTAATCCAGCAGAAAAAAATCATCACAAAAATGCTTCAAGGAAAAAACAATAACAACTCAATCAACTGACAAATGAATCTGACAATACTTTGGAAAAGTACTACTTTAGGTTCTCAAGAACGCAAAGTGCCCTCAGCAACTCAATTCAATCCCTGAATCACTGTCAGGCTTTTACAAAACTGTTGATGTAAAACCTCCGAGCACTACCAACAGCCTTTTAGAACTCACTTGCCAATATTACTAGCAGTGATATTTTTACTAACACTAAATTCCAAACAAGTTTTCTTCCCAAGCAGACTAATGAACAAAAAAATTTTCCTGTGCAGAAACCAAATTAAAAGCACTTAAAACCATGTAAGGAATACAGTGATTTAACCCTTCTGAAAGGACTGTAGTGGTGGGCAAACAGGTGACATATGGAAGGGATGCAGAAAGTGGAGACAGAAATCAGTGAGACTCCTCCCCTTCTCCGAGGGCTAAGGTTCAGCTTGCAGCTCCGGAGGCAAACCCTCCCTACAGACCCTCTCCCTCAGCCACAAGCTAAAAGCTTCCAGAAAACCACAGGTCCTCCTCCCCAGCCTCGCACTCAGGCCCTCATTCGCCTGGCCAGCGCCAGCGGAAAGCAGACAGTCTCTAGTCCACCCGACCCCTCCCGAGAAAAGGGTCACCAAAGGACGCTTTCCCCAAGGCCCCCTCCGGGACTCAGCTAGCAGAGACTCCGCAAAAATTGAGGGACCCAAGAAGCTTGAAGAAGTAGTGTGACAATTCTGTTACCTGGTCGGAACCTTGGAAACGGAAAGGGCAGCTACAGCCACTGCCCTTCTCCACCACAACGCCTGCTTCAGCGCCACTGACATTGAGACCGCCGCCATCTTGCTGCAGGCAAACACCAGGATGAGAGGACGGATCAGCGCAAGGGACTAACTTCCTTCGTTCTCAAGCCAGTGCAATCGCAATGTAGCGAAGCTCTGTGGGATTTCCTTTTTAATGCTGGGGCTTAAAAAAGAGGAGAAGCGTTTAGTTGAAAGAATTAAGACGAAAAATGTATAGGAAGAAATGCAAAAGTGCACTAAATGTAAATTTCCACCATAAATTATGTGTAATCTTTACTGGTTGTTAGGACTGGTGTTTTGCAATGATAATGAAAAGACCAAAAGAAGGTACCTGCAAATTTAAACACCTGCAACTCGTAATTTATCGAAGAAATTAGAATATTTGGGGCTGAGCCCACTGGAAAAGCCGGAGAGCTTTTTGGGTCCCTAAGAACATAAAGTAGTACTTTTCCAAAGTATTGCCAAATTCACTTTGCAAGACCTCAAGACAGGGCTATATTCAGTGTGACATTCTGTAGTGGTAATGTTCAGATTTTTCAAACGAAAAATCTGGATACATGATCTGGCAAAGGATTATTTTTTGACATGTATGTTTATACAAAGAATCAGTAGAACATAATATTTGATGTCACTACTTCCCCCAGTAAATCCTGAATGTGTGTGTGTTCATAATCCGTAGACACAAAGAATGACATTAAAGCTCCATGCATATAGAACAAAAATTATCTTCCAATACAAGTGTTGGAAACATGTTTGTATTGTGGACTTCTGACCTTAAAGAACAATGATCAACTGAGTTATATAAAATAGAAAGCAGGTTAGTTTTGGGTTTTGTTTTTTAAGACATTTGTTTAACAAGTT
Organism: Callithrix jacchus; assembly: GCF_049354715.1. Taxonomy (NCBI): domain Eukaryota; kingdom Metazoa; phylum Chordata; class Mammalia; order Primates; family Cebidae; genus Callithrix; species Callithrix jacchus. Next base: position 156,307,865 of record NC_133503.1, read on the forward strand.
AGTACTTTCCTGCCTTTTTAAGCACATGAAAACATAATCTTCATTAAATAAATAGGAACAATGGGAGGATGGGCAATGACAGTTTGGCATTATGGACCATTAAAGGAAAATCCAGTACATAAGGGAAAGGGGGAGAGAAAAAGTCATACATAGGGAAAGAGAAATGCACAAGACGAAGGAAAGCAAGGGAGAGATGCCTCAGAGAAAATTTTATTTTAAACTTTTCATTTTGAAATAAGTATAGATTCACATGAAATTGCAGAGATAGTACAGAGATGTCTTGTGTACCTATTTCCCCCAGTGATTACATCTTATATAACTTGAGTACAATATCAAAGCCAGGAAACTGACATTGATATAAGTATTTGTATTGTCCTGTGTCATTCTATTACATATTTGTGTAAACACCACCATGATCAAGATACAGAACTATTCCACCCTCACAAAGATCTCTCTGGTGCTACCCTTTTTAGTAACACTTGCCCTCCTAACCTTAGTGATCTCTATACTGTTTGCATTTTTATAATTTTGACATTTTGAGAAGTTATATAAATGGGCTCATGCAGTAGGTGACCTTCTAAGATTGGCTTCTTTCACTTAGCATAACACACTTGATATCCATCCAAGTTGTGTATATCAATAGTTCATTCCTTTTTATTGCTGAGTAATATTCCATGGTATAGATGTACCACAATTTAACCATTCACCTATTGCAGAACATTTTGGTTGTTTCCCATTTTGGGCTATTACAAATAAAACTGCTGTGAACAATTGAATATAGTTTTTACGTGGACAAAAATCTTCATTTCTCTGAAATAAATGCCCAAAAGTACAATTGCCAGGTCATATGATACATGTATGTTTCATTTTTTAAAGAAAGTAAGGACTATCTTCCAGAGTAACTGTAACATTTTACATTCCCTCCAGCACTGTATGAGAGATCCAGTTTCTCCATAACCTCACCAGCATTTTCTATTATTGCTATTTTTATTTCAGCTGAGCTAAAGTAAATAATGAGTGCATAGTAATACCTCATCACAGTTTCAATTTACATTCATTCGCCTAATGGCTAATAATGTTGAATATCTTTTCACGTTTTTATCTGCCATCTGTATATTCCATTCAGTTAAATATCTTATGTCTTTTGCCCATTTTCTAATTAGCATTATTTGCTTTTTTCCCTGTAATATTTTGAGAATACTTTATATACTAGGTGTGTCTTTTACCAGATACATGATTCACAAATATTTTCTTCAATATGTACTTTGTATTTGTATTCTCTTAACAGGATCTGCCACAGAACAAATATTTTTAATTTTGATAAAGTCCAGTTTATTCATTTTTTAAATTTATGGATTGTGCTTTTTGTGTCATGTCTAAGAACTATTCTCCAATCCTATGTCCTAATGATTTTATCTTGTTTTCTTTCAAAGGATGTTTTAGTTTTACTTTTTACATTTAAGTGTATGGCTCGTTTTGAGTTAATTTTTGTGACTTAAGTTTTCCATTAATAGGTATGAGGTTTAGGTTCAGGTTTTTGCTTGTGGCTATCCCATTGCTCTAGCACTATTTATTGAAAAGCTTATCCTTCTTTCATGGAGTCCCTTTTGCTCCTTTGTCAAAATATCAGTTGACCATACTTGTGTGTAGCTTTTTCTGGGTTTTCTATTTCAGAGAGAAATTTTAAGCCTAAGGGCGGCTTTGGTGTTTGGATTAACTTTAATAAAGATTTTCTATGCCAAGGAGTAACGGGATGTGTCCCAGTGTTCATAGAGCAACTTACTATAGCCCTGTTACTGGCCCTATCTACCAAAGCTCAACCTCTTCACCTCCCACCTATCCTGGTCCCCTGCTTCCATGAATCTGAATTCCTAGGAAAGCATCCAGTCTCTAGTCTCTTTGTCTTTCAAACAGCCTGTAATCCAACATCAGCACTGCCAGCGCTCTAGTGGACTCTGATTCTTTTCACCTTCTGCTGGATTCCTTCCACTGCCCGTTCCTGAGGTCCTTTCTGACCTTATATACAGGATATAGGCCTAAGAATGGAACAGAAATAACCTGATATATGCATTTATTTATTTATACTATTTCACCTATACCATAGGCTGGACCATTAAGCTTACTAGAATGTCTAGGTCCAAATACTATTTTGTTATTTCAATGTGCTGCTCCAGAGCCTTTCACAGGGTGTTGACTAGTGGAGTCCACCTCTTAGCCTCTTCTCTAGTTATCCTCCTTGCCCTTCAGATCACAGCTGTGGTCACAACCTTCAGAGTCACTCCCTGGGGTAGAAACTACATCCTACGGGCATTTTTCACCTCTATCATCCTTGTTGAGAGATCCTGACTCCTACGATAGAGACTAAGGTTGCTGTATGTTGGCTTTCCCATGAGCTCCTATGGTGGCTAGCACATGAACATGTCCAAAGACAATGGGATCTGAAATCCCTTTTAAGAAAGAAGAATTCTGGAAAAAAAAAAAACAAAAGAGAGACATACAAGAAGAAATACCTATTTTCCTGCCTCTGAATGCAGTTCTATAAGGACATAATGCCTAGAATTGTGACGTCTTCTGAACTTGAGGAGGCAAGCATAAGAGCTTAGCTAACAAGAAGGGGTGGAGGAATAGAGAGCAGGAAAGAGCCCAGGGCTTTGTGGACATCATTGAGCCAATCCTGAAACAACTTCTAAACCAACCCTGATGAAAATACCTCCAACTTTCCTATTACATGAGATAGCAAAATGACTGAATTGTTTAAACCTCTATTAGTTAGTGTCCAAAACCTCTTGTTCTGCAAGATGTTTCACATACAATCACTATAGACAAGATGTTTTTGGATGTCCTGCATCCAAAAACATCTTTCCGATGATGCTCTTTTGTGAAAAGTACTTCTCTGACTTTCCTTTATGTTAACTGTTTTTGTAGACGCTCCTAGCATCATATCTTCCTTCTTCATACCACCTCTCATGCCTCAGTTTTAATACACCATCATCATCACTTTCTCTACAATGTAAGTCTGAAGACAAGGATCATATCCAATTTTGATATTATTTACCCAAAACATAGCCTAGTCCCTCACATGCAGTAGACTCCAAACGATGTATACAGTAAGTGAATGAAAATAATTGCAACTTTTAAAATGTCAAAAAATGAAAAAAAAGTGCTATCTCTATTTGCTATTTTTGCTTAGGAAAAACTCATACAAATTAATGTGATTTTTCTCTTGGGGGTACACATCTTATTGGTTTCTAAAATTTCATCTTTGATCAGGTGTCATTTCCCTGAAGAACTCGGCGGGATATTGGGGATAGGAGCTCCATGTTGCTGGCAAAAGACCCAAAAACATAAATTTACCTTTTACCAGGCTTGCATTAAAAAAATTTAATAACTTCTTTCATTTCCTTATTTCTCACATTTCAAATACAGGATATAGACCTGAGAATGAAACAGAAATAATTTGCTGTGTGCATTTTTTTCAACTTCAACCAAACTGTACATTCTACCAGTAAGTGTAGTAGAGTGGCTCTGTCCAAATACCATTTATTATTTCAAATAGGAGCATTAAAATGTAATTGACTTTACTTTTTGCTTGCACTTCATCCATGATGGGAAAAGAAACATCTATCTTAGATTTTCTTATGGCATGTGAAAGTTACAGTGGACCCAAAGTTGTCTGTTTTTAATTTTTCCCCTTGCACATGGGTCTTTGGTAAAGCATCCAGAAAAAAAATAAAGTAAAACCAGACATTTCTATCAGAAGTTTAACATACAATCACTATAGACATGACAAAATTCCACCATTACTTATTGGCTACAAACTAATTTTTTTAAATCACATCTCATTTTTCACTGCCAATTTATTTGAAAAACTTAATTCTTGTCATCTTATAAAATTATCATGACATCTAGCAGGGCAGCTGAGGCTTTGACAACAAATTAAAGAATTTCTACCTATAGTGAAGAACTGCTGCTTGAAATTATTTTTGGAAAACAAGAGGTACAAATAAATTCCTAAGAACTCAAGAAATTGTCCCATATAAATTTCAGAACATGCTCCATCACCCTCTGGAGTTTCAGCCCTAAATTTTCAACTGAAACTTGAAAAACTTAATTCTTAAGTTCATTCTCAAACTTAACATGTAGAAAACCACGCTAATTCTATTTCTCCCCTTTCTCTTGCCCCAAGAAAATCTGTTCTTTCCCTCAGTATCTCTGCCTTGGCAAGATAAGTACTATCATCTTTCTTCTAACAGACGTCATCTGCTGTAAAATACACCATTTTTTTCTGTACTATTAAGAAAGAGGGCCGGGCCTATAATCCCAGCACTTTGGGGGGCTGAGGCGGGTGGATCACAAGGTCAAGAGATTGAGACCATCCTGGTCAACATGGTGAAACCCCGTCTCTATCAAAAAATACAAAAAACTTAGCTGGGCATGGTGGTGCAAGCTGTAGTCCCACTACTCAGAAGGCTGAGGCAGGAGAATTGCTTGAACCCAGGAGGTGGAGGTTGCGGTGAGCCGAGATCGTGCCATTGCACTCCAGCCTGTGTAATAAGAGCGAAACTCCGTCTCATTAAAAGAAAAAAAATGCAGCAATTGAAACATAACATAGTACCAGTTTTACTTCTTGATTTCACAGAAGTAAACTGTGGGAAAGTAGACATCGTAGAATCAAAGAAATATAGTAGTTTCCTGCCCCAATGTATTTCCTCCCCTTTTTTGTTGGTAATAGAACCTGTTTTTGTTCTTTTGTTTGTTTGTTTCACTGGTTTCTGAAATAAAGGCTTTATTTTTTAGCTTCTTTATTGCTAAGAGTAACCATGTGACTAGATTATGGCCATTGAAATACCAGGGGGCAGTATCATGTGACAACTTCTGGGAAACATCCTTTAAATACATATAGCAGTCACATCTCTTTTCCCTTCCTTTTACTTCTTTTATCCTGCTGCCTGGAGGTAAGTGTGGAAACTCAGAATGTGAGGACAATATCTATACTTAGTGATGAAAGAATAATGATGTGGAAGAAGGCTGGATCTCTATCATTTGATTCCACAAGAAATACCAGTCCATAGATCCTACTACCATTTCCCTGTTCTCTACTCCTTCAATGAGGACTCTCTTCTCTTATCCAGATTGAATTCCATGGCCAACTACTATGCTGTTACTCATGACTCTCCTATTTCTCTCTAAATTAAATCCAACTCTTTTTCTGTTCTGCAACTATACCCATGCAAGTGAACAGGACTGTAGAAAAGTGTCAAACCATACTGATTTGTCTCACTTGACCATAAACTTCAAGTTAGCCATATTGCTACTTGGCAATTATATTAAACTTCTTTGCATTCTTATCCCATTAATTTTCTCACTTTATTATGTGGATCTTTCACACCTTGTTCTCTCTCCTCAAATCTCTCCATTTCTCAATTCTTGCTAATGACTTTCCTAGATCACTGAGAAAAATGGAGCAATCAAAAGACTTCTTCAGACACCCACTACCTTATCATTTACCAGTAGCTGCACTCACAGACTCTATCTTGCCTCCTATTGTAGTAGATGAACTATTCATGCCTCTGTCTAAAGCTAATCCCTCCACTTGTACACTAGATCTCATCCCACCAGAACCACCTATACAAGATCTTTCTGGTACGTCTGCCCTTTAGAAGAAGACAGGAGGAAATCTTTAGGACATAGGGTTGGCGAATAGTTCTTCAACTCATACCAAAAGCACAATCCATACATTTAAAAAAAAATGAATATAGCCGGGTGCAGTGGCTCATACCTGTAATCCCAACACTTTGGAAGGCTGAGGTGGGCGGATCACCGGAAGTCAGGAGTTTGAGAGCAGCCTGGCCAACATGGTGAAAACCCTGTCTCTACTAAAAACACAAAAATTAGCTGAGTGTAGTGGCACATGCCTGTCATCCCAGCTACTTGGGAGGCTAAGGCAGGAGAATAGCTTGAACCCAGGAGACAGAGATTACAGTGAACTGAGATCATGCCACTGCACTCCAGCCTGTATAAGAGAAGAGAGTCCTCATTGAAGGAGTAGAGAACAGGGAAATGGTAGTAGGATCAATGGACTGGCATTTCTTGTGAAATCAAATGATAGAGATCCAGCCTTCTTCCACATCATTATTCTTTCATCAGTAAGTATAGATATTACCCTCACATTCTGAGTTTTCACACTTACCTCCAGGCAGCAGGATAAAAGAAGTAAAGGGAAGGGAAAAGAGTAAAAGGAAGAGACAGAATAAAACTCTGTCTCAAAAATAAACAAATAAACAAAAATAAATAAATAAATTGGGCTTCATCAAAACTAAAAACATTTGTTCCGTGAAAGATTCTATTAAGAGGATGAAAAGAGAAACTAAAGATGGGAGAAAATATCTGTGAACTACATACTGATAAAACTTGTATCTGGAATATATAAAGAACTCTCAAAATGTAACAGGAAAAACTATCAAATATTGCCATTTAGAAACTGGGCAAAAGATATGAGACATTTAACTGAATAGAATATACAAGGTGGCAAATAGGCACAGGAAAAGGTATTCAACATCGTTAGCCATTAGAGGAATGTAAATTAGGACCATGATGAGACATCACTACACACATTATTTATTTTACTCTACCTTTAGAGTACAACTATAATATGACCACTTCTCACTACCTCTATTGCTAGCAAATAGGTCCTTGCTACTATCCTCTCTTGCCTGGAATGCTGCAAGAGTCTTTTAATATGTCTCTCTACATTTATCCTTACCCACCTATAGCATATTCTCAATAGAGCAGACACAATAGTCTTCTTAAAAATGTAAGACAATTCATTTTCCTTCCTTGCTCAGTACCCTCCAGTAGGTCCGAGCATCAGAGTTGATCTCTTACATCTGCTATTAGTTTTATCTTCCTCTCTCTGTTGTTTTCTTAAACACATCAGGCAGGTTCTCAGGTTAGGGCTTTTGCATGGAATGCTTCCTCTGCCTAGAATACACTTCCCCCCATACCAACATGGTTAACATCCTCCTTTCTTTAAGTCTTTGATCAAATGTCACCTTTTCAGTGAGGCTTTCCTTGACGTATATATCAGTCAATGTCTTGTAAGGAAAACAGAAACTCCTTCAGATAATTCAAACAGAGGACATCTAATTTAGGGGAATTGTTTACACAGGTGATAGCATTTCTGAGGAACCAAACAAGAAAGATCATGAGGCAGCTCAGATATTAGAATGAGCAACATCTGCTATCACCCCGAAGAGCTAAAACACCACAGGGAATAAGTGGTGTTACCAGAGCTCTAAAGCTGATTTAGCCAATGGGATCTGAAACCACAGCAAGGGCTGTGTAGCAGGAGCTGGGTTCAGAGAAGGAGATGCTGTCCAACAGAAACTAAAATCATGGGGAAAAATGTGCAATCACTGCCAAGGATAAACCCACCGCAAACGGGAAGGAAGGATAAGTAGCCCCAATTTACTCTCCAGTCTGCCGGTGCCTCCCATTAGCTAATGCAGCTAGAAGCCAGAAGTTAAGAGAACCTAGGGGAAGTTGTATCTTATAAATGGCAGAGCAGGGAAAGGCAGGGAAGAAATCTAATAGCAAACTGGCAGAATTCTAACATACTACCCTATCCAAAATTGTAAGGTCCCAATCTTCATGCCTACCACATACTACCAAACCCCTTACCCTGCTCCACTTTCTTATCTATCAGGACTCCTAGTTGTAAGCAACAGAAACCTATTGTGGTTATAGAAAGGAAGTTATCGAAGATCCCAGACAGCTCAGTCAGTGGAGCATCAGTAAAGGAAGTTATTAAAAACATACTGAGTAGGAAATTGAATCACAAGAGGTCTGAAGAACTGAGCTAAATTTTGAAACGGCAATAATGGATGAAGCTAGGCAGAAAGCAGGACCAAAGCCAAATCATGCCACAAAAACTAGTCCAGTGAGGACTTCAGTATTGTGTTAAATATAGGATACACAGCTTCCTAGACCACACTTCTGGAAATGATGAAAACGATGGCTGCTGCCATCACTACTGCCACCTATCTCAATAATGGATCCTTCACTGCCCTGGGCACCCAGTGGCTCCCTCTCCGAAATCCAAGGCAAATATATCTCAATTCCTGAATCTGGGTCATATGCTTATATCTTAGCTGCACAGGAGATGGGAAAGGGGATGTATCCTTTCCAGGTTTCTTGGTAAGAGGCAGTCTCCACCTCTTGTTAATATTCATAAGATGGTAATTTCCCAAACATACAAATGGGATTTACATGCAGGACAAACAAAAAAATTATAAATGTTCACTGTATCCTTGTATGTACACAAAATCCCATCACTTTTCTCTCTTGGATACCCTCTAAGCAATCTTATTTTTTTGAAATTTCCAATGCAACCTTAAAGACCTAAGTTAACAGTTGCTCTTTCATTTAATGTCCCCACCAAGAAGTATCCATCAGTCTTTTCTTTTTTCCATCACTATATATTATATAAACTTCTACCATGGCACTATATATTTTTTTTGAGACAGAGTCTTGCTCTGTCACCCAGGCTGAAGTGCAGTGGCATGATCTCGGTTCACTGCAACCTCCAACTCCCAGGTTCAAGTGATTCTCCTGCCTCAGCCTCCCGAGTAGCTGGGATTACAGGCACATACCACCACACCTGGCTAATTTTTGTATTGTTAGTAGAGTAGGGGTTTCACCATATTAGCCAAGTTATTTTCGAACTCTTGACCTCAAGTGATCTGCCTGCCTTGGCCTCTTAAAGTGGGATTACAGATGAGCCACTGTGCCCAGCCTGCACTTCTTTTTTAGAAAACAAGTATTATATACCTACTATGTGCTGGACATACTAAGGGCTTTACATATTTTATTTGGTCTTTAATCATATACTCAGGGCTTTACATATTTTATTTTAATTTTTAATAACATAGTAAGGGCTTCACATACTTTATTTAATCTTTAATCATCTCTAAAATGTAAGTATAAATATTTTCTTTGTATTGCAAATGAGAATATTGAACTGTACAAAAGATAAAATGACTCACCCAAGCTGGTTACTTCCAGAAAGTGACAGACAAGATATGAAACCCAGTCCATCAGAATCCAGTATATGAATTTTTAACCATATGAGAAATACACTTCAAAAACAAAATGTGTATGTATGTGTGTATATAAAAATAAGAAATGAGTGGCAAGTGTTGATAATTATTGAAGCTTGTTGATGAATACATGTGTACTAATTATACTGTTTTTATTTTTTAAATTAACACACATGCATACGTATACATATATCTTCTTCAAATTTTTGTTTTTCTGGGAGTATTTCAAAACAAATTTTGGTCATATATTTTACCCGTTGATCAGCAGAAGCTTATGGAATTCAAACTAGGATCCTGCCATTAAAATGACTTAGTTTTGCTCAATTCCCGCACAGTAGTTTCCCAATACAAAAATTCTACGGAGCTGGAATCAAATTGGTTCATCGTGGGTCAAATTTCCACCCCTGTCAATCAGCCGGACTTGGGGTAGCAATGATTGGATATGGTTGCCAAAGCCAAACCCATCCCTTCAGAAGAGACCAATGACAAAGGAAAGAGTGGCTACCAAGTAAACACCCCAACATTTGCCTAAGAGGTAGAGGTTTTATATTGCTCCTGAACCCCTAAAAGAAAATAAAAACTTAAAAATGTTTGTTGACAGTGCACACAATTGGGTTTTCTGATTATAAATGAGACTAATGTTACACCTATAGTCATTGTGACTCAGGTAACATTCGTCTCTGGTACATTCGATTTCCTTGTATTAGTTAACAATTGCTTTAACAAAGAAACCTGAAATCACCCAACATCTTTTTTCTCTTTTCTCTTTACATGCAGAAAACCCTCATCCCCTTCCTAAGACAAATAAACCAAAGTTTAAAGCAGACACTCCATCCATACATTATTTGTGTAGATGTGCCAAATTGTAGCCTACTATGATCTAGAAAAGGACAAGTTATATGACCCCCCCTCCACTGCCATCACTCAAATTACAATGGTGGAATTGCAATAGACACATCTATTTAGGAAGAAAAAGAAAGATATTCAGCTCTCATTGATCTTTGCAATTTTTTTTTTTTTGAGAAGTTTCACTTTTGTTTCCCAGGCTGGAGTGCAGTGGCATGATCTTGGCTCACCATGACCTCTACCTGCCAGGTTCAAGTGATTCCCCTGCCTCAGACTCCTGAGTAGCTGGGATTATAGGCGTGTGCCACTGCATCTGGCCAATTTGTTCGTATTTTTAGTAAAGAGGGGTTTTCACCATGTTGGCCAGGCTGGTCTTGAACTCCTGACTTCAGGTGATCCACTTGCCTCAGATGACAGGCATGAGCCGCTGTCCCTGGCAGATCTTTGCAATTTTGAAATTGTGTTGCGCAGGCATTATGAAGATTTTGAACCTTGACTAGATCCTTATTCTTTTCTCTGGTAGGAATTCCATTATCCGTTGTTCTCTATGGTTCCTAGATCCTGGCCTCTAAGAAATATTAGCTTGTCCTATCCTCCACAGATACACCAGAGTGTGTCCTTCTTGGTTGTGGACCATGTTTACCACTCTCTCCTGGTATGCAAGTTTGGGCTTGTGATGATATTGATCATAGTATCATCAATATATTGATCATAGTAGATTTCTGATTTATGTGCTTTTCAGTCAGTTCCATGTGTTGGTAACTGCATCCGAAAGTCCTTAGACATAGCTCGCAGGCCTCATTTATTTCTTTGCTTCCTTGACACTTATGGTGAATAGTGATCCAGGTAAATAGAGCTAAGAGATCCTTTGTGAAGCAGTGACAAGGCATCCTCACTAAGCTTCTTCCCAAGTGCACAAAAATGAGTAGATAAATGGTCTTGTTTAAACTGTTAAGCTTAGGGTGGTTTGTGACACAGCAGTAGGTAACTTTATTATGATATGCCTTTTTCTCTTCTCTTACCTGGCCAGCTAACTTAAAGGCACCTGTACTTTGGATAGGAAGGCCACACTTGTAATCTGTTTATTTGGCTCAGAATGAGTTGTATTAGTATTATTAATATTTAGGCTGAAACAACAGTTATAAACCATGACTATCCGGGCAAACTGGGACAGAAAGTCACCCTATGGCCCTTTGTTGCTCAGAGCCTTTTTTTCTCAGTGTTATCTTCTATTCCCTAAAGTTTGAAAGCAGCCAACTTTTCCAGTCCTTTGAGGAACCATATTTCTAGCCTTGCTTTATCCCCTTTATTTCTGTTTGCAAACCAGTTCATTCTTTCCTGAGCACGTTTGTCTCTTGTGATAGCTTGCTGAAAGCAATCGGTCTAATTTTTTCCAGTCACTTCCACTGATGCTACAGGTTCTGTGGTTCCACTGACTTTTTTCAAGTTCTCACTAGAGGCAGCTTTACCACATGTTTTGCTTCTGGATATCATGAGACTCTGTCTTTCCAGCCTGCCGTATCCATTTCCTTGTTAATACCCAGCCACTAAAACCAATGTCATAAAATTTCTTATATTCAGCAGTTTTTTAGTTTCAGTATGAAATGTGTAATGGTTCAAAAACGATATATATTTTTTCACTCACATAAAGTCCAATATACATATTCCTGTTTGATGATTCTCCTCTCAAGTGTTTCTGGAATGTGTTTCAAGGCTCTTTCTATTTTTGTAGCTCAGTCCTCTTCATCCTAAGTTTTCAGAGTCACTGTTCTGAGAGAGGCTGGGAGATGGAAAAAGGGCATAAATGATCATGTATAAGAGACTTTTATAGGCCAGACCTGGCAGTGAAGCCACATCCTATTAGCTAAATACATCCTATTAGCTGAAACTCAGTCACATAATTATACCTAACTGCAAGAGAGGCAGGGATGTGTGGTCTGGCTGTGTGCACAGGGGAGAAAAAAAAAAACAGAAACAGGCTTTCTGAAAAGCCAGCCAGTCTCTGCTAACCTAGGTCACAGAAGTAACAAGATTTGCTCAGTTCTCAATTATTAACTCATTAGAAATAAAAGCAAATATGTGGATAATTTAAATTTCCGTAATCTAAAAAACATTGCGCACTGAAATTTGGGAGGCATTTTCTCTCTGCTTTTGAGTATATATGCGGCTGATACTCTTGAAACATCTCTCTAAGCAAATAACACGCACTATGCAGATTTCATTCTCGCAAAGCCAGGAAACCTCTCAGTTTTGCCATCTAGTCTCCTCCTTTGGAACCGTTAGCAGACTAATCTAAAGTGTGTCACCTTTCAAATATTCTTTGGAAATAAATGTGCGATTTCAACAAACGTATTGGCTTGCAGATTAAATGTAGCGTGAGTATAAGATGTAATAAAACAGTTAGCATAGAATCAGAAATCATCTAGTTCACTTCCTTTAATTTTCAAATGATTGTTTTGTGTTTATTCCATTTTCCTGTGGATTCTGGGAGTTAATAAGCATGAAAAAATATTTTAAGAAATAAAAAAGAAATAGTGCTGAACAATAAAGGATTGACTATAAAAAAGATACTATAAAATATTAATAGTTTAATTCAATTTAGAAAAATTGCTTTCTAAGTCTGTTATCATCTTTATTAGAATTTTTAAAATGAAGAGCGTGATAAGAACTGTCAACAGTTTCTCCAAACAGATTAGACTTGTCTTTTTAAACTCTTAAAACCTAATTATGAGTGAAGCTAGCATTTCGTTTGCTGTGTCTTCTCTTTTCTCAATCCTTGAGAGTTTCACTAATACTGTACCTCCTTTCAGGCATTAAAAGTTGAGCACTAATAGTCAATAGATTTTATTACCAGGAGGAGTATTAATTTCTGGAAGACATCAAGATTCCAAAGCTTGCCTTGAAATCATCAGTTAGTCACGTGGCCCAATTGCAACAATTGAGGAAAGCAGAATGGAGCTATCCCATGCCACTAAAAGGCTTAGCATACTAATGGCCCTTTGACACTACCAGCCATTCAGAAATCAGACTTTGTCATGCTGAAGAATAGACCACTCACCCCCAACAGGAAGCATTGGGGAGGCGAACGTGACAGTAATTCCCTGTCAGATAAAACTGAGGTATTGTTTTGGATTCCGTCATATGTGAAAAGAATTACCCAGTCATAAATTTAAAATATTCACTCTTTACTGTTAGTCACTCTGTATTAGAGTTGAGTATTTGTGACAGATTAAGGTTAACAATTTATAAAATCTAGGTGTTTTTGAATGGGTTGTAGAACTTGGAAAATGGTCATTTGCTATATTTTGATAATCTAAGTATTGCTAAAGATTACAAATACAGCTCTGGAAGGGGAAAAGCTAATCAAGATTCAAATATTTTCTATTTTTTATTAGCTAGTAGAAAGCAGGATACAGTGTGAGAAAATAAAGCATAGCAGGAAATAATCTACTTTAGAGTTACTTTTCTCCATATTTACATAGTTTTAAATGACCTTGTATTAACATGCAACAAAACTCTAGAAACAATTCAGTAGAAAGCCAGCATAAAAACCCAGTCATGGTCTGTGGAAACTTAGGGAGGTGGGGGGACTCACATTAACACATCAAAACTAATTTGAAGAGGATTTAATTGATCTGTGGGTTGTCAAAGGAAAGACTTCAGCTTGTAAATTACAAGTGGGTGTCTACTCATTACCTTTTTCCTTTTGAAAATAGAGTGAAGAGACATAATCTTAGTGTTTTATCTGTTTGTATTTATTTATTATTTCCCACCTTAACTATGAATGCAGTGCCTTATTTTGCCCAATTATCTTTTGTTTGCATCATTTTTCAAAGGGGGAAATATTTATTTCAGGGTGATTATCTCTTGTTCCATGAAAGAGGAAAAAACAGGTTCAAATCAGGGAGACTCCATCAAAGAGACTTGTAATCCCTATTGTGTCTGTGTATTCTTCCCATCAATTTAGAGAATGTGATAAATATCTTTTTGAATCAAGCATTGGCACTTACTTTTTCAGTCTCCAACAATTTAAATGTGGTGCAAAAATAGGATATTCAGATACAGTAATTTACTACATTGAGTTGCTTTTGAATGTAAAAACAAAAACAAAAAACAAAAAACACTCGTAGTTCTTTTAAAAATGCCCCCTTTGCTAGAAGTACATTAATTTTTTGTATAACTTTTATTTTATAATAGCACTGTGTTTTGGAGGGGAAAGAAAAATAAAACAAGATCATTCTTTGTGACTCAACACGTTTCACTGAACCCAAGAAATGAATAATTGCAAAAGAATAAGATGCCTTTTAAAGTTCCATTTAGCTCTGAAAACATTCCCCAGACTGTCGGCTCCAGCTACACTTTCCTGCAAAAGCAAATATTATTTTAGTTTTTGAACAAGCAGCACAGGTTTACAACAACATGGAATTTATTTTCTTGATTGCTCGGTTACCACAAATTTTAAAAGATTAATTTTCAAATTTTAATTTTGTTGTCCTAGTAGTCTTGCCAAGTTTCCACGTGGTTTTAATTTAATGTTCATCAGTTGGTATCTTAATTACTTCATTCCTGCCTCATCTTGAAGTATACTGGGTAATAATTTTTTTCCTTTAAAAAAAAAAACGGTGATAAAGGTTATGGGTAGATTTTGAGTTATCTAAGACCTTTATTATGAATTTTTATTTTTTTTAATTTTAAAAATTGTGAGAACAGTTTTCTTAAGAGAAAAAATGCATGCTTTAAAGAATGACGTTATTATCTGGGGATAGATACATATTATAAATCAGCTTTTGCTATCCTGGAAGAGGAAGAAAAATATCTTATTTTAAAATTAAAATTCATATTGTGGGTGATTTATGGATATGTAGGGGCTTGTTCCTTTGCTGGTAAGCATCTGTAAAAAATTTTACAAAAAATTTATAGTAAAGGTGTAATATTGACAGACTACCAATAAGATCAGCAGAAACACAGTATTTTGAAATAAAAAAAAATTCAGTTTTATCCCTGATTTTCTTTTTGTGTACCAAAATTAAACTACTTAATGAGTCCTTAGTGACTATGTTTTATTTACCTTATCAATCCATATTTTGCTTTTAAAAATACTATTTTAATTTTAGAATGTTGAAAAGAACCAGTTAAAATAAACAATATTTTTTAAAGTAACAGAAAGTAAAATCGAACACCTTCTGTGACATTTTCATCACGTGTTTCCATTCCCTGTTCTGTGATTTCCATCAGGAGCTGAGGAGCCCCGGCAGGGTTGAAGCCTTGGTTCACAAGAGCAAGGCTTCTGGTCTGTAGATGATGCTGATTTTACAAACTGCACCTTGAAGACTGACTTGCTTCTCTAGCTAGGAGGAGCACCCCCACCTTCTTAGCCTACCAGGCACGCAACACCACAAGAAAAAATGCAGTCAGCTTTTTCTTGGAACTCAGTTTACTCCAGGGTAATTAATTTTAAACCTCATTTTGCATTAAAAATGCATAATACTCTGGAACACAGTGCAAACATCTCATCATTGTTTAGGTCAAACATAAGACACCTCAAAAGTTGTGGAGACCTTCTTGATACCTTCTCAAGTACATTATTCTGAACTGTTAAGCTGTCCAAGTAGAAAAGTATGAGAACACTGAATTAAAACACCGTAATGTGAAATCTTTTTTTCTTCCTAACTTTATAGAAGTTACTATATGCACTGTTAGACTCATCTTAGATGAGTTTTACTCACTCAAATTATAAATCTCTAAACTTGGGCTTAAAAAAAAGAGAGGGAGAGAGAGAGAGAGAGAGAGAGAGAGAGAGAGACTTGCTATTTTGCCCAGGCTGACTTCAACCTCCTGAGCATAAGCAATTCTCCCACCTCAGCTTTCCTGTAGTAGCTGAGACTACAGGAACTTGGACTTTGGAGCAAGAGAAAACCTGAAACAAGAAGATAAAGGCAAATGAAATCCAAACTGAGTGATGAATGGTATGTCAAGACTATATGTTACTGAGTCACATGTAGGGAGGTAACGATGTTATTTGTGTGCTTTTTATTTAAAAAAGAATTTTTTTCCTACTTGTAAAATATTTGAAAAAATAAATAAAACCATATAGAAAAAGAAAAAGAAAGGATTAAAATTCACCTTAGGGGTTACCACCATAAGATTAACCCTGTTAATCAACAAACTATCTATTGGGTGCTTACCATATAATAGATATCTTTCTATACACACATGTAAATAATTTTACATAAATAGAAACATACATATACATTCTGTTCTATTACTTGCTTTTCTATAATAAAAACGTGTCAAACATATATGTTTACATCATCTTTTAATAGTTATCTAGTATTCCCATATGTAGTCCTAGACTACTTAACATAACTACTGTTGTTACAGCCTTTCTTAATTTCTTATCCTCACATTAATCCATTGAGATTGAAGCCTTCTCGGGTTTCCCTACAAAAACGAGTACTTCTGTCATTTCATGATTTTTCAACTAAAGAACGCAAGAGATAGTTCTTGTACATATATTTATGAGTTTATATATCCATATATGTATGCATGTATGTTTGAAATATATCTGCATTTATTTTTTGCTGTATTTACTTTAAAATCTCATTCTCCATTTAAAATAATTTCCCCATAGATAATGATAAGAAGATCCAAATATCTTTACCACCTCCATTAAACAATACATTATTTGCAAATGTAACTTACACAAGTTCCCTGCTTACAGCATAATCACTTCCACTGCAAGACATCTTTCAGAACTGTAGCCACTGTCTGAGGATGAATACACCTAACTAGATCTTAATTTTCAGTATAATTGCACAACTCTAGCATGTATTTCTTGGTTATTCTCATCCCTTTCTTTATGCTTTATCTTCTCATAGAGTTAGTCAGCCAAACTGAATTTCCTCTGAGGAAACTGTATGCACATTTTCTGCAAAATCTCTTGAGGTTAAAGCTTTGAGGATCTTTGTACATAATGGAAGAGGACAGTCCTTCGATTACAATTGTCTTAATCCTTAAGATGTTTTGTGTGTCATGAATGAGGAAGCCATCATTTCTTCTAAGGCTTCCTGAGACAGGGTCTGTAAGATATTTGCTCCTCGGTGATTTTATTGAGTAATGCATTGAATAGGTGAAGTCCATAGTCACTAAATAAGCACATGCTAAATAAATTTGCTGTAAGTACATCTTAGTGTTGATCGGTGCCCTCAGGTTATATCTGGTCATACATGCTAACATTTTATAATGAAAAAGGATTTGCTTGTTGAACTAAGTGATTTTTAAAAAGTTGATGATGAGGGTTAACATATTACACCTAGCTAGATTTGGCATATTGAACTATTTCTTATTCCAGAGGGAATTTTAATTTTCTTCACAACATTTTACCTAGAGATAACCTTTTCCTTAACCATTATTTTGTTATCAATATCTATGTTTTAAACCAGAGTTCATATAGGAGTCTGTTATAATTAGGATCATAAAATAATTTTGTGCTGTATGTGGCTAGATTTAATATAGAATCAAATGAGCAGTTTGCCCTTTGTTTCTTAAATTGTTCCAAAAAGAAAATTCATAGACACACATTTCTCCTTGAGTTATTTAACCTGCAGAACATTGTCAAAAATAATTGATATATTGAACAACGTGGAAACCCAATGGAGATATTGGATTTCTCTTTCTAGAATACTTCTTGTAAAAGAGACTCACATTTCTTTGGAGTGCAGCCTCCCTTTAGTTAATAAAATGAGCAAGATGATTTTTTAAAGTCCCCTTTACTGTCAAAGGGAGGTCCTAGCAGATCATACCTATTTCACTTATCTCTCTCTTATTTTTTAAAATTTTTATTTGTAGAGATATGTTCTCACTATGTTGCCCAGGCTGTAGTGCAATGGCTATTCATAGACTCAATCATAGTGCACTGCAGCCTTTAGCTCCTGGCCTCAATGGATCCTTCTGTTTTTCAGCCCCTTTAGTAGCTGGGACTGCAGTAGTGCACCACCGTATCCAACTTCATGTTTAATCTCCTCTAAAGACAGATAAACCCTGATACATTTGGGGACTTAGTCACAATTCTCAGAAGTTTGATTTCTGGAATCTATTTTTTATTTTGTCTTACTTTATCTCTGGAAATACAATTAAATAGAATGTTTAATGTTTTTAAAAATAATTCACAAATCTTCTATGGCTACTTATGTATTCCTTCATTGTCAATCAAATGCCAATCTGCATTTTATATAATTAAAACTTGAAAGTAAACTTAGTTATTAAAGTTATTCATGTTCACCCTAAAATATTTAAATACCATAGACAAATATTCATAAGAGTGATTCATAATGTTACAGTGCAGAAATAATGACTACAGGCATTTTAATGCATTTTTTCTAGTTTGTTTTCTCCAGAAGTGTGTGAATTTTTATATATATTTAAATTGGAATCTTCTGTTGGTTCATACCAAAATATATTTGTCTAAGACCGATTCCTATTATAGATGAGGAATCACTAGACAAGAGAATGAATATTTTTAATGGTCTTGATTCATGCCATCATATTGCTTTGAACTGAATTGTACCAATTTATATCCTTGCCACTTGTAAGTCAGTGTGCATACCTGGTTTGTTTTTGTTTTAATGTCTTGCCTACATTAAAATTTGTTTGATTTAAAGCTTTACCAATTTAATAGGTGTGGTGGGCTTAATGGTGGCCCCACCTCCAACAAGGGATGTCCACATCCTAATCCCCAGAATCTGTGAATATTGCTTTCTATGGCAAAAGAACGAAGAATACCTTACATGGCAAAAGATGTGATTAAATTAAAGATCTTGGGGGAGGACACAACATGGCTGAATAGGAATAGCTCTGGTTTGCGGTTCCCAGCGAAAATGCAGAGTGGGAGTGATCACTGCATTTCCAAATGAATTTTTACTGCCCATAGACTGGGAGATTCCTAGGTGGAAAAGCACCACAAGTCTCCAGGGTGGCTATCTCAGCTGGCGCAGCAGGTCTCCACACAAAAACTCACACAAATCTGGGCGCCATTTCAACTGACGACTGGAATGCCTGGGAGACAGAGTCACCCGTTCAACTGAAAAAAAGGGGGCTGAAACAGGGAGCCAGGTGATCTGGCTCAACTGATCCCACCCCCACAAAGACCAGCAATATGAAATGCTCTGGACTGACAGTTTCGCACCAAGCACAGCTGGACCCGAGATGGTCCAGCTCTGTCGGGGGAAGGGCATCAGCCATTACCAAGGCAGTCCACCACTACTGAGGTGGTCCACCATTACCGAGGCAATCCGCCACTACCGAGGCAGTCTGCCATTACCGAGGCAATCCGCCATTACTGAGGCAGTCCGCCATTATATAGACAGTCAGCCATTACTGAGGCAGACTGCTATTATCAAGAGGGGAAATAGGAGAGGGACAGTGGGGGGTGGGGAGTTGGGGAGAGATAGCATGGGGAGAAATACCAGATATAGGTGAAGGGGAGGAAGGCAGCAAATCACTGCCATGTGTGACCCTATGCAACAATCTTGCATGTTCTTCACATGTACCCCAAAACCTAAAATGAAATTGAAAAAAAGAAGAAATTCCATTTGATCCAGCAATCAAATGAGTTTGGATACATAAACTGGGTATATATCCAAAGAAGTATAAATCGTTCTACTATAAGGAAGCATGTACACAAATGTTCACTGCAGCACTGTTTACAACAGCAAAGACCTGGAACCAATCCAAATGCCCATCAATGATAGACTGGACAGGGAAAATGTGGCACAGATATGCCATGGAATACTATGCAGCCATAAAAAACGATGAGTTTGTGTCCTTTGTAGAGACATGGATGAACCTGGAAACCATCATTCTCAGCAAACTGACACAAGAACAGAAAATCAAACACTGCATGTTCTCACTCATAGGTGGGTGTTGAACGATGAAAACACACGGACACAGGGAGGGGAGCATCACACACTGAGGTCTGTGGGGGAGGACTAGGGGAGGGACAGTGGGGGTAGAAAGTTGGGGAGGAATAACATTGGGAGAAATGCCAGATATAGGTTATGGGGATGGAGGCAGCAAACCACATTGCCATTTATGTACCTATGCAACAATCCTGCATGTTCTTTACATGTACCCCAGAACCTAAAATGCAATTTTTTTTTTTTTGAGATGGAGTTTCGCTCTTGTTACCCAGGCTGGAGTGCAATGGCGTGATCTCGGCTCACCGCAACCTCCACCTCCTGGGTTCAGGCAATTCTCCTGCCTCAGCCTCCTGAGTAGCTGGGATTACAGGCATGTGCCACCATGCCCAGCTAATTTTTTGTATTTTTAGCAGAGACGGGGTTTCACCATGTTGACCAGGATGGTCTTGACCTCTTGACCTCGTGATCCACCCGCGTTGGCCTCCCAAAGTGCTGGGATTACAGGCTTGAGCCACCGTGCCCCGCCTGCAATTTTATATATATATTTAAATTAAAGATCTTGAGGGGGGGATTTATCATTGATTATTTGGGTAGACTCTATATGCAATCCTGTGTATTTTTATGAGAATCAAAGGAAGTTCTGAGGAGGAGGCAATGGGAAGACCAAGACAGAGATGGGAGTGATGTGGCCGCAAGCCCAGGAATGTCATGTGGGACTAAGTATATATGGGTATTTATTATATAGTAAAAGTGCGTTTGAAGTAGTGGAACAAAAGATGGGTTTTTCATAAAATGACATTTTAGCATTTAGCTAGTCATTTAGAAAAGATATGCCAAATTTCTATTTTTAGATCTCTACAAACTTAAATGAATGATTTAAATGTAAAGGAAGTTGAATAAAATATGTGCATATATTTATATTTCATTTTTTGAACATTATCATAGCAACTGGAAATTGTATTAAATCATAGAACTTCCTTATGGTAATGAATAACATAAACAAGCTGAATGACAAACAATTGTGAAAGAGTCACAACACATGCCAAAGGATGAATGGCCATAATGTACAAATGAATAAGCCTGTAAAAATAATTCGATAGAAAAAAAATCAGTGATAGGCTTAACACATGTGTGTTATGTGAAAAAGCACAGCTAGCAAATAAATGCAAAATTATATTCAACTTTATTAATATTAAGAGACATGCAACTAAAATCAACCATAAAACGTAGTTTCTATGTTTATAAAGTTTTAAAAGATTAAAACAACCCATTGTTGTAAGAGATGAAGGAAAATAGACCCTTTCATTCATTGTGGATGTTTAAACCAATACAATTTTCCTAGAAGGCAGTTTGACACAATTTATTAAAATGTAAAATGTCTGTAGACTGCGACCTATCATTTAAATTCTAGGACTTATTACAAAGGGAAAATTGTACAAGTGCAAAATTATATATGTATGTGTATATATATATATATATATACACACGTATATATATATATACACACGTATATATATAAAGATATTTATTATGATTTTGTTTATTTTAACCTCCCCTCCCAATTCATTAATGTAGAACTATACAAGAAAATTAGGGTACAATCCTATAGTGGAATACGCTGTGACTATTAAAAATTAATATATGATTCTATATTGATTCATGAAAAAATATATCCACAAGATTCTATCAGTGAAAAAGAAAGCATGTATAGAATGATCTCATTTATTTAAAATTGACTGCTAAGTATAGTATTTGGCATAATAATATCTGGAAAGATATTCACAAAATCTGCAGCAGTTATCACCAGGTGTGGATATTCATATATTGGATGCTTCTGTTATTTGACTTTTTCTGTTTTGATTTTTTAAATGAATACATTAACTTTTACAAAAAATATATAGTTATAATATACACCTATATGAAGAATTACATACTTCATTCGTGTGTTCTATTCACCGGGCTCACTCTAACTTCTCTCTCTTCACTTGTGTGTATGTGTGTGCATGCATGTGTGTTTAAGACTTCATTTTCTTCAGAGCAGTTTTAGGTTAAGAGCAAAACTGAGAGGAAGGCACAGAAATTTCCCATATTCTCCCTCACCTCATACATGCATAGCCCCAGTAATCAGCATCCTCCACTATAGCTGTTCATTTGTTACAACTGATAAACCTACATTGACATACCATAGTCATCCAGAGCCCATAGTTTACATTAGGATTCACTTGATTTTGTACATTCTATGGGTTTGGCTAAATGTATAATAATATGAATCTGTCTTTATAGAGTATTTTATACAGAGTATTTTCAGTGCCTTCAAAGTCATCTGCACTCTGCCTATTTGTCCCTCCTCCCCCTCTTCTGACCACCAGATAACCCTTTGCAGCCATTGATCTTTTTATTGTCTCCATAGTTTGCCTTTTCTAGAATTGCCACATAGTTGGAATCATACAGTATGTAACCTTTTTTTTTTTTTTTTTGAGATGGAGTTTCTCTCTTATCGCCCAGGCTGGAGTGCAATGGCGCGATCTCGGCTCACTGCAACCTCCGCCTCCTGGGTTCAGGCAATTCTCCTGCCTCAGCCTCCTGAGTAGCTGGGATTACAGGCATGCGCCACCATGCCCAGCTAATTTTTTTGTATTTTTAGTAGAGACCGGGTTTCACCATGTTGACCAGGATGGTCTCGATCTCTTGACCTTGTGATCCACCCGCCTCAGCCTCCCAAAGTGCTGGGATTATAGGCATTTAGCCACTGTGCTCGGCCACAGATTTTAAAGTATTGAGAAAATATGAGATTTTTAAAATGTCTTGATTCTTCATCTGATATAGTAGTAGAACTGAAATATTAGGAGTAGGGTCAACTATGAGGTTGAGGGAGCATGTTGTTATGTTCATAGATGTTATCTCATACAATTATTATATTCATACAAGATAACAAGTATCTCACAAAAATGTTGCAAGTTGTATAAACTCTTTTATAGTTCAGATAGAACTCTGTGAATATGACCTTCACCTGAATCTGAAGCATATTGTGAATCAGTATAGAGAAGTGTAACTTGAATAAATTTAAAAATTTAGTTTTTAAAATAAAATCACCCCTCTTTTGCAGAAAGCAAGCATTGCTTTGAAGTGTTTTTGTTTGTTTGTTTGTTTTTTGAGACGGTGTCTCACTCTCTTTGCCTAGGCTGGAGTGCAGTGGTGTAATCTTGGCTCACTGCAACCTCTGCCTCTCGGGTTCAAGTAATTCTACTGCCTCAGCCTCCTGAGTAGGTGGGATTACAAGTGCCTGCCACCACGCCCAGCTAATTTTTGTATTTTTAATAGAGATGGGAATTCACCATGTTGGCCAGGCTGGTCTCAAACTCCTGACCTTGTGACCTGCCCACCTCAGCTCCCAAAGTGCTGGGATTACAGGTGTAAGCCACTGTGCCCAGCTGAATTTTTTTTTTTTTAAAGTGTGCCCCATGTAGAATAAAAACTCTTAAAAAAATGAAGCCAAATGGAATGAATGCCAGTAAATATATAATGAAAAATAAATATCGGGAAAAATGATTAATTAGGAAGCATCGGGAATCTGTCTCCCTACCTAGATAACAACTGCACTGGCAGAATCTGTCTGATGTACTATTTGGGAACTCTGGAGTCTATTGAGGGCTTGCAACTTCCAGGGGAAGGCTTGGATCATAAATTGTGGCTAATTTCAGTCAATTCTAGCTCTTACTATAGTAGCAGCTACCCATCCTTTACCCTTAGATGGAGGCAGGCAATTGTGCACATGTTCATGAAGCAACCTGAACATACCTCATGGGAGCCAGAGTAGGCACAAAAAACAATGTCCTCCAAATATTAGGGATCTGTGTCCTGATCACTGATTGCATTTAATGATCACAGAGCTGAAGTGACTGCCAGGAGATTTAAAGAACCTGTGCTCCTTTTACTCACCTTTCTTTCTTTCTTTGTGTTTTTTTTTTTTTTTTTTAGAGGGAGTCTCACTCTGTTTGCCAGGCTGGAATGCAATGGTGCAAACTTGGCTCACTGTAACCTCCACCTCCTTGGTTCTAGCAATTCCTCTACCTCAGCCTCCTGAGTAGCTGGCATTACAGTCACATGCCACCATGCCTGTTAACTTTTTTGTATTGTTAGTAGATATGGGGCTTTGTCATGTTGGCCAGACTGATCTCAAACTCCTGACCTGAGGCAATCTGCCTACCTCAGCCTCCTAATGTGCTGGGATTATAGTCATGAGCCACCATGCCTAACCTCTTTCTTTTTATAAAAACTTCTTTTTGACACCCCCCATCCACCTTGATTTTTTTACTTCTAGCAGCCAGACACTAAAGACAAGACCATTAAGACCAGGTGCAGTGATTCATGCCTGTAATCCCAGCACTTTGGGAGACTGAGGTGGGCAGATCACTTGAAGTCAGGAGTTTCAGACCAGCCTGGCCAACATGGCAAAAGCTTGTCTTTACTAAAAATACAAAAATTAGCTGGCAGTGGTGGTATGTGCTGGTAGTCCCAGCTACTCAGGAGGCTAAGGCAGGAGAATTGCCTGAACCCAGGAGGTGGAGGTTGCGGTGAGCCAAGATCATGCCACTGTACTCCAGCCTGGGCAACAGAATGAGACTGTCTCAAAAACAAAAACAAAAACAAGGACATTCAAAAGAAATTGTATTCATGGGGTAAATTATAAAGTAGCTGCGAATACCTAGAGAATGGCACAGGCTCATTAAAAACCTTCAGTTTACACCTCAGGCTGATCCATGGCACAGAGATAGCAGACAGAAACAAAATAAAAACAATAGCAAAAATAATAACAAAAAGAGGCAAACTCTGCAGAAAGGAGAACATCTAATTTCTAGAGTTCTCACATTAGTAGATTCCAGTGTTCAGTTTTCAACAAAACATTGCAAGGCATACAAAGAAATAGGAAACTATTCAAGGAGAAACATATAAATCAACAGAAACTGTCTGTGAAAAGGAGCTGATGTAAGATCTTCTGGACAAAGACTTTAATACAGCATCCTAAAGATGCTCAAAAAACTAAAAGAAGATGTGGTAAAAGTCAAGAAAGCCATATATATATATAATATAAATATTAATAAAAAATGAAAAACTTAAAACCAAAATGAAACTCTGAGCTGAAAAGCACAATAACTAAAATGAAAAATACACTAGAGGGGCTGGGTACAGTGGCTCACACCTGTAATCCCAGCACTTTGGGAGGCTGAGGAGGGTGGATCATTTGAGGTCAGGAGTTTGAGACCAGCCTGGTCAACATGGTGAAACCTGTCCCTAGTAAAAATACAAAGGCTAGTTGGGTGTGGTTGGGAGCACCTGTAATCCCAGCTACTGTGGAGGCTGAGGCAGGAGAACTGCTGGAACCCGGGAGGCAGAGCCTACAGTGAGCTGAGATCATGCCACCATACTAGAGCTGGGGTGACAGAGTGAGACTTCATCTCAAAAAACAAAGCAAAACTTTAGAGGGATTCAAAGGCAGAATTGAGGAGGCAGAAGAAAAAAATAGTGAGTTTGAATATAAGACTGTGAAAATGATCAAGTCTGAGAAAAAGTAATGTTGAAGAAAAGTGAAGAGGGCCAGGAGCAATGGCTCACACCTGTAATTCTAGCACTTTGGGAGGCTGAGGTGGATGGATTATGTGAGGTCAGTAGCTTGAGACCAGTCTGGCCATCATGATGAAACCCTGTCTCTACCAAAAATAGAAAAATTAGCTGAACATGGTGGCACATGTCTATAATCCCAGCTACTTGGGAGGGTGAGATAGGATAATCGCTTGAACCTTGGAGGCAGAGTTTGCAGGGAGCTGAGATTGTGCCATTGCACTCCAGCCTGGGCAACAAGAGTGAAACTCCATCTCAAAAAAAAAAGTGAACAGAACCTAAGGGACTTGTGGAATACCATTAAGCAGATCAACGTGTGCACTGCGGGATTCCAAGAAAGGATAAGAAAAAGAAGAGAGCATATATTTGAAGAAATAATGACTGAAAACTTATCAAATTTGGTGAAATTCATGAATATAAATATCCAAGAAGCTCAATGAATTCCAAATAAAATGAACACAGAAATGCACAAAAACACATTATAATCAAACTTTTTAAAGAGAAAGGCAGAAGATAAAAAAAGAGAGGACTTAACAAATCTACTAGGTATAACAGATATATACAGAACATTGTACACAAGAACACAGGATGAACCTTCTCACGTGAACATGGAATATTTTCCAGAATAGACCATATGTTAAACCACAAGTTCAGTCTTAACTGATTTAAAATGAAGGATACCATACAAAGCATTTTCTCTGACCACAACAGGTTAAAGTTAGAAATACGTAACAGAAGTAAAACCAGAGTATTCACAGATGTTAAGCAACATTAATCAAAGAAGACAACACAAAGAGCACTAGAAGATATTAGTCTTCAGTAAAGTTTCAGGGTATCAAATCAAAGTACAAAAATCAGTAGCTTTTCTATACATCAATAACTTTCAAACTGAGAGCCAAATCACTAACACAGCCACTTTTAAAATAGCCACCAAAAACACTAAGGACCATACCTAGCCAAGGAGGTGAAAGATCTATACAAGGAGAACTACAAAACACTGCTTAAAAATAAAACCTTAGATGACACAAACAAACAAACAAAAATTCCATGTTCATGGATTGGAAGAATATCAATAAAATGGCCACACCGCCCAAAGAAATCTATAGATTCAATATTATTTGTATCACACTACCAATGTCATTTTACACAGAAGTAGAAAAACTATTCTCATTCTTTTTTTTTTTTTGAAACGTTATCTTGCTCTGTTGCCCAGGCTGGAGTGGAGTGGCATGATCTTTGCTCACTGCAACCTCTGCCTCTCTAGTTCAAACGATTCTCCTGCCTCAGCCTCCCAAGTAGCTGGGACTACAGGCACATGCCACCATGCCCAGCTAATTTTTGTGTATATTTTAGTAGAGACCGGGTTTCACTGTGTTAACTAGGGTGGTCTAGATCTCCTGACCTCATGATCTGCCTGCCTCGGCCTCCTAAAGTGCTGGGATTGCAGATGTGAACCACTGCACCTGGCCAAAACTATTCTAAAATTTATATTGAATCACAATAGAGCCTGAATAGCCAAAGCAATCCTAAGCCAAAACAACAAAGCCAGAGGCATCACGTTATTTAACTTCAAACTATAAGGCTATCTTGACCAAAATGGCATGGTATGATAAAAAGACAGTTATATAGACCAATGGAACAGAATAGAAGACCCAGAAATGAAGGTGTACACCTACAACCATCTGATTTTTGACAAAGCTGATAGCAACAAACAATGGGGAAGAAAACTCCCTATTCAATAAATGATACTGGGATAACTGGCTAGCCATATGCAGAACATTGAAGCTGGACCTCTATGTTTCACCATATATAAAAATCAATGCAAGATGGATTAAAGACTTAAATGTAAAACCTAAAACCATAAAGATTCTAGAAGAAAACCTAGGAAATAACATTCTGAACATTGGTTCTGGCAAAACTTCATGACAAAGACTCCAAAGCAACTGCAACAAAAACAAAAATCGACAAGTGAAATTTGTTTAATTGGAAGAGTTCTACATGGCTAAAGACACTATCAAGAGAGTAAACAGATAACCTACAGAACAAGAGAAAACATTTTCAAACAATGCATCTGAAAAAGGTCTAATATTCAGAATCTACAAGGAACTTAAGCACATCAAGAAGCAAAAAAATAAACAGCCTCATTTAAAAATGGGCAAAGGACATGAACAAACACTTCTTAAAAGAAGACATGTATGCAGCCAAAAGCATATGAAAAAATGTTCCACATCACTAATCATCAGAGAAACACAAAATAAACCCCAATGAGATAGACTCTCACACCCATCTGAATGGCTATTAATAAAATGTCAAAACAAAACAAAACAAAACCAAAGATGCTGGTGAGGTTTGCAGGAAAAAGAGAATGCCCAAACACTGCTGGTGGGAGTCTAAATTAATTCAGCTACTTTGGAAAGCAGTCTGGAGATTTCTTAAAGATCTGAAAACAAAACTACCATTTAACTTAGCAATCACATTACTGCCTGTATATCCCAAAGAAAACATATCATTCTACCAAAAAGACACATATACTTGTATGTTTTGCATTATTCACAATAGCAAAGACATAGAATCAATCTAGGTACCCATCAATGGTGGACTGGATAAAAAAAGTGGTACATGCACACCATGGAATACTAGGCAGTCAGAAAAATGAATGAAACTAGGTCTCTTGTAGCAACATGGATACAACTGGAGGCCATTATCCTAAGTGAATTAATGAATTAATGCAGGAACAGAAACCAAATATCACATGTTCTCACTTATAAGTGGAAGCTAATCACTGGGTATTCATGGCCATAAAGGTGACAACAGTAGAAACTGGGAACTACTAGAAGGGAGAGTGAGGGAGGGAGAGAACAGGGGTTGAAAAACTAACTGTTGAGTAGTGTGCCCACTACCTGGGTGATGGGATCAATCGTATCCCAAACGTCAGCTTCACACAATACACTCTTGTAACAAAACTGCACATGTAAACCCTGAATCTAAACCTACTAGGAAAAATTAATAAATACAAATTAAATTTAAATTTAAAAAGAAAATTTTTAGATACAAATGAAGGTGAAAATGCAACATGCCAAAATTTATGGGATTCAGTTAAGCAGTGTGAAGGGAAAAATTCAGAACCATAAAGATTTACATTAAAAGGTAAGTAGAATCTCAAATCAGCAACCTAGCTTTATACCATAACAGACTGGAAAAAGGGCAAACAAAACCCAAAGGTAGCAGAAGAAAAGACATAATAAAGATTAGAGCGAGATAACAGAGAATAGAAAAACAATAAATAAAAATCAATGACCAAAGTTGGTTCTTTGAAAAAACCAATGCAGTTGACAAAATTTTAGGTAATTGAGCTAAGGAGAAGAGAGAGAAGCCTCAAATTGCTAAAATCAGAAATGAAAGTGGGGATATTACTGATTCTGCAAAAACAAAGAGGATTATAAGAAAGCAATTATATGACAACAAATTGCACAACCTAGATGAAATGGACAATTTTTTAGAAAAAAACCTACCAAGTCTAAATAACAAAGATTAGAACATTTTAATAGACCTATAAGTAAATATGTAAGTAAAGAAAGGAAAGCAAGAAAAGAAAATGAATTAGTGATAAAAAAATCTGACAAGAGAAAGTCCTGGACCTTGTGGCTTCACTGGTGAATTCTACCAAACATTTAAAGAGCTAGTATCAATTTTTCTCACACTATTTTAAAAAATTGAAGAGAAGGGAACACCTTCCAACTCATACTGTGAGGTCAACATTACCCTGATATCAAAACCAAAAACACTACAACAGAAAAAAACTGCAGACTAAAATCCCTTATGAACACTGATGCAAAAAGTTTCAACAAAATACTTGCAAATTTAATTCAGCAGCAAATTGCAAGGATTATCCACCATGACCAAATGGGATTTATTGCTGAAACATAAGAGTGTTTCACATATGAAAATCAGTCAATATGATAAAGCAAACTAACAGAATGAAAAAAACCCCACACCTGATAACCTCAATTGTTGCAGAAAAAGTAATGACAGTATTCACATTGTTTCATAATAAAAGCACCAAATAAACTAGGAATAGAAGAACATTACCTCAACATGATAAAAGCCATATTTGGAAACACACAGCAAATATTGTACTCAGTGATGAAAGACTGAAAGCTTGGCCAGGGGCAGTGGGCTCATACCTGTAATGCCAGCGCTTTGGGAGACCAAGGCAGGCAAATTGTCTGAGGTCAAGAGTGCAAGACCAGCCTGGCCAACATGGTGAAACCCCGTCTCTCCTAAAAATACAAAAATTAGCCAGGCGTGGTGGCACGCGCATGTGGTCCCATAGTCTCAGCTACTCGGGAGGCTGAGGGAGAATTACCTGTACCCGTGAGGTGGAGGTTGCAGTGAGCCAAGATCGTGCCACTGCACTCTAGCCTGGGTGACAGAGCAAGATTCTGTCTTGAAAAAAAAAAAAGAAACACTGAAAGCTTTTTCTCTAAAACAAGGAAAAAGGCAAGGATTCCCATTTCTACCAGTTTTATTCAATATAGTACTGGAAGTTCTAGCCCAAACAGTTAGGCAAGATAAAAAAAATGGAAGGCATGCAAATTGAAAAGGAGGAAGCAAAATAATCTCTGTACACTGGCGGTAAAATATTATGTGGTAAAACCCTAAAGATTATACAAAAACCCTTTTAGAATTAATAAATGAATTCAGCAAAGTGCAGTACAAAGTCAATGCACAAAAATGTTTTTTTCTATATGCAATTAACAATCTCAAAAGAATGTAATAAAAATAGTTTCATTTCTAATAGCATGAAAAAGAATGAAATAAAAATTACCCAAACCAAGGAGGTGAAGAACTTGTATAATGAAAATTTTAAGACATAAATAAGTAAAAACACATTCCATGTTGATAAACTGGAAGGCTAAATATTGGTAAGATGTCAATACTACCCAAAGCAATCCACAAATTCAATAAAATTATTACAAAAATCCCTATACATATATATTTTTGCAGAAATAGAACAACTCATTCTAAAATTCATATGGAGCCTCAACGGATCTTAAATAGTCAACACAATCTTGAAAATAAAGAACAAAGCTAGAGGACTCACATTTCCTGATTTCAAAAGTTACTACAAAGCTACAGTAATCAAAACAGTGTGGTACTGACACAATGACAGACATATAGACCAGTGGAATAAAATAGCCCAGAAATAAACCCTTGCATGTGTAGTCCAATGATTCTTGACAAAAATGGCAAGACCATTCAATAGGGAAGGGATTCTTTTCAACTAAACAGTCCTAGAAAACTGAATATTTACATGTGATGG
Source organism: Callithrix jacchus (assembly GCF_049354715.1). NCBI lineage: Eukaryota > Metazoa > Chordata > Mammalia > Primates > Cebidae > Callithrix > Callithrix jacchus. The sequence continues at coordinate 156,338,668 of NC_133503.1, forward strand.
CATGAGGTTAGACCCTTACCTAACACCTTATAAAAAAATTAACTCGAAATGGATCAAAGGCCTAAATGCAAAATCTAAAACATTTAGAAGTAAAAGAAAAATGCTTCTTGACATTGGATTTAGCAATGATTTCTTGGATCTGACACCAAAAACACAGGATACACACAAAAAAATAGACAAATTGGACTTATGAAAATGAAAAATATTTGTGCATAAAAAGAGAGTATCAAAAATATAAAAAGGCAACTCCCTGAATAGTAGAATATATTTGCAAATCATATATCTGACAAGGGATTAATATCCAGAATATATAAAGAACTCCTAAACTCAACAACAGAAAAACAAATAACCTGATTCAAAATAGGCAAATGATGTATATACATTTTTTTCCAAAAAAAAAATACAAAAATCCAATAAGCACACAAAAAAGTGTTCAACATCACTAATGGTTAGGAAAATGAAAGTCAAAACTACAATCAGACAACCCTTATACCCATTAGGATGGCTACTATAAAAAAAAAAGTAACAAGTATCAGCAAAGATGCAGAGAATTTGGAACTTTTGTGTACTATTGTTAGGTACAATGTAAAATAGTACAGCTGCTGTGGAAAACACTATGACAGTTCCTCAAAAATTAAAAATAGAATTACCATATGATCAAGCAATTCAACTTGTCAGTGTATATTTAAGATTTGAAAGCAGTCTGGAAGTTATATCCTACACTCATGTTCATAACAACACTATTCACAATAGCTAAAACATGGAAGCAACCCAAATATCTATTTTTAAAATTTAAATTATTTAAAAAATCCTGTTGGCTGGGCATGATGGCTCATGCCTATAATCCCAGCACTTTGAAAGGCCAAGGTGGATGGACCACTTGAACTCAGCAGTTCAAGACTAGCCTGGCTAACATGGCAAAACCCTGGCTCTACTAAAAATAAAAAAATGAGTGGGGCATGGTGGCATGAGCCTGTCATCCCAGCTAATCAGCAGGCTGAGGTGGGAAAATCACTTGAACCTGGGAGGCAGAGGTTGCAGTGAGCTGAGATCATGTCACTGCACTCTGGCTTAGATAATAGAGTGAGAATCCATCTCAAAAATCAGTTTTTTTCTTGTGGGCACCCAAGTGTCTACGGATGTATGAATTTAAAAGCAAAATGTGGAATGGGATATTATTCAGACTTAAAATGCTGGTAGTTCTCTTTTGTTCTTTCCAATTTTTATTTTAAGTTCAAGGGGTACAGTACTGGTTTGTTGATATGTTTTGGCTGTGTTCCCACCCAAATCTCATCTTGAATTATATAGTTCCCATAATCTCCATGTGTTATGGGACAGACTTGTTGGGAAATAATGAATAATGGGGGCAGTTCCTCCACCCTATTCTCACCATAGTAAGTTAGTGATCTAACCATGAGATCTAATGGTTTTATAAGTGGCCTTTCCCCCTTCTCATCACTTCTTCTTGCTGCAGTCAAGTGAAGAAGGATGTGTTTGCTTCCCCTTCTGCCATGATTGTTAAGTTTCCTGAGGCCTCCTCAGTAATGTTGAAAGGTGAGTCAATGAAACTTCTTTCCCTTATAAATTACTCAGTTTTAGGTATGTCTTATTAGCAGCATGAGAACAGACTAATACATCTGTTATATAAGTAAATTGCTTGTTGCTGGGGTTTAGTGTACAGATAATTTTGTCACCTAGATATCAGCATAATATCCATACTTAGTTTTTCAATCTTCGCCCTCCTCCCATTCTCTACCCTCAAGTAGGCCCCAGTGTCTTTTGTTCCTTTCCTTGTGTTTATGTGTGCTCAATGTTTAAATCTCACTTATAAGTGAGAACATGCTGTATTTGCTTTACTGTTCCTGCATTAATTTGCTTAGAAGGATGGCTTCCAACTTCATCCATGTAGCTTCAAAGGATATAACCTTATTACTTTTTATGGCTGTGTAGTATTCCCTAGTGTATATATATATATATATATATATCACATTTTCTTCACCCAGTCCACTGTTGATTGACATCTAGGTTGATTCCATGTCCTTGCTATTGTAAATAGTACTGCGATGAATATATGCATACATGTGTCTTTACAGTAGAACACATTATATTTCTTTGGGTATTTACCCAGTAAAGGGATTGCTGGGCCAAATTGTAGTTTTATTTTAAATTCTTTGTGAAACCTCCAGAGTGTTTTCCACACTGGCTGAATTAATTTACACTCCCACCAGCAGTGTATAAGCATTCTTCTTTCTCTGCAGCCTCACCAGTAACTTTTGTTTTTTGACATTTTAATAAAAGCCATTCTGACTGCTGTGAGATGCTATCTCATTGGGTTTTTCTTTTGTAATTCTCTGATGATTAGTGATGTGGAACATTTTTTCATATGCTCTTTGGTTGCATGTATGTCTTCTTTTAAGAAGTGTTTGTTCATGTCCTTTGCCCATTTTTAAATGGGGATGTTTATTTTTTGCTTCTCAATTTAAGTTCCTTACAGATTCTGAATATTAGGCTTTTTTCAGATGCATTGTTTGAAAATATTTTATTCTATTGTGTAGGTTGTCTGTTTACTCTGTTGATAGTGTCTTTTGCTGGGCAGAAGCTCTTTAGATTAATTAAGTTCCACTTGTCAATTTTTGTTTTTGTTGCAATCGCTTTGGAGTCTTTGTCATGAAGTTTTGCCAGAGGCAATGTTCAGAATGCTATTTCCTAGGTTTTCTTCTAGAGTTTTTATAGTTTTAGGTTTTACATTTAAGTCTTTAATCCATGTTGCATCGACTTTTGTATATTGAGAAAGGTAAGGGTCCAGTTTCAATCATCTGCATATAACCAGCCAGTTATCCCAGTACATTTATTGAATAGGGAGCCCTTTCCTTCTTGTTTGTTACTTCCAGCTTTGCCTAAAATCAGATGATTGTAGGTGTGCACTTTTATTTCTTGGTCTTCTATTCTGTTCCTTTGGTTCATGTGTCTGTTTTTGTACCAGTAACAAGCTATTTTGGATACTGTAGCCAGTATACTATACTACTATACTGTTGTATTGTTTGAAATCAGGTCTTGTAAATACCTGTAACTTTGTTCTTTTTGCTTAGGATTGGTTTGGCTATTTGAGTTCTTTTTTGGTTCCAAATGAATTTAAGAATGTTTCTTTCTAATTCTGTCAGAAATGACATTGATAGTTTGATATGAATAGCATTGAATCTGTAAATTGCTTTGGGCAGTACAGCCAAAAAAGTGTAAAAAATTTTGACATATGCTACAACATGCATGAAACTTGAGGACATTATGTTAAGTGAAAAAAGCCAGTCCCCAAAAGACAAATACTTTATAATTCCCCTTCTATGAAGAACTTAGAGTAGTTCAAATTATAGAGACAGGAAATAAAATAGTGGTTGCTGGGGGCTGGAGGGATGGGGGAATGTGGAGTTATTATTTAATAGAAAAAGAGTTTCAGTTTTACAAGATGAAAAGAGTTATGGAGATGGATGGTGGTAATGGTTGCACAACATTTTGAATGTATTTAATACTACTGAATTGCATAGTTGAAAATGGTTAGGATAGTCGCTGGGGTCTGCTGAAGTCTCTCAGAATCCATGCGCTGAAACGTAATCCCCATTGTGCTGGTATTAAGAGGTGAGCCTTTGGGGAAGTGATTAAGTCATGAGGGCTTTGCCCTTGTAAATGGATTAGTGTCTTATAAAAGGACTGGAGGGAACTAGCTTAGTTGCTCTTACCCTTGCATTTCTTCTGCCATGTGAGAACACAGCATCTGTGCCCTCCTGAGAATATAGTACCATGGCACCATCTTGGAAGCAGAGAAAGCAACTCTTGCCGGACACCAAACCTGCTCATGTCTTGATCTGGATTTCTCAGACTTCAAAACTGTGCAAAGTAAATTTCTATCACATATAAATAACCCAGTCCATGGTATTTTGTTGTAACAACATGAATAGAAATCACACAATGATAAATTTTATGTTATGTGTAGTTACCACAATAAAAAATTTGAACAAGTAATGAACATCAACTGTTTGTGTTCACCAAAGTAAAGGGGATCTGAGTCTAGCATGCAATGCTATCCCGTCAATAAAAATAAAATGGGCATGTTTATAACAAACCCTGTGGGGCAAGGAAACACAAAGAAGAACAATGAGAACCTACAAAGAAGATCTCAGTTTTCAATATATCTACCTGGTTTCCACTTTCTCTAAAGAGAACAACAGAGAAGTTCCTTGAGCATTTTAGAGCCTGACTGGCATAAGGAACAGCAATCTCCCCATGTGAGACCACAGGGAGGTGGCAAGATTTCTTCAAATAACCAAAAGCATGGCCCACAGTCATTGAATGGTGACAGAAGCCAACATGAAGAAGCTACCTCCTTGGGCTAAACCACTTTCATCTTAACATGGAACCACAGCAATGGTCTCTAACTGGCAATGTCACTCATTTTCCTCTTTCTCAATTGATTCACCACAAAGCTGACAGAAAAATGTTTAAAAAACCTATCATGTCTGACTACTGGGAGTGGCGGTTCACTCCTGTAATCCCAGCACTTTGGGAGGCTGAGGCAGGCAGATCATGATGTCAGGAGTTTGAGACCAGCCTGTCCAATATGATGAAACCCAGTCTCTACTAAAAACTGTAAAATTTAGCTGGGCATGGTGCCACAAAAGGCTCAGGCAGGAGAATCACTTGAACCTTGGAGGCAGAGGTTGCAGTGAGCCGAGATCAAGCCACTGCACTCCAGCCTGGGTGACAGAGTGAGACTCTGACTCAAACAAACAAACAAACAAACAAACAAACAAACAAACAAACCAACCAACCAACCAATCAACCATGGGCCCTGGCCTGCATAACCAGCAGTAATACCCAGGTAGTACACTGTGGGCTCTGGGTGAGACTCAGACTTGCTGGCATCAGGTGAGGCTCAGCACATTCCCGGCTGTGGTGGCAACAGGAAGAGACTCCAACTGCTTGAGAAAAGCAGAAGGAAAAGTAATGGGAACTTTGTTTTGCACTTTAGGCACCAGCTCAACCACAGGGTGTAGAGCATCAGGTGGGATCTTGAGGTTCCCAGATCTAGGCATTGGCTTTTGGACAGCATTTCCTGGCCTACTCTGGGCCAGAGGGAAGCCTAATGCCCTGAAGAGTGAGTCCCAGGCCTGACAATATTCATCACAAGCTGACTGAAGGGCACTTGGGGCTTCAGTGAACATCGGTGGCAGCCTGAAAGTACACCCTGTGGGACTGTGATGGTGGCGGCCATGGTATGAAGCTTCTCTGTTTGTAGAGGACCTAGAGGAGGGAGGGAAGAAGAGTGGGAAGGACTGCATCTTGTGCTTTGAGTGCCAGCTCAGTAACAGTACAATAGAACACAGGTAGATTTCTAAGGGTTTGAATCCAGGTCCTGGTTCCTGATGCTATCTCTGGATTCACCCAGGTCCTAAGGAAACTCACTGCCTTGAAGGGAAGGACACAAGCCTGTCTGGCTTCACCACCTGCTGATCATACAGCTGTAAGGCCTTGAGCGAATGTAAGTGGTAACCAGATAGTGGTTACCTCGAGCCTTGGGCAAGACCCAGTGCTATGCTAACTTCAGGTCTTACCCAGCACAGTCTCACTGGTGATGGTCACAGGAGTACTTGTGTCATCCCTCTCTCAGCTCCAGGTGGCTCAGAGCAGAGAGAAAGAGAGACTCTCTTTGGGAGAAAGCAAGGGAAGTGAACAAGAGTCTCTGCTTGGTAATCCAGAGAATTTGCCTGGATCTTATCCAAGACCACTAAGGTGGTACCTCTATGAGTCTGCAAGAACCACAGTCTTACTGGGCTTTCAGTGTCCCTAATGAAGATATATGGCTTGGATCCCAACACTTAAGTCCTTTTGAACACCTGGGAAGCCTTCCCAAAAAGGTTGGGTACAAATAAGCCCAGACTGTGAAGACTAATAAATACCTAACTCTTTAATGCCCAGACACTGACAAACATCCACCAGCATCAAGACCATCCAGAAAAATAAGACCTCACCAAACAAACTAAATAAAACACCAGTGACCAATCCTGGAGAAAGAGAGATATGATCTTTCAGACGGAAAATTCAAAATAGCTGTTTTGAGGAAACTTGAAGAAATTCAAGATAACACAGAGAAGGAATTCAGAATTCCATCAGAAAAATTTAACGAAGAGAATGAAGTAATTAAAAATAATAAAGCAGAAATTCTGGAGTTGAAAAATGCAACTGACATACTGAAGAATGCATCCAAGTCTTTGGATAGCAGAATTGGTCAAGCAGAAGAAAGAATCACTGAGCTTGAAGAGAGGCTATTTGAAAATACACACTCAGGGAAGATAAAAGACAAAAGAATAAAAAAGAATGAAGCATATCTGAAAGATTTAGAAAAAAGCCTCAAAAGGGCAAATCTCAGAGTCATTGGCCTTAGAGAGGTGACATAGAAAGAGACAGGGGTAGTAAGTTTATTCAAAGGGATCATAACTGAGAACTTTCCAAACCTAGAAAAATGTATCAATGTCCAAGTACAAGAAGGGTATAGAACACCAAGCAGAATTAATCCAGAAAAGAACAACATCAAGCCATTAAATAAACTCCCAAAGGTCAAGGATAAAGACAGCATCCTAAAACAGCAAGAGAAAAGAAACAAATAAGATAAAAAGGAGCTCCAATATATCTGGCAGCAGACTTTTCAATGGAAAGGTTACAGACCCAGGAGAGAGTGGCATGACGTATTTAAAGTGCTAAAAGAAAAAAACATTTTACCTAAAATAGTATCCTTCAAGCATGAAAAAAAAAAACAACTTTTTGAGACAAGAAAAAGCTGAAGGACTTTATTAACACCTGATCTATACTACATGAAATGCAAAAAGGGTACTTCAATCAGAAAGAAAAGGATGTTAACCAGCAAGAAGAAATCATCTGAAAGCACAAAGCTCACTGGTAATAATAAATACATAGGAAAATACAGAATATTATAACATCATAACTGTACTGTATAAACTAATCTTATGTTAAATAGAAAGATTAAGCAATGAGTCAATAAAAAATAATAATGAAAACAACATTTGGCCAGGTACGGTGGCTCAAGCCTGTAAGCCTGGCCCTTTGGGAGGTGATGGGCAGATCACCTGAGGTTGAGAGTTCAAGACCAGCTTCACCAGCATGTAGAAACCCCATCTCTACTAAAAATATAAAATTAGCCAGGTGTGGTTGCACATGCCTATAATCCCAGCTACTTGGGAGGCTGAGGCAGAAGAATTGCTTGAACCTGGGAAGTGGAGGTTGTGGTGAGCTGAGATCATGCCATTACACTCCAGTCTGGGCAACAAGAATGAAACTCTATCTGAAAAAAAAAAAAGAAAGAAAAAAACTTTTCAATACATTGATAGCACAATAAGATGTAAATAGAAATAACAAAAAGTTAAAAAGAAGGGAGACAAAATTAAGGTGTAGAGTTTTTATTAGTTTTCTTTTTTCTTGTTTTTGTTTTATTATACAAACAACTTTAAGTTTTTATGAGCTTAAAATAGGTTATAAGATATTTGCAAGCTGCATGATAACCTCAAGTCAAAAAACATACAACAGACACAGAAAAAATAAAAAGCAAGAAATTAGGCCAGGTGCAGTGGCTCACACCTGTAATCCCAACCCTTTGGGAGGCTGAGGCAGGTGGATCACCTGAGGTCAGGAGTTTGAGACCAGCCTGACCAACATGATGGAACCTCGTCTCTACTAAAAACACAAAAATTAGTTGGGTGTGGTGGCATGAGTCTCTAATCCTAGCTACTTGAGTGGCTGAGACAGGAGAATTGCTTGAACCCTGGAGGCGGAGGTTGTAGTGGGCCAAGTTTATGCCACTGCACCCAGCCTGGGCAACAAGAGTGAAAATCCACTTAAAAAAAAAAAAAGGAAAAAATTAAATCATATACCAGAGAAAACAGTCTTCACTAAAAGGAAGAAAGGAAGGAAGGAAAGAAGAAAGAGAAAACCACAAAAAAAACAGAAAATAAATAACAAAATGGCAAGAGTAAGTCCTGACTTGTCAATAATAACATTGAATAATGCACAATATCTGCCGTCTCCCTCCCCAAGCACACAGATTCTTTAGTAAATGAACTAAACTCTCCAATAAAAAGACAGGGTGGCTGAATGGATAAAAAAAGATACCTATTGATCTGTTGCCTACAAGAAACAGGTTTTACCTTTAAAGACACACATAGACTGAAATAAAAAGATGGAAAAAGACATCCCATGCCAATGAAAACCAGAAAACGCCAGGAGTCTCTGTACTTATAACAGGCAACACAGATTTCAAGACAGAAACTATAAAAAGGGACAAATAAGGTCACTATATAGTGATAAAGGAGTTAATTCAGCAAGAGGATATAGCAACTATAAGTATATATGCACCCAATTCTGGGGCACTTAGATATATAAAGCAAATATTATTATAGTTAAAGAGAGAGAGAGATAGGCTCCAAAACAATATTAGTTAGAGATTTCAGCACCTCTCTTTCAGCATTGGACAGACCTTCTAGATAATCAATAAAGACACATCAGACTTAATCTGCCCTATAGAGCAAATGGACCTAATATATATTTATGGAACATTTCATCTAATGGTTGCAGAATACACTTTCTATTCCTTAGTACATGGATTGTTCTCAAGGAGTGGACCATATGCTAGGTCACAAAACAAGTGTTACAACATTCAAAAAATTGAAATAATATCCAGCCTATTCTTTGACCACAATGGAATAAAACTAAAAATAAATAACAGAGGAATTTTGGAAGCTATACAACTATGGAAATTAAGCAATGTACTTCTGAATGACCAGTGGGGAAATGAAGAAATTAAGAATGAAACCAAGAAATGTATTGAAACAAATGGTAATAGAACCCCAACATACCAAAATCTACAGATTCAGCAAAAGCAGCACTAAGGGGGAAAGTTTATAGCTATAAGTGCCTACATCAAAAAAGTAGACTGGATTAAAAAATATGTTATATATACATAAAGAAGTACTATTTAGCCATAAAAAATAATGAGATCCTGTCCATTGCAACAACATGGATGGAACTAGAGTTATATGATGTCATTATGTCAAGTGAAGTAAGCTAGGCACATAAAGACTAAACTTTGCATGTTCTCACTTATTAGTGGGAACTAAAAATTAAAACAATTGAACTTATGAGGATAGAGAGTAGAATAGTGATATGGTTCGGCTCTGTGTCACCACTCAAACCTCATGTTAGGTTGTAACTCCCAGTGTTGGAGGAGGAGCCTGGAGGGAGATTATTGAGTCATGATAAGGTTTTCATGAGATCTGGTTGTTTGAAAGTCTTAGCACCTCCTGTCTCTCTGTCTCCTGCTCTGCCCTGTGAAGATGTGCCTGCTTTCCCTTTGGCTTCTGCCATGATTGCAAGTTTCCTGAGGCCTCCTAGCCATGCTTCTTGTATAGCCTGCAGAGCTGTGAGACAATTAAACTTCTTTATATTTTTTTTAAATACATTACTCAGTCTCAGTTCTTTTTTTTTTTTTTTTTTTTTTTTTAGGAAGAGAGGAAGGGAGGAAGGCAGGAAGGGAGGAAAGAAGGAAGGGAGGAAGGGAGAGAGGGAGGGAGGGAGGGAGGGAGGGAAGGGAAGGAAGGAAATCAGGCAATGAGAGAGACATTGCTGACCTGGATCTAGAGGTCTACAAGTTGATTTCTTTTTTTTCTTTTTTTGAGAGAAGGAAAGAAAATAAAAGGAGTGAAGGAGAGAAAGAAAGAGGGAGAAAAAGAGTGAGAGAGAACGGAAATGTTGCTTTATTCTAAAAAAAATGGGTATTAATAATGGCCAATCAATGTTTCATTTAAACCTATGAGTAGGCGTGATGTGGTATTGACAAGAATATATATTTTGTGTATTTAAAGTGGAGAGCTCTATAAATATTTATTAAGTTTACTTGTTCCGGATCTGAGTTTGAGACCTTGATATCTTTATTAGTTTTCTGTCTAATCGAGTCTAAGTCTTTATGTATCTGGGTGTTAGGATTGTTAGCTCTTGTTGTTGCATTGATCCTTTTACCACTATATCTTTGTTGCTTCAAAATCTATTTTATCAGATACGAGAATGGCAACTCCTGCTTTTTATTTATTTATTTATTTTTGCTCTCCATTTGGTTGGTAAATCTTTCTCCATCCCTTTGTTTTGAGTCTTTGTGTATCCTTGCATGTGAAATGGGTCTGGATGTAACATGCCGTTGGGTTTTGGCTATATCTTTTGATTGGGGGATTTAGTCTATTTAAATTTAGGATAACTGCTACTTGATGTTAACTGGCTGTTTTATCCATTCATTGATGTAAATTCTTCTTTGGGTTGATGCTCTTTACTTTTTGGTATGTTTTTACAAAGGCTAATACTGGTTGTTTCTTTCTGTGCGTAATGCTTCTTTCAGAAGCTCTTGTAAAGCAGGCCTGGTGGTAATAAAATCTCTGAGTACTTGCTTGTTCATAAAAGATTTTATTTTTCCTTCAGTTGTGAAACTTAGTTTGGCTGGATATGAAATTCTGGGCTGAAAGTTCTGTTCTTTAAGGATGTTGAATATTGGCCCCCACTCTCTTCTGGCTTGTAGAGTTTCTGCTGAGAGATCTGCTGTAAGTCTCATAGGCTTCCCTTTGTGGGTAACCTGACCTTTCTCTCTGGTTGCCCTTAGTATTTTCTCCTTCATTTCAACCCTGGTGAATATAACGATTATGTGCCTTGGGGTTGCTCTTCTTGAGGAATATCTTTGTGGTGTTCTCTGTATTACCTGGGGTTGAATATTGCCCTGCTTTGCTAGTTTAGGAAAATTTTCCTGAATAATATCCTGAAGAATATTTTCCAGCTTGGATTCATTCTCTCCGTCGCGTTCAGGTACACCTATCAAATGTAAATTTGGTCTTTTCACATAGTCCCACATTTCTTGGAGACTTTGCTCATTCCTTTTTATCCTTTTTTCTCTAATCTTGTCTTCTTGTTTTATTTCATTAAGTTGGACTTTGACCTCTGATATCCTTTCTTCTGCTTGAACAATTCAAGTGTTTAAACCTGTGCATACTTCTCGGAGTTCCTGTATTGTATTCTTCAGTTCCATTAATTCACTTATATTCCTCTCTAAGTTGTCTATTCTCATTAGGATTTCGTCAAACCTTTTTTCAAAGTTCTTAGTTTCTTTACATTGGGCTACAACATGTTCTTTTAACTCACAGAAGTTTCTTATTATCCATCTTCTGAAGCCTGATTCTGTTAATGGGATGCGCTTGTTCTCCATCAAGTCTTGTTCCATTGTTGATGAGGAACTGTGATCCTCTTTAGAGGAAGAGGCGTTCTGATTTTGAGTATTCTCAGCCTTTTTACACTGGTTTCTTCCCATCATTGTAAATTTATCCAGCTGTCATCTTTGTAATTACCAACTTTCAAATTAGGTCTCTGAGTGGACATCCAAGTTGTTAATTCCCAGGGCTGAAATATGAGCAACCCACTGCGCCAGCCAAAACAGCAGCGTTAAGACTGATGGTGCTTTTCTGATTGGGAATCTCCAGTCTGGCTTCCTTCTTGAGTTCGTAATAGGCGACTCTGCCTTCCCGGAGCTCCAAACCTCGGTCAGAAGGGGAACCAGTCCCGTTTACTCTGCACCAAGAGCTGCCGTGCCGAGGTGCTGGCACAACCGCTGCACCGGCCACAAGAGTCACGCTGGCCACCTGTGTGGCTCCTCCAAACCTCAGTCAGAAGGGGAACCAGTCCTGTTTACTCTTCACCAAGAGCTGCTGTGCCGAGGTGCCGGCAAAACCACTGCGCCGGCCACAAGAGTTGCGCTGGTGACCCGTGCAGCTCCTCCACTGGGAATCTTCTGCTCCGTGAGCAACCAAAATTTGTCTGAAAGTGTGGTGTCCTCTCGTTCTCTGTGCTTTCACTGGGAGCTGCAATCCCGAGATGTTAGCGATCAGCCATCTTGGATCATTTTCATCAGATAGTTCTTTATAGCAGTGTGAGAATGAACTAACACAGAATATTGGTACCAGAGAAGTGGGGCATCCCTACAAAGATAGTTGGAAATGTGGAAGTGACTTTGGAACTGGGTAAAAGGCAGAGGCTGGAGCAGTTTGGAGATCACAGAAGAAGACAGGAAGATGAGGGAAAGTTTGGAACTTCCTAGTGACTTGTTAAATTGTTGTGATACAAATGCTGATAGTGGTATGGATAATGAAGTCCAGGCTGAAGTGGTCTCACATGGAGATGAGGAACTTCATGGGAACTGGAATAAAGGTCATTCTTGCTATGCTTTGGTAAAGAAACTGGTGGCATTGTGCCCCTGCTTTAAAAATCTGCAGATCTTTAAACTTGAGAGAGAAGATTTAGGATATCTGGCAGAAGAAATTTCTAAGCAGCAAAGTGTTCAATATTTGGCCTGCTGATTCTAACAGCAATTAGGTTATTTGAAACTGGAACTTATGCTTAAAAAGAAAGTAGAGAGGCTGGGTGTGGTGGCTTACACCTGTAATCCCAGCACCTTGGGAGGCCAAGGTGGTGGATCACCTGAGGTCAGGAGTTCGAGACCAGCCTGACTAACATGGGGAAACCCCATCTCTACTGAAAATTCAAAGTTAGCCAGCCATGGTGGTACATACCATACCTGTAATGTCAGCTACTTGAAAGGCTGAGGCAGGAGAATCACTTGAACCTGGGAGGCAGAGGTTGTGGTGAGCCAAGATTGTGTCATTACATTCTAGCTTGGGAAACAAGAGTGAGACTCTGTCTCAAAAAAAAAAAAAAAAAAAAAAATGAAAAAGAAAACAAAAGGGAGGCCAAGAATAACATTTTGGAAAATTTGCAGCCTGACTCATTTTCTGGAGAGGAATTCAAGGCTCTGGAAATTTGCATAAGTAAAAAAGCTTAATGTTAATAGCCAGGACAATGGGGAAAATGCCTCCAGGGCATTTTGGAGACCTTTGCAACAGCCCCTCCCATCACAGGCTGGGAGGCTGGGGAGGGAATAATAATTTCATGGGCTAGGCCCAGGGCCCAGCTGCTTTGTGAAGCATTGGAACATGGTTCCCTACAGCCCAGCCACTCCAGCTCCAGGCATGGCTGAAAGGGCCAAGGTCCATCTCAGGCCATTGCTTTGAGGGTATAAGCCACAAGTCTTGGTGGCTTCCATGTGATGTTGGGCCTAGGGGTGTACAGAAGGCAAGAATTGAGTCTTGGAAGCCTCTACCTAGATTTCAGAGGATGTATGAAAAAACCTTGATGTCCAGACAAAAGTCTTCTCATGGGGTGGAGCCCTCATAGAGAACCTCTCCTGGAGTAGTGCAAAGGTTGGGGCTCCCACACAGAGTCCCCACTGGGATACTGCCAAGTGGAGTTGTGAGAACAGGGCTACTGTCTTCCAGACCCCAGAATGGTAGATCCACCCACAGCTTACATTGTACACTTGGAAAAGCCCCAGTAACTCAATGCCAGCCCATGAAAGCAGCCACAGGGGTTGTATCCTGCAGAGTCACAGGGTGAAGATTCCCACTGCCTTGGGAGACCAACTCTTACATCAGTGTTGCCTGGACATCAAAGAAGTCAAAAAAGATTATTTTGGAGCTTTAAGATTTAATAACTGCCCTAATGTGTTTTGGGCTTGCATGTGGCATGTAGTTCCTTTGTTTTGGCTGATTTCTCCCTTTTGGAATAAGAGCATTTACTCAATGTCTGTACCCCCATTGTATCTTGGAAGTAGCTAACTTGTTTTTGACTTTAAAGGCTCATAGGCAGAAGGGACTTGTCCTGATGTAGATGAGACTTTGGGCTTGGACTTTTGAGTTAGTGCTGGAATGAATCAAGACTTTGTGGGACTGTTTGGAAGGCAAGATTTTGTTTTGAAACATGAGAATTTTGAGGTGACAGGGGCAGAATGATATGGCTTGGCTCTGTGTCCCTACCCAAATCTCATGTCAAATTGTAATTCCCAGTGTTGGAGGTGGGGTCTGGTGGGAGGTAATTGAATAATGGTGGTGGCTCTACCCCTGCTGTTCTTGTAATAGTGGATGACTTCTCATGATATCTTGTTGTTTAAAAGTGTATAGCACTTCCCCCTTTGCTCTTTCTCTTCTGCTCCTCTGTGAAGACATGCTTGCTTTCCCTTCACCTTCCACCATGATTGTTAGTTTTCTGAGGCCTCCCCAGCCATGCCTCCTGTATAGCCTGCAGAACTGTGAGTCAATTAAACCTCTTTTCTTCACAAATTACTCAGTTTCAAGTAGTCCTTTGTAGTAGTGTGGGAATGAACTAATACAAATAGTTAACCAGAGTCTGGGAAGGATAGTGGGTACGGGGGTGGGAGGGGAGTAGGGGTGGTTAATAGGTATAGAAATTTAATTAGGTAGAATCAATCAGGTCTAGTATTCCACAGTACAACAGGGTGACTGCAGTCTACAATGATTTACTGTATATTTAAAAATAACTAAAAGAGTATAACTGGGTTGTTTGAAACACAAAGGATAAATGCTTGAGGTGCTAGATATCCCATTTACCCTGATGTGGCTATTATACATGCATGGCTGTATAAAAATATGTCATGTAACCCATAATATATATGCCTACAATGTACCCACAAGAATTAAAAGTAAGTAATTTTTAAAAAAGCAAAGACATTACTTTGAATTACTCTCCTTAAGTCTTTTCTCCACTTTGGAAAAGATTGAACAAAACATCCATGCGGAACTATTTTTATTTGTTCCAAAGGTTGTGAATTATTTCCCGAGATTTCTATATTATTATTCTCATTCTCAAACCAAGTTAAATCCCACTGATTACTAGTTTGTCACTGTTTAACTTTAAAAAACTTACAATTTTAAAACAGATATTTGGCTATTCACTTTATTTTCAGACAGATTTTGAATTCCAATGAGATTTTCCTACCTTTAATCTTTATAATTGATTAAATCTCTATCATATATTTCCATTGTCAAAAATGTAGAACCCACCTGTCCTTTGATGAAATTACAGTTCTAGGAATGAATTCTAATAGGTATATCTAATAGGTGTATATACACATGTATATGTGTATATATTAGAATATATATTCTGTCATATTTGAGGCATCATTGCTTAAAATTTCAAAATACTGGAAACAATGTAAATGTCTATAAATAGTCTCAGCTGTGGTATATCTATGCAATTTAACTACATATCTTTATTTTAAAAATGAGCTAACTGTATACTGATGTTGAATAATCTGTATGATATAAAAAGTGTCAAAGCAAACTCTGCAATAGAATATCTAGCATGTTATAATTTATGCAAAACAAACAAAAATATAGTTACTTGCTTGCTTATGCACTGAGTATTTCTGAAAAACATACAGAAAACTCTTAACATTAGTTGCTTCTGGGGAGGAGAACTTGATGGCCAGGGCCTTGGAGTAGGCAAGAACATACTTTTTTCCCCTACATATTCTTTTGTTCATTTTCGGTTTCACAGCCATGATATGCATGCATTTTGTATTCAAGTCAATGGGCCTTCTTTTAAATAAGTGCTTATATATGGTGATTTTAAGAAGACAATATATGAATAACTCTCAGCCTAGAGTGGGAGGAGGAGCAAAGCTCTTCTACTTTAAATTTATATGAAGAATGTTGTCTCGTTTAAACACAATTATGGTTCCTTAAAATGTTTATTAAGTAATAGCAGGGAGCCTCCTATGATATGCAGCTTCTAAATACAAGTTTTTTTTCCTTAACAATTACAACCTATAGTCTTAAGGCTATGTTAATCTCAAAGCATGTTTAACTGTATTTATTATAAGAAACAATGTGCTGGAATATTTGTTATCTGAGTTATGTTTATTTACTTAAAGTTATAAATTTTTGCCTCAGAAATGTGAATTTGTTAACCTATCTTGTGATAATTAACACACTGACTATAATCTTACTGATCCCATTATAGTTTTTCTGTTTTTTTTCTAGATATGGGGTCTTGGTCTTGTTGTTTTATCCAGACTGACCTTGAACTCCTGGGCTCAAGGGATCTTCCCACCCCAGCTTCCTGAATACCTGAGAGTACAGGCATACACCACCACAAAAGACTTTCTCTCCATTAAATAAACAGGGTAAGTTCCTTTGCTAGTTAAAAAATATAGCAGATTCTGAGTCTAGAGTTCTCTCCTCAGTTGTACAAGAAAAGAAAATGTGCCTATAGCAGATTCATTATCAAAAACACAGCAGAAAACTGTTGCTTTCATACGAATTGGTACTGCGGTCCTGGAAACAAGTCTGAACAGAGAGGTGGTGGCATAGATTGCTTCGCCCTAAAATCGGTGTGCTAATAAAACGGCTGAAATCTCATGAAATCTCATTTTGGGTTTCAGTGGAAGCCGCCTGTCTTTACTGCCTGTTTTCCATCTGAGAAACTGCTCTACTCTCTAAATTAGATACCCCACAAAAAAATGCACACATTCAGATATATTGGGTAAGGATTCAGCATTTAGAAGTAGTGTCAGCAAATGTGGTGTTTTTAAATGTTATGAAATGTGGTGGATAAACTGAGATGCAGTCATATCTGGTTATGGTAAAGAAAAAATTCTCTCCCTGAGTGATTTCACTCTCCTTTTCCTATATGAGTTAAGAATTGGTCAGCCTAAAATCAGGTCTGGATAGGAAGTCTCAGATGGCTTCTGTCAGGCACAGTTCTGGTTGGAAAACAGAATTCACCCTAGATAGGCTAGGAAGAACCCACAGTCAGGTGTGTACTAGGGTAATGGATTAAAAAGGGATGGTTCCCTAGAAAGGAAGGGAAGGGATTGGGGTGGGGGTGGGGATGGGTGGGGACAGAGTTTCTGGAGCTAAGAGAACTGAGAAACTGTAGATAAGGCCACCCTGCTTTTCCTGTGTAGTCTTGGAAGCAATCAGCCACTGTTAGAGAGGTGGTGCTGAAACAGAGGGAGAAAGAAGGCCGACTCTTACATCCCTGGCTTCCCATCATTTGCTGTCTTCTCAGCAGCCTGGCCAAATCTGCAAGGAAACCAGCTCTCAT
This sequence comes from Callithrix jacchus, assembly GCF_049354715.1. Classification (NCBI taxonomy): domain Eukaryota; kingdom Metazoa; phylum Chordata; class Mammalia; order Primates; family Cebidae; genus Callithrix; species Callithrix jacchus. The sequence goes on from NC_133503.1 coordinate 156,355,714, forward strand.
AGGGGTGTGGGAGATGATGACTCCAGAGCTCAGCCTTCCAGGGCACAGTGGAGGAGAGAGAAGGATGGAGAATGGATGGGGAGTGGAAGTGCAAAAAAAAAAAAAAAAAAAATTACTGCACACAGCATTGTAGTATATGTATTAATATGTATTAAAATCCTCTGGGCAAATCCCAATGTGGTGCAATGTGTATGTGTATCTCTGTCATATGAGCTGCTAGTAACCTTGGTCTGCCTAAACCCCAACTGGCTTTGGGTGACAGAGGAGCCCTATATGAAGTGAGGTAGGGTTTTGAGGAAAGATTCTCTCTAGATACCTGTTTGTTATAGATGCATATGCATCATTGCTACAGTATGTGGCATAACTTGAGATATATAATTAATATTCTAGACAGACAACAAAGTGTTTGCATAAATTTTCGACTTCTTTTCCTCACAGAGGAACTAAATTAACAAATTAAAATCTGAAAATAAAGTGCACACTCAATTTTAAAGAGTAAGAATATGGGTAAGATTGGAGAATATTGTGAAAGATTGTGTTCAGGAGAAAATACATAGTTAACTCTTTCCTCCTCCCACATTTTGGAAGGAAAAGCTGCAATTTAAAAATTGTCATTTGTGAAAATAATTTAAATTAGTAAAACAAAATTAACATTCAGATGATCGAATCTAGTTTTCTACTTAGTTTCTAAGTGGAAAATAATGCATACTTATTTTAGGTGTGAAAATTTTTCTTAAAGAAAAAATAATTTGCTCTTACCAGAAAAAAATGAGGGTATATAAATATATTTACAAAAAAACTGTATACTTTTCATTTCCATTATAAAGTAGAAAAAGTAAAAGTAAAATATTACTGTAGATTAAAATGTTTTGTAAGAATAATTTTCTTTTCCAGTATCACTTTCACACAAAAGGGAAAAACGAACTTTTGTGTGTTGAAACTTAGCAGCACACTCATAAAAAGATGGAATAAAATAATGAATTGCCTCCAGACTGACTATGTTAATAGCCAGGTGGGACCAAAATTATTTTCTCTGCTTTGGTAAAATTTTCACATGATTTTGGTTGTTGTAGTTTTAATTTTTATGGCAAAGGCTTTTAGAACAAAAATAGCATATGATAAGTCCTAGAAATTTATCATTTTCCTAGTTTGAGAATTTTTTAGTGATGCTAATAGGAGAGTGTGCTTTGATAAATTATGACTTTTTCCCCCAGAATCTTGACTCCTTTCCCCACCATCTCTGTGGTAATAGTGCACTTACTTAAGTAATAAAACTGGGATAAACTATGGTATTTTTTTCATCCATGAAAGAGTCTAGTTTTTTTTCTACTGACACTAAAGTTACTAATTTTTCAAGTGTTATGACTTCAAGGCTTAGTTTATATTTACCATTATAAACACTGGCACTTCAGGGTGCAGAAATTGAAAGTAAATATGGTTACACAACTAGAGTGTGTTAAAATGTAAGTAATGTGTGCCTTTTATAAATTGGTGGTGGTAAACTACACACAATTCTAAAAGAAACTTTATTGAGATATATTTATCTATTATATAATTTATCCATTCAAAGTGTATAATTCAGTGGTGTTTATATAGTCACAGAGTTGTGGAACTGTTACAGTAGGTAGCTAGTCAGACATGAGCAGGGCAGGAGAGGGCCCCACCCCAACTCCGGCCTCTCCAGCACCACACAGAATGTCAGGTGACCATCAGGTGATGGTCAGGTAGTTGTTAACTGTTTCTCTAAAATAATAATTAGTCACACTGGAGCCAGGGAACGGGGTCTCCCAATAAATAGGAAATACCTGAAACGGTGGTCAGTGGCTTCCCAGTGAGATCTCAGGAGCTTGGCAAGTGGGCTCCAGCATGTTCATTCAAAGGCAAAATGAGAATTTAACTGGTATATGACCTCTTAGAAAGATTCAACTGGCAAGTGAGAATGCCTCAAGTGAGCATGCGTACAACTCCAGTAAATACGCTGTGCATGCTCCCTTCCCAAGTGCTAGCAGGCCACTGTGCATGCGAACAGCCCTTCCCAAGGGAAGAATTAGGGGAGAAGGAACGCAAGACCCTAGAAGCATGCCAACACATAAAATCCCAAGTCGAAAGGTCAAACCATGCACTTGATCTCTCAAGTTACCCGCTTGGCACTCTTCCAAATATACTTTCTTTCTTTCCTTCCTGCTCTAAGTCTTTTTAATAAACTTTACTCCTGCTCTAAAACTTGCCTCTGTCTCTCCTTTTGCCTTATGCCCCTCAGTCGAATTCTTTCTTGAGAAGAGGCAAGAATTGAGGTTGCTGCAGAACCCATACAGATAAGGATTTGCTTATCAGAAACCATCACTGCCATCCATTTTAGAATGTTTATTGTTCTAAAAAGAAGTCCTGTACCTGTTAGTAATCATTCGCCATTTCTCTCCCATTCTTTTAGCTCCCGGCAACCTGGAATCTTACTGTCTCTATAGATTTTTCTATTCTGGACATCCAGGCAAATTTTTAAAAATGTAGTCTTTCTCTGACAAATTCTCAATTTTATATTGACATATTACATGTTAATATAAATTTGTTTATATTTTCCTCCTAATGGACTATTGAAACTTTAAATTCATACTGAGGTCATATGTAAGAATTTCAAAAATATTACAGTTGATCCCCCAACTCCTATTATGAAACATAAATAATGACACCTGTGAGCTTTTGTTGAGATGTAATTTGGCCCCTAAGAAGTAAAAGCACTTCAGGAGAATTTTGAAGGAATAAACAATCAAGTAATTAATCAAACAAAATAACCCTCATGATGCTACATTGGTCTGTATTCATCACCTGTCCCTAGATACTAGTGAAAGAAAATGTTTAGCCTAATCTGGTTCTTTTCCTTTTTATCATCTAAATCTCTGGCATATGTCATCAGCACTGGAGACCCAATTTTCCCATAAAAGGGTTTTTATTATTATCTGAGAATTTAAGTTTTCTAGCCTTTGTTTGAGGTTACCTTGACTCCTCAGTGACGTATCTGTAAACACTAGCTCCTGCACTGATCCACTAGAGGTTGGAGTTCAGGAAGCTTGTGTTTACACAGTATTCTGCCAAATGCTTATTGCTGTTGTTTGTTATTTGGGAGACTGCTTCTCTCTGTTTTCCTGCTGTCGCTGTTCTCTGCTCTGTTTCTCCAACTTCCCCATGTTCCTCTGAGCTGTGTTGCAACAATGCCTTATTTGGAGGCTGCTGTCTTACTAAATGGAGCATTTGGTTTGTAGTAGATTGTGAATGGCTTCTGGTTGCTGTATGCTCCTGAGAAAATATCCTTAAACTTTGCTGATATTGATGAATTTTGTTCTCTCTTTTTGGCTGAAGACACTTGCAGTCCTACCTTTAACCTCCTAATTCCTATTTTGTTTGTTTGGTTTTTGAGTCAGGGTGTTGCTCTACTACCCAGTCTGGAGAGGAGTAGGGCAGTCATAGCCTACTTCTGCCTCCAGCTCCTGGGCTCAAGCGATCCTCTCACCTTATCCTACCGAGTAGCTGGAACTACAGATGTGCACCATCATGCCTTGCTAATATAATTTTTTTTTTTTTTTTTTTGTAGAGACAAGGTCTTGCTATGTTGCCCAGGCTGGTCTTAAACTCCTGGCCTCAAGCAATTCTCCTGCTTTAGCCTCTGAAAGTGCTGGGATTACAGGTGTGAACCATGCTCAGCAATACTTACCTTTTATTTTGCTTATCTAGTAGTGTCTACCAATCACTGTAGCTGCCAAGATCTTTGGGACACCCTTCCTATAGTCTTTTACTTCTTTATGCTGAATCCCACCTCCCAATTTAGAATTCAGGTAATCTTGCATTTCCCAGCTTCCCCTGTAGGGACTTAGTTGCATCAGTCATATGTACTCCCGTAAACTTTTGATTTGGGAGGAATCTTTGTGGGTAAACAAGCAAGGTAAAGGGCATCCCTTCAGCAGAGGCAGTAGGTTCTGTGGGTCTGTTGTAGAGGTTCAGCTTCCTGATCATAGAGGAAGAAGAGTGATCAATAAAATACTAGGGTTGGTCATGGAGATCTGCAGTCACTAGCATGTGGATTTCAGTTAAGAACTTGATTATATTTGTATACTGAGACATATACAGGAGACTCTGTAGGTTGAAAAGTGAAGGGAGTGGAGAATAGAATTCTTAGCCTACTTGAGAGTCAAGAAATGTGGATAAGTTAAGTAAACCAGGCAAAGGACAAAGGGAGAATGATTCAGTGCAGTGGACCTGGGGGCACTTACCCCATCTAAAGGAGACAGCTGCCATTTCCCTGCTCCTGGGGATTGTGCCTGTGTTGTGTCTCAGGCTCAGTGATGCCCAGGTTTCAGATGTTTTCAAGAGAAAGTAGAAATTTAATTTTTTGAGTGACATTTCCTGAGTTTTAAATATCACCAACTAATTCAAAATTATTTTAGAGATTTGAGTGACCTAATAAAATCTAAGTCAAATATAGCCCATGGGTTGCCAGTTTTTGATCCCTGCTTTACTGGAGAGAAGATAAGGTCATCAAGAAGACCCATAAGAAATGGAGAGCTACGGGGGAGTGGGAATACGAAAGCCAGGGAAATTGACAAGAGGGAAGCCTGGTTAACACTGTACAATTCAAAGGGTGGTCCTGTTAGATAATGATCAAATAGTGTCCTTTGTGTCCATTATATAGGGTTGCTGGGAAGTTGTTGGTAATCTATGTCAAACATCTTCAGAAAAACCAAATTACAGTGGTTTGAGGAATGAGAGAGAGGGGAGGCACTGAAGCTAGAGAGTGGAGACTACTCCAAGGGTCGTGTCTAGAAGAAGATAAAAGACAGTTTTATCTTTCTTGAGACAGAGTCTCATCCTGTCACTCAGGCTGGAGTTCAGTGGTGTGATCATGGCTCACTGAAGCCTCGATTTCCTGGGCTGTATTACTCAGGGGTCCCCAGACAGACAGAACTAACAGGATACATGTATAAGTGAAAGAAAGTTTATTAAGAGGAATTGGCTCACACAATCACAAGGTGAAGTTCTATGGTAAGCCATCTGCAAGCTGAGGAGTGAGGAAGCCAGTAGTGGCTCAGTCTGAGCTCTAAAGCCTCAAAAGTAAGGAAGCTGACACATAATAATAATTATATTCAAATTTTTATAATCTTATCTCTAAAATTTTGTGAAGAATATTTATAGGCTCAGATGAATAAAACCACTCTAGTGAGGGGACTTAAAAATGATGGAGCTGAAATCTGTTAAGAGAGTGTGTCTGGAGGAAAGGAAGAAGGTGTGGTGGAAAACACAAACACAAAATGGAAGATTCTCTGAGATTAGAGGGAAGGAACTTAGAAAAGGTATGGAACTGTGCAAACTTATGGCTAATGATGACAGTGGAGGAAATTGAGGTAATTCTTTTCTAGTTCAGTAGATAAGTTAAGGTTCATTGACAGTGAGTGGAGTGGAAGCAGAAAGACTTCTTGAAGAGAATGGGGAAGGTTTAAAGATATCAGTGAGGGGAATGGGAAGAAGATATATAACTATATCATTTATATATATCTGTGGACATATTTGTATACATGTGTGCATATATATGTGTGTGTGTGTGTGTATATGTATATATATATGTATATATAAAATACTGCTCAGGAGGCTAAATAACTCAGTTGAGACCAGATCCCATACTTGCATAGGGGCACTGAAGAATTTCACTGTTGCTCAGCAGCATAGGATAGGTGTGAAGAAGGTGAAATTCACTGATTAGCAGTTAGGATTTTAGCCAAAGGAGGTGGGGAAATGGGTAGGTATTCACAGACCCAAGGTTCTGGTGAAGAGGATGGTTGAGGTGACAGAGGTGGAAAATGATACAAGGCCAGGAGGGGTGGAATAGCTAGAAAATGGAGAGAGAGGCCCTTTCACCTCTTAGTTCAGGCAATGGACCTTGGGGCACTGTTACATCTGGATGCATCCCTTGGAACGTTTCACTTACCACTACCCAGAGCCTACGTTTCTAGTGCAGCAGGTTACTTAGATGTCCCTGTCCTTAGAAGAGGTGGTAAGACAAACAGCAGTTTTGGTTTTCTGACCCGTGGATGAAGTAGTATCCTAAGGGATGATGCAGAATTCCAAGAAGTTGTAGATAGATAAGTGCCAGAGAAGGGAAGTGGACCAAACACCAATTGGGGAAAAACCAGTGCTGGAATGTTACTACCCTTCATTCAGAATTCTAGTCTCTTCTTGGCAAACATACCATCTAATACATATGGCTGGAAGGGATAGTGAAGGCATGTCTATAACTTTTAGTCAGCCCAGCTTATGTCTCACTGGGATGATGGTAGAGGAAGACAATATTCTGCTAGGAAAAATATGCCTTGTGGTTTGTATGGCGTTTCCATCACCAGGGACGTCCCTGTAGCACGGGGCCCAGTTATATGTTAGAATTCTGCCCAGGAGACACTAGGGGAACAGGGCTTCCCTGAAGTCCAACCAGAGGTATGGGTATACTCGCCGCCTTTGGAATATCAGGGAACTGGGGCTCACTTAGAGCTTGAAATGATTCTAGCGTAGTGGTTCTCAAACCTTAACACACATTAGAATCATTTGGAGAGCTGGTTAAAACATAGATTCTTGGACCCTACCCTAGTAAGTTTGGTTCAGTGGTTCTGGGACGGTGCTCAAGAACTTGTGTTTCTAGCAAGCTCCCAGATCATTCTGGTGTTCTTGGTTTAGGCACTGCACCTTCAGCAGCACTGTTTCTATTTGGGAACTGTATTGACTGGGCGCTGGTTCCACATGCCCAGTGAGCAAAGTGCTCTAATTCTGATTTGATGACTTCTCCTGGGGCACTGACTCTATCTTAGAAGTCCCAGGTGTTGCTGCCTTTTGAGTAATCTAATCCCTCTGCAACCTGCTGTCATTGAGCCGTAAGCCCATAGCAATCTCAAGAAACTATAGAGACTGGCTTTCACCTTGGTCTTTCATTGTTATTATTGCTTATGGATTGTACCATGACCATTAAATCAACCCATTGATTTTGTGTGTGTGGGTGCTGAAAAAGATGGAGATCTATTAAGATCTTATTTTTCAAACTGGAAAAAATGTAGAGCCCCCACTTTCTCATCAGGATTCTGACTTTTTCCTCTAACTTCTTAGGGCCCTATATTCCTAAGAAAAGGGTATACTTGCTCTTTAGGCAGAGACCTGAGTCCTTGGGGAAAGAATACAAGAGACATTTGGTAGGAGTATATCTGGCTCCCAATATTGCCAGTTGGTCCCCTGGCCATATTCTTAAAATAGAAAAATGACACAGTGCTGCCAGGACTACATTTCGTCTAATCCAAATAGCATGTGTCTGAAGGACTCTGCCACAGGAATCTTGATGATACCAGCCAAGATATCTGAGGTCTAAGGATGGCAAACCCCAGGAACCATCCTCATGGGGGGATTCCAGCAAAATAGAAGCTAGGATTTGGACATGTCTGGGCAGGTCCACTGAATACCCAGGGCAGGCATGCCTGGTGTCTGTTTACATGACAGCTTTTGGCTAAAGAATTGTGTGGTTGCTCTGAATGGAAAGTGGAGTGGGAAGAAGGGAAACATGTTACCCTTAAGACCCAGGTTTTGAAAACTCTTCTTTAATAAACAAGTTTATTAACTGTATAATATAGGCATTATTTTATATCTGGTAACTACATAATTTATATTAGGATTTTGGCAGTTTGGGATTATTTTACCCTATTATTATCTTTAGGGATCTGTAGTTCTCATGCAGGAAATCATATCAAAATTAAAGAAGACCGATTTAATTTATTTTACTACTAGGAATTGTGTTGGGAGCGTGAATGAAAGGACAAAAGACACATTTTGTGTCTTTGAAAATTTCAGAGGGTGAGTGAATTTTTTCTAAATTTCATGGGAAATAATATATCTAAACCTTTTATTCTGAACGGTACACTTTTACTATGCAACCCAGAACTTCATGAAGTTTTGCTAAATATTAACATGGATAAAATACTTTAAAAGTATGTTTAGTTTCCATTTAAAAAATGGCATATACTGGGCTTCTGGTCTTGATTGATGTCATTTCTCATTCATTGCCTTTTCAAGGTAAGGTTTGATTGATGAGTTATTGTACCACCTGTTTTTCTTTAATTAAGAATAATTGTGGTAATTGAGAGGGCACTTATTTGCTTACTTTGTTTTTTAATGTGCCAGGCATGGATCTAATCACTTTACACAGCATATCTCTTAATTCTCACAACTTTGTAAAGAGAGACGGACTTCAATTATTGTGATGACATAGATGAGGATTCTGAAGAACATAGGAATTAAATTACTTGTCAAATAACATACAGGAAGTAGTGGGGAGAATAAGGGTGTTGGGTGTTTGGAGTGTTACAATGAAGGCAGTAATCACTCTAAATTTTAAGATGGTGATTATAGAAAAGGCTGTTTCTCAGTTTGGGTATGGTTTAGGTATTAGCAATTCTCTCATTGCACATTTGAATTCCCTAAGTAGCCTTGCTAAAGTCACTGGAATTGTTTCCCAGTCTTTTGATCAAACAAAACCTTTTTTTAAATTTTACTTTAGGTTCTGGGGTACGTGTGCAGATCATGCAGGATTGTTGCATAGGTACATACATGGAAAGGTGGTTTGCTGCTCCCATCACCCCGTCACCTATATCTGGCATTTCTCTCCTTGTTATCCCTCCCCAACTACCTACCCTTTGCTGTCCCTCCCCCAGTCCCCCAACAACAGACCCCAGTATGTGATGCTCCCCTCCCTGTGTCTATGTGTTCTCATTGTTCAATACCCACCTGTGAGTGAGAACATGTGGTGTTTCATTTTCTGTTCTTGTGTCGGTTTGCTGAGAATGATGGTTTCCAGATTCGTCTCTGTCCCTACAAAGGACACAAACTCATCATTTTTAATGGCTGCATAGTATTCCGTGGTGTATATGTGCCACATTTTCCCTGTCCAGTCTATCACCGATGGGCATTTGGGTTGGTTCCAGAGCTTTGCTATTGTAAACAGTGCTGCAATGAACATTCGTGTGCATGTGTCTTTATACCAGGATGATTTATAAGCCTTTGGATATATACCCAGTAATGGGATTTGCTGGGTCAAATGGAATTTCTATTTCTAGGTCCTTGAGGAATCGCCACACTGTCTTCCACAATGGTTGAACTAATTTACACTCCCACCAACAGTGTAAAAGTGTTCCTATTTCTCCACATCCTCTCCAGCATCTGTTGTCTCCAGATTTTTTAATGATCGCCATTCTAACTGGCATGAGATGGTATCTCAATATGGTTTTGATTTGCATTTCTCTAATGACCAGTGATGATGAGCATTTTTTCATGTGTTTGTTGGCCTCATATATGTCTTCTTTTGAAAAGTGTCTGTTTATATCCTTCAGCCACTTCCGAATGAGTTTTTTTTTTTTTTTTTCTTGTAAATCTGCTTTAGTTCTTTGTAGATTCTGGATATTAGCCCTTTGTCAGATGGGTCGATTGCAAAAAATTTTTTCCCATTCTGTTGGTTGCTGATTCACTCTAATCATTGTTTCTTTTGCTGTGCAGAAGCTCTGGAGTTTAATTAGATCCCATTTGTCTATTTTGGCTTTTGTTGCCAATGCTTTTGGTGTTTTAGTTATGAAGTCCTTGCCTATGACTATGTCCTAAAAGGTTTTGCCTAGGTTTTCTTCTAGGGTTTTTATGGTGTTAGGTCTTATGTTTAAGTCCTTAATCCGTCTGGAGTTACTTTTAATGTAAGGTGTCAGGAAGAGGTCCAGTTTCTGCTTTCTGCACATGCCTAGCCAGCTTTCCCAACACCATTTATTAAACAGGGAATCCTTTTTCCATTGCTTGTTTTTGTCAAGTTTGTCAAAGATCAGATGGTTGTAGATGTATGATGTTGCCTCTGAGGCCTCTGTTCTGTTCCATTGGTCTATATCTCTGTTTTGGTACCAGTACCATGCTGTTTTGATTACTGTAGCCTTGTAGTATAGTTTGCAGTCAGGTAGTATGATGCCTCCAGCTTTTTACTTTTTGCTTAGGATTGTATTGGCTATGCAGGCTCTCTTTTGGTTCCATATGAAGTTTGAGGTTGTTTTTTTCTAGTTCTGTGAAGAAGGTCATTGGTAGCTTGATGGGGTTAGCATTGAATCTATAAATTACTTTAGGCAGTATGGCCATTCAAACAAAATCATTTTGAAATGACTCTGATATTTCATTCTTTTCCCAGAGAATGGGGAGAAGCAGTTGGCTGTGCATTTCCCCTTCTTGAGAATGACTTTTTTTTAAATTAACTTTTCATTTGGATATACAATATCTTCAAACTCACAGGAAAGTTGAAAAAATAAAGATAGTGCTAAAAATACCCTTATAACTTTTATTCAGATTTGCTTGTTATTAACATTTAATTCCATTTCCTTTATCACTTGTGCACTCTCTTTGGATACATGTGAAAAAAATAACAAAACCTACAATATTTTTAAAGTCATTTAAGAGTAAGTTTCATACATCGTGGCCCTTTTTCCAAAATACCTCAGTGTGTATTTCCTGAGTTGAAGAGTATTCTCTTGTATAACCACAGTACAGTAATCAAATTTTAGTAGATATAACATTGATACAATACTTCAATCTTTGGATAATATCCTGATTTTGTCAATTGGCCCAATATTGTTATTTACAGCATTATTTCCCTTAAGTACAAGATCTGATTGAAGGTCAGGTACTGCATTTAGCTCTCCTGTTCGAAGATAATTTTAATTAGCCTGACTATATTTTTGCTATACTTGAGGAATCATATCCCATGTACTATATAAACATCTTAATTTAAATTAGGCTTCTGACAGATTTTTTTATTATTAATTTATATTTTGTAATTCCATTTTATTAATTACATTATATGCATGTGAGTTAGACATTTTTGGCCATGGTTGAAATTCTAACAATAGTCTATAAAAATACGTATCTACCTTTAATTTTTAAAGAGATTTCTATTTTCTTGGCACTAATTAGTATAATGCAAGGTGACTGAAAAAGTGGAAAACTTCACGGAGGAAAATGAGATACTGTCTAGTGTTTAAGAGGAATGATTGATGCTGACAAATTTGGAATAAAAATTTTAAATAAATAATCTGGATTTTTTAAAAAGGCAAGCTGTTGATTTTATCACTTCCCCTTGCTAAGACACACATCGATGCCTGTTAAATTTGACGTTTTTACTCTGATCGTCAATGGCAGCTTTAAAGCATCTGTAGCATCCTAGGATCAAGGAACAAATCAACTCCAGGAAGGGCTGTGAAACCGTATCTGCCCGTCCCTTTTTCCTTTCCTGAGAGCCTCTCTCTAGTGGCAAGCCAGTAGCTAATTTGCATTGGAGAAGTTACCACCCTTGTCTTCTTGCGACTAATGGTAGCCTGTTTGTCTTCTGCACCTTTCTTTCCCTTTTTGAGAACATGGGGCTGAAAGGTAACAAGACCCAACAGGGCCCTAATCATTACACAAACGGTCTACTGAAGAGGTTCCTCTGCCTCCACCAATTTTCTCATTAGGTGACCACAGTTGAGAGCCACCAGTCTCTGGTGACAATTTTGAATAACTATTCATATTAAAGAGGCCTTTCACAAAAGGGATAAACATTTAAGAATTTGGGTCATGATGTTTGAAAGAAAGAATATGTTTGTTTACTATTGCTTAGCAATGTTGGTAATATCGACCATACTTTGCTCTTTCCCTCCCATAGTCCTGACACTCACTTCTTTACATCTTGAATCTCTTTGATATTTTTTAAATATACTTAGGCTTTGAATATGTAAGTCCATAATGAATTAGAAACTTTTAACTTGTGTTGATGATCCAGTTATGTATTCCCATGTATTACAACATATTATAGGGACTACTGATTGATGACCCAAATGCCAATCTGAGGCATCTTGTACTTCTTTGATATTTTTAATATGCTTAGGCTTTGAATATGTAGCGTACAATGAATTGGAAATTTATGTTTATGATCCTGATTTCTATGTATTACAGACATTGACTGATGTCCCAAACACCATTCTGAAGCTCTAATAGTGTCTAATGTAAACCACAAAATATTGATAGATTTCCTCTTACCATGAGTGACATTATCTGACCCCCACAAACCATGGACATCATGGTGGAAACTCCACCCTCATTCTCACCTATCAAGTCCCTAGCATTCCGAAACTATGCCTACTTCTGCAGCTGATATTCTGAGTCTAGACCGTGCTTGTCAAATATTAATGTCTGTTGTCCTGTTCCCTTGTGATGTGTGTTGCTTTTTAAAAGACTGAAATGCCATTGTGTTTATAGGAAAGTAAGATAAAGGGTGTCCTTGGCTATGGTGATGAGCTTGCAACAAGGACGGCTAAAAAGGTGTTTTCAAAGAGGAAATATTAGATTTGGTATATTGCAGGAAAGAACCCACGTCTACAGTCTGTTCCTTCTGTGGTTAGTGACAGGCCATATGCCACTCCTACAAAGGGGTTGCTGGACCTCAGATCCCTTTATCTTTCAAACTCCAATGAAGTGGGTTGTAACTGACGTCACTCTGGAGCTTCTACTGCCCTGGCCAGGTAATTTCAGAGATAGCTACATTCCTCAGCAAAGGTATCATACACATTTTTACTCAAAAGTCCAAGTAACTTATTGCATCATCAGGAATTAAAACCACTGGCTTTTTCAAATTTTTTTATTTTTTCACTCATCATTTATTTACAAATACACATTATAACTTTTATATACATTGCACATTTACATGGTAGAAAAGTACAAAACTATATATTTAAATGAATTTATATTTTAACTTGCCATGTTTGAAAATATAAAATTGCATCAGAAAAAAGTATTATGAAAAGCAAGAAACTTGAACTGATAAAGCTTTGATATAACTTTTAGTGACATATTGTTTGAAAAAGAACTAATTAAAAAGGTACAGCTGAGTAGCTTGAAGGAAACGCCTAACAAAAGGTTGAATGTGTAGCCTTCACCATCCTTCAGTCTCCTGACACCCACATCATTTCTTTGGATCTGTAACATCTTGGAAGTACATTGCTAGAGTTCTAATCATCTCCTCTGTCACAAATGTCTTCATCATAACAAAAGAACTGAAGCAGGAGTTTCCTCAAAGATGCTTATCCTCTGTACCTTGTATTTGAGTCAGAGTTATAATGCCTTTTGGTCAGTCAAGGTTCCTTGTAAACAAAACCCGAGGGATCATGTATGTACAGATCAGGCAGCAGAGAATCCAATAAATAAACATGACAGAAACTGACATGCAAGTTTGCTAAAAGTGGAAAAGAGTCTAACAGTGAAATGAAGGGAGACAGAGGAGTGAGTGAATAGTAAGGAATGGACTTAAATGGTTTACAAGGAAAAAAAAGCTTTTACTTTATAAGCAAGAGACCTTACAATAAATAACAACTGCTCTTCCTTTCACGAATAAATTTCTTCAAAAACAAGGTATACAGTCAACCAGACATTTTATGTATAAATTATAAAACATGACACAGTATAAATAAATGTCTACAAGTCTCAACTATGGGCCTCATCCAGTAGACCTCACAAAGAATGCCTCTCCGTGTCCAATGAGTAACAAGGTGGCCTGGGAGAGAGCTTTAGGACAAAGGTCCTTTAATGTATAGTTTTCCCCCCAAATAAATAAGCATACACTTATTTACAGTATAGACAATATATTTTTCTTTTGTTCTTTTTCTTGCTTTTTTCTTTCTTTTTTTTGCCCAAAGGCTATGCCAACACTGAACACTTGTAGAGAGTTTACCACTCTAGAATAGAAGATATAGGAAAGCTGTAGTCCTGGTCTTCATCTTCCTCCTCTTCCTCGGGGTCTTCCGAAATGGCTAGATGGGGGAATACAGGGGAGCTGTTGTTTAAATATGGACAACAACAGCGCAGAAGCAGCTCAGTGTAAGTGTTCAAAGCCCTCTGATACAGCCATATTACAGCGTTGCATTTTTATGTGACTTGCAGTGAGATGCTTTTTTTGTTTTTGGCATCTGCTGTTAAGCAATAAGTTAAAAAAATTTTTTTAAACATAATCTATGAAGTCAAAAACTGCAGAAAGTTCTGAAGAATCAATGGCTCAGGTTTTACAGGCAGATTCCTGAAATTAGATAAAAAGCGCTCTTGTGTTCTAGGTATAACTGCTTTGAGTCCTTAATTCAGAGTAGAGGCAACTGCGAAAAAGCAGCAACCCATGTGTGATAACATGAAGCTGTCTTTGGAAAAAAACAAAAAACAAAAAACGTTTGAA